>NW_022630997.1:26428453-27079800 GCF_010015895.1 Lontra canadensis
TGTGTGTCAGCTCCTGTGCTAGGCATGAGAGAAGTCTATGTCTCATTTAACCTTGCAACAGTCCCACAAGGAAGGTGTTCTTCTGTCGTTTCATAAGTGAAGAAGCTGAAGTTTTGCACTGATATGGAACTTGCCCAAGGTCATCCAGCCAGCAAGAGGTGGAGCTGGCTTTGAACCCAGGTCTACCTAACACCAGAGCCTAAATTCTTTTTTTTTTTTTTAAACATATAATATATTTTTATCCCCAGGGGTACAGGTCTCACCAGAGCCTAAATTCTTAATCATGAAGGGCTAGAGTTAGATGGGAAGGCTTTCATATGTTTGTTTTGGCTTTTTTTTTTTTTTGTAAGTTTATCTCATTTATTTTTATTAGGACAATTTTCAAACAGAGAAAAAGTTGAAAAATTATGCATCTGCTGCTTGCTAGATTCTAGGTGAATATTCAGCTAAATTGCTTTTTCAACTGACTTTCCATCTCTGTCTCTCCCTCCATCCATTTGTCTTTTTTTTTTTTTTGATGCCTTTCAAAGAAAGTTACGAGCATCAGTAGAACTTGGGATTTGAATTGAGCCTTGAAGGATGTTATCAAGTCTATAAAGGCAGCCGAGAGGAAGGGAGAAAGCCAAAGTCCAGGTATGGGGGAGAAGTGTGGGTGAAAGAACAAGGGGGCAGGAATGTGCATGATGACATGTCAGAACAAGAAGGAGACTATGATGCAGAGCGACAGGCGGGGGGTATGATGATGAAGGATGGATAGAAAGGCTGGATGGAAGAGAATGATGGCCAACCAACAGCGGAGTTCCATTTCAGTGAAAGTAAATAAGGGGAACAGGAACTACCAGAGTTTCTAGCAGAAAGAATAAAGGGCATGAACAGTATCAGGAAGGCTCTTTGTCCAGATGGGCAGGAGTAAGGAAACACAGGACTAATGGAAGTCTAGTAATTCTAGTGAGCTATGCGTAAGGGAATCTGAGTCTGGAGATCAGTCAAAATAGGGAGAGAACAAAACTATTAAGAACATTTAATGTAAGAAATATGTCTTATTGTTGCTTAAACTCACAAACAGCACCTGCTAGGATAGAATAATAATGTAGAACAACACAATCTAAATTAATTTTTTTTCTGAAAGTGTTTCTCAACTGTGAGTTTCAGAAAATACCTCCCCTTGACAGAGCTTTAGGAGTGAGTGGATATCCATACTCTGCTGATGCTGACCTGATCAGGCTCTGTGCGGGCTGCCTTCAATGCCCATCAGTCTCATGGAATCCTCACAGACTCAGAGAGGAAGGCCCTTCTGCTCCCCCCAGAATTCCTCTAACCAAGTGGTTGCTAACAGGAGGTGATTTTGTCCCTGGCCAGGGGACATGTGGCAGTGTCTGCAGGCCATTGGGATTGCCATGACCAGAGGGTTACTTCTGGCATCTAATGGGTAAAGACCAGGGATGTTGTTGAACATCCTACAATGCACGGGGCATCTTCATGATGAAGAATTATCAGGTCCAAAATGTAACGAGTGTGAAGGCTGAGAGTCTATAAGTAGCTGCCCAAGCCGTGTTTTTTGAAAGGTACTGTTGGTCTAATTTTATAGATGAGAAACATGAGGCTTAAGAGGGTTAGGAAATTTCCTAATTTCCTCTTGCCAAAGACTGACAAAGATGGAAGTTTTTTTTTTTAAAGATTTAATTTATTTATTTGACAGAGAGAGAGAGAGATCACAAGCAGGCAGAGAGGCAGGCAGAGAGAGAGGAGGAAACAGGCTCCCTGCTGAGCAGAGAGCCCAACGCAGGGCTCGATCCCAGGACCCTGAGACCATGACCTGAGCCGAAGGCAGAGGCTCAACCCACTGAGCCACCCAGGCGCCCCAAAGATGAAGTTTTTACTCTGGTCTTTTGATTCCAAATTCAATGTCTTTCAGTTTTACCACGACTCCATGAAAAAGAAAAAGGGGTTAAAATCATTCCATTGTTTCAAGTCACAGGAGATAGGAGAATTTCAGCACCAAAGACCAAGGCAGTGATATCAAAGAGGAGAAAATAGAAAGTCTAGGTGGGGGAGGCTAACCACAGAGTGTACTGATAACTTCAGTTCCTGAAAGGTTAACATTCGAAATAATGGGGTAGGGAGAAGGTAAATGACAGTGTCTGGTGGGGGTCTGGCAAGAAGCCCTGGAGAGAGGTCAGAACCAGAAATGTCCCGCCTCTCAGACAGGTGTTAGCCACAGGCATGACAGGAGGGGTGTAGGATGGGGTGAAGAAAAGAGAACAGAAAATAGGGGCTGAATTCTAAGAAAATGTTCGTAAGAAAAGAAGTGCTGAAAAAGGAACCAAGGAAGACAATAAAGAAAGTGGGAACCCAAAGCAGCCCATAGGATGTGATTTTATTAAAGAAGCCAGAAGAATAGGAGTTTGAGAAGAAGGTCATTCAGAAATTTGTGTTTCTTGGAGTGCCGTGAAGAATTTCCCTGCTTCCTGTTCCGCGTGTTGCCCTGATTTGTATAACTGACTGCAGACAATACTTGCATCTTTTTTAATGTTTGTAGTTATTCTGAGAATCTTTATTACTCATGAAAATAAACTTTCAACTTCTATGTAAGCAAAAGCCTCAAACTGTCAGTCCCAGGCCCCGCCCCCCAGCTTCTGTAGCTTCCAGTCTGATGTGGACACCCCAAATATTACTTATCTGGAGCCAATGTTCTCATTTCTTTCTGCTGAGTCCACACACCCTTGTTTGACCAAATAACAGGAACAAACAATTCCTTCCATAATGTACTCTAAGGTGTCACACTTCCGAGAATTTCAACTGAAAATTGATTCCCCTGAACTATGGTGCAATATGATTTTAGTTAACACACTTCCTATTTATTGGACCCTAACAGTAGGGATTTGAGCAAGTATGCTGAGCCTCAGGCCAGAACAGTGCAGGTGGTGCCCAGCTCTGAGCAGGGAGGAGGAGGGGAGGGGAGGAGGAGGTGCAGAGCTATAAATGGTTGCTGAGGGAGGAGAGCTGCTGAACCATGTCAGCAAAAGGCTATTTAACTAATAGTGATGTAACTGTAGGACTATGTCCCCCCGACAACTTTTCTTTACAGTAAAATAACTGTTAATGCTTATTCTGGTAAGATTTTTTGCACATGTAATCTATGCAGGGATGACATTCATTCCCTGGAATGATTATAGATTAGCCCATTCCGACCCTCCCGAGGACTCAGTGACCTCGGTTTCATGATCAATTCCTACACCCACCTTAGGACAGATGAGGTCCTGACAAGGATTTTAGAAAAGCTGGAACACTGGGGCTTACTTCCTCATCAAAATCCTGGCCTCTAAGCCACCACTGTAACTAAAATTTGTGTGATGAAGAAAATGTCTTATCTGCCATCTGGTACGGTAGCTACTAGCCACACGCTGGGATGGAGCACTTGAAACTTGGTTAGTCCAACAGACTAGCACTAATGCACACTAAACACTAATGCACACAAAAACCCTGAGTTTTCATTAAAATATAAATGTAAATAGCCACACTTCATAGCCATCTGGACCACGTAAAGGCAGAACATTTCCACCCACGCAGGGTGTTCTGTGGGGTAGTACTGTATAGGAGAAATGTTGCCTTTTTCCTTTCCTGCCTGGTTGGATTCCAGGGCAAGCAGAAGGGTCTTTTTCCTTCCCTTCCCAGCTCCTCCAAACCCCCAGCCTCGGAGAACAGAGATTCCTCTCCTCTGATCATCTTCCCCTACTCCACGTCCACACTGCCCATCTGCAAGCCATCAGCTTGTTCAACAGCCTTGGGTGGGCAGATGGAACTGACCTTTCCAACTCACGCACTGTCAGGCAGCCTTACCCTCCTCCTCATCAACAATCTGCAATTACCCCACTCACACAAGACAGAAATCATTCTGCCAGAGCTACAATCAGGCAGACTAAATCTGAACATTCCAAGAATCAAAAACAAACACAAAACCCAAACACATAGCATTTAATGAAATAAAGTGCATGCTTCGGGCTTTGCTAGAGCTTCTCTGTGAGTGATGACTTCAGTCAGATAGAAGGAAGGTGAGGTTTCTATTCTCAAAAACTTTTTCTTTCCAAATCTTATTTTTTAAAGATTTATTTATTTATTTATTTATTTATAAGTGAGATGCGGGGGAGGGAGAGAATACAAGCAGGGGGAGTGGGAGAGGGAGAAGCAGGCTTCGGGGCTTGATCCTAGGACCCTGGGATCATGACCTGAGCTAAAGGCAGATGTTTAACACCTGAACCAAACAGGTGACCTCAAAACTTTTTTAAAAAAACTGGTTGTCCTACATTATTTAAACGGAGAATGGACCTTATTTGCCACCCAAAACAATGTTCTGAAATGTGAAAGTATTTCAAGTCTTGAACCTAAAGACCTTCACAGGTGAGCATTCTGGGCTCTCCAGGGCTCTAGATTGATAAATCTGTTTTCAATGCTAATGAATTCTTTTACAAGCCATATTTGCTAATTCTTACGTGTGTTTTAGACATAGATTTACTAATCATTATTCAGTTGTAACCCAAAGGTTGTTGCAGTGAAAAATAAGACATAAATCCAGATTTATAAAGAGCAGGAGATTAGAGAAAGGAGAAGAAATAAAACAGCCAGAGGATAAAATGAGGAAGGGTTTCCTAGTCTATTTTTAAAATATCCTAAAGTATTATATGGCTACTGCTCAGTAGCTTTGCAGCCCCTTTTTAAGATTTTCCAAGAAATTCAACTCTTACGGAAACTTTGATGTACCAGCGACTAAATCACCGAGGGATTCTTGTTAAGACACAGACCGTGTTCTAAAGGTGCCGGGGGTGAGCCCCAGATTCCGCGTTTCTAGCAAGCTCGCACATGACAAAGATGCCGCTGAGTGGCAAGGGTGTAGACCCCAAGAAACGGGAATCAGACAGACAATTCGGAGAACCTGCTTCTGACAGACTGATTTACAGGAAGGTTAGCCTAGAATCTGCCTTACGCGGGGTACTTCTGGGCAAACCCGGGAAGCTCTCTCCCTAGGTCATTGACACCGCCGCCTTTAAGGCAACATTTGAGGAATGGGGACGAGCCGCCACACAACCAACAGCAGTAACGTCGACCGGGGGGCGTGTGACATGACCGGCGCCTGCACTTCCTTTCATTGTGTCCTCTCGGCGAACACCTGAAGCGGACTATTATTATTCTCATTTCACAGATGAAGAAACTGAGGCCGAGGGACTTAACTTGCTCAAGGTCACAAGCTTTTCAGGAGCGTTGGATCCAGGTCCACCTAACTCCCAGAGACAACGCTTTTAACTAACACTCCGGGGACTCGGGGTCGTGCGCTGTGACCTGGAAGGAGCGGCCGGCAGCATCCCTGCCAGCTACGTCTAAGGGAGTCCTTGAATTCCTTCTCCAGACGTTGCTAGTCGACCCTTCAGGGGAAAGTTCTTTTGCGAACGCCCGACCACCTCTGCTCGCCTCGGTCAGGGGCGCGCACTGCTGATAAGGGTCAAGGCGGACCCCGCGGAGACGAGGGAGGTGCCGGGGCGAGGTGGCTGGGAACCCAGCGGGCCGACCCATTGCATAACCGCGAGGTGTCCCTCCGCCCCCGCGCCAAGCCTCGGCCGGGAGAGCGGATCCCAGGGATAAACCCCTTTCGCCCACCCCGGAGTCCACGGCAGCGCTGGCGGGGCGGGGGTGGACCCGCGGGGGCGTTTCGCAGGCCGCGCTCTGGGCGCTTCCCGGCGACGCTCTCCTCCTCCCGCGCTGCCCGCGGGGCCCCCGGCCCCAGCCCCGCCGGCGCCTCCGCCCCGAGCGCTCCCCGCCCCTCGGAAGCGCGGACTGCGGCGGCTGGGGCCCGGGAAGGGGCCACGGCACGGGGAGTCGGCCCGGTGGGTGCGCCCTCGGGGCATGTCCGCGCGCCGCCGCCCGGGATACAGCGATCCACGCGAGGTGAGGACGCGGCGGGACCGGGCGGGGGCCGGGAGAGGGGGGGACTGCGCGCCCGGGGCGTGCTGGGGGGCGCGGGCACCGGTCGGGCGGGGCTGTCCGGGGCGCAGCCTCCCGCGAGCGGCTGTCCCTCTCCCCGTTCCCCGGCGGCGTGGGGGCTCGAGGGGACCCGGGGCATGCAGCTTGGCGGGGCGGCCTCAGGCTGGGCGTGGTGCAGCTTGCGGAGGGCGCTCGGTGGCTCCCGCGGCCCCAGCGCCCCGGGAGCCGGAACCCCCCCACCCCAGCCGGGTTCTTCGGGGCGCATGTTGGGATTGGATTAGAGGGACAGACATGTGCTCTCTGTCGGCGTTGGGCCCGCGCTCCAGCTGTTTCTGGGCAGGTGGCTGGAAAGGAAGCGGCTTTGATACCCATCTCCTGTGCTTTCCAAAGGTAGATTTCCCGGTGTTATAGAGACTGCTTTCCTGCTGGATTGGGCTTTCAGTGACTTTTTTCCTTTTTCTTAATCTTCTTCTGCTTAGGTAATAATATTTATTTCTCGTGTACAGTGTACTAACAGCACACCAACTAGCTTTCAAAACTCTCAAATGACTGAACTTAATTTCTCAGCTCTTTCTTGTCCTTAAGGAAGGCCGTGTGATCCCTGTAGTGCAAACTCAGGGACAAGTGTTGACAAGCAAAATTCTAAAGCATGATTCCATTAAGTAGTGGGGCCATTTGGTTAGCCTTCCGTTTTCACAATTCAGCTTTCTGACCATCTTACAACTTTTTTTCTTTCTTTTTTTTTTAATGTTGAGTCGGATGGAACCTACCAGAACACTGGTTAAACCATTCCATTCTGATGGGACTCTAATTCGTCCGTCCTGTTTGCTTCTTTGCTGAGATCTCGGTACTCTGAAGCTGCCGCCGGCTTAGCCCAGGAAGAAAGACAAGGCCTGACAAATTTAGAAACACACTGTCTCCACGGATTTCTGAGATCACTAGCTTTAAAATCATCAAGGGGGGGTGGCCTGGGTGGTTCAGTACATTGGGTGTCTGATTTCAGCTCAGGTCGTGTTCACAGAGTCCTGGGATCAAGCCCAGCATCTGGCTCCTTGAGCAGCGGGGAGCCTGCTTCACCCTCTCCCACTCCCCTTGCTTCTGCTCTCTCTCTCATTCTGTCAAATAGATAAGTAAAATCTTAAAAAAAAAAAAAAAAGATAAAATCATCAATGGACCCTGCAGTTTGTCTCACTCTCCCTCCACCAATGTCCTGCCGAACTAAGCCAAGGGTGTCTGACCCTCCTGAGGTGCCCAACGTCTGTCTGTTAAAGAAATAAACAGTGAAAATAAGGAATAGTAACTGAGTGACTGGATTTGGTCATGTAATGGCAGGATCTTAAAAATTGAAAAGGGTTTTAGAGATCATCTATTCAAACCCTTCCCCTGGCGAGCCAGGAAGCCGGGATTCCCATTGGCAAAGATTGGCTAAACTCACATTGTTCATTGGTGATGGAGCCAACACCACAGTCCATGCCTTCTCTTTCCCACTTGGTGACACTCGCAAAGCATATTGTTGCTAGGCATTTTGAACAAAAATGATGAAACTAGAATCACCTATAATTATATTCCTGTTCTTATTTTTTATTTATTTATTTTAACTGGTGGAATTTTGAAATAAATGAGAGGTTGATTTAGCCAAACTACTTCTGTAGTACAATTTAAAAAAATACAAACCTTTAAATTTAAATAATATTTACATTCTTCTTGAACAGTGATGAATATTCAGATACATCCTAGGTGAACATCCAGAAAAGAAAACAAATCAAAGCGGGTGTACTAAATTTACCCGCATCTCTCCCTGGAATCTCAGCTCCCGCTGGTGATGATTAGTTGGAGTAAAAGTTGTAACGTATGACTTTGGAGCCAACTTGAGAAAAGGGGTTTCTATGAGGATCATTTGTGTGTTGTGATTAACACCATGACCTTATAACAGAGCTGAGTAAGGGACTTTAAGCTGACTTCTTTAGCATTTTAGGCATTGCATACTTTTTTACATTTCTCAGTTTTTAACAGAGCTCTTTATTTACCTGCCGTATTCTGCAGTGACTACTGTGTGCCCAGTGCTGTTCTGGGCATTTGGGATCATCCGTGAATGCAGCAAAAAGATTTATTCCTGTGGAGCTCAAGTTATAATTCATTCATTAGAATGTTTCTGGATTTTGCTTGGCAGATAGAAAAGAATTTTGGTTTTGCCTAAAGAAGGGAAATGAACTTAAATGTTCCAGATTCTCTTCCTTCCAATCCCCTGATCCTGCTGATTTTATAATCACTGAAAACAAAGAAGGGAATTCAGATAAATTACTTTGACTTCTTTGAAAGGATATCCTCCCGCGAAGAGCAGGTGCCACATTTGGTTATTTTATGTATGTTCATTCGGAGTCCCTTAAATTATATTTCCTTTAGTGCAGGGACATCATTGTGGTGACATTAAACTTAATGAAGCATGGGAGGGTTCGTTTTCTCACTAGCGTTAGTGTGCCCGTGGTCGTATTGCTATTGTAATGGTACCAGTGGGTAAGATGTAGCTGCTTACTTATTTATGCAGATGGTGTTCTGCTTTCATTTTTTCTCACTTTACATTTTGTCCTCCACTACTCTCCATATTCCTAGGCTTCACAGTGTTGTGACTTCTTGGTAAATCCGTTACCATGAAAGGTTTTATTCAGACATTCCAGCTTTAAGCATTTTCTAATTCCCTCAACTGCTTTTTTCTTCAAAACAGCATGGTTTGCAAGCTTAGGCATGTTTATTGTTTTTAACAAAGGCTTATCAAAATGAACTTGGCAGTTTTTCAGTCATATACAGCCAAAAAAAGTATTCAGTGCAGACTTTGGGGTTGTTTATGCATTCCTTACCTACCCTATTGGTTTGCTTTTAAAAATCGCTAATTTGGAAGCTATTTGCTTATAAGGACCTTTGTAGGATATCTCAAAACTCACCCATTAAAGTGGTATGGTATAACAATTTAATTGGGGAAAAACCAAATCCACATTTGACGTTGGGAGATTTTGAGTACAAAGATTTTCTGTCTGTTTTTAATTTCTTCTCCATCAAAGGACATCAGGAAGTGTCATTATCTAACAATGTCCTATTTGAAAGTGGTCTCTGTGAAGCCCTTGGAGGAGAGTCATGATTTTTGATGGCTGCTAGGCACCCGGACTCGTTGATCTTCTTCAGTTGCTCCCTGCTTCTCCCCATCAGATGCTCATCCCTAAGCTCATCCCTCCTTTCCCTCTTCTTTGACCCCGTGTTGATGAGTGGGCTGAGTTGCTCTAGCCAGGTAGGAAATGCCTAAATAAACTAATTATTTAATATGCTCCTTCTTTACTTAATAAATAAATAATAAATGCTTAGTGAATTTCTCCTTATTGAATATTGGTATAAAGATTGTGTTTTGAGCACCTTTTTTTTTTTTTTTTTCTATGCTCTGGCAGCAGGCAAGGCAAAGACACAGAACCTGCCTCCGAGGTAGCTTTCAGCCAGGTATGGGAAAAAAAAGATGTTATATGACTGGCTGTCATCCGGGTTATGAGCTCCATGAGGTAGATAAGTACTCTGGAAATTAAAAGGGAGGAGAGAAAGCATACAGTCACTATAAATAATCAGGGTTTAGGGAAGACTTTATAGAGAGGACATGTTTGAGCTTCTCCTTGACAGACAATTTGGTAAAGCTTTCTAGAAGTAGAAGGGTATATCTGTCTTTATGGGAACCTATCTCTGGTTTTTTTCTTTGAAGACCTATGGAGGACTTCCTTTTGGGGGGCCAGGTAAGGCTGTGTTGGGTTGTGTAATGAACCCTGACCGTTTCTACACCCTCTGCATGCTTCCCTCTCCATCTTGGATAATGGCATACTGACCGACGCTACAACAACTCAGGGCACCTGCGTGGCTCAGTTGGTTAAATGGCTGCCCCTTGGTTTGGGCTCGGGTCATGATCTTGGGGTGGTAGGGTGGAGCCCCACCTCGAGCCCAGTGTTGGGCTCAACGCTCAGTGGGGAGTCTACTTCAGAATTCTCTCTCTCTCTCTTACCTCTCCACCCACTCTCTCTCTAAAATAAATGAATAAATCTTAAAAAAAACCAACAACCCAACTCAGGGTTAGCCATTACTCTTCTTCCCTCCGGAACCCTTCCTGGTCGCTCCTCAGCACAAAGGCCGCTGTGGGAAGTAGCTGTCATCACAATGAATTGGTGTACTTTGCTTTTATCAGCTCAGGGCCATGCTCATAGTCGTGTTTGCTCATAGTTCTGTTTATCACTAGCCTACCACCGGTATGTGCTATTGTAATTTTGCAATTTAATGAAATATTACATAAAATGATATAATGTAAGTGCCGAAGAATGTTTTTTCTATAAAAACTAAATGGATCGCCCTATAGGCCCATAAAAGTGAGTCATTTCTAAAAAACGATGTCAACACATGCTACAGTGTGGATGAACCATGAAAACATTACACTGAGTGATAGAAGCCAGATACAAAAGATCACATATTGTGTGATATGTCCAATGTAGGCAAATCCACAGAGACAAAAAGTAGATTGGTGGCTGGCATGGTATGGGGGTGGGGAAAGTGGAGAGTGACTGACAATGGTACATGGTTTCTTTTGGGGATGATGGCTTTATTCTAGAATTAGATGGCAGTGATGGCTTTATAACATGTGAGTACACTAAAAAATCACCAAATTGTAGTCTTTAGGATGAGTAAAAGGGTAAATTTTATCTCAAACCACACCCTGCAAAAGACAGTGAAGTTAAAAAGAGAAAGAACAACATCAATAAGCAGGCTGCTACTCCTTACCTGTGGAATGGACGGCCGTAGAAGATGGTTGAACTCTACTAAAACGGATCTAGAAAGAATTGGCACTTGGGCTTTTCCACAAGTAACTTTAAGGTACAAATGTTTTTACCGTCTTTGAGAAAATGTGGTAAGATGATAGACAACATGAAAACACTGATCTAGTGGACTTCTTAGAACTGATCTTAGTTTTTTTTTTTTTAAGATTTTATACATTTATATGTCAGAGAGAGAAAGAGTATGCACAAGCAGGAGAATCGGCAGGCAGAGGGAGAAGCAGGCTCCCCACTGAGCAAGGACCCTGGGATCATGACATGAGCCCAAGGCAGATGCTTAACCAGTCGAGCCACCCAGGCATCCCAGAACTGATCTTATTTTTAATGACATTTAGTCTTATTTTACTTTCAACAGTAGTGGGAATTCTCACCCTCTGTTACCAGTTAGCTGTCCCCTAATGTGTTTTCACTGTTGATTTTTGTATTAAATGTAGTACTTCTGGGGCACCTGGGTGGCTCAGTTGGTTAAGCCTCTGCCTTCGGCTCAGGTCATGATCCCAGTGTCCTGGGATCGAGTTCCGCATGGGGCTCCTTGCTTGGCGGGGAGCCTGCTTCTCTCTCTGACAAATAAATAAATACATAAAATCTATAAATAAATGTAGCACTTTCATGGATCTTGATCAGTCTGAACTGTGTTTTGTGGATTTCTGTGGGTTTCAAGGAGTCTCGGGACATGAAGGGCATGGGGACGGTGTGGGGAAAGATGTCCTACATCCAGCTTGGGGTTCCTTTTGGTGATCTCTTTGGCAATCTGAGTGCTGTGCTGGTCTTGATTTCACATTTTGGGTTTCCAAGTAAGATTTTCTCTGAACAAGGGATTTCTTGGTGAAAACAAGTTTGTGAATGATTAGGCCACATGGTTATAAGTTTCTGCTTCCCTTTCTCTGCCAAATTTGGTTTATGTCATTCTGGTAGCTCCTAATTGTTTCAAAATACTACCGTGCACCTGTGTTGAAAAAGCATGGGAAGACATTGGTCTTATTAACTTTATATCCTCTGTGCCTGTGCAGAGAGAGCATCAAATGAGTGATTAGATATTCTGGGCAAGAAGCCTAGATTGGAAGTCATTAGCATAGAGACTCAGTTTAAGTCCTGTGTGTGTGGAAGTAATCACGCCAGGAGGGTGTTGATGGAGAGACGTGAGGTGGGTCAAAGATGAAATCCTGAGGAATGGCGGTGCTAGGTCAGGTACTCTCTGTACTCACACTTTGGTCAGCGAAGTTCCCTCTTTAGTTTGCTATTTCCCCACATATGCTCGGGCATAACTGTCGAAAGAATTGGAGCACGAGTGTATATGTGGGTAGGCGGGGGTGTGGGGTAGGGTCAGAGCATAGGCTGTGGAAGCCAGCCAAAGAAGTTTCTCTTTGAGGGCTCCTTCTATATGTGTACTGATGTCCAGAATGAGAAGATAAACTTGAGTGGTTTGCCTCATGGATTTGGTAGTGAGAGAGCCATTGCGGTATTTTTGGCATGCAGTGATTTGTTAAGAAGCATTACAGTTTCTTGATTTTTTAAAATCCAGACATCCCCCCTGCCATGTCTTCATTTTCCCTTGTGGGGCTAGAGTGGTGACTACTAGGTTCTGGGTAAGGTCCCAGTGTGACCCCCAGGTAAGTCCCCGTGCCACAAAGGTCTGAAGTTTTATTTTGTGTCATTGACACAGACTTTGCCTTCAGTGTTGGCCAGCTGTTTAGCAAATGTGTTACAAGTCTCAACAGGCAACAGTGTATTAACATAATTTATAAACCCTCTTAGGAGAAGTCAGAGTACCCTGATAAAGAATAAATAAATGCTCATAACAAAACACTGGCAAATATATTTTACTTAATAGTTAGGGGGTTCTAAAGATAAAGCAGGCATGGTATGGGGGTGGGGAAAGTTGAGAGTGACTTGTATCAAAAAATTAAGCACCACACATTTTTTTCCTCTTGTTTTTACTTCTCTCAGTTGACTTCTTCCACATTCAGAAAAGAAAAATTGTAGACAACCCTATGTTTTAATTTTATTACAGATGAAGGTGTAATTAAAATTTCAAATGAAAGTGGGGGGGCACCTGGGTGGCTAAGTCAGTTAAGTGTTTGACTCTTGATCTCAGCTCAGGTCTTGATCTCAGAGTGCTGAGTTCAAGCCCTGTGTTGGGCTTCATGCCCAATGTAGAGTGTACTGGGTAAATAAATGAATAAATAAAACTTCAAAAACTAAAAGAAATTTCAAAAGACATTGAATAGCTGATGCATCTGAATTGGTCTCTCAGAATTGTTCTGGCACATTCTGCTTTCTTTAGAAATTCTTGTATGATCATATACCTAATTGGCTGCAGATACAGGCTACATTAAGGCAAAGTTTCAAGTTTTTTTTTTTTAAGTTTTAATAGTTTTAAGGTGGGAAGAGCCTTTTGAATTAGATGGAATAGAATTAATTACTTTTAAAGGCCCTAATAAAAACATATTGTGCTTAAGCAATGTTAAAATAACTCAGGGAGTTTACCTCTTCATCAGGCAAATGTTTGCTGAGTCCCCAGCACGTGCTAGACACTGTCTGGTGCTGAAGGCCCACAGAGAATAGATGGGGTCTTACCCAAAGGCTTGCAATCTCCTAGGGGAGGCAGATTACTTGTCTCCTAGGCAGACGAGTTACCATGGCATTGTGATGAGTCCCTGCTTTAGTTCAAAGCCAGAGGGTCTAAATGCTGCCTGGGTTGGCCAAGCCATTAAGGAAGTGTAGAAACTCATGTGGTGAACCCCCTGAGGAAGGGCGGTCTAGGCACCAGGCACAACATGTACAAAGGCACTGAGGTGGGAAAGTAACACTGTGGACTGAAAGACCTGCGTGGCTCCCCAGGGTGGTTAGGGATGGCTGACCCGCAGGGCGTGTGTATGGCTCCATGCCAGATAAGACCAGAAGAACCGGCGGGAGCAAGATCATTTAGGGTCTTCGTGGACCGCACTAAGGAGTTTCAGTTTTGCTTTAGCTGCCAAGAGTACTCCTTGAAGGCTTTTAAACTGAGGAGTGGGGGTGGGAATGGGGTTTTGGTGATAAAATTAGCTTGTGCTTCAAACATTTCTGAATGAGGCTTGAAGAAAGGTCCAAGAGGGTGACAAACGAGTGGTCTGTTGAAATGGTGCCTGGGGAGTAAGGTTCATGCCTCATGGTAAGACTTCTGCTTTATTCATATTTATAGTCTTTGTGCTTGGTGCCCTTACAGGTTATGTGGTGGAGAGGTCTGGTAGGCAATTTGATATTCTAGGAGAGCAGTCCAAAATGTGGGCATTATCAGCTAATAGGCTCAGTTGAACATGACAGGATTGGATGAACAAGACATAATTGGATGTAATTACCTGAGAAACATGTAAAGAATGAAGTGTGAAATGGGTCAAAAAATTGTGGAGAATAACTAGGGTGTGTTCACATTATACCCAGGGCACATCTTTGTCACTGTACCCTCCTTTTTCCACTCTAGTTACATGCCGATCTTTTTCTAGAGCAACTGTGAGGGCAGAGACTACGTCTTATTTACAGTGTCACTGCCATTGTTCATGGCTTAAGTCCTGTGTTTGGAAATGATCACCCAAGTAGAGTGTTTATAAGGAGACGTGAGATGGGTCAGAGATAAAATCCTTGCACAATTCCAGAAAGCGCTATTCATATGTCTGCGTAATTGTGTCTCACTGTGAATAGTGCCTCTTGGGGTTGTGCTTCAGCTGTCCCTACTCAGCTGCTCGCAGCAGCTGTCATGCTACCTGAGATATGGTAAGTGTCCAGTATGTTTGTTGAATGAATGAGTAAATGACACGACATCTAATGAGTGGCCAGAGAAAGAAGGCTCTAGCAAAAGAAAGTAAGAAGCATAGGTCTTTGGGCGGGGGTGGGGGGGGGGGGGGGGGGATAAACAGGCGAGACTCTGGAAGAAAGTTTCTTTCAAGGAAGAAAGTTTCAATAATGAGAGAGAGTGCCAAGTGCTACAGAGAAGCCAGTTAATTAGGGATGGCAGAGTTATTATTGGCAATTAGGAGTCATTGGTGTCTACAACAGCTTGAGCGGTGTGTAGGGGAGGTAGGATGCAAATTCCATTCTGCTGAGGTGGGAGTGAGAAAAGGGATGAGGACACAGTCAGTGTGGACAGGTCCTCAGGAGGCTGGGTTTGTGAAGGGAAGAAAGTAATTGGGGGCAGCTGAAAGGGCAGTAGGGGTGAAGGGGGCTTTCTTCCCGGGTGGTAGGGGTGAAGGGGACTTTCTCCCCTTGGCTTGAGTTCTCTTCCCTTCTTTCCTCTCTCACATTTCTCCTTCTCGCTTTCAAGGTGACAGATATTGAGGAAATTTATAAGCTGAAGGTCTAGGTTCAAAATACAGAATGTAGAAGAGGGGACACTACCCTGAGAAATCAAATGCGAAGGGAAACCTCTTTCTTTGCCAAAGGAACAAAAGGGATGAAGGGTGCATGTGGATAGGGAAGAAATGGACGAATAAGCTGAAAGGGAAAAAAAATGGAGTAAAAACAGCCCACATTTTCTCTATAAAACAGTAACTGGCATTTTCGGGGGCGCTTTGTATGTTCTAAGCATTGTTCAAACTACTGCCCCATGTGAAGTCTCTGAGTTCTAGCAACAGTCATGAGAGGACGGAGTTATTTTCCTAATGTTGTAAGTGAGGCAACGGCAGCCCAGATGGGGGAAGCCTCTGGCCTGAGGTTGAACAGCCGCCCGGAGGCAGGACCAGGATGCCTTCAACGCTGTCCACCATCCTGCTGTGGGGTAACATGAAGTACTTATTTTGAATAAGCAATGTGCAAATGGAATAGGTAGAAATATTGTTGCTGAGTCATTCCAAGCACTTGGTTTGTGTTGGAAATCATAATTGTGCCATTGCTTTGCAAGGTTGAGAGATCTGCTCTGGCAGAACTTGCCTTACCAGTTATAGGAACGGAAATGTTTGGATGGTCTGAGTGGATTCAAAATTGGGGACTGGTGGCTTGGAAGGAATGGGGGTGTCAGAAAGAGAGCAAGTGACATGATGGAGAAGGAGCTCTAGCCTCTGAAGTGCAGGCAAGCTGAGGGGATGGGAGGAGAGGGAGAGGCCAGGGGCCTGGGAGCTCAGAGAGGTTGGAAACCAGGTGCGGTAGGAGTTAGGGAATTGTGAAGGATAGAAGGTTGTGGTTTGGGACATCTCATATCCGCTCTAGTTTTCAGAAGTGAGGATTGGCACAGGTGATCATTGGTTGATGGCTTTGGGAGTACATGGCTGAACTGAATGGAGGTGAATCTTATGGGATGTGACGAGGTCAAGGTTGAGGCTGAGATCTACAGAATGTTGGGCCTATGTTGACTAGACCCTGCCTCTTGTTGGAGGGTGGTGCCCAGTAGCCCTAAGGACCGGTCTGGATTTTAGAAAGCTACAACCCAAGTATGATGTGGTTCTAGGGAAGGACACAGAAGGCTGATCTCTGGCATGCAAAAAATACCACCGCCTGCTCCCAACAGGGCAAGTCACAGAATGGTTGGATCGCTCCCATCTTGCACTGTAGTTTTTGAAAAAAATGACTTGCAAGTATGAGTTGGCAAAACAACACCTTTCAAAGTAACTTTGGATGCTTTAGCCAAATCGTCTTTTATCACCCTGCAAAGAAAGGAATGTGTGCTCTGATGAAACCTCCTCCTCCTTCTCCCTCCTCGTTCTCCTCTCTGGGAGTGAGTGGCACAGTGGGCGGGGAAGAAACTGAGGATCATCAGGCTTCCAGCTGTTGAGCTTTGTTGTGCTTTGTGGGGGTGGGGGTCATGGGAGAGGGGCCAGAACTTGAGTGGGGCTCAGTGGGGCTTCTGTAGTTAGCTATGTGATGGGAACCAGCATCGCGTGCTCCCTTTGTACAGCTGTGCATACCACGGTCGGCTTTGCTCTTCTGCCCATTCAGGGTTGCAGGAAATCAAAATTAGATCCGAGGTAAGCTTAGATGCCCCACATGTGAAGATCTGGAGCTACTGCTGGGGGACATAATATGTGTGCCAGGCCTAGGCGAGTGGCCTGTGCGGACAGTGACTCAGGCAGGCTGTTCTGGGGTGTACGGAACAAAAACTCCAAGCTGGACTGACGGCACTGGTAAGGAAAAGGATTTCTTCAGTTAGCAGAACGTCCTGGGCTCTGGCTTTACTTCTCTGTGATTCTTTTGGCTCCGTCCCTGCCATGTGTTCATTTCATTCTCAACCTGATTGCCCTCATGGTCTCCAGATGGCTTCAGTTGTTCGAAGAATCACATGGAGACAGGAACATCCGCTGGGGGATGGGGGGAGAAGCGGCATCTTCGTGTCTTCTCAGTAGTGAGCGAATCTTTCCCAGAAGCTCCCGGAAGACTTCCTTGTCCCTGGCAAAGAGGGGGTCACAGCCCTTTCCTTAAATCAGCCCATGACTGGCAGTCCCAACAGGATTGCTGTGATTTTGATTAACCACTTGGGATGGACTGGATGTTGGGAATCATGTCCATGACAGAGAGAAGGCTCAGGGGCATTGTTATAAAATTCCAGCCTTTTCAAGGGGAAGGAGCCTCAGGATGGCGGCAGTCAAGTCCCACTCCAGCATTTGCTGGCACTATGAACACCGGCAAAGTACCAACTTCCGTGAGCTTTGGTTTTCTCTGAGAGGATCATCATGGGAGTTGAAAACTATATAAACTTTAAGGAGCTCATTTCTCATTTAACAATGATGATGATGATATGAATAACAGTTCCATTTACTGAGCACTTATGTGTTCCAGACTCTTGCTCTAGTAATATAATTCACTAAACACATATCAAGCAACCATCATACTCAAGGCATTCTAAATGTTTTATTTCTGACCCTGTTAAGCTGAGATCTGGAACAGTAAGGCTAGAGAAGAGGCTGGTGGTCAGTTTCACTGTGGGATTCAGTGCTGTGGCCAGTGTGACTGGGAGTGGCAGCTGGCTATCGAGCCTCTGACAATTGCTCCGTTGTCTGCCACTGACGGTCTTTGGCTAACTAACTAGGTCAGGGCTCCCTGCACTAGGGGTTTGCAACACACAGGTGTGCACGTGCCTTTAGAACACTTGATCCTTTTCTTTTCTCTTTCCCTTTACTTTACAAATATAAGATTTTTGTGTACTTATGCTTTTGAAATAGTAGAGGGATTTACAAATGTTTATTAGACGCTTATCTCTATTATCTCATCTGAGCCCCAGGAAGAAGTCAAGCCTGAATGTGCATCTGTATTGAGGGTTAGTGGGAGTTCCATCATGTACTGAAGGCAGTAGGTGGTGGTGGCATCATTTTTTTTTTTTTTGATGTTGCAAATTACCCTGCTTTGAACATCACTGTGAAGTGAAGTGAAGTGAAGAAGTGAAGTGAAGTGAAGTGAAGTGAACTTCCCCCATATTTTGGTTTCTATCCATCAGATAGTTTCCCGGAAGAAGGATCTAGGTCAAAGAGTTTGAAACTTTTTATAGGGATTGCCTGATTGGCTCATGGAAGGTTTCTGGATGGCGAAAATGACACACTTGGAGCATTATTTGGGGATTAAGTGCTTTCTCAGTCTGTGGTGCTTTATCTGCCTGGGATCATAAAATATTTCCAGAAAATCTGAACTGTTCTAATAACATCTAACTTACATTTTCCCAGGTCCCCCTTGCAATTGTAATAAAAACTGTGATTCTGTGGCTCAGCTGATGCCATTTCCTCCCCATTAGTTTGTAAAGTCCTGGGGAGAAACTAAACTCGTCCATCCTGATTCATCTTTTCCTTAGTGTGAGTTACTGCCCTTGAGGCTTCTTGGTCTGCATGCAAATAGACTCCCCGAAGGTCTATCTTTGATACACATCTGCTTTTTATTCGTAGTTCTGGCTCTCATGCTGGGACTTCTGCTCTACTCTGAGACAAAATGCGAGTCCTTGATGGCGACAGTGAAATGCAGTATGCTGGGTTTTCTGCTGATGCAGTATGATATGGAGTATCTGTTTTGGCGTTGTGGTGGGACTACAAAGACTTGCATTCATATGACTTGACTTCCCATGTAATTGTCTCAAGAGTTTCTAAACGATACTTCTCCCCAACTCTTCCAAGCCCACCAGATATATTGATGAATGAAGCTATGTGAGCAATAGAAAGTCAGAAGAAGGAACCGTCAGTAATCTTAAATGAATTTTTTAAAACTCATAGTTGCAACCATAGCATATATGATACAAACTATATTTGTATTTTGTCCTTTGTACATTTCCTGAGCTAATTTTAAACAAAAGTGTGTCAAGTGGGACAAGCGGAAAAAGCAAACGTGTAGGACCCTGGAGGTGACCACCAACAGAACACACAGTGTGACCAGGACTGGGGGCCAGGGTGGGGGGAGAGTGCTGTGGTAGCAACTGAGGTGTTTGGGGAGGGCAGGTAGAAACTGGAGACCCAGGAGGCCGCTCCTACCAGATTACGGGGCCAGTTAGGGGGAAAGCCTGCATTTCTACCCAGATCTTTATGCATTAGAATGGCACCTTCTTTATTTGCTGCTTTTTCCAGATTTGAATGTTCAAAATTACCTCTAAAATAATCAGACTTTACAGAAGGGAACAAAAGGGCATACTGCTTCCCTCACTTTCTCTCACATCTCAGGTTTACATTATTTTTTAATATATTGTGCCAGTGCAGTTAACATACAGTGTTCTGTTAGTTTCAGCTGTATAGTATAGTGATTCAATGCTTCCATACCCAGAGCTCGCCACAAGTGCGCTCCTGAAGCCCCATCACCTAACCCCGCATCCCGCCACCCCCCCTGCCCTCTGGTGACCATCAGGGTGTTCCCTAAAGTTACCGGTCTGTTTCTTGATTTGCCTCCCTCCCTTTGTTCTCCTTTGTTTTGTTTCTTAAATTCTACATGTGAGTAAGTCAGGGTTACATTTTGTATTTTTTTTTTTTTAAAGATTTTATTTATTCATTTGACAGACAGAGATCACAAGTAGGCAGAGAGAGAGAGGAGGAAGCAGGTTCCCCACGGAGCAGAGAGCCCGATGTGGGGCTCGATCCCAGGACACCAGGATCATGACCTGAGCCGAAGGCAGAGGCTTTAACCCACTGAGCCACCCAGGCGCCCCGCCCATACATTTTGTATTTTTAATCTCCCCCTTCTGCCAATAGGGTTTCATTTTGAATTTCTAAAAAATGGCTCTTAAACGTTTGAACTTGTCTTGAATTAGGCCTTGGCAAGAACCGTTTGCCTATCATGGACTCAGTGGCTCCCTGACCCTTATTGGAAATGTCAGGTTGTCCACAAAACTCTTGTAACTTGGGCAGAATGCTAACCCAAAAGAAATATTACAATTCAGATGGGACAGAGTCACTTAATTCCTGTGATTTGCCGAGCAACATGAGGGAATTTAAAACAGTTACTCCCTGTCTTCCTGTCCAGGTGGAGCTCAGCTTGGAGAACCTCCCAAGATTAGGCACTGAGCTAACATTTCCCTTTTTGGCTTGATTCAACCAATGTGCCGTGATAACAAGTTTGAAGGCGTTTATAATCGAATAGGAAACAAGGTAGGCATTCACCTTGTCAGGTAAAAATAGGGTGCTAAGCCCATAACTCGTGGAAACAAGATCACAGAAAGAATACATAGATTCCTACAAGAAATCTTATCAGTTATTTACAGTATCCATTTACAACAAATGATCTGTGGTTGCACTTAAGCCAGGGGTTGCAAAATCCCCCCTCTTTGGGAGCTCAAGCATGAAGTAGCCGAGCTGTGATTTAATAGGGAGGGACAGGGCTCTCGCCCAGTTGCAGAGAATATTGGACAGAACACCATTGGACAGATACTCTGATTCTGTTCTTACTGCCAAGGAAGTATCAGCTGACAAAACCGACAAAAATCCCTGCCCTCCTAGCGTTTACAGTCTCATTTGTCACTGCCTTGGAAAACAAATGACTAAGCCAGTTAGAATGATGGGCAGAGCAAAAGTAGATGAGTCAGACACACTGGTTCCTGTAATAAATTGCACGGATTCCAGCTTTGTTCATTTTGAGGCCTTTTTCTCACAGCCAGTGTTTCCGGGTAAGTGTGTTGACTGTAATTACAATAGAAGTTGAGGTAGCTTCTTTTTGGCATTCTGCTGGTTTTGTTGCCTTAATTTGCCAAATAACCTTAATCATAAAATATTACTGGCTCTACAAGGCAGCCCCTGGTTTATTTCCCTCCAGTTTTGTTGTTGAATGGAAAATAGAGCATTGCAAACAATTCCATCTGTCCTGTACTGGTGGTGATGACTAATTGATAATGACTTGGGCGGTATCTGAGTGCCCCAGCAGGCGGGTTCCTTGCCTCGGGGGCTCCCCCCGCCCCAAAGCCCCATCCCTCACGGGGCCGTGCTGTTACGGGCCTGGTTTTCTGCCCGGTGGTATGACTCTGATGAGGTCACTAGAATAACAAGCCTGGGAGCTTGAACTGAGGAAGCCATGTGCCTTTTCTTTGAGCTTCTTGTGGGAAAATGGGGATAGGAACCATCTGTGACTGCACTTATCTCATTTTCCCAAACAGAACTTCTGGGCTTGCAAAGTGAGGCCAAATTGATAGTTTTGAAAAGAGTAATGCTGGCCACCGGCAGGGATCTAGTCCTCTCTTCTGTTCAGGCTTCAGTGCCTGGGGGGCTGTCTTTAGCAACTGAACGAGTATTACCAATGTGAGTTTGTGGCCAGGATTCCTGACTCGGGAGCTGCGTGGATGTATGTGCCCAGAGCTCCTGCTTGTCTTGCACATTGACGGGGGAGGGGGGTGTTCTGTGTTGAGCTGGGAGGCAGCCATCTGCCCAGCCAGGGTCTCAGCATTCCCAACCTGGGGCATTTTCCCCTGGAGGGACCTGTGAGTCCTGATGGCCCCATGTCTTACAGAAGACATGGGTGTTCCTACTGACACTGTATGCCCTCAAAGGATCACATCACCCACTGAAATTGTAGCCAAACACCTCTGGAACACTTCTACCTCAATACAAAGTCCTGTGGGCACTCTAGGAGTTCAGTATTTGTGTCTCCCCTTCATACGCTGAAGCCCCAACCAGCAGTGGTGCATTATTAGAAGGTGGGGCCTTTGAGGTTCAAGTTTAGAGGTGGTCATGAGGGTGGAACCCCGTGATGGGATTAGCGTCCTTAGAAGAAGGGGAAAAGAGAGAAGAGCTGAGGAGAGGCCATGTGAGCACACAGCCAGAAGGTGTCTCTCTGCAAGCCCCTGCAAGCCATGGAGAGAGCTCTCACCAGCGCCCCACCTGGCTGGCACTCTGATCCCCCCCTTCCAGCTTCCAGAATTGCAGTAAAATAAATGCATGTTGTTTAAGCACCCCAGACTGTTTTGTGTTTTTTTTTAAGATTTTATTTATTTATTTGACAGACAGAGATCACAAGTAGGCAGAGAGACAGAAGGAAGCAGGCTCCCCGCAGAGCAAAGAGCCCAACATGGGACTCGATTCCAGAACTCTGGGAGTCATGACCCGAGCCAAAGGCAGCGGCTTTAACCCACGGAGTGACCCAGGTACCCCAGACTGTGGTATTTTGTTAGGACAGCCCAAGTGGACTAGGACAGGCTCAGTGCCTCTTCTTAGAGTCTTACCTGATCTGTCAGTAGAGTTAATAATATTGTTCCCTTTTTTAAGGGGAGGGGGCATTTTATACTTTTATTTTTTATATATATTTTTATTTACATGTAATATGTTATTTGTTTCAGCAGTACAGGTCTGTGATTCATCAGTCTTCACAATTCACAGCACTCACCATAGCACATACCCTCCCCGATGTCCATCACCTGGGCACCCTATCCCTCCCACCCCTATCCTCTCCAGCAACCCTCAGTTTGTTTCCTGATACAAATGTAGTGATCAGAAGGGACACGTGCACCCCAGTGCTTATAGCAGCAATGTCCACAATAGCCAACATCTGTGCAACAATGGAGGATGGTGACATCAATTATAGTGCATTTGTACAAACGCTTTACAGCTATTAGAATGATCAGAATACATTTACTAACATTCATGGTATCGAATGAAACGAAAAGAACAAATTATATAAAATGATTATAGTTTGGGATTTTTTTAAAAGATTCTATTTATTTATTTTACAGACAGAGATCACAAGTAGGCAGAGAGGCAGGCAGTGGGGGCGGGGTGAGGGAAGCAGGCTCGCTGCTGAGCAGAGTGCCCCGATGTGGGGCTCAATCCCAGGACCCTGGGATCATGACCTGAGCCGAAGGCAGAGGCTTTAACCCACTGAGCCACCCAGGCACCCCTAGTTTGGGATTTTTTTGAAGTGCGGTGAAATATATACAGTACAATTTACCATTTTAATGTTTTCAAGAGTACAGTTCTGTGCCATTAAGTACATTCATATTGTTGTGCAGTGATCCCCACCATGCATCTCCAGCACTTTTTTTTCTATCACTTCAAACTGAAACTCCGTACCCATTGAACAGTAACTCTCCATTCTTCGTCCATCCAGTCCAGAACACTGTTCTTTCTGTTTCTATGAATTTGACTATTCCACATACCTCACATAAATGGAAGCATATAATATTTGTCCCTTTGTGACTGGGGAAAACATTCACTTAGCATGTTTTCAAGGTTCATCCATGTTGAAATGTGTCAGAACTTCCTTCCTTTTTATGGCTGAATAGTAAGCCATTGTGTATATACACCACGTTTTGTTTCTTCATTCATCTGGACACTTGAATTGCTTCTACCTTTTGGCTGTTGTGAATATTGCCGTTATGAATGTGAATGTATGGATATCTGTCTGAATCCCTGCTTTTGCTTCTTTTGGGTATACCCCCAGCAGTGGACTTGGTCTATTGTATGATAATCCAATTTTAAATTTTAAATCACAATTACATTAAAATTAATTTTAATTAAAATCTAAATTAATTAAAATTAACTTTAATTTTACTCTAAATTTGATTTAATCTTGACTTAAAATTGATTTAAAATTAAATTTAATTAAATTTTAATTTAAATTAAAATGAAATTTAAATTAAAAAGAGCCACCATATCATTTTCCAATGGAGGCTGCAGCATTTTACATTCCCACCAACAATGTACAAGGGATCCAATTTTCCTGCATCCTTGCGAACACTTGTTATTCTCTGGTTTTGTTTTTTGTTTGTTTGTTTGTTTTTTATGATATTCATTGTGATGGATATATGGAAAGATATATTTACAGGGGCGCCTGGGTTGCTCAGTTGGTTGAGTGGCTGCCTTTGGCCCAGGTCATGATCTCAGGGCCCTGGGATCGAGTGCCGCATCGGGCTACCTGCTCAGCAGGGAGCCTGCTTCCCTCTCTCCCTCTGTCTGCCGCTCTGCCTACTTGTACTCTCTATCTCCCTGTGAAATAAATAAATAAAATCTTTTAAAAATTGATTTAAAAAAGATGCATTTACATATGTACATAATAGAGAAACCATTTCTCCAGAGGACCTACTCCAAATGAAAACAGTGTAGATGATTTTTATTATTCTCTCTGATGACTATTCTCTCCCTTTTCTGCATTAAGGATGTATGATATGTGTAATTAAAAACGCCTGAAGCTCAGAGTCAAGCTGTGTCTTCAATTCAGGCCTTAGCAGTGACTCCTGTTTGTCTGGCTGTGCAGCCTCCAGGTGGGCCTCCTACTTGCTGATCTTGGACTTGGCGCCGCCGCTGTCACAGGGACAGTCTTCACGTTGAGGCCATCCACGCCACTCCCATGCTTGAGGCCTGGCTGCCGCTAGTTCCTCTGCCCCGTGAAGCAGCCCCAGGCTTTGTTGGCTGTGCACGAGGCTCAGGAACCAATCACAACCAGGTCTCAGCGTGTGGCGTTCTGTGCCCGAGGCCACCTTCCTCCCCCAACTGGATTTTTAGCACAAAGAAATCTCCTTTTTGGGTTATGTTTATTTGGCAAGGTTTTGGCTGGTCATCTTGGTTGATTACAAATGAAAGGGAAAGTTACTTTCTTCCTAGTCTGTGCATTATATA
The DNA here is from genome assembly GCF_010015895.1 of Lontra canadensis. Lineage (NCBI taxonomy): Eukaryota > Metazoa > Chordata > Mammalia > Carnivora > Mustelidae > Lontra > Lontra canadensis. The sequence continues at coordinate 26,453,241 of NW_022630997.1, forward strand.
TTCTGTAATTTTCCAAAGTGTTTCAAGGCTCATTCATCACAACAGTCTGTGTCGGCTTCAAAAGCGGTTAGGGTTGCCTATGTACCAGTTCAGAAAGGCCCAAAAGAAATCCTTTCACAGAGTGAACGACTACATTCATGCAAAGAAGAGCTGTCCAGAGTGCAATAATATAATTTATTCGTTTCTTTTTCAAATTACTATATGGGATCACGTGCAGGCCGACAGGGTGGCTTTTCTGCTTGTTTTTGAGGAAGGAATGGGGGTCAGGTGATAAGGGAAGGCTTAGCAAACGCTCTCTGTACTTGTGATGGGGTGTTTTTAATCAATTATCAGTGACCTTTTGTGGGAACCTTTTCTTGGTGGTTTTGTTTTGACATGATGATCCTGGCTGCCTAGTTTGAAGCAAAATCAGAGACTGTTGAATGGTCCAGACATGAGCTGTTAGCACTTGGAGCTGGTTTTGTGCGGATGTGAGCAAGAGTGGTGAGATCTGATGACTAAGTCTGGGGCCTCCGAGAGATGGAGGGAGTGGAAGCTGAGGACGCATCCCCTGTGAGAGGCGTGAGAGCAATTCTGCGTCTTCATCCTGGTCTTTCTGGATGAAGCATCACTGCTCCTTTGATCTCAACATTTCTTCCTGTGCCCAGATTTCTCGGAGATGACATCTCAAAGGAGAAGCTGTTGATAACTTCGAGTTTGGCTTTGGGGCCCCTTTCTCTCTCACGTCTGGCCTTCCAGTACGCAGGCTGCTCTTCCTCCAGGCCTGCCACTGCTTTCTGGGGCCCTAGCCCCACCCAGCACAGGCCTCCGTGGCCCACCTCACATGGGGACAGCAGCAGACATCACTGCCCACAGTCTGACTGTGGGCTCAGCTTCTCGGGTTCCACCAAGCACCCCCATTCCCCACCCTGCCGGCCCCCTTGGTCTTTCTCAGTCACTGCCTCTGACTCATCTGCTTGTGTCTCCTCCTTCTCAAGGCACATCTAGAAGGCCATGTGCTCCAGCCCTCGCTGGATTTTCCCTCCTGTCTCTCCATACAGGATGCCTCCACTCCCCGCACATTCTGCTCATCACTGTGTCCACCCCTCACAAGAAGGCAGCCACCCACTGGAAGAGGGCCTTCCCAGGTTTGTGGGATTTTATGGGGAGCTTTTATCATTCTAGGTGGAGTTGGGATAGCAACTGTGGATGAGAGGACATTACGTGAGCAGTTCATGAGTTTTCTTTTTACCGAAGTCACCACATCATTTTACAATCTTTAAATAAAAACAAGGTCATGTTTATATAATAAGGTTAATCAAGGACCTACCACTTCTGTAAGACATAGTTAATATAAAAAGAAAGTAATGAACAAAAAAAGATAGAAGCCAGTTCCATGAGAAGTCATTTTAACATATTTATAATTTAATAAGATCTGTTATTCAAAGAGAGGGTCGCATTATCCTTTTTGAAGCCTGTTGTTTTGAAGGATCTGGGGCTGCTTTTGAGAACCCTCACTGGAGAGAAAGGAACTAAGTGCTTGTCTGTTTTGACAAGGTACTTCTTACCAACTAGAAACCCCCAGCCCCTGACCTCAGATTGTAATTTTGATTGTGGGTAGAACATGAGTTTCCTCTAAGCTTTGCCGGGCTCCGTTGCTTCTCATTTTTTAAATTTTTGCCAAAGAGATAGAGAGCAGACTGCTGGCTTCTTTGGACAGACGGAGGGCTAATGGATATGAAGTTGGGGAATTCCTGATCCTCTGCGAATTAATATTTATAAGCATCGTGTTGGTCTCAGTCTGTGGCAGCCAATGTGACTTGGCAGCTGGAAACATAGACGTGTGCTCTTTATGGAATGGGTATCGACTTTATTGACGCCTTGCAAATGCAAAGCCAAGATGAGTGATGTTTATTTGCTTGTGTAATCCCAAGGGCTCAAGGCACTTGACAGATTTTTAATAGCCCTCCAGTGCCTGGCTCTGAAACACGGCAAACCTCTGGGCAAGATGCTGAATTCTCAGGAGCATTGCCCGTCAGCTGGTGAAGGCGTGCAGGATCCAGTTCTCAGTTGTATCAGGAATATTTCTATGGGCGTCACTCCTGCCTGAATTCCAGCATCATAAGGTGGTTGTGCGGGCTGTGTATCTCCCTCACTCTTCTCCGGCAGGGCTTTTCGGCGGTCATGAATCTGTGAGTAGCCAATCTGCATAACAGAGATGGAAAACACCACGGTAAGGATCCAATTGTCTTCTATTTTTTTTTAAAGATTTTATTTATTTATTTGACAGAGAGAGATCACAAGTAGACAGAGAGGCAGGCACAGAGAGAGAGGGAAGCAGGCTCCCTGCTGAGCAGAGACCCTGATGTGGGACTCGATCCCAGGACCCTGAGATCATGACCTGAGCCGAAGGAAGCGGCTTAACCCACTGAGCCATCCAGGAGCCCCCAATTGTCTTCTATTTATGAAGCAATTCATCTTTCTTTCATTTTCAATAAACATTCGTTGGGGCCTTGCTAAATGTAAAACTTGTTCTAGGTCCTGGGAACCCAGCAGCATTTAAATAAAAGAGGCAAAATTCCCTCCCTCGTGGAGCTTACAGTTTTGTCCAGAAGGCAAATAATAAACAGTTAAATTAATGAATGAGACTTCAAATAGTGGTAGCTATAAGGTAATGAAAAAGCCTAATTAGTTAGAGAGTTATTAAAGGGTCGTGGGGATAGGAGACATCGTAAATTATTATGTTGGGGAAGGGGTCTCTTAGAAAGAAGCATCTGGCCTGAGATCTGAATGACAAGAAGGAGCCATCCATGTAAAAATGGGGAACGGGGGGCTTTCTAAGCATGAAGGGGCTTTCAAGGCATGAAGAGGCAAGTGCAAAGGCTATGAGGCAGAAATGAATTTGGCAAGTTCAGAGAACAGAAAGAAGGGCTAGGATGCTACTTCTCCATGACTGAGGGGAAGGGTTAGAGTACTAGAAGGGGATATATGATGATTTGAAAAGTGTCAGATCATTCAAGGTCTTATGGGTTATAAGGAGTTTAGGTTGTATTCTCAGGGAAAGGGGAAACCATTAGAGAGTTTTAAGCAGGGGAGTAATGTGATCTGATGTATAGTTTTGCCTAATACCTGACTTTGCATTTATAGTCCATAGTCTTCCCTTTTCGTATCCTGACTTTCTAATATATAATGTTCTAGAGGTTTTATAAATATTTTTATTATATATTTGGTAAAAACAGGGTAGATCATGCCAAGTTTTGTAATGTAATTCATTCACATATCTATATATCTAGAACAACTTTCTTTGTTAGTAATTATACTTCAGCCCGTCGTATGTAAATGAGAGATCATAGCTAATGTAATTAACCTCAATCAATTGAACTAGTAAATGTTTACTTTCTATTTACTGGTTATAAAAGTAATACTTGTTTCTTGTTTTATTTTGTTTTTTGGTTTTTTTTGTTTCTTATTGTTTTTAAGTAGTACACAATTAGATAAATTAAAGAGTTGTACCTATATCTAACTTTATCTTATGTAGTCTGAGTGCCCTTATAATTTACGATTTGGAGGGAATAAATACATAGTTAACGTGCATACGTAAAGTATGGGTTTGGCCTCAATAAGAAAATGTTATTTTATATATTGTTAGAAAGGGCCTTCTTTAATTAAGAGAAACATGCTCTTTTTTTTAAGATTTTATTTTTTTGAGAGAAGGAAAGCGAGAGAGCGAGGGGAGGGGCAGAGGAAGAGGGAGAAGCAGACTCCCTGCTGAGCGTGGGACCTGTGGGGCTCGATTCCACAACCCCAAGATCACGACACTCAAGTGATTGCACCACCCAGGCACCTCCAGAGAAACATGCTTTCAATGAAATCATTCTGGGTTTTCTTTTTCTTTCTGATGTCTATACCCTTCTAATGCTTAAATCAGTAATTGTGCACTGGATAGCAATAGCATGTAATAGGATGCAGCTAGATTAAGAGTCAGGAGGTTTCATCCCACTCTGCTTCTAACCAAATGCGTATGCAGGAGATTATCTAGGCCTTGGTCTAGTGCTCTTTCCCCTGTACCAGGGAATTGAATTCCCAGGGAATGAAGAACAGGGATTTCTCCCCGTGGGCGTGCCACTTCCCCTGTTGCACCGCTGTGCTTTCCAACTTAAGCTAAAAAGACCTAGTCTGCGTTTTCAGAAATTTGATACAAAAAAAGTCATATACAATAGTTTGATTTACGAATAATATACATTTCTTATTGGTATAAAGAGTTACATGTTAACTTCTGAATTACTTTGTTTTTACCTGTATTCTTTAAGAACACATACATAGTAATTGTACTACTGGGTATTTACCTTAAAGATACAAATGTAGTGATCCAAAGGGGCACATGCCCCTGAATGTTTATAGCAGCAATGTCCACAATAGCCAAACTATGGAAAGAACCTAGATGTCCATCAACAGATGAATGGATAAAGAAGATGTGGTGTGTATATATACAATGGAATACTATGCAGCCATCAAAAGAAATGAAATCTTGCCATTTGACAATGTGGATGGAACTAGAAGGTATTATGCTGAGTGAAATAAGTTAATCAGAGAAAGACTTATCATATGACCTCCCTGATATGAGGAATTTAAGAGGCAGAGCAGGGGGTTTGAGGGGTAGGGAAGGAAAAAATGAAACAAGATGGGACCAGGGAGGTAGACAAACCATAAGAGACTCTTAATCTCATGAAACAAACTGAGTGTTGCCAGGGGGAGGAGGGTATGGAGAGGGTGGTTGGGTTATGGTCATTGGGGAGGATATGTGCTATGATGAATGCTGTGAAATGTGTAAGCCAGACAATTCACCAACTTGTACCCTTGGGACAAATAATACATTATATGTTAATAAAAATAATTAATAAAAAGAAAAAAGAACACATACATAAAACCAAAGAAGCTGGATATTCTCTTTGACCTGAGGAGAACATGTTTATCGATGTGGTGCAAGACCTGATAGGATGGTTTTGAGTGGATGCAGCATGTGGATCTAGCAGTCCCCCCTTATCCTTGGGGGATATGCTCCGAGATCCCCAGTGGATGCCTGAAACCAAGGATAATACTGAACCCTATTTACACTATGTTTTTTCCTAAGATAAAGTTTGATTTATCTTTTTTAATCTAATTTTTATCTAATTTAATTTATTTATTTTTATTTTATTTATTTTTATCTAATTTAAGTTTTTTTTTATCTAATTTAACATACCTAAGATAAAGTTTAATTTATGAATTAGGCAAAGTAAGAGATAAATAACAATACTAAGAAAATATAACCATTGTGACAGTATAGTATAATAAAAGTTATATGGATGTGCTCTCTCTCAAAACATCTTACTGTACTCACCTTCTCCTTGTGATGATATGAGATGATAAAATGCCTATGTGATGAGATGCACTGAGGTGAATGATTAAACACTGTCTTCTTAAGGGTTAATTGTTTTTTACCTTTTATATTTTGTTCTATAACACACTGGAAATTGATGTTTGTGAATGGGGTAACATTGGGGGCTCTGGGGTTTTTTGTTAATTTTTTTTTTGCACACTCTCATGTGGGGATGTTTTTGTAGTGTTTTTCACCATGTATCTTTACTGTTCCTGGGACACTTGTTCTCTGAATGTTGGATCTCCTGAGTTTATCCAATAATTTCCTTATTTCTCCTAATATTCTGTATCTTTGTGTTTTTGTCTACTTTCTGGGTGGACAGAATTTTACTTTCCAATTCTTCTATTGAATTTTACATTTTTACTCTCATATTTTTATTTATTTTTTAACTTTTATTTTAATTTTAAGTAGGCTCCATACCCAGCACAGAGCCCATTGCAGGGCTTGAACTCTTGACCCTGAGATCAAGACCTGAGCTGAGATCAGGATTCAGATGCTTAACTGACTGAGCCATCCCGGCATCCCTCTATTCTCATATATTTTTTAAAGATTTTATTTGTTTATTTGAGAGAGAGAGACAAAGAGAGTGTGCATGAGCTGGGTTGGGAGGGGGGAGGGCAGAGGGAAAAGGAGAAGCAGATTCCCCACTGACCAGGGAGCCCGATGTAGGGCTCAATCCCAGACCCTGAGATCATGATCTGAGGGGAAGGCAGATGCTTAACCAACTGAGCCACCCAGGTGCCCCTCTCATATTTTTAATTCCAAGACTTCTTTTTTAGTTCCCGAATGTTTCTATGTTACAGCCTCCTTTTCCCATTTCATTTGCGAGCTGTCTTTATCTCTCTTGAGTGGTTTTAAAATTTTTCTTTCTGGGTGCCTGTGTGGCGCAGTTGGTTGGGCGCCTGCCTTTGGCTCAGGTCATGATCCCAGGGTCCTGGGATCAAGCCCCACATTGGGCTCCCCGCTCAGCTGGGAGCTCGCCTCTCCCTCTCCCTTTGCTACTCCCCCTGCTTGTGCTCTCTTGATCTCTCTCTGTGTCTATCGAGTAAATAAGTAAAAATCTTAAACAAAAAATTTTTTTTCTTTCATGTCCTTGTCCTTTTCTTTTATGCTCTGAATTGTCCTTATTTCCTCTGTGTTCATTACCCCCCGCCCCACTCCTGAGTCCTCCATCCCAGCTCTTGTATTAGAGGCTTTTAATTAGCTGGTGATCTTTGGTTGTCTATTCGTTGAGGAATGAGACACTCAGGAGCTGATCAGGATGGGAGGACTTGTGAACTGGCAGCTGTGTTGTAGTGAGCAGTTCTGTTGGATTTAGTTCCTGCATCTCCCAAGTGAAAATGCCTTGTTTCTCAGTGTGGTCCGTTTCTCCAAGGCTACATCTCTGTGTTCTGCCTGGTGGTCAGAAGACTGGCTGCTAGGCATATGGCGCCGGAGTGTTTTACCATTTAGCATGATATTGATTTAATCCACTTGTGTTCATGTATTGCCCTGCCCCCATTCTAGCTTTATCGACTATCCCCAGTAACGTTGCATGCAGCGTTTCCACAGAGTAAAATCTAGTTTCTTCCAGAGAGGGGATGGCTAAAGACTTTCCATTAATGCTCTTATTTTTAACCCTGTCCCATACTCACTGCCTTTAGAAATCTCTGTTCTTTCATTCTTGACACTTCCAGGGATTCTGCGGTTGGCTTACTTCTTACTGTATTCCTTCCCTGTTGAATTAGCTTTTAGTTCCCTGTTGTGCTGCATTGTATACCGTCTGTCCTTTCACTTCCAGCTTCCCGAATGTGCTTTACATCATTTAACCCACTGTCCTCTTCTCGCCTGGGCCCTTCCTCTTTGCAGCTTCTTTTTTATTTCTTTACTATTTGTGGTGTTTCAGGATAGAGTAGATATAAATATGTGTGTTCAATCTGCTATATTAAATTGGAAGTTGAATGTACCACAACTTATCCAACTGATTCTCTGCTCATGGCAACTTACTCCAGCGTGTTTGCAGTTATGACGAATGCCAACATGCCCTTATCGAAGCATATATGTGCCTATGGGGGAGTGTGGCTGTATGACATGCCTACACCAAAGTCAAGTTCATTTAAACTTTTGATAGATACTACCTGCTACGACTCAAAAAAATTGAATCAACAAATACTATTAACAGCTTGAGATTAAACACATTTTTTACTCATGAATTAGCTCTATGTCCTTCCCAATCCTTGACTGACAGTCTTCTTTGTTGGATGGAAAACCTTCTATTTAGTATTTTTGGCAGACTTTCATATTAGATAAGTGAAAATTTCAATACTAAACATCACCGTATTATAGTTCCTCAAGAAAAAAATTGTAGCGTGTGGGTGATTAATTACCAACAGGAATGGAGCCAATATGATTACTTGGGTTTTATTTCTGCTCTGTTCCTGTGGCTCACAGTACTTCAGTCTCATAGGCTTCCAGAAGTTTAAGCACTAAAGGAACTGATGACTGATGTGGTAATAGTCTGCTTTGACAAAATTACTTTGGTGAGAACCCTTCATTTGTCTGTTTCACGTTATAAATTCATTCTCCTGATTCTTTTACTTCTGACGTGGCTGCTGGCCCATCTGATTACGTGAGTGTTTGTGCAAAAAGAGATAAAAATGTGTTTGTTTAGGCCTGTAGAACACGGGTAGTATAAGCATGTGGGATGGAGAGCCAACTGGGGAATTGGGAAGGAATCGAGAATTGGGAAGAACCACAGATGGAGAATTTGACAGCTTTGGGTTTGCTTCCTGCCTCAGCCACAAATTACGGCACGATCTTGGAAAATCATGTAGGCTCTGAGCCATGAATAACAATGATTATAAAAACTAGATACGATTTTTGGGTGCAAGAGATAGAAATCAAATGCAATGTGACCAAAAAAAAAAAAAAAAAAAGAATTCATCTGTATACTAAACAGAGAACCCCAGGGGCAGAATTTAGACATAACCAACTTCAAATGTTTACACAACTTCAGAAATTTGTATTTCTCTCTCACTCCTTCCCTTTCCTGGTTGACTTCATTTTAGGTGGGGGTCCCTCCAAGTAGAGATAAAAACAGCTCCCAGCAAGCTTTATGTAGTCATTCTGGGACTTGAGAACCCCATGTAAAGAAAGCACTCTTTCCCAGTTGTTTCAGCAAATAACCCATGGCCGAATCTTACTGGTCAAGCTTGGCTCACAAGTGTCTGGATAAATTCGTGTCTCCAAGTGGCCAGGCCTCTCCAGGAGCATGTAGTTTCCTGAGGTGTGTGAACTTAGAATGGATGGGATGCCCAAGGAGAGCAGCTGCTGCCCAGAGGAAGGGCCAGGGATGCTGGGCAGAAAAAGAAGCAAGAGCTGACCATTACCCTTCTCTGTTTTTCTCACTAGAGGGTGGGAGGCTGAAATACAGCAATAAATGTCATAATGTAATAAATAATGTAATAATGTGATAAATAAATGTATTATAAGTTCCATAGCACTATATAACCAATGTAAGGTATTCTGAGCTGTGATACTGATGATCACATTGAGCAGTACTGTTTTGGTCAAAGCAGTGTTGTCTATAAATGGGTGAGCCTGTTTCCTTATTTCAATGAAAATTTCATTTTCAATGAAAACAATACCCAGAGTAATTTTAATTTTTTTTTTGGCAATGACAATGCCACTGATATTAACATGCTCACATTTTCTAGGGATGACTATTTAAAAGTAAAAAGCACAATCATTCTTTTCTCATGAAAGACTCCTTCCGTGAGGCTGTACGGTATCCAGAACTGACAGGGATGAAAGCCCCTCTAGTCAGTTTCTGACATGTGTATTTTCATTTTGGCTCTTGTCACATCAAAGCTTCTAATTATCCTGATACTGTGCAGAATAAACTCAACCAGACCTTGCTGTGTCTGGGTAGAGCCTGTATCTTAGTTCCCTGTGAGCTCTCTGTGTCCTGGGCCAGAGCCATCCTTATTTCCTTTACATGAGGGCGGTTGTCCTTTGGGAATCCATATGGCTCAGAGATGGAACCTCTCTAGGCTTCTAGGGCATCTGGTGGGAAACTGTCCCTCTGGTTGGTTTATTGGGGCTCCTGTCCCAGGCATACACATTACAATGACCAAATTAACTAAAGCTAGATTATTTTATTATTTTTTAAAGATTTTATTTATTTACTTGACAGAGAAATAGCGCACGAGGAGGGGGAGTGCCAGGCAGAGGCAGAGGGAGAAGCAGGCTCCCTGATGAGCAGGGAGCCTTATGTGGGGCTTGATCCCAGGACCCCGGGATCACGACCTAAGCCAAAGTCAGATGTCTTACTGACTGAGCCACCCAGGCGCCCCAAGTCTAGATTATTTTAAAACTTCCCTGAACATTTCCCACAGCCCATCAGTGTGAGGGAGGAGGTTTGTCTGCCAAGCTCTTATTTATTACTTCTATAGTCACAGAATCAATTTGGGCAGGAAAATGAAATTCTGCTAAACAGAATCATGGTACCATGATGCCGAGCTCCAGTGACAGTGAAGGGCAGGTACCCACGTCCTCTTCTGAAAGACCATCACGTATGTGAGTCCCTGAGCACAGTGCCTGGACCACAGATCAGTGCTCACAAAACAATAGCTGTGGCTATTATGATGCTATTCATCTATAGAATTAAAATGTTGAGTTGTCTTTTTGCCCTACCGTTCTGGACATTTCCTTTAAACACCCAATTCATCAAATGTTATTTCCCCTTAGAGAAGCCTTGTTGCCTTGCCTAGATTGGCCATGCTCCTTTGGAGGAATCTGACCCTTCGTACAGATTGCACAGAGCCTATGGCCTCCTTCCTAGCCGGCTATGAAAGGGATTGGTGATGGCTGCCCACCAGCTTTCTGGAGCACGGCCCACTGGCAGTGAAGGGGTCTGCGTGTCACTCCTTTCTTCCAGATTTCATCCTTGAGCGTCTTTTGCCTTGCAGGGGTCGATTAGCTACCAGCAAGCACAACACATCTCTTCTGGAACACTGTGTATCTACTGTTTTCTGACCTAGGACCTTTGACCTGCCAACTGCAAAAGTAACTTTCCCTCAGAGTCACGTTACCCACATGAGAAGCAAAGCTGAGGCAAAGAGAAATAAGGGCTCGAGGAAGCCTCTGTTTCTCTAACATTCATTTCTATTTCTCTCTGTTTTTAGACTTGTTTCTACTTATTTCATGTCACAGTCACAGAGTTTACACATGTAAATCACAAATTGCATTTGACTCTGGCTTTGACAATTTTTCTTCCCCAGAGGGATTTAATAAATTAAATTAAATTTATTTAAATTTATTAAATTAGTTAAATTTAATAAAAGTATGTTTTTGAATCCTGAACCCCCTTCTTAGACTGAGGTGAGGGGATGCCCATTTCTCAATCTTTGTGGCCTTTTTCTTTTTTCATATATTGAAGGAGCCACATGGGGCTCTTACATGCAACCCCAGACGCTCCTTGGTGTCAGGCAGTGAGCTGCTGTCCACCAGCTCCAAGACATGCCTCAGCCTCCCCTTCCATCTTCAGGGACCCAAATAGCTCCTTAAGAACTCTTTCAGCTGATAGCCACAAATGCTAGAGAGTTCAACCTCTGCTCTGGTTTATTTAACAAAATGACTCCAAGCTTTTGAATTTTCTGGGTCTTTTCTTAATCTTTCTCTCTGTTCTTTCTTTTTGTCTAGGTTGTCTCTATTGCTCTTAGACCTGTAACAATGATCTCATCCTTGGTTACAGATTCGTCTGTGATACCTTCCCTCCCCTCACTCCACCCACTGTGATTACTGCTTGTCATTGGTGGGCCTGAAAACCAAAACCTGTTCATAGCATGCACAGTAAAAATATACTGGCCTTTGGAATGTGGACTTCAGCCATTCATCAGTCTTTTTTGCTGTATTCTTAATTGGCTGTGTTTTTGAGAAATGAGAAGTCCAATAAATTGAATTTATATTATTTGACACTCGATTCTCAGTGAGGAATATAGGTTTAAGACATGAGCAATTAAGCACACACAGAGCTACACTTTTCAATCTTATAGATGATTGTTTTTTTGAAATCAAAATGTTTATTTTCTCTGTTCAGATTATTCTCATTCCAAGATTCTAAAACTATCCAGTATAACTCAAGACTTTACTTATTCTTGGGGCACCTGGGTGGCTCAGTGGGTTTAAGCCTCTGCCTTCGGCTCAGGTCATGATCATGGGGTCCTGGGATCAAGCCCCACATCGAGCTCCCTGCTCAGCAGGGAGCCTCCTTCCTCCTCTTTTTCTCTGCCTGCCTCTCTGCCTACTTGTGATCTCTGTCAAATTGAAAAAAAAAAATCTTAAAAAAAAAGACTTTATTTATTCTTTTCCTGAACACATTAAATAATTCCTTTTCCCCTTGCCCCCAGTGAAGACAATTTTGTCATTGTCAGCATCCTCTCAAAAAGTTTGTCAAAGAAGAGGGAATGATGTTCTCATGTGAGCCTAAAATTCTGTGAGCAAGAAGGTCACATTCTCATTCCATCCAGGACATTTGTCCTAAAGTGGACTTTTTCATTCCCTGTTATTTACCCATCAAATGTTGAAACACTTTCTAAGAGGAAAACAAACTTGAATATTGTAGTAAAAGACCATGCTGGAATAAAGTCTTTTATTTTATACACACACACACTACACCAGACACATATATGAAGAAAAAGCAATAAAAACTAAATTCTGTCAACGTTCCTTAGACAAACTTAAAATATGATTAGAAAGGTTTTCTTTCTACAGGTTGATTTCTTTTTTTTTTTTTAAGATTTTATTTATTTATTTTACAGAGAGAGATCACAAGCAGGCAGAGAGGCAGGCAGAGAGAGGAGGAAGCAGGCTTCCCGCTGAGCAGAGAGCCCGATGCGGGGCTCGATCCCAGGACCCTGAGATCATGACCTGAGCGGGAGGCAGCGGCTTAACCCACTGAGCCACCCAGGTGCCCCTCTACAGGTTGATTTCTTATTTTCAGCCTGTTGGGAAGAAAAGACGTGAGGGGTGACATTTAAAAACAGCAAGTGCACGCTTAGTTGCAAGTCTATAAAAATGATTTTATTACTTTTTATAAGAAGGCTACGAGTCCTCCAAGAAATTCAGAGAAGAGCATTCATATCTTCCTTTCTTCACACAACTTCCTATTTCTGTGCATTGCTTTCTCATCTTGTCTTTATGCATACGTATTTTCTGTAGTTGTGCTCATAGCGCATACATTTTGTGTTCTGATCGTGAGTTAGCCCAGATATCGGTGTGGATTTGGTGCTGCTACGGTCCTTGTGACCATCCCTGGGAAAGGCTTTATTGGATCCATGGTGGGGACGTGCCATCCGTGCACCTCTTAGGAAAAGTCATCAAAAGGGAAGAGAATGTGGATCAGATGCTCTGTGTACAGATAATTGCCTGCAAAGAATTTCAGTGTGCACTGCAAAGAAGTGAAAATTGGTTTGAATGGTCAAAAACCGTGGTATTTCTTCAGTGTTTTCTTTGTCATTTTCTCTGCCACTCTCTGCCCATTATTGACCTCTTTTGTGTTGTCTCTAGATCATAAGAGAAAGTTGACATAGCAACATGAAGTCATTGGGGGCCTCCTGGCCTTTTTTCCCTTTGGATGCTCTAGGCAGTGAACTATGGGTGTGTTTTCAGCTATGGTGAAGATAGTCATTTATTAATAATTTGGTAGTCATGTCAGCATTTGAACTAGTAGCTGGTATAGTTTTAACTTAGGTAATCATGTTTTGAGTTTGTACTGTGTTAATATGAGAATATTTTAATAGGCGGGAAGTGCTTTTACCTGTACTTTGCCCTGTACTCCTCATTAAGGCCCTATTAGAGAGGGACTATGAACTCAGATGTCTGCAACAGGAGTCTGGGATTCAGAAAACTAGGTCCCGAGTCAAGGTCATTCAGCCTGGGTTTCCAAGCCAGACATGTCTGAGCTACCCCAAGTGTACCATTGTGTGTGCTTAACAATGGTATGCAGTGTTCATACTAGAGGCAGGGGTTTTTTTTTTTTTCTTTTTTAAGATTTTAATTTTTTTATTTGCCAGAGAGAGAGAGCACAAGCAGGGGAAGTGGGAGAGGGAGAAGCAGACTCCCTGCTGAGCATAGAGTCTGATGGGGGCCTCTTTCTCAAGACCCCGGGATTATGACCTGAGCCAAAGGCCAATGCTTAACAGACTGAGCCACCCAGGAGTCCCTATTCATGGCAGTTTTAAAGGCCTCAAGAGCAGTAGTAGAGGGAACAGGGAACCTCTGGAATCCTTTAGAGAGGGGTTTCCTTTCAGAGGAATGTGGGTCTCTTTTTTTTTCTTTTTTTTAAAGACTTATTTACTGGAGAGAGAGAGAGTGAGTGTGAACAGGGGGAGAGGTGGAGGGAGAGAGAGAGAGGCATAGTCCCCCCTGAGTGCAGAGCCTGAAGCTGCAGGGCTCGACCCCATGACCCTGAGATCAAAATCAAGACCCTGAGCTGAAATCAAGAGTTGGACGCTTAACTGATGGAGACACCCAGGCACTTCCCTTTTCTCTTTAAAAAATATTTTTGTAGCCATGTTATGTTACTACATACAAGTGCACCATGGGCTAAGGGCCTCCTGTAAGCCTCCTTCTCAGAGAACTCTCTCAGAACATGTTCACACCCAGCCTCAGAACACACGTACATGCCCCATCGTGAAGTCTCTGGACAGGGAAAGATGCCAGGTCTTCTTTTGCAGTTTATAAAGTTCTCCTTGATAGAACTGTGACTCTCCTATGCAGTTTTGATACAAAAAATTATAATAATCATAAAATATTGAAATCTTAAATTCCTCACCCCTCTCCTAACGCTCAGGGAGGCAGTCTATTAACAACAAGTGTGATAATAGCTAACATTTATTTGAATGTTTATGCTGTGGGGCAATCCTGTGCTTCATGATATAATGCGGATTACCTCATTACATTTTCCAAATAATTCCACGAGTCAGGAAAGGGGATTTGAAAAAAATCAATTAGAAAACATTCATCATTTCCTTAAGTTCAAAACCAACATAGAGGTGAAAACAGGTATCCAACCGATGAAGATCAAAATCCCACCTTCAAAATCTTTTTTTTTTAAAAAGGGGCGGTGCACCTGGGTGGCTTAGTCAGATTAGCATCTGCCTTTGGCTCAGGTCATGATCCCGGGGTCCTGGGATCGAGTTCTGCATTGGGCTCCCTGCTCAGCGGGGAGTCCGCTTCTCCCTCTCCCTCTGTCTGCCGTTCCCCCTGCTTGTACTCTCTCTCTGTCAAATAAATAAATAAAATCTTTAAAAACAAAACCAAAATGCCACCTTCAACGTTCCTGTTACTGAGAATTGGGGAATGAGGCTTAGGACAAGCCAGGTAGGACTGCAATACTTTTCCCATAAAAAAAAAATGCAGGTTTACCTACTCGCAGTCCCTGCCAGCCCCAAGCAAGCACGGGCTGACTTGCAGGGCCACCCACTCCTATTTCACTTGTCGCACGCAAGACCCGAGAAGGAGGAGCTCTCTCTACTAACAAGCAGATCAAGTGGGGAAAAAAAAAACAAGGAAGAGAAGGACTGAATTGACCAAGTGCAGCTGTATCTGTTTCCCCCAAAGTCACAGATCAGATAACTGCTTTCCTCCTCTGGGGAAAAGTCAGCGAGGAGGTTGAGAAAGGCCCGGGGTGTCACATCTACCAGGATGTCCCACACATGGATTCAATGGAAAGGAGGTCTCTGTCCCCGGTTGCAAGTATTGTCCACAAATCTGTCTTGCAGATAAGGGAACCAAGGCACTGAGACACTAAATAAAAGCTTGCCATTAGCGAGTAGCAAGGAGGTCCAAACAGGGTCACCCG
Organism: Lontra canadensis; assembly: GCF_010015895.1. Taxonomy (NCBI): domain Eukaryota; kingdom Metazoa; phylum Chordata; class Mammalia; order Carnivora; family Mustelidae; genus Lontra; species Lontra canadensis. The sequence continues at coordinate 26,468,483 of NW_022630997.1, forward strand.
TTAGTGACGGATGGAGCTGGGCAGGCCGCAGCAGGCTCCGGCTCGTTTCAGGTATGAGATAGAGGGAAATTCAAGTGGGAAGGCAGATGTGAGAGGCACATGAGTGGACGTGGTAAGAGTTGGACTCACTTGTTATGAGAATTGGGGAGTTGTCAAGGTGACTCAGAGTGTGCTAGTGTGCCTAGCTGGAAAATGCTAAAAGCATTACATGCATGCGTGTGCGCGCGCGTGCGCGCGCACACACACACACACACACACACATTGTGTTTCCAGGGGAGAAGAGCCTATGATGTTTTCGGACATGTGAATTTGAGGCACCTTGTAGGCTCTTGGAAGTCTGAGGGAGGCTGGGAGCAGAGATGCACATTTTGGCCTGGTCCCTTTGAAGGTGATTGCTGGCTGAAATTAAGGGAGCACTGAAGTAAGAGCAGCAAAAGAGGAGGTTGGTTTCACAACTGAGTTTTGTATTTGAAATAAGCCAAAAGATTTGAGTTGGTAACCTTGAGTGACTTGACCTTGTTCAAAGGCAAGCCCACGATGGCTCAGGAATTGACCTCATCTTTCAACCACAACCCTGGTGCACAACCCAAGCAGCCCACTCTGGTGTGCAGGATGGCTTCCCTCTGTCCCTCTAAGGTCACCATCCTTCCATTTCTACCCCGGGAGACGGACATGCAGGAGCTGTGACAACTGGGTCCCCCTTGGGTCCAGCCACCAAGAGGACTCAGAAGCATCATGTGAGGCCGGTGTATTTGTGTCCTTGGCTCTTTTACTGTCTGATCCTGGTGGCTTGGCTACTTTCCTTTGCCCAAGATTTCCCATGGTAACTTTATAGAAGATTCCAGGTATTGTTCTCTCCCTCTGCCCTTCAGGTCCAGCCGTGGTAATATCTCTCACCATTACTAGCCCCAGGGGACTCTACTGACCTTTGTTAGAGTTTATGAACATAGCTCACATCTTTATAAATGTCTTTGTTGAAGTCTCCCCAACTTCCTGGCCCCTACTAGGACCTTGGGTAAATAATACACCTAGTAAACCAGAAGGAATTTATGTTCCCTGAGGCACTAGCCCTACCCTTAATAAACAGAGAGGGGCTTCTAATCAAGGTCGGGGGCGGGGGGGGTGGAATCTCTGACCTGGAAAGAGATGAGAGATTTAGTACAGGGTGTGCAAATCCACAATACACACAACGTTGCCTATGAACAGAATAACATCTTACACTGTTGTCAGGCTTTGTCAAATGTTTGTAAGTGCCTTAGTGATTTATAAAATAAAATAAAATGTATTTAAAAATACCATGAAATTCATTTTAACTCATGTCTTTATATATTTTTAAGAAGATTTTATTTATTTATTAGACAGAGAAAGAGAGAGCACAAGCAAGGGGGCAGTCGGCAGAGGGAAAAGGAGAAGCAGGCTCCCCGCTGAGCAGACAGCCTGATGTGGGACTTGATCCCAGAACCCTGGGATCATAATCCAAGCTGAAGGCAGACACTTAACCGACTGAGCCACCTAGGCTCACCTTTATATAGTTTCTTAATCAACAAATAACATTAAAATATAACTGTTTCCATGTTTAGCTAAGAAAATATTTTTTTATTTACTTTTAGGAAATATTTAAAAATGTATGGAGCAAACTCAGCCATTAAAAAGTTGGCTGGGAACTACTTCTAAGGTCTTTGTTGTGAAAGTTCACCAAACTTTTCCCTGGGTCCAAAACTAGGAGGGACTAGAATGAACTGCTTCCGTTCTAACGACTTCTGTCAGGATAGAGACAAAGACAGCCATCCACATCTTGAAAGAATTTTTGTAAAATCGTTTCTAAGTTTTTCATTTCCAGAAAGAAATTCCGGTCCTTGGTCTTGCACTAAAGAGTACACCACATTCTCAGCCTTGGCAACACCTTGTCCTTTGTGTGACCTACTGTGGCTCAAGCAGTGAACAGAGTCTACAGAGCGCGTAAATAAACATCTCTAAGAGCCTGTGGAATTTGATGGCCTGTGCAATGTGGGGCAGACAGTGGGCCGAATGCCAGGCTCTGTAGGTGAGCCCTCCAGCAACCCATGTGCATTTTTAGCCACTCTCTTGGTCCCCAGAAAGGCCGAGACATGATTAGAAGCTTGGGATTTTCAGCCCCACAGCCCCCTCCCTTTTTCAGAGAGAGGAGAGGGGCTGAAAATGGAGTTAATGATTGATCACGTCTCTGTGAGGAAGTGTCCATAAAATCCCAGCCGTTGGGGGCTTGGCAGCTTTCGGGTTGGTGAGCTCGTGGAGGTGCGGAACAGTATCATCCCAGGACAGGGCATGGAAGTCCCCTGGCTTGTGAGTCCTGCTCACATACCTCGGCCTACATATCTCTGGCATCTAGATGTTCGTCTGTATCCTTTATCATAGCCTTTCACAGTAAGCTGGTAAACATGAGTAAGTGTTTCCCTGAGTTTTGTGAGCCGCTCTAGCAAATTCAGGGAACCAAGGAAGAAACCGTTGGCACTGCCCATCTACTGTTTGTTAGTCAGAAGCTCAGATGATACCCTAGGCTTGTGACTGGTGTCTGAAGGTGGGGGGTGAGGGACAGCCTTTGGGGACTGAGTCCTTAACCTGGGGGAGTCTGATACTTTCTCTGCATAGAAGTGTCAGAATTGAGTTGAATTCTTGGACACCCTACTGGTGTCTAAGAATTGCTTCTTGCTGTCGGGGTGACCAGAAGGGTCAGATCTGAAGTGTTTTGTGTGTGCAGGAAAGGAGACTCATGAGAGAGGCACACATAATAGGGAAGAACTGGATTTTCCCTATACAAGAAGGAAAAATCTGCATTTTTCCATGACACTGGCAGTGAAATTACATTTGCAGGTTTGGCCTGGTCTGGGGTCGGGGCCTGGCTGTGCTGGTGTTCTCAGTGAGATATATTCACTTGAGGCCCTGTTACCCAGATGCAGGGAAAGCCAGTTAATCTGGTCTGACAGTGGATAAAAAGAATAAAGAACCAATGGGTAATTTCTTGCCCTCATCCCTCAAGCTCCCTGTACCCCTTCCCCCATGTGATTTGAGAAAACACCCAGAACTCTAGAATTGGGGATGTTCATTCCCTAAATGTCTACTGAGTCCCTGTTCTCTGCAAGGCAGTGTCTGAGGCATGAAACATCAAGGGTCCCCCGCTCCTAGCGACCTCACACTCTGAGCAGACCTGAATTCTGCCTGCACTGGCTTTCCAACACCAGTTCCCCCAACACTGCATGACTCAAGGGGTTAACTTCTAGCCAACCGAAATATTTGACTGGTTGCCTCTCCCATTCCAGCAACATGGCCGTAGCCATGGTTATAGAGAGAGGAAAATGTTGTGGTATAGACCGGCAGCCCTGTCCTTCAATAAAAGACTCTCTGTGAACTAACAGAAAGACTCTGTGCGATCCATCTCAAGCCCCGAGGTTCTCCTCTACAGTCAAGGAGCCTCTCATAGAACACAGTCTGACCTAATAGTTCCCCACACTCTCAGAGTGCAAAATTAGAATTAGAGACTTCTGCAGGGCACAGGGTTAGACACAAGGATTTATTCACTGAGTCACACCAGCTTTAGACCAGACACTGCCAGGAGCAGACATTCCTGACCGCATGTTATATATATATTTTTTTATCAGAGAGGGATAGCCCAGGCCTGTCCTTTCTTTTACATGCACTTGCAAAGAGGAGAGACAAGAACTCTATCACTGCAGAAAATGGTAATTGGGAGCAAGCTCCTGGTTATGAATTGCACTGTCAACAAACTATTAGAAGCTGAAGTAAGCATTTTTCTGATGTTGCCTAGAATCAGCAGCTCTGCGGGGTAGGAGCTGGCAGGGAGGCAAAGAAGGTGCTTTCTACTCTCTGTGTCTTATGTGAATCACAGGTTGTACCCTTTTCTCCCAATGTGTAGATGAAATACTGTATAAATTGCTCTGCTGTTTATCCTAGGTCTTATGTAAAGTATTCCTGTCCCCAGAGTCTCACACCCAGCATAGGAACTCGGGCAGCTTCATTACCAGAAGTCAGTGTTTCAGTTTAGTGCTCAAAGGCTCCCAACAGACACCCCCAAATTTCTGGGTGAAGTCAGTAGTTATTTATTCCCCTGTTACCAGGATCCGTGGGAGGACTAAGCAGAGAGAAGCAGAAAGGAGAGGGAAAAAAAGCAAATCACTAGTTTTTCTTTACTAAGAACAATATTATTTTTCATAGCACATGTGTAATACCATTGAGCAACAAAAATAAATCCATATGCAGTAGAAGGCATCCCTAAGACCCAGAGACTCCAAATGGAAAAAATAGTTGGCTTCCTGGGCCAGAGACTGCAAAGCCCAGCAGACAGAGGAGTTTCTTTAACTTCCCTCCACACTGGGTCCTTTTCAGAGGCTGGGCTTGCCCTGGGCTATGAGGCTATAAGGCTAGCAGCAGGAACACGGCTGGCTCCCCCTCTAAAGGCTTTGCAGAAGAGTGTTGGAATCCTCTCCCAGCATACTTGGAAGACTGACCCACTACACACATGGTGTCTTCTGTGATTCCCAGCCATTGAAAATATCGGTCAACTTGCGTAGATTTGACATCTTCCATGGAATGAACGTGGTATCTCTCTCTCTCTTATAGGCATTTATAAATTTCTTTCAACACTGTTTTGTAGTTTTTAGTGTAAAAGTAATACAAATATTAAGTTGACTCCTGGGCATTTCATTGTTTGGGATGCTGCCCTCAAATTTAAGTTTTAATTTGTAGTGGCTCACCACTAATATCTAGAAATACATTGGACTCTACAAAAGAAAAATAATAAATTCCAGTTCATCAACATTAGTAACTTCTGCTCTTCAGAATATACCACTAAGAAATGAATGGGCAAGCCACCGAATGGGAGAAAATATTTGTAATACGTATTTCTACGGAGGACTTGTATCTTACAGTATACAATGAATTTTTACATCTCAATAAAAAGACAAACAGCCCCCCTCAAAATGTGAATGATATTTGAATAGACAAAAGAAGATGTATGAATAGTTAATAAGTACATGAAAAAAAGTCATTAACATTCTTAGTCATCAGGGAGGCATAAATTAAAACTATAATGAAAATCCATTACACGCTAGAGCAACTGGACTTCTAATCTATTACTCATAATATCGTGTAGCTGTTTTGAGAAATAGTCTGGGAGTTTCTTCTAAAGTTAAACATATACTTACAGTATGACTCAGCAATTTCATTCCTACATATTTACTCAAGAGAATGAAAATAAATGTCCACAGAAAGACATGCATATGGGTGTCACAGAAGCTTTGTTCATAATGTTCTAAAACCAGAAATGACCCTAATGTCCATCAACAGATAATACATGAATAAATTGTAGTATATCGATAATACACATTGCTATTCAGCAATAAAAAGGAATCTACAGATACACACAACATCCTAGATGAATCTTGAAATACTCATCTGGAATCTGGAAAGAGAATGGTCCATACTGCGTGTTTCCATTTTTACAGAATTCTTTCCTGACAAAACTAATCTATATTGGACAGAAAGCAAATCAGCCATGATTTGGCACTGAGGTTGATGGAGATTGACTGCAAAGGAGCATGAAGGAGGATTTGGGGTGAGGATTTGGGGTGAAGAAAATGTTCTCTATCTTGGTTGTGGTGGTTGTGGTTATGTGAGTGTATACATTGTCAAAAGTCATCGAAACATAGACTTCAAAATGGGTGTGTATGAATTATATCCCGATTTTTAAAAGTTTCTAGCAGTCTTTGCCAGTTTAAAGTACTTGCTTTCATATTAGCTCAGTCTTTTTGGATCAATATTTAGCTAAATCCAAGGTTAATCTGTAAGTAAATGTTGTTTCTCCTTTCTGTGGTATTTATTCCTCTGTCTCCTTTCTGCTTGTCTGGCTTAGGGGAGAACTCATGTGTCCTCATGGTAATGGTGGACAAGGTGGTTGGCAGGCAGGTCCCTGAGTTCTCTTTGGCCTAAGCAGAACTTTCCTTATTAGTATTGGTGTCTTGGCATTCTGCTGGTGACACTCATCTTGCTGGTTTCTAAGTACTGGCTTCTATCTTCAGTGTGTACCGTAGAAGCCTACCCAGAAAGGAAGGGCGAAAGCTCTTTTAAAAGGAAGAGTGATGAGCCGTCTAGGTTTTTCAGGACTGCCCTTCCGGTTATCTTAAGTCTCGACCAGGGGTGGATAAGTGGTATGGTGAAGAATTAAGAAACTACTTTCCCTTTGTGTGATAGAAACTTCCCCTTTATCCCAAGCCTATGATTCCTTATTTATGGATGAATTTATTATGGAGGGGACTCACCCTTCTTGTTTCTTACAGCAATGAATGTCTTGGCTTAGCCTTAATGACAGATGTGGGGCAGCGAGAGAAAACCAGCTTGCCAACAAAAGGTAATAAATACCTCAAGAGATATTCCAAAAATACTACCTGCAGTACTGGAATATTTTAGAAATGCCTCAAAAATGAGAGATACTGGCAAATTTCATGATTCTTAAATCAAAACAAAGAATAGTGATCAGTTTACTGAGAAGTGCCTGGTCAACCAGGTACTCACATATGAGGGAAGAGGTACCTAATAATCAGCCAGCTGGTTTGAAGGATAAAGAGTAATTCAACTCCCTGGTTTTATAGATTAGGAAATGGTCGCAGAGACGAGGTGATTTGCACAGGGTTATAACAACTACCACATGTCGCTTAGACCCAATGGTTTTAATTCCCATTCTTGATTACCTTTCTCCCACACACCTTTATCTCTTTTGTGGCTGCAAAACAGTTTATAAAGAAGGGTACAGCTAAAGGCTAAGACACTAGAAGTAAAAGGGAATGGAGGAAGGAAAGAACAAGATAGTATTGGGAGCCCTAACAAAACAAGTGTTTCAGGGACCATTGTCAACTTTTCTCAGCAACACATGGACTGTAAGAGATGCATAGGTCTTCTACTGGCAGAAGAGATCACTTCAGAAAACTTTACCGAGGTCAGCATGAAAGATTTGCCCCACAAATGCGGTGCTTTTGTGGAAAGTTATTGACTGTTAGTAAGAATTCTTTGCAAATGGTTAGATTTTATTAAAAAACAATTTTGTTTATTTATTTGAGAGAGAGAGAGAAAACATGAGCAGCCGGGAGGGACAGGGCACACAGGGAGAAGCAGACTCCCCAGTGAGCTGGGAGCCTGACACAGGGCTCAAACTCAGGACCCTGGGATCATGACCTAAGCTGAGATCAAGAGTCAGATGTTTAGCCAACTGAGGCACCCAGGTGCCCCAGACATAATTTCACATTTATAGAAAAGTTGTAAGAATAGTACAAAAACTTTTTTTAAAGATTTTATTTATTTGGGAGAGAGTAAGTGAGAGAGAAAGCACAAATGGGGGAGAGGCACAGAGAAAAACAGGGGCAGAGAGAGAAACACACTCCCCACTGGGCGGGGGCAAACACAGGGCTTGATTCCAGGACCCCAGGATCATGATCTGAGCCAAAAGCAGATGTTTAAGAAGTTTAACTGACTGAGCAACTCGGGGTCCCTGCCAATGGTTAAATTTTTTAAAGCCAGGAGGGGAAGTGAAATTGAGCATATATCCTAATTTGTATTATTAAAGAGTAATCTTAGAGGAACATCATAAAATAGAGACTCTTGTGTTCCAAAAAGATTTTTCTGGAACCAAAATGAGATGCAGAATGCAATTACACTTTAGTGGTTGGATGTCAAAATGAAATAAATTGGAGGCCAATTAGTAAAATGAAGAATTACATGATGGTAACATGCTTCCTTTCCATATAGTTTTAGGTATACTATTAATTCAGTAAAGGACTTTTTTCTTATATTTGTGCCATATTGGGGCAGTTAATTATTTATAAAAACATGCAAGCTAGTATTCTAGGGGAACGGCAGGCTCCTCCAAAGTCTCCAGGAAACGAGGTTAGCCTTGTCTAACCTGTGCATTTCTTCTGAATACACAGAAATCTATTGAATGACCTGTTTTGAGAGAAACACGAGGTGCTTTTTGGGCAGTATACCCTTGTGTTAACCTGTGGGCTTCCTCTCTTTCTTCTTTCCTGATCACACATGGCAGTGGGTTCTGAAGCTTTACCATTGTTTGTATGGCTTGTTGATAGCAGTGTCCAACAGCTGTTTGGAAATCTGGAAGGTGGATGGGCAAGCGCACTGTCCAAATCTGCCAGGGTCTCTCGTCTCCACCCGTATCTCCATGTAGCACTGCCACGTGAGTCCCTTCACTCCTCTGGGCTTCAGCTTCATCATCGTGAATGGGAGAAAACAGCGCCCATCTCTGAGGCTTGTGAGACTCAAGGGGGCCTGTTCATGAGGAATTATTAATCATGGCACCACCTACCAATGCTTTCCAAGCTGCTTCTCCCCACCCTGGAACCCTGTGAGAATGTTCCAGGTTCTGCGGTTTTACCCAGGTTGACTTTAACTTAAAACAGACCTCTGTTCATGGTGCCGTCAGCCCCGCGCTGCTTGGGTGTCTGACTTACCTCACTCATGTAGCTTCTTGCAATTGTATTTTTTTGAGAGATCTGCATGAATCAGATCTTAACTTACAAAATGTGGGACTGTCAGAGAGGTTGCTCAACTAAAACAAATGAAAATGGAATCATCTGGAGACACAAGAGATGAAGTAAAAGTTAATGATGCTTAAGACTTTTGTAATGAGACAGAACAGTTTATTTTTGCCGGAGCTTGTTATGTACATAATGTCCTCTGCTGAACTATCACCTAATTTTCACTGTGTTGTTTCAATAACTGTGATATGGTTCTTTCTAGTCCTTGAGAGTCTGTGCAAAAGAAATGCCCGTGCTCATATTTACATCACAGGAGTAGACCTGAACTACCTAAGAAAACTATATATAAAATGGTATTGAAAAGAATTTTCATAACAAAAATACCAGATGTATTTTTCCATCATCTTTACAACTATAGACCTTTTTGCATATCCTTATATTCTTTGCGACAGTTGCAAGTACACAACTTCTACATAAGTTTTACCTAGCTTCTCTTCACAATGTGCACACCATTTTAGAGACCATTTTCCCCCTTAACATGGCATCATAGAGGTTTCCCCCTATTACAATATTATCTTCTTGTTGATGGTTTGAAAGGATTGGATACTGTTCTGTTGGTTCATGTATCATAACTCTCGAAACACTTCCCAGTTATTGAACACTTAAGTTGTCTCCATTTTATATATTATTCATAATGCTGCTATTATTTTCCACCCCTAGTGTCCATCTTCTCTTAAATTGTTTTCTTAGGATAACTTCCCAGCAATGAGATTACTGCAAAGTATTTGAATAACTTTCTAATTCTTCATCTGTTGCACTATATTTCACTGCCCTTTTCAGCATTTTTCTTTTTTTAGATTTTACTTATTTATTTGACAAAGAAAGAGAGCACAAGTAGGGGGAAGGGGCAGAGGGAGAGGGAGAAGCAGGCTTCCCAGTGAGCAGGAAGCCCGATGCGGGGCTCGATCCCAGGATCCAGGACCATGACTTGAGCCAAAAGCAGGTGCTTAACCAGTGGGCCCCCAAGGCGCCCCTGTTCCAGCACCCCTGAGCAACACTGGGCAGCACTGACTGGGGACGGTCTGGATACTGGACATTTATGTGTTGGTGGGCTTACAGTCTTCAGTTGGAAAACAACTTATCCTTGGGGTTATTTCAATGGAAAAACTATGAAGAGGCTTGAACTAAACCAAGGCAGAGGTTTCTGAGCTTCGGCTGCTTTCCTTGTACAATTGATTCTACCATTTCATGACACTTGGCACCTAATGGTGTCTAAGCAGTAAGTTATTTCATTGTGTCTGTGTGCAGGTGTGGGTAGAACCTTGAAGGCTGGTCGCATTGTAATTGTGAGACAGAGCCTGAAACATAAGGCATCCCATGAACATGACTCACATCTGGCCCTTCAAGAAAGTCTGACTTAGGGCAACATGGTATGGGCACAAGTAGAGAAACTGTGCCTGCAGGGGACTGTCACATGTTGTGTATGAGTGAGACCGTGAGGTCGGACAGGACAGGAGGGCAGGGACAGGGTGAAAGGGGGAATACAGGCCTTACCCAGGAATGTGCTGCTCCTTCACTCCCTGTGATAGCTGCCCCAAAGGAAGGCCTGCCTGCTGTATTCAGCATTATCCATTTCTCAAGGGAATTGGGACATCTAAAGCTTCAGGTGTCTTAGTCCATTTGGGCTGCTATAACAAAACTACTCTGGACTGGATGGCTTGGATAACAAACCTTTATTTCTCACAGTTCTGAAGGTGGGAAGTTCAAGATCAAGGTGCTGGCGGAATTGGTAGTGGGTGAGAACCCATCTCCTTGCTCCTAGAGAGCCTTCTTTATGCCCTGTCCTCATGTGGCACAAGGTGCAGGGGAGTTCTCGGGGCCCGTCTTCTAAGGGAATGATTCCCATTCACTGTCTCTGCTCTGTGTTTGCTCTCTGAATTCACAGGCTTCCAGTTTGTTCTGGTGGCTTTAAAGATGGCAAGATTCTACTGTGAGACATTTTCTTAAAAGAAATTCTGGCTTTAAAGTAAAAAAATGTGTATTCATTTGGTTTGCCCATGATTTACCAAGTGGTACAGAGCCTGTGTTCCAAATAATGCGTGATTTGTCTTATTTGAAATGATGTTTCATTGAATTAATACCACCTCGATTTCATCTGGTGATCATAATCAAATTGTACCAACAACTGAGTGATTTGCTCCATCCTGTGGGAAAAGGATCTATTAGAACCCTTATTTTTGGCTCTCAAACAATTCATCCCTAACAGTATTTCAGAAGCCTTTTTGACACGCTATAGAATAATTTAAGAAGCACCTTATATCACAGTTTCTGTGGGACCAGAATCCAGGACGGCTTAACGAGTTCCTCAGCTCTGTGTGTCACAGGCTGGGGTCAAAACGTCGGCCAAGCTCTGTTCTCAACTAGATCACCAGAAAAAAATCTGCTTCCAAGCCCGCTTGGGATGTTGTGGCAGAATTTGTTTCCCTTTTTTTGAAGATTGAGAACTTTAGCTTTTTGTTCTCTCCTGGAGGCTATCCTTGGCTCCCCCAGGCTGCCCACAGTCCTCCCTGACATGGCCCCCTCCACAGGCCATGTGCAATATGGCAGCTTGTTCATCAAGGCCCCAGGAGAGAGAGAGCAAGTTTTTTAGCAAGACTGATTTTTACATAACATGACATAATCATGGGATTCATGTCCTGTCACCTGTGCCTTACTCTGGTTAGCAGCAAGTCACAGGTCCCGCCTGCACACATGGAGAGAGATTATACACAGTCAAGAACAACAAGAGGCGGGACCATAGGAGGGGCCCTGAAATACTGCCTGGCACCTAGTAGACACTCAGGAAGTGCTGGTAATTGAATGAATTAATGTTGCAGATATTACTTCTTTGAAGTATGTGTTGCTAATGGTTTTTTCACAGGTCTGTGATTTATCATTTGGCTTTATTTACTACATCCTGTGATATGTAGAAATATTAAATTTTAATTTAGACAAATCAACAAAAATTTCCTCTTAGTTTGTTATATTACTTTATATCTCAGGGAGTCCTTCTCCTATCTAGAGATCAGATAAATGTTTGCCTGTATTTTCACCTAGATTTTTAATGCTTGCTTGCTTTGTTTGTTTGTTTTTTTTTTTTTTAATGTTTTAATTTTTATTTTTTTGCATTTAACTCTGACCTATCTGGAAGGTTAAGAACTAGAGGGAGAGTTGTGACATGATATACTGAGTAATCCTTTTTTCCCCCACCAATCTCTGCTACTTTATTTAGCTATATTGAATTATTATGTACTTGCTACTGGGCTCTCTATTCTAGTTCATTTATTTGTCATTCTCATCTTGCCTTTATTGCACACTTAGAAATGATAGCATTGAAGAAGAAATTTAAAAAACAAAAATAAATACAAATTATAGTATTGCTAGTCAGAAATGCCAAAGAAGCTACTATCAGAGTCATTTGGTGTCATAAGTAGGACATAGTCTAAGCTGTTGTAACAGAGAGACTCCAAAATACAGAGACTCAAAAAAAATGGAAGCTTTTTGGTATTTTGTGTAACAGTGCAGAGGTCTGTGAAGTTGGGAGCTGAAGAGGCAGCCCTTCTCCACCATCACTGGGGACCAGGGCTCCTTCTACCCTGTAGCTCTGCCAGCCCTCAGGGTGCTGTCCTGGTCTGTGTGGGTGAAGCTGTCTCACCCCTCACATCCAAGCTTGTCTATGGGAAAGGGGGTGGTGGAAGTCCTGAGAAAGTGCCTTTGCTTTTGAACTCCTGAGCCAGAAACGGTGCATCACTTTTTCTTCCATCCCTTTTATTTAGATTAAACCGTGTTTCTACATCTACCTTCAAGAGAAGCTAGGAAATAGGGTATCAAACTGGGTGGACATGGATTTATCTAAAATTTGGGAGGATCTCTTATTAAAAAGAAGAAGAACGGGTACCAAGGACAACTAATAGTCTTTGCCTCAGTCCAGCATTCATAGTTACAAATAATCGTGTTTCACAGGAAAGTAATGATCATTTTTGTCAAGTGAAAAATCAACCTTTGGATATGACAATGAAATAAATATATCCTGATTTTTGGTTTTAGATGGCCAGTAACCTATGTGCCAGGTAGCATTCCATGCTAATCCTGAATGCCAATAGGAAGTCACTGGACAGCAAAACTCTTCCAGGATTGTAACTGGGCTATCAGAGTAACCCAAAAAAGAAGAAAAAAGAATCGAAGCCATGGCCAAAGGAAGTAGAGTTCGGTCTACCTCTCCTCCAGATGGAGGCTGGGGCTGGATGATCGTGGCTGGCTGTTTCCTTGTTACCATCTGCACCCGGGCGGTCACCAGGTACGTGGGATTCTCCTCTTCATGGATTGAGGTGATCTGGTTTGTCTTTTCTTCTAAGTCTGCTTTGTTCTGTTTCTGAACCTGTCATTATGAAAATATCTGTGTGTATACGTGTGTGTGTGTGTGTGTGTGTGTGTGTGTGTGTGTGTGTGTGTATTTCTTTGTTCGGATGTCTTTTTCTTTGCAAGGAATGGAATTTTGTGACACTTGCAAGTCCTGGGTAGTGGTGTCTTCTATGATATCTGGCACAGAAACCTGGAGTGTTAGGGCATTTTTAGACTAAATGTTATGGCTGTTCCAGCCATTTGTTTTCATGAGCAGCCCATCCCAGAAAAGAAAAATACATAAGGTCAAAACAATCCTTGAAAACCTCTTGACTCACCAGATACTGAGCTGTTAGAAGCTTAAAACCTAGAATTTAAATTCTGCTTCATTTTACACTTGGCCGTGATACTGGAAGGTAAGTTCTAGGTTGAAAGAAAGTAACAGCAAAAGTACAGTCTTCTCTCATTCTTGCTTGTTCATTTATCCTCTTTCTTTTATTAAAGAGCATAATGTGGAATATGCTTAAGTTACACTTGTGTACATTGGGACTTATTCATATCATTTATATCTGGAGTAAGTGCATGCTTGACATCTGCATATGCTAGCTCTTTCCTCTACGTGTGCTTTCATTCCAATAGAGCTCCTTGTTGCTCTTCTCTGATAATGAACCTCTAGCAGTGAAGCAAAATAATTTGCACTAAAAACTTATTTGATGACATCCTCAATGAAAGCATTGATGTTTCCCCCATAACAATATATAATGCAGGAAAGAAGCGGGATATTTGTTTTTACTACAATAAAGGTTGGTTGACTATGTATCATTTAAAAAATTATAGATTCATTTAAAATAATGTGATTGGTGTTGAGTCTGGATTTTCTTCCATCTGTATCATGGACCTTGTGTTCGGGGTATGAAGAGTCATAGAGTTAAAAAGGAAAGTCTTGGTTCTTATACATGTGGAAGCTTCCATTATATCCATGATGGGAAAGTTCTGGAAGTGAGTTCAGTGCTTTATAAGGAGGGCTCAGGTTGATATCTTTCAGGTCATTGAGACTTCATGATGCACTTTAGGCAGACTAGGCTTACCACGCTGTCATAGATTAGGACACTGGTACTCAAAGAGCTTAAGTGACTTACCTACAGTTTTGTCTGCTGGGACAGAACTGGACTGGATTTCTAGTCTTTTTTTTTTTAATGTCTTATCTTGTGTATTTGCCATTGCATGTGCACACATAATCCATTGACTCCTTCCAACACAACCTAGGTGTTTTCCTATCCTGTTATTTCTCATATACACGTCATACTTCTGCTTGTTCTTCCATTAGTGTGTATATCCACACACACATCTTCTCTCGGTGCCTTTTCATTGCAAGAAGTGACCTTGCTTCAATCTTCATACTTTGTTCTGCTCCAAGATTTAGGCACTTTGAGGAAGCTCTGTGGCCAGTTTCTGTCCCCTCAAACATAGGACCTTCTTCTCTAGAACAGCGTAGTCTTACCAGACATAGGTTTTTTTTTTTTTAAAAATTGCCTTGGTGATGGCGTCATTGTCTTAAGGTAGGCTACTTCCTCATCTCCATAGGGTTGTCACATCAGTGATGAGAAGTCATGGTGCCAGAGGACAGTTCTTACAGAGGCTCTCCACTCTTCCTGTCCTGTTGCTAACTAGTCATGAGAGTGGTCACCCCCATTCATGTACAAACAACTACACATTAAGGCCGGGAGACGTATGAATTCTCTGAGTGTTGTCCTCTGAAACTATGGACATAACTTGGGGTAGGGGTCTGTAGAAAACTGAGGACTTGCAGCAAGGACACTAATTTATTGATGGTCTTTAATGCTCATTTAACATCTTGTGTGGCTGGTCTTGTTTGGCAGGACACTGAATCCCAGTTCTTTCTCAGTCACAGTAGAAATGCCAGCAGAACCCATGACTGCCACCAAGGGCTGAAAGTCTTGCATATTTCTTTCAGGTTGTACCCTTAAGTTTTCAACTTCAATTTAATAGAAATCAGGTCCACTAATATATAACTACGCATTCATTGAGGACAAGGATCTATCTAGGCACTTCCAAAAACACAGAGATGTTGGAACACGACTCTGGTAGGTTCAGGCACAAATAACTGAAAATACAAATCAAAACGTGCAAAATATCCATCAGGTAAAAACAGATTGTAGAATAACACAGGTGAGAGAGGGTTTGTTCTGACATGGCAGTTCGGGGCAGGATTTCTAGGGAAGTCATCCCCAGAGTCTTGAAGAATGGGTAGCATTTGGCCAGGGAGGATTGAAACAAGAAAGAGGTTTCCAGCTGCATCAGGTCTGTGCCCTTCATCTGCTACTCACTTTGTGATCACGGTTGATCACAAAGTGATCAATGGTTGAACCGTTAAGGGTTTAGCTGGTAGCCAGAAGGGGGTTGTGGCTAGTGGTGAAGACCTATTATCAGAGGTTAATAGGGGAGGCTGAGAGGGGCATAGCTGAGCAGAATTAAGCCCAGAGGAGAAAAATGTGAAGACACAGCCAGCATTGGAACTCGATGTCATGAACACATAGCAGCCAAGTGGACTGAAGATCCAGCCAAGGAAAGCAGCCACGAGGGTGGTTTGTCAGTGCAGAAGATCAGTGCCTGTTGTGCAATTAAGTCTTTTTTTTTCCTATTTAAACTGTATACCTAAAAATTAAACCATACAGAGGGGGATGAAACTTGTGTGGCTCAGTAGATTAAGCGACTGCCTTTGGCTCAAGTCATGATTCTGGGGTCCTGCAATTGAATAAGGCTGCAAGCTCAGCAGGGAGTCTGCTTGTCCCTCTCCCTCCCTCTCTGCTCCTCCCCTGGCTCTCTTTCTCTCTCTCTCTCTCTTTCTCTCTTTGTTAAATAAATCTGGTTTTTTAAGATTTTATTTATTTATTTGACACAACTGTAAACACAAGCAGGGCATGTGGCAGGCAGAGGGAGAAGCAGGCTCCCTGAGGAGCAGGGAGCCTGCCACGGGGACTCGAGCCCAGGATGCTTAACCAACTGAACCACCCAGGCACTCCTAAATGAATAAAACTTAAAAAAAAAAATAAATAAAATAAAATAAAATTAAGCCATACATCCAGATGCTAAAAATTTGAATTCAGAGATGCATAAAATAGTCTTTTTTTCCTCACCTCCTGAATGCCACTTTCACTTCCCAAAAGTTAACCTTGTTGGTATTTTCTTCAGACCTTTCCAAAAAAATTTTTAGAACTTATATCCGTATATAAAGCATATTCTTTTCATATTATACACACTGTTTTGAACTTTGTTTTTTCTTGCTTTACAGTACCTCTTGGACACATCTCCATATCAGCACATATGGTTCTAACTTGCTGAAAAATAACTGCTTAAAATTCCATCACAAGGATGTGAGCATAATTTGTTTTACACATTTTTGAAGGACTTTTTAAAAAAAGATTTTATTTATTTATTTGACAGAGAGAGATCACAAGTAGGCAGAGAGGCAGGCAGAGAGAGAGGAGGAGGAAGCAGGCTCCCCACTGAACAGAGAGAGAGCCCGACGTGGGGCTTGATCCCAGGATCCCGGGACCACGACCCGAGCCGAAGGCAGAGGGCTTAACCCACTGAGCCACCCAGGTGCCCCTTGAAGGACTTTTGTATTGTTCCCTGGCTTTTGCTTTACAAATACTGCTACTCTCATAACCCAGGACACTTTAAAATCGTACTTCAGCTCTTGCCTTGTAACTGATGACACTGCCTTACATGTGAAATTTACATAAAGGTTAAAGTTGTCCAGGCTATTAAAGCTATCCTTCTTATTTATTTTCTGTCTCTGTCAATGTGTGTTGATTACTTATTTTTTTCTTCAAGATCTCTTATTAGCAAACACATTCTCTATTTTAAGAATCATATTTCATTGTGAAATTACATGATGTTCTATTTGTAAATGGACAGCTTGAATTGGAGTTGACTTGAAAAAGCAATAGTTGATTTAAATGTTAAAGCCTCCAGCTATAAGACCTATTTTTCTCTCAACGTCTTCTGGATCCAAATTAACTTAGTTGCAATAGATGTCTACAGTCCTGTAGGATTGGGAGCTCTTCTAACAACAGCTGAATTCCTGTAAGTAATAGCTAATGTTAGCTGAGTGCTTGCTCTGTGCTGGTTAATGTTGTTCCAGGCACCCTTCATTCATTAATTCGTTTAGTCCTTGGAACAACAGAGAGATTGGATATGTCCAAAGTCACACGGTTATCCTGAAACCAACATTTCACTGTATGTTAACTAACTAAAATTTAAATAAAAATCAGAAGAAAACTGTACAAATAATATACATTTACTTTAATAAAATAATTTAAGGAGCTGCAAAAACAAAAAACAAAGTCACATGGTTAGTGAGTAGTAATTCTTTTAACTACTAGGCTACACTGTCCAGTGGATCACTTCTGCCATTGATGCAGTGCACAACTTCTGTCAACAGAAGAAAGTCTTGACCAGTTACCAGATGTTGTCAGCATCTTGCTCTTCAGAGGCCAAAGAAGAATTCTCTAGCAGAGTAGCAAGGTAGAAACAGTAGGCATGTTGGCCCCTTGAGAGAAAGTATCTTTGAGAATACTAGATGACACTTGGGTGATATTTTGTTGTTGTTGTTGTTGTTTTAAGATTTTATTTATTTATTTGAGAGATTGAGAGAGAGAGAGAGAGAGAGAATGGGCGCGAGTGAGAGAGGAAGCCCAAGCTGTAGAAGGGAAGGGGGAGAGGGAGGAGCAGGCTTCATGCTGAGCAGGGAGCCAGACATGGAGCTCGAACTCAGGACCTGGGATCATGACCTGCACTGAAGGCAGGTGCTTAACCGACTGAGCCACACAGGTGTCCTGATATTTTGTTCCTCATTCTTAGGAATAGAGCCTGTCCACCCCTGCAGGATGTTAGGAGTTTTTTGCAACTGCAGCATGATCTAATGCATTATGGCTGACCCAGTTATGTTTATCAAACTGCTTATGTCCTAGATGAGGAACTTGAGATCCTGAAAGATGAAGAAGCATTATCAGAATTCTCAGTTACTCTGTATGAGGATCAGAGATGAGGGCCCAATGTTCCTGACATGTCAGATGCACACATTTTCCAAAGGACAGTAAAAATTATTTCTGGAAAGAAGCCCACATTCTCCTGATAACATTTGTTTTCTTTAAGGCCGCGCCTATGTTTAGAAGCTATAAATCCTGGACCTTTACCATTTGAAAAGTACTTTTCCCTTTTGAGAACAAATAAGCAGTGATGCAGTATTATTCCTGTATTTTATGAAAGTCACGGTCAATCAGAGCATGTTTGTGGTTATTAAATTTCACCTCGGGCAGACTAGCTCCCATGTTTAGATAAGAATCTCAGGGGTTATTTTTGAATTTTACATACCTAAAGTTTGACCGATATGACTAGCCAAGTCAGTTAGGAAAACCTTTAAGCAGAAAACAAAACAGCAATAAAACAACAAGAAAGTCACAAGAGACAAACATAGGCACACAAATATTAAATCCCTCAGAATGATTTAGTGATGAGAAGAGACGATGATTTACAATCCCGAAGTGTCATCGCCATCTGGGACCCTTTTTTCCTTAGGCTGCTGCCTGTCCACCTTCTGTATTTCCCTCCTACTCACTTGTCTGTCAGCTTATGAAATTCAATTCTTCACCTCTCTACTCCACCTTATCTAGCTACCTTTTCCCTGGACAGCCAGCAACCAGGCTTCCTCCTCCTATTCCCTCATTTATGTCCTTGAAGTTTCTACTCAACCTTTTTACTTCCTCACCTTCCAGTCACTTCTTTACCAATGCTAATTCTTCCTTCCTTCCTTCTTTCCTTCCGTCAATACCTTGAACCTTGAACAATATTTAATGAGCACCCCAGTACACGAAAGGTGGTGTACTGGGTATTTGGGATTAAATACAAGATAAGGCAGGGAGGGCCTTTGCTGACACAGAACAACAGTCTGGTGGAGAATGCAGACGCATGCGAAGGGAATTGCCATCTGCGCATCATGTGGGAAGTGCCCCGCGTGTCATGTAAACATGTAAGAGAGGCATCAAACCCAGACTCACATAGTCAGGGAAGACTTCCTGGAGGAGCTGACAGTTATCTTGAGACTAAAAGAATGAGGGAAGCTGAGGGCATCCTAGAAAAGAAGACAAATCTTTGATGCTCAGAGGTGTGAAAGAGTACGAGTGGTGTGTTGAAAGTCATGGAAAACCTTGGGTCCAACTGAAGTGAAGAATGCATAGTGGCGGGGAGCTGGGGGAGACACTAAGAAAAGCCAGCTCATGCAAGGTCTCAGAAGTCGTGTTAAAATGTCTGAAGCATCAGGGTAACTCCGACCATTGAGTACAAAATGTACCCAAGGCACATGTGGGTTCAGGGAGAATGGTTGGGAAGGTTTGGGTTGTAGTTCTTAGCACCCCCTACTGCCCCTTTTCCCTTTCCCATCCCCAGGACCCACAACATAACTGCAGGGCCCAGTGCAAAATGAAAACGCAATCCCCTTTGTTCAAAAGGTAGGAAAATAAGGGCTGTTAAAAGTGCTAAAGTAGAAATTCACTGGTCTCCCTCAATTTTTCATGGGGTCCTTAATTTGCTATTCCAAGTTGTTCTTAAGAAAGAAAAATGGAAATATTAACTTACTAGCATGAACTTACCATTCATCTTTATATCCTGCCATACTCGTTTTGAACACAAATGTGAGTATTTAACTCCTGTGTGGGACCCCTGGGGCTCGTGCATTCCTATGTAGTTCATTTTCAGCAGAATAGGGGAAGCCCTACACAAAAACTCAAGTGTTTTTACTTCACTTCTTGATGCATGCATTTTCTTTCTTTCTTTCTTTTTTTCAAATTTTTATTTACATTCTAGTTCACTAACATGCAGTACAATGTTGGTTTCAGGAGTAGAATTCAGTGATCCATCACTTACAACACCCTGTGCTCGTCATCAAAAGTGCCCTCCTTAATGCCCATCCCCCCTCTCCCATCCCCAACCCCCATCCCTTCATCAACCCTCAGTTTGCTCTGGGTCATTAAGAGTCTCTTATGGTTGGTTCCCCTCTCTCTTTTTTCTTTTTCTTTTCTTTCTTTTGTTTTACCCCTCCCATATGTTCATCTGCTTAGTTTCTTAATTCTACATATGAGTGAAATTATATGGTATTTGCCTTTCTCTGACTGATTTATTTCACTTAGCATAATACATTCTAACTCCATCCATATGTATACACAATGGACTATTACTCAGCCATCAAAAACAATGAAATCTTGCCACCCGCAATGGCGTGGATGCACGCACTTTCTATGAATATTCTGTATCTTCTGCTTACTGGTGAGTAAGGAAAGACGGAAAAGAAAAGGAATTGAGGATAGCCCTCCCTTTCCCCTTTCCTCTGTGCCATCATTTTCAATGTAAGTGGTTGGCTAGTAAAATACAGACATAACCTGAGTAGGAAAGGGTATACGAACCCTCGGTCCTTTGTGTTGCTTAGAACACCATTGCCTTCTTTCTGCATTTGAAGCAAGTTTTGGTTTGAAAAAAGCATGGCCTCTCTACCCCCACACTTCCTCAGTCATAGCTGTAACTTACCCTGTGCTCGCTCTGAGTCTCACCGAACTCCAACATGTGAGACTACCAGAGTTTGTGTCTCTAGTAATACATGTGTCGATGGCAAGGTAAAGAATCGCAAACACACATTGTGTGTGTATCTCCTCGGGTCACATGCATGCCCCGTTGTTCCTTTGGACTTTGCTTACAAAACACAAACTCGAAGATGAAAATTCTTAGGAATTTTAAGACCATGACAACCGAAGTTCTGTGCTTCTGGGCACCAGATCCTGGGCCTTCCCAGAGGAGGCCCACTGGTAAAGCCGGACCTGCCTAACACAGCTGTCCTGGTTATACCTGATTCTCTTCCTTCTTCTTTTTCCCCATCACCCACCTTCACACCCAGCAGCAGCTGGAGAGGGGAGGAAGAGTGGAGTAGCAGGTTGCCGTGGGCTGCTGAGGCATGGTGAGTTAGACTGTAGTCCTCTCCCAAGAGACTGATCACTTCCTATCTCATTCTCATCAAGGCCGGATTCACCCTTGCTGTCGCTGAGTACTGAGAACTCCTGCCCTGAGTTAGGAAACTTGCTGATCTGTAGAACATTCATTTCAAGTTGTACAGTGCTGCAAACTATCGCTCCTGAATTGCTTATGTCTTTTTATCCTAAGTAATTAACCATTTTTCAACATAAAGTTTCTCTGCCTCTATATGTCTGTCTCTCTCTAGAGTGGTCATTTATAATCTCACCATTCACATATAGTGACTGAGTACTTTTGTCTTATATGCTTTGGCCTTTTTCTATTTATATGAACTATGTTCGTTTGTTTGTTTTTTAACCAAAATAAGCCTTATTATATAAACTACTTTGTAACTTACTTTTTTACTTAAGACTGTCTTGTAAATTTATTCTGAGATCAATAAATACACACCAGATCATCCTTTCTAACAGCTAAAAATATTTCATTTTATTGATAAGTTTAAATTTATTTGGCTGATCCCCTATTGATGGGCAAATAGGTTCGTTTGTCTTATCCTTTAGATGGTCCAATAGCTTTGACTTCCCACCTGTGGTGGTCCAGCAATGTACCACCGAAAACCATTAAAGCTTACAGAGATTCAAACAGCGGACCCAAAACTTGAAGCTGTGGTATAGATCCATGTTCATTCACATTTTTTTCTATAAAATGCTTGCATTGTATTTTTCAGATGTATTTCAATTTTTTTTGTGGAGTTCCAGACATACTTCACTCAGGATTATGCCCAAACGGCTTGGATCCATTCCATTATAGATTGCGTGACCATGCTCTGTGGTGAGTATCACTTACCAGGGATAGACTGGTGACTTTTGAACTGTACCTGACAGTGACCTTCCACTGCTTTTGCTTACCCATTTTTTTCTGAGTAGGAAGGGTTTGATAAAAATTGGCTAAGACTATACAAAAAGAGAAGACCGATCCTACTTTCTGCCAAACCCAACCAGACATGCTCTTGGAATTAATGGTCTTGGCTGATGGTAGATGAAACAGGCAGTTAATATTCTCAAAAAGACGCATATTATTTGGTTCTCCCGTAATGAGATAGGGTGTTGGGCATCACAGGACTCCTCCTGATTTGGGAAGCAGCTAACCATACAGTATATGCTTGGCTTCTCTCTTCTAAATGCTATGGTCCCCTCGTTCTCCAGTCATGTAAACAGCCATCAGATAGCACTGTGAGCCATTTCTATGCAGTCTCCTTAAATGAGGGCCAACAATATGTGCATCACAGCTCAAGACTTATTTTCATTCTGTTCCCTTCCCAGAGATTCATAATTTAGCTAGTGGATTTCATTTTTCATGCATAAATATTTATTCTTAGAAAAGTATGTGGGGGGGCGCCTGGGTGGCTCAGTGGATTAAGCCTCTGCCTTCGGCTCAGGTCATGATCTCAGGGTCCTGGGATCGAGCCCCACATCGGGCTCTCTGCTCAGCGGGGAGCCTGCTTCCTCCTCTCTCTCTGCCGGCCTTTCTGCCTACTTGTGACCTCTCTCTGTCAAATAAATAAATAAAATTAAAAAAAAAAAAAAAGAGAAGTATGACAGAAGGATAGGATGCTGAAGTCATGAGAGAAGTGTACTTACCATGGTTAAAATTTCATTCAAGAGACCCCAAGGGTACAACTAGGGTCTATAGAGTGTTCTCAGAACTCATGGACTCTCTTAATCCACTGGTATGATAGAGGAGAACTAACCTTGAGATTTTTCTTTTTGAACATTTTAAACCAAAGTTATTATGTTAATGTCTTAGAGAGTGTCTGAGATTGAGTCAAGTTGAAATGATCTATTTGTAGTCTAGGCTTATTTAAACATTTCATTTATTTATTTATTTTTTAAATTTTATTTATTTATTTATTTGACAGAGAGAGAGAGATCACAAGTAGACAGAGTAGCAGGCAGAGGGGGAGGGGGAAACAGGCTCCCTGCTGAGCAGAGAGCCCAATGCAGGGCTTGATCCCAGGACCCTGACATCATGACCTGAACCAAAGGCAGAGGCTTAACCCACTGAGCCACCCAGGCGCCCCTAAACATTTCATTTAAATGAATCCTTAGTATTAAAAAAGAAAAAACTACTGTAACTCTTCAGGCCATGTCATGGTGGCAAAAGGGAAATACTATGTTATTTAATAACTCATAAATAACACCAACTCATTCCATTCTAGGTACTGATTCATACTTATTTTTTTAGGAAAAAATGTACATACACAGGAATCAGTTGAATTGTACAGAAATGTATTTCCTTTGTTGGGAGGAATTTGAGAGCAATTCTAGGACTAAAAAGTTTCAGGAGAAGGCTAAGTTGGCTCTGGCTACTGATAACACTGGGAGGTCTTAAGGGATCAAAAAATAATATCTTTGTATTTTCTGGCCTGTTTTTTTTTTAATCAAACAGTCCCTTTGTTTTCAGGGTCGCGTTATTAGTCACAGCCTTTATATGAACATGCCAAGTGAGCCATGTTTATTGTTCTCAGAGGACACAGGTGACTCATCTCCCTCACCTTTATCTTTTGGAGAATATTTATAATCCCCAGAAGAGGAATAAATGACCTTCAGTGACCAACACCATCACAGTGACTGTGTGATCAAGCAGGGTTGTGTTAGATGCAGCATTTTTAAATTCAAGGGCTTGAGGCCATGCAAGCCATCCGACCTGTTGTAGCCAGTTGTCATGTGCGCAGCTGCTCACTGTACAGTATTGGTGAAGTTCAGGACATGGACAAAAGACTGTGGAGTCAAGTATAGGGCACTCCCTGGGGGGTGGGGCGCTTTGCCCCAGGATAAACAGGAAGTAAACAATTTTCATTGAGTTTGGTCTAAATTTTGTCACTTTCTGATAGACTTAGATATAGTCTCAGGAGGGTCACTCCTTCCCGTCTTCCAGAGGTTCTATATACAGCCAGCAACTGTGTGAACTAGACAGGAGACATCAGGCTGATGACTGGTCCCATCATGTACATTGGAGTCAGGCCCCGGTTTCAGCTTGATCAATACAAAATTATACTCCACAAATACCCAGAGAACTTGCTCTTCTGATCTTGTTAGTAAGAACACTGGTACCAACTTGTTCCACAGAAAGAATTTACGTGCTGCCCCCCTACCCACCTCCCTTGCCATCAGTCTAGAAGGCCCAAAGAGACAGAGTAAGAGGGTGAAAAAACCCTGCCCTTCGTGTCATGTGCCCTGAGCAGTGCTTCTTGGTGATCTTGGACATGTCATATTCCCCTCAACTTCTATTTCTCTGCAGTTTATTCTAGCTTTAATTAATATTCTATAAACTGGCAGTTGGCACAGTTCTGACACATTGTTAAACCACAAAGTAGAGGGAGGCCAACCAAAATATCACCATGGACGTGAAGCATTTGATTTCTCATCCACAGAGTTTCCTAAAGCCTGAAAACAGTACCAGATTGTGAAATGTGTCTGTGGTCTCTTTCCCTGGCCTTTACTGCCTAGCACTGCCGGCCACAGTGTCCGCTTTCCTTCCCTGCCAGCTAACTGCCATAATTATTGCTATTGATGCATGATCAAAACCGTATAAAACATACAAGGCACATCCCAGTACAGGTGATAACTAATTTAAATAAGGAGCTGATTCACTGTTCAAAAAGCACCCCAGAGCCCTGGGATTATAACGGTAAGAGAATGAAGTGAGGGGGCAGCGAAAAGCAAGTCAGCAGACCCTGTCTAATTCCAGCTTTGTTAGCTGTTCTCTGTGTGACTATGGACAGGTCGTTTCCTCTCTCCTCAGTGACCAAATCCATAGAATGAGCAGGACAGGCTTGATGCTGTAAAGGCCCATCATTCTCGGCTTTGCCGATGTAACACCACAGTCTTCTCTCAGTGCCCTCAAGGCCCTTCTGTTAAACCCATTTATTATTGCTTTTGAAGCGCCGCTTGGGAGTGTTGTCAGTAACCACTTATCCTGCCAAGTGGGAATCATGCTGGGTGGCTTGCTGGCCTCTACTGGTCTCATCCTGGGCTCATTCGCCACCAATCTGAAGCATCTCTACCTCACTTTGGGAGTTCTTACAGGTAAGGGCACTTGGTACCCCTTGTCTCGCCCCACCCCCATTCAATTTTTGTTAAGCACATCCACAGAACTGTAATCTATAAAATATTCATCTTGCTAGGTGCACCATTTAGCTGACCTAGTTTACGCTTACCTAACCTAGCAGTTGAAAGAGCTGGAAATCCAGCTGATTGTACTGCTGTAATGAAAATGTACCGGCCACATGATAGAAGTAACTGCTGGCTTCCCCTTGGGCAGCAGAGCATGGTGAGATTCTGTACTCAGAAGTAATGAGAGATTAGCCAGGGCAACATACATTTTCAGCAGTGACCGTTCTCCCAACATCTTTGCCAAGAACTAAAAATACTACCTGTGGTCGACCTGAGTCGGCCCTGCTTTATAGTGAAGATCACTGTCCAGTAAATGGGGGTTTCTCTCAATGTCATGGAAGTACACTTTAGAGAATTACAATGAATGCTGCAGGAAGAAAAGAAACCTCTGTGCCTCCATAAATCAGATGCTAAGGGGACTGCTTGGCATCAAGGTGGGATCGGTTGGTGGCACTGGAGTGGCAATATGCCCCATCACTCAGAGCGACGTGGATTAGCACTAACTCACAGTCTGCACACTGTGCCATAGCAGGTAGCGTGATCTGGCCAATAAAAGCCATAATCTCATAGTGATTTTTATAAATCTGGCTCTGTTGGCTAAGAAAATGTGTCTAAAGAGCCCAGCTGCTAGGGTGTCCAGGCATCTCAGTTTATCAAGGAGGGCCCCGGTCATAGCACTGAAAACATCTCCAGGAAACCTACCAGTCCCGGCAAATCAGGATCATTGGTCACCTGCAGTACGGATGGAATAGGGAGCTGATGGTGGTTCTGTTTTTCCATTTGGATGCCATGAATTCCCAGGGTTTACTCCCTTTAGAATTTCTTGACTTAAAAGGAATTGAAGCTGAAAACCTTTCAGAGACTTTCCGCTGACTTTAAGGACTATTTTCAAGTTACTCTGTCTATATGCAAAGTCCATGTAAAAAGCTGGCATGACGTTTCCCAGTCATGTGAAATTACCCTGGAATTTCATGGGGCCATATATGCTGTTGAAACCCAAATTCCAGAGTGGTCCTGATGATCAGAGTTGTGTTTTCATAGGCCGTGAAAAGTTGAGGTAATTCTCTGAATAATTTAAGATAAAAAGATTCATTGGTGGGGAGCATAAGTTTCTTTAAGTCAGCATTATCCTGATTTTCTAGTTAATTCAAATTCAATTTGTATGACAGTTTTTAAGTTCTTCATTTCATTTTAAGAAGCCATATCCCTTAAGGGTTTCTTCCCAAGAAGAAAGTCATATATATGCTGTATTTTCCCAACTGTGGATAACTGGTTGGGGGAGACTCCCCTGCAGCTTGGTGTAGAAAATAGTTTTCAAAGGGTTAGACAGAAGGCCAGATTCTCCTTCATCCAAATAAATTTATTCTGAGATGTTTTCTTTCATTGGCTGTTGATGGCGTGCCAGTACTCATGGACTTCTCTTGATCCTTAGGTCTTGGATTTGCACTCTGTTACTCTCCAGCGATTGCCATGGTCGGCAAGTATTTCAACAGACGGAAAGCCCTGGCTTACGGGATCGCCATGTCCGGAAGCGGCATCGGCACCTTCGTTCTGGCCCCCGTGGTTCAGCTCCTTATCGAACAGTTTTCCTGGCGGGGAGCACTACTCATCCTCGGGGGCTTTGTTCTGAATCTCTGTGTTTGCGGTGCCTTGATGCGGCCCATCACCCTGAAAGAGGACCAGACGACTCCAGAGCGGAACCCCATCAGTAGAACTCAGAAACAAGACTTTAAGCGAGTGGCTCCCTGTTCCACTTTGACTAAAAAATGGGTGCAGACCTGCCTCTGTTGCTCTTTGCAGCAGGAATACAGTTTTTTACTGATGTCAGACTTTGTCGTGTTAGCCATCTCTGTTCTCTTTATGGCTTATGGCTGCAGTCCTCTTTTTGTGTATTTGGTACCTTATGCTGTGAGTGTCGGAGTGAGTCACCAGCAAGCCGCTTTCCTTATGTCCATACTCGGGGTGATTGACATTGTTGGCAATATCACATTCGGATGGCTAACTGACAGAAGGTAAAATCCTTTGAGACCACAGCTGGTTCCCTACCAGGGGATAGTTTTCCATATCTGAAAGCAACTCCCTTGCTTGTTCTTCTAGTGAGAGGTCGGCAAACATTTTCTGTAAAGGGCTGGAGAGTAAACATTTTTGGCTCTGTGGTCATGTGATCACAGTTATTCAACTCTGCTGTCATAGCACAAACCAGCTGTAGACCCTATTCAGACAAATGCAAGTGATGGTGTACCAGTAGGATTTTACTTATGGATACTGAAATTTTTTTATAATTTTTTTTAAGATTTTATTTATTTATTTAACAGAGATCACAAGTAGGCAGAGAGGCAGGCAGAGAGAGAACAGGGGAAGCAGGCTCTCTGCTCAGCAGGGAGCCTGATGCGGGCGGGGCTCGATCCCAGGACCCTGAGATCATGATCTGAGCCAAAGGCAGAGGCTTAACCCAATGAGCCTCCCAGGTGCCCCTGGATGCTGAAATTTTAATTTCTCATGTAATTTTTATGTATCAAAATAATCGTGTTCTTCTTATTTTTTTCCAGCCCTCTCAAAAATAGAAAACCATTCTTAGTTCATAGAGAGTGCAAAAACCAGGTGGTGGGGTGGATTTGGCCATAGTTTGCCGACCGCTGTTCTAGATGGTTTGGGAGAGTGGATAAGTCTAAGTGGCCGAAACCTGTGGTCACTACCAAGTTCTGGTGACAGATTTAATTTCATCCCAAATCAAGTCAGTTCTCAGGCTGGGTGTTGTGGTTTTAGTTATTTTTTAATGACCCCAGAGGCGGGCTGGCAATGGAGAGAGGAGCAGATTTCAGTCCAGGCAGGAAGACCAGGGGCAATAATCATACATGATCTATAGGTACATATTTGTGTTTGACGATTCAAAGAGCAAATACTTTCATTATCATTTTAAGTTTGGGAATCACAGTCGTCAGAAATCCACCAAGTGGTTTCTTCAGCTAATGTTTATCTGCTAGGATTGAAGAGAGCAAGGTCCTCATCTTCTCCTAAATGGACTCTTCACACTTGAGCTATGACGTGGGAGAGCAATGATCCTGTATTATGTCTTTGGTAATTAACCAGGGTTCCACTGCCATTCTCCAGGGCTATGAATATTTAAAATTAATTCCAAAAATGTAGTAGGTAAGGAAAAGAGCAGAGAGCAGGGGCATCCGTCTGGACAACCAACTCGACAAGAAGTAGCCCGGTGTAGGTTTGATAGAGGCGTATGCAGTCGGAGATAATCGAGACCTAAGTTCTTGTGCTGACTCTGCCCCTTATGATCCCTGTGAGCTAGGGAAAATCACTAACCCTCGGATCCTTAAGGGTCTTCATCGGCAAAACAGGCCAGTGCAATATTTTTCTATTAACCCTTAGCATTTTGTGAGATGGTGGGTTGAAAACTGTTTGTAAAGCATAAACTGCTGGTGCTGATATTATACTGAGTCTTTGTAATAATGATGGTATCAGTGCCATTTGGTAACAATGATGAGTTTGGAGCTAGAGAGGGAAAGTGGAATGGAAGTATCACTGGGGAGGGTTCGAAATAAGACTTCGTCCTGTTACAAGACCTTCATAGTCTCTGGTAAAGCATTTTAATGTCTTCATATGCTAGCTTCTCCCTTTTATATGCTGGGGTTTTTAAAATATTTTATTTATTCATTTGACAGAGAGACACAGTGAGAGAGGGAAAACAAGCATGGGGAGAGGAAGAGGGAAAAACCCCCGATGCAGGGCTTGATCCCAGGACCCTGGGATCATGACCTGAGCAGAAGGCAGATGCTTAACCAGCTGAGCCACCCAGGCACCCCTATGTTGGGTTTTTGAGCATATATGATGTACCAGATACCAGTGGATGACCTATCTGAAAACATCTAGTAGGATAGGCTGCTAGAAAATGTTAGCTTCCTGATACTGTACCTGTTATTTTAGAACTATCCTTAGGGTAACCCTAACAAGATTGGTAACAGTCCCATTTTATAGCTAAAGAAACTGAGATTAGAGGTGAGCCGTGAGGAGGTATAGAGCTGGATTCAAAATTCCTATCTTTCTAACTTCAGAGCGTATGCTACTTTCTGCCATACCATGTTTCCTGGGAAGATGAATTCTGTGTCTCCATATACCAGAAGAACGATAGGCAGACAACATAGATAACCATGGGAAGCCTTCTCTATAAGTAACAACGAAGCTTATTGCTGGGGGCGGGGGGCATGGTTCTAAAGCTCTCGGATAGAACCCGTACATACTGCCCTCATTCTTGATCTTCAAATCCACAGGTGCCTGAAGAATTACCGGTATGTCTGCTACCTCTTTGCCATGGGACTAGATGGGCTCTGCTATCTCTGCCTCCCAATGCTTCAGAGCTTTTCCCTGCTCGTGCCTTTCTCTTGTACCTTTGGCTACTTTGATGGTGCCTACGTGACTCTGATCCCTGTAGTGACTGCAGAAATAGTGGGGACCACTTCTTTGTCCTCAGCGCTTGGTGTGGTGTACTTCCTTCATGCAGTGCCGTACCTGGTGAGCCCGCCCATTGCAGGTAGGTTTCCAGAGAGATCCCCCAACCACCTCTTCTGTTTGTCGTACTAATGTGAAAACAGTGAACTCATGCATAGACAATGAGGATTAGAAAATAAGTTGGGAAGAGTGAAAGAGAAAGGGATTCAAGAGCCATCAAAATATCATGGTCTTACTTATATCCTTGTTTTATAACTTTCTTCCAGCCAATGGAGACCTTAGCCTACTTGGAAAGAAAAAATCCAAAATTAGGTTCCTGATTCCCTTCCACACTAATGATGGGAGCAATGGAATGGAGCAGCTGTTCAAAACTTATAAATAAGTCAGGCACATGCAGAGGGAAGTTTAGAGGGAGTACAGGGTTCCACTTGGGGATAGCGGGCAGCGAGGCTGAAATGGTGAGTGAGCGTGTCACAGTGGAGTGTCTGGAGTGCCAACCAAAGGAGCCAAAAGGGCCCTATATTCTTCAGAGACTCTGGATAATATTATGGATTTTGTGTAAAGGGGTAATATGGTAGAGAGTATATTTTAGAAACTGGGACCTAGCAATTGACCTGGTAATTAGGGGAGAAGCAATTAGGATTCCATTCTAATAGTTCAGAAGCAAACTGATAGAGACCTACACTAGGGCTGCTGCAGCAGAAATAGAAATGAGCTCTCAGGGCAAAGAGGAAGTATTGGGGGGAAAAATCAACTGAATTTAACATGTGGGAGTGAAGGAGGAGAAAACACAAAGATAACCTAGAAAATAATGGCATGGTTGAAAGAAATAAGGAAGCTGGAAAAAGTGGCTTTGCCAGAAAAAAACAATGAATTAAAAGTTTAGAAATATTCAGATATCTGAAATACCCAATAAAATGTCCAACAGAGCTGTTTAAAGATGAAATCTGAGCTTTAGAGGGAGGCCAGATTTGGATTTAAAGATTTGGGGATTATCAGATAAAGCATCTAGAATGGTTTGCGAACCATCAAATGCTATAGAAATTTAAAGCATGATTGAACAAGTGATTTGACAACTATTTATTGCTTGCGCGCACCAGCATTTCCTTTGGCACTACTATGGCAGCAAACAGGTCAGAGTCCCTCCCTCCTTCCCGGAGAATGTGGTCTAGACCAGTGTCTCTCAAAATGGAAGTTCTGGGACCCCCTGCGTCAAAACCCCCTGGGGCCCTTGTTACAAAATGCAGATTCCTTGATCCTCCTTTGTGATCTGAATCTTTCCAGGAATCTACATTCTGAATCAGCTTTCTTGTGAAGCTCATGAACACTAAAGATTGAGAATAATTGGTTCTTTTTTTTTTTTTTAAAGATTTTATTTATTTATTTGACAGAGAGATCACAAGTAGGCCGAGAGGCAGGCAGAGAGAGAGGAGGAAGCAGGCTTCCCGCTGAGCAGAGAGCCCGATGCGGGGCTCGATCCTGGGACTCCGGGATCATGACCTGAGCCGAAAGCAGAGGCTTTAACCCACTGAGCCACCCAGGTGCCCCTAATTGGTTCTTTTTTAAAAGAGCTTATTTATTTATTAGAGAGTGAGTGCACGAGCCCAAGAACAGGGTGAGAGGGGCAGGAGGAGAAGCAGACTCCCCACTGAGCAGGGAACCTGAGGCGGGGCTTGATCCTGGGACTCCTGGATCTTGACCGGCACCAAAAGTGGCCCCTTAACCTCCTGAGCCATCCAGGTGCCCCGAGAATAATTGGTTCTGATTTTATCACCTGCCTAAACTAAAACTAAGAGAGTGAAGGTCTCTGAAAATAGGCAAAAAAAGAAATGAGCCAAACATGTGCTTAGAAGAAAGGAAGGGAATTTTTGAAGAAGGCAGGATTTCTGCTTTAACTGATATTGTGAATAAAAAGTTTTGAATTATTTCCAAACTCTAGTGATTGCTAAAGAAGCACACTGGGGGGCAATCTGGTTGCTTCAGAGCTGTGGATAAAATATCCTGGTCAGTTTAAACTTGGTGATATAGGGCTACATGTTTAATGCTTCATTTTGGGAAGTGCCCCCAAAATGTTTTTTGGGGGGTCATTTTGGGGGCAGTTTCCCAAAGTGTCCCCACATCCTCCCTCCATAGCCAATTTTTATGTTCACCAGCCTTTAGGAGCAGTATAATTCTGTAATTCTTTTAAAAAGTCACAGTGCATCAATGACATTGGAATTCCTGGATCTTTTTTCAATCTGTGGTCTTCCTTTGGCAAATCAGACATTATACTTATTGTCAGGCATTGGAGAATCTTACCATTTATTTAATTACCTTTAAAATGACAACTCAGTCCTATGTCATACGTATGTCATACATACATACATATATATGCATATATTCTGAAATATATGCATAAGTAAATCCCACAACAACTAAAATATTTGAGATACTGTGAATTGTAGGAAACTTTGTGGGGCTTATAACAATTTCTACATAACATTTTTTTTTTAAGATTTTATTTATTTATTTGACAGAGATCACAAGTAGGCAGAGAGGCAGTCAGAAAGAGAGAGAGGGAAGCAGGCTCCCCGCTGAGCAGAGAGCCCGATGCGGGACTCGATCCCAGGACCCTGAGATCATGACCTGCGCTGAAGGCAGTGGCTTAATCCACTGAGCCACCCAGGCACCCTCTACATAACATTTTTTAAAAGATTTTTTATTTATTTATTTGACAGAGATCACAAGTAGGCAGAGAGGCAGGCAGAGAGAGGGGGAAGCAGGCTCCTCGCTGAGCAGAGAGCCCGATACGGGGCTTGATCCCGGGACCCTGGGATCATGACCCAAGCCGAAGGCAGAGGCTTTAACCAACTGAGCCACCCAGGCACGCCTCTACATAACATTTTTGACTAATGAATTGAAGTAGGTGAAAGGTAAAATCATATGCCTTTCCAGTGGATTTAAGTTTAGAGGCACTTTTTTAAAGATTTATTTTATTTATTTTAGAAAGAGAGAGAGAGAACATGAGAGGAAGGAGGGGGAGAGGGAGAGAATCTTCAAGAAGACTCCTCACTGAATGCAGAGCCTGATGCGGGGCTTAACCCCACGACCCTGAGATCGTGACCTGAGACAAAACCAAGAGTCAGATGCTCGACCAACTGAGTCACCCAGGCATCCCAATTTAGAGGAGTTTTTTTTTAAACTTTTTAATCACAAAATAATTGCCTGCCAAGGTCTAATTTGACCCCATTGATTCTCTGATCATTGTGGCCCATGTTTTGCATATCATATGCCTTGGTCCTCCTCAAAATTTAGAGCTGGAATAGCTATTGATATTAATTTGTTGCAAGAAGAAATAAAGAAGGGGGGAGCCATGATTGCAAAATGATACCTGGTGATACGAGGTACAGTTTGCATTGGCAACTTCTACGATGGCCCAAAGTTCTGATTTCAAACTGCACAGGGTACAGTGACTGGATCCAACTGAAAATTTGAATTCTGCTTTATCCAGAAGCATGTTATGTTACTCAAGATAGACAGTATGTGGGTACTGGGAATACTACTAACATTCAGTACAATTATACAACAAATATAAATGATCCCAACTCAATAATTTGAATGACACTATTTTTTTAAAAGATTTTATTTATTTATTTGACAGAAAGAGATCACAAGCAGGCAGAGAGGCAGGCAGAGAGAGAGGAGGAAACAGGCTCCCCACTGAGCAGAGAGCCCGATGCGGGGCTCGATCCCAGGACCCTGAGATCATGACCTGAGCCGAAGGCAGAGGCTTAACCCACTGAGCCACCCAGGCGCCCCTGAATGACACTATTTTTATCTTTTCTTCCATACTTGCTGGTATTAATAATAATATTTGTTGTGTGATCACTAAGAATGGGACATTCCTCCAAGTACTTTACAGAACAACAATCTGTTTTATGAATTTTCCTAGAAAACAATGCAGTTTTCAGTTGCTGCACAATGTTTTTAGATAGGCTTTGTGTGTCAAAACTATGATGGTGGTGCTAGCAACCTAGTGTTTATTATCATTAGAAAGCATTAGATTTGGGAGCACGTAAATAATTGGATTTTACACTCGACAATGTAATTTTGTGGTTGCTTATTACAGGGTGGCTTGTCGATACGACTGGCAGCTACACGGCGGCATTTCTTCTCTGTGGATTTTCAATGATATTCAGTTCTGTGTTGCTTGGCTTTGCTAGACTCGTAAAGAAGAGGAAAAAAACCCAGCTGCGGTTCCTTGCCAAAGAATTGGATCCCAAGCTGCAGCTATGGACCAATGGATCGGTGGCTTATTCTGTAGCAAGAGAGTTAGATCACAAAGACGATCAGTGTGTGGCTCTGACAGTGCCTGGTTACAACCCCGCATGACCCATGGCCTTGAGCCTGGGAATCTTCAGGGCTGAGAGAGGTGGGACCACTGGACTGCACGTGTCTCGGAAGCATTTAATTTTGGCAGAGACATTGCCTTCCGAGGAAATCACCGTTATTATTTTATTAAGTGTTTATAGGGGAGAATACCAAGTAACAAAGCAAGTTGGACTGGCTCAGAGTTTCCTCATTTGCGATTTGTACTCACAATCGAACTTTTACCTTTCATTCAATGAGCATTACTCTATGCAGTATGTTAGGACGGAGCTGCTATAATTCGCTGTAATTGGGGGTAATTTCGAAGCATGACCAAAGCAGATGACATTGGGAAGCTTTGTTGCCAACTCTCTGCCCCTCTATCTTACTCCCTCAGTTAGAATGGAAACGGAAACAATGGCATGTTAGATTTGCTTACTTGATGCTTTCTTGGAGAAAGGGGTCTGTATTAATCACTGCCTGTTGCAGAATCTAAAGCATTCTTCAACAACTCCGTGTAAAGCCCTAGTGAGAAACTCTACTAGAGAAAGGGTTGACATCTTCACCTCCCACCTCCACGGAAGGCTTCTTCCTAAGGCTGAGCCCCTCCCCTCTGATTAGGCACCCACGTCTATTAATATAATACTGAATTTAACAGAATACAGCAAGTCACAAGGGTGATTTCTAAATCTTACCTGAAATGTTAACACCAACACTTCTCTCCCCCTTTTTTTCTTTAGAAACAAAGCTTTTATTTGAATTGTACACACAGTCCTGCCAGGAACTGAAAGTGTTGGCAGAATTCCAGCTGGGCAGGAATTGAATTCTTGAATCAGCAGGTCTCTGATGGGAGTTTTCTTTTCAGATCAGACATTTCTGTTCATCATTACCCAAAACAGAACTTGGGCGGTTAGCCTGAAAACTATTCTAAAGGTGAGATTCCTTTCTCCCTGGGTTAAGTTTTTATCTTTTTATGGATAATCATTAGAAACTTGATTCTAACTTGGGCCTCTTCACCTGAGCAAGAAGGCTTTAGGGATTCGGCTCAGCATCCCAGCACTCATTAATTAGAGCTTTGGTCGGGGGAGAGGGAAGAGAAGCTTAAGAAGGCTAATGCTGTGACACTTTATAGTTCATAGAACTTGTTTATGTACCTTCACTCATTGGATTAGAATAATTTACTCATTCTCAAGTACTCCGTTTTCCTACAGTTTGGAGTAATTTCTGACTTTTCAGAGGGAGGACACGGGAAAGAAGAGAAAGGCCAGATCTGCTGGCTTGTCTCCAACCATTTGCATCCCCAAATTGTGTCATACCTGTAAATTAGGAGCAAGTTACACCGTTGAAGGGGGATTTTAACTATTGAAAAATTTACAATCTGAGCCTCAAAGAAATATTTTTTTTTAAGATTTTATTTATTTATTTGACGGACAAAGATCACAAGTAGGCAGAGAGGCAGTCAGAGAGAGAGAAAGGAGGAAGCAGGCTCCCCGCGGAGCAGAGAGCCCAATGCGGGGCTCGATCCCAGGATTCTGGAATCAGGACCTGAGCCGAAGGCAGAGGCTTTAACCCACTGAGCCACCCAGGCGCCCCTCAAAGAAATATTTTGACCCCGAAAGGCCATTTTATCCATTGTCCCTCCAGAGGCCAGCACTGAGGAAGATCTTAGGTTGACTAAGCATGTTCAGCAAGTCTTTGCCTATAACTGGATTACTTCATGAAATAACATATTAATACATTGCTTTCAGAATGAAATACTGACTTGATTTAATGGAAGAAAGCTGTAGTATTTCATAGTTGTTTTCCAAAGATAAATTTGAATGTTGCCTGTTATCTTTTTACTTAGTTTAAGACTGTAGTTTTGAACCCATTTACTTTGTCACTTGCAATTTAAAAACAATATTTGGAAAATATCTGTAAAAAAGTCAAAGTTAAATGAACTTATGTGTGTTTGGAGTAGCACTTTACACTAAATGTCATTTCTTGAATCTTCAAGCCTAAAGATTTTTTGAAATATAGTTAAAAATATTCTTATACATATTTTTCCCTGATGATCACAGTAAAATTTTGTTTATCCAGCTCTGCAATATAATTTTTCTAAAGTATTATAAGTATTCATGAAAAATGAGTATAGAAACCGGAGCTTTTAAAATTTTATATAAAATAATTCAGATATTTTTATTTTATACATGCATAAATTTATATTTTACTTCCCTTTTGGAGCAGCATTTTTAGAAAACCAGCAAGGAAAATGTAGATTTTAGAGTCTATCATTGTCTAACTTCACAAAATGTTACTGTTAAGGTTCCATGTGCCTATACTGTTTATTTCAAAAGGGAGGAATTTGTGGGAATGAGGTATTTTGTGGAATCAAGAACAAGATGGTGGTGTGATGATTCAACATCTTAAATATTACTTTATATCACTTCAAGCTCTTCTTTGAAATTGACTAGAAAAGCAAAGAAACTAACTTCTATAGATACATTGTACCATTGGGCCTTCTTTTCAGATTGAGATTTTACTAATAGATCGGATATTTATGCTAATATTTTCTTATTTCAAAAGCATAATAAAGTGAGTTTATATTTGTGTTTGGAAAAATATTTTTTTTTCCCTGTACACGGGTTTGGATTGAATGGTGAATGGGCTTGTCTGAATTATGCTAAAATGTAGCTAGCATATAAAGATGTGGTAAACAATCAAATAATTTACAAGAGCCAAACCCATTTATTGAGTACTTCTAATGCATTAGCTACTGTGCTAAGTACTTCCTACATATTGTCTTATTTAATTCCCATAATAACCTATATTATCACCATTTGATAAATGTGGAAACTGAGGCATCAAGTAGCCTGCATTCCTCTGGCTCCAGTGAAATCCTATAAAGCTAGGAAGCTGTATGTGGCTGGAACCTGCCTTGGGTTTTCTTCTTATGTGTGTTCAAAAAGCCATTTGGAAACAGACCCTCCTTTGGGAAGGTAAAATCCTTCGGATTATGATTCCTCTCCAATTCGTATAAATAGGAAGATTCTAGAATGGAAATTTCCAAGAGTTTTCCCAAGAGTCTGGTTCTATCAAGACCACCACTTCCAGCTAAGTGGTTTAATTTGCTTTTTATTGATCCAGGCCTCTCTTTGGGAGCATTTATGTATGTGTAGCAGGGAGAAGGTTGGGAAGCACACTTTGTCTCAAAAGAGAGTTCTTTCTTCTGCATTACCAGAATCATGCTTTCTCAGCCAAGAATCGAATTTTTTTTTTTTAAGTGCTTGTACCATTGCCCAGTGGTGACAAAGATGGTAATGTCTATCTGGCACTCACCTTCCTGGTCTTGATGGGTCTAATTCTGAAATTGTTTATTGAATTGAAATAGTGTGAACTCAAGGTAGATAGCTGAGCTTTCCTTCTCATACTTCAAAGTTTGAGTCTTTTGTTTTTTTCTAACTCCACCAAACAATAGATTCTAAAAGATTTTTTTTTAGGGATTTTATTTATTTCTTTGATGGAGAGAATGAGTATGGGTGGGGGGAGGGGCAGAGGGAGAAGGAGAAACCCTCAGCAGGGAGCCCAAAGCAGGGCTGAATCCCAGGACTCCGAGATCACGATGATCTGAGCCCAAGGCAGATGCTTAACCAACTGAGCCCCCGGGTACCCCAAACAATAGGTTTTTATAACTGTTGCCAGAGCAGCTACCAGTGAGAGATGACTGGGATTTGGTCCCATAACACAGAGAAATATTTGAGAGAGGGAATCTAGAAATATTCAATAACAATAAAAAGATTAACACTTAAAATAAAACATTTTATTATGGAAATTTTCAAATGTACCAAAAAAGAACAGTGAAATGAACTTGACATAACCATACCATAACATCTACAATTATCTACATTTACTCTCTCCCTTGATGAAGCTGACAGGACATGTCTTCCTTCAGCTGTCAAGGAATAACCGAACCTGGCAAGAATAATTTATTCACGCAAGCAGAGGGTACAGGCGGCTGGTATCACTTGTTAAAGAACCACATCATTAGGAAGCTGATTGGGTCCCCTTTCTTTCTGTGGACTTTGGGTGTCTGAATTACAAGTTGCAACTCTTCCTTCTCTCCCCAGGCCTGATGTGATTTATCTTCCTGTAGCTTAAGAAGGTGTCAAATAAGTGAAAAGTGCTTTTGAATTCTGGAAAAGAGTGATGATTATTACATTCATTATTATTCTTAATTATTTAAGTGTCAGGGGCCTCTTTGTGGAGTCTGGACCTAGGATTGGTCTAAAATTAAATAAAAAGCACATTATTTTTAAGGAGTTAATGTGTAATTGACTTAAGATATAAAATGGCATTAAAAGACATTAAAATTAACATTTTGAAATTAAATTTAATTAATAATTAAATAATAATAAGTTAATTAAGATTAATTTAAAATTAACATTATAAAATTCTTTCTTTTGTGATGTCAAGTTAGGTCTTTTTCCACTGACACAATGGTGGAAGAATGAAAGGCCCCAGTCCTAGCAATGATGAAGACATATTCTCATTCCCAAAGCACTTGTTTCTACAACAGGGACCTGAGCAGAGTCTGGGTGTGGTTCAGGGTGGGGAAGAAGATATGAATGAGGAAAAGGGATATGTGGTTACCTGAGATTCCAGCAGACTCTGAAAGAGCCTCTGGGTCTAAATTTGCCAGTCCCTGCTCAGGCAGGGGTGGAAGAATTTGGACATCTGACTTCAGTTTCAACGTTCAGCCGTCGAGGAGAGCCTATTTTAGAATCATAAGTTACAGGTCTGGTATGAGCCTTCAGTACCAACCCTGGTCTCCAAGGTCAAGCAGGGTGTAGCTCCTGCCTAACTTACAGACTTGACGTTGGGCTGCACTCTTGCTGCCAGTGACCTTCTCGGGGTAGGTTCCATGTGCCTATGTGGATCCTTCAGTGTGCTCACTTCTCAACTTTTGGGGTACAATTTAAACATCACTTTCTAGACAGCCCATCTGTAACCACTGCCCCCATCTAAATTCTATATCCCCACTATCACGACCCACATTACATTCTCATAACATTCCATTCTTTTCCTTTAAAGAATATATTTTAGTTATAATTAATATTCATGTGTGCCTTTACTTAAAATGTTGTCTCCTCCACAAAACCACAAGCTTTCTGAGGCTAGGGATCATATTGACTCTTCACTAGTCAGTCCAGTGCCTAAAATATAGCAGGCACTGGACAAATACTTGGTGTGTAAATGAATGAATGAAGAAACTGCTAATGAGAATTTAACACACCTGGAACTGGGGCTAATTGAAGGGTTGGGTATGCTTGAAGTTGCTCTTGGCCCCAGAATGGATGCAATATGTTAGATAATTATAATCTGTGGGCCTAAATAAAATACCTGGTGAGATGTGTCCCGGGATTAGTAGGAGCTTCAGAGCACTGAGTTTCGTGGCACAGGTTTGGAAAAGCAAATAAAGGTAGCAAAGAGAAGAGTTGGTGGAAATAAAGTAAATAACTAAAACTTTTAATTGAGGCCTGAAACTAAAAATGGTATGACTGTGTTCAACCCAAACAGGCTTAATTAGAAAGCTCTGTTGTGCTCAGATTGAGTAGAAGGCCTAGGGGTGGGGGCTTACACAGGGAGCCCTGGGACGTTAGGAAGAGGTGGAACACCTGTGCCTCGTGCATGAAAAATGGGATTTCAGGTACCGGCAGCACACAAGCTGCTTTTACTTCACAGGAAACATACACCACTATTTGGCCAGGAGCAGAAGTCCCTGACTGGAGTCTTCTGCACAGTCCTATGGCTGGCCTCAAACTCAAAGAGCATTACTGAAAATTAGCATGCTGGTAAACATTTTTAAGAGTTGATGAGAGGGTTTAATCAATTAATGACCATCTTTAAAACACCTCATCAGTATCTGATATCGTTTTTATGGTAGGGAAATAAAAATACAAAGAGCACACCTTCCATGATTTCAAGTTAATTGCGTAATTGGTAAATTGAAACCATCACCATGGGAACAGTACCATGAAGTTGTTAAATGCTGACCTGAAGCTAAGGGCTCTGTGTACTATGGAGGTTAGGAGAGGAAGAATTCATTAAGGACTGGAGAAACTGGAGGCCATTCCAAGGAACTCAGGTATAGGGCTGAATGGGTTGGAATCAGCCTCTACTCTTTCTAGGGGAAGAAGCTGGGAGTAGGGGAAAGGGATGTGGGACAGCCATTTAATGTGACTACCTGAGGTTCCAGCAGATACCCAAGGCCAATGGAGCACTAAACACTAGTTAAACACGAATAATTGTGTTTAATGATGAGGGGATCCATAGGGTGTCTGGAACTTTGGGTATTGCTAAG
Source organism: Lontra canadensis (assembly GCF_010015895.1). Taxonomy (NCBI): domain Eukaryota; kingdom Metazoa; phylum Chordata; class Mammalia; order Carnivora; family Mustelidae; genus Lontra; species Lontra canadensis. The sequence continues at coordinate 26,508,763 of NW_022630997.1, forward strand.
ATCTGGGGTTGTATTTGGTGTCTATAATTTGAAAACAGGAATTTTCAGAGAATGGGTTTATACCTCAATATTCACTTCTCAACTCGAAAAAGGAACCATTTAGGGGCACCTGGCTGGCTCAGTTGAAAGACCACACAACTCTTGATCTTGGGTTGTGAATTTGAGTACCAAGTTGGGTGTAGAGATTACTTAAATAATAAAACTTTAAAAGAAACCCAAATAAATAAAAAAGAATCATTTGTAAGTTTTTTCTCTTAAAGAGTCCAGAGCTTCAGGAAGCTTTTTGTTTTGTTTTACTTTGTTTTAAATTGAAATGTTATACAGCACTGCCATCTGCTGGAATTAGTGAGACCACCTCCCAAAATTTGGTGATTTCTAATTATAGTTCAAATGGACAGTGGTGCCTTAGAATAAACATTGAAGTTTGTTATTGTTTCCTTCTCTTTCCACCTCCAGTTCCTGCTCATTACCCATCCCACGTTTATCCTCTTCCTTTTGCAGTACAAATATAGGAATAAAGATGCTGTATTGTGTTTTTCACCATTTTGATTGCCTAGGTCAGTTTTCTATGTGGAGTATCAAAGTTAATATGAATGATGGTTTTGATTGACTTAACTAAGGATAACCATTGGTAAAATTTAACATAAATTTTTTTTGAGCCTTTTGTCTTCCTTAGGAATCCAGATTGCCATCCTGGGTTCCCTTCCTAGTTCCTACTAATATGTTCATTGATTTGATTTGAATTAATAAAGGGTTAAATTAAAGTGTGAGACACAGACTCTTTTTTTTAAGATTTTTTTTAAAGATTTTATTTATTTATTTGACAGAGAGAGATCACAAGTAGACAGAGAGGCAGGCAGAGAGAGAGAGAGAGGGAAGCAGGCCCCCGGCTGAGCAGAGAGCCCGATGGGGGACTCGATCCCAGGACCCTGAGATCATGACCTGAGCCGAAGGCAGCGGCTTAACCCACTGAGCCACCCAGGCGCCCTGAGACACAGACTCTTAAACACATATCAGAAAGTCAAATTCTGGGGCTCCTGGGTGGCTCAGTGGGTTAAAGCCTCTGCCTTCGGCTCAGGTCATGATCCCAGTGTCCTGGGATCGAGCCCCGCATCGGGCTCTCTGCTCCGCGGGGAGCCTGCTTCCTCCTCTCTCTCTCTGCCTGCCTCTCTCTGCCTACTTGTCATCTCTGTCTGTCAAATGAATAAATAAAATCTTAAAAAAAAAAAAAAAAAAAAAAAAAATGTTTAAAAAAAAAAAAAAAAAGAAGTAGTTGAGGGTGTTTCCTCCTTTACTTCTCTGTCTCTCAATCCCTCTCTCACTTTTCTTTCCTTCTTTCTCCACTCTCTCCTTTCCCTCCTCCTTTCATTCATAAAAATGGGGGATTATATGATATTAAGTTGTGTTTTTTTTTAAGATTTTATTTATTTATTTGCCAGAGAGACACAGTGAGAGAGGGAACATAAGGAGAGGGAGTTGGAGAGGGAGAAGGAGAAACAGGCTTCCCGCTGAGAAGGGAGCCCGATGTGGGGCTCGATCCCAGGACCCCGGGATCATGACCTGAGCTGAAGGCAGACGCCCAACAACTGAGCCACCCAGGCGCCCCTGTGATATTAAGTTTTAAGTAATAGATTCTTCCCTCTGAAACCTCAATAAAGGGTTTTTATGTACAAATCATCTGCAAGTAGTTTTTATTTTTTGTGTTTGTTTTGATGAGATTGATGCATAAGGTTGCTGGAGTTCATGAGATATGGAGGAGGGAAAGCATGTGAAGAGAGGTGAAGCTATTCTTAACACTAAATTAATGTTCAGTGGAATTAGGGTTCAGAGCCATTTTCCAAAGTCCACAGCTTAAAGGCTCGAGGCAAATCCAGACGATCTTAAAGGACTGTTAAATTATTACAACATTCTCCTTCCTTGCATTCTTGTTGTGCTGCCTTCCACATTGGGAGGAGGTTCTGATTCCCTTTAGTGTGGGAAACATAGATCTTCTCCCAGGGACAAAGGACTGGGTGTCTTGGCTTCTACTTGTTTACTGGTTCTTCAGCCTTCCAACGTGGGTTTACTTCTTTTCCTAGGGAATTTATTCCAAATTTCTCTTTTCCAACATTCAACTCCTCCAACTCTCCCTTAAATTGAGTTCCTTGATTTCTTTCTTTTTTTTTTTTAAAGATTTTATTTATTCATTTGACAGACCAAGATCATGAGTGGGCAGAGAGGCAGGCAGAGAGAGAGGCAGAAGCAGGCTCCCCACTGAGCAGAGAGCCGGATGCAGGGCTTGATCCCAGGACCCTGAGATCATGACCTGAGCCAAAGGCAGAGGCTTTAACCCACTGAGCCACCCAGGCACCCTGAGTTCCTTGATTTCTTAGGTCATTCTCTCCAGGGGTTTCAGAGCAGCTTTTAATCCCAGCATCAAAGACAGCTAAGGAGGACAACGAATTCTTTTTCACAATTCTTTCCGGGGAATTTGGGACCCTATGTAAAACAATGTTGGGTGACCTATGATTGTAGAATGTCTGAGCTTGGTATGATCCTCTGTAACATTGTCCCCAGGATCTCTGTAAAGATTAGTCCTATCTTCCCTCATCCCTCATTCCAAATTTTAAGAATACTTTGAAAATACTGTAGAGAGGTTAGTTGTTAGATTCTAGAACAAGACATCAGGGTTTGAGTCCCTTTTCCATCTTTTCTCAACTATATGATCTTGGGCTTACTTAATTTCTTCAAATTTCAGTTTATTCACATGCAAAGGAAAGAACAAAATGCTTTTCTATAGGGATTTCATGAGGATTTTGTAAGTTTAATACACGTAATGTACTTAGAACAGTACCTGGTACCTAGTGCATTCGGTGTGGGCGTTCGTATGGTTATTCATGTGTCACAGCATCTACAGATGTGGCCAAACTAGAATTCCCTTTTTCTTAGGGCTTTCCTGCAATTTACTGGTTAGTTAGAGATGTGTAGAGGGGAAACTCCTCCACAGGCTGACTTCTGAACTCTTGCATGTTCATCTCTTTCTTTACCCTTACCCTGTTTTACCCCAGATGTAGGAATGGAAGAAGCTTAGACAGAAATGGCTTTCTCTGAAGGAAAGGCTAGTGTGTTCAATGTCTTCAGTGTTCAGTTCAAGTGACAGCAATCCATGCTTGAACTTCAGAGTTTATCCGTGAGACACCTATGTCCTCTCATGAGCTATGGCTTTCCCAAACCTTACGCATCTCCCCTTCATTATTTCATTGATTATTCTGTCTAGATGCCACCATGAAAGGAGATATTGAGAATTCTAGTTCATCACTTATAGAGACATAGGTTCAGAGCAATTATGGGAATATACACATGGCATTTCTGTGCATGTTTCTAGTAATTAGATGTTGTTTTTTTAAATTCAGTTATAGTGAAATACAACAAAAGGATTAATGAAAGTTTATTTTAGTAAATATGAAACTGCCAGAGAGGGTGGGAGTTTTGTTTGGGCTCAGATGAGATGTATATGGCTTGACCACAGGAAAAGAGGAGACTACAGAAGAGAAGAAAGCACATCTCAATGATTCTGAGAACCTTGGCTAAGAAGAGAAGTGGAGACACACAAGAGGCTTAGTCCTGGGAGAGGAGTGGGGAAGCAGAGAAGAGGAAGTGTCAGAGCAGAAAGTTACATGATAAAAATGTGTGGCCATTAAATATAAAATAGCTCTGGGGTGCCTGGGTGGCTCAGTCAGTTAAGTGTCTGCCTTTGGCTTGGGTAAGGTTCTAGGATCGAGCCCCGCATCCGGCTCCCTGTTCAGTGGGGAGTCTGCTTCTCCCTCTCCCTTTGCCCCTCCCCCATTTGTGCTCTCTCTGTCAAACAGGTGAATGAAATCTTAAAAAAAAAACAAGAGGTAATTATTAAAAAATAAATAAAATAGCTCTGTTGTTTTGTGGGGAGGGGAAGAGCAAGAAAGTTCAGGTTTGGGGGAGGATGCTATCCCAACCTGCAGTGGGTGCCTGTGGTGTGCTTATAATGCTATTGATCTATTTAATGTAGACTTTATTGATTTCCTGCTATATTAAGAGAGGATTTAATTACTGAATTTAAAGAACTCCTATGCTAGGGGCGCCTGGGTGGCTCAGTGGGTTAAGCCTCTGCCTTCGGCTCAGGTCATGATCCCAGGGTCCTGGGATCGAGCCCCGCATTGGGCTCTCTGCTCCACAGGAAGTCTGCCTCCACCTCTCTCTCTGCCTGCCTCTCTGCCTACTTGTGATCTCTGTCTGTCAAATAAATAAATAAAATCTTTAAAAAAAAAATAAAGAACTCCTATTCTAATTCCCCCCAACTTTGACAGTTATGACTCAATTCTTAGTTACTTTATCAGTTTTATCATTTATAATAATATATTTAAACTTTTATTTATTCTTCCATCAAGTTATAACTCAATCTCTTGACTTCCCTTTTTACAAGAAGAAGACTTTTTTTTATTTCTACCCTCCCTTAACCTCTTTCCCTTTTTCTTTTCCAACTCAAATATTACAAGGTTGGAAAGATTATGTTCTGTTCTTCAACCATATTACCAATCCAAAAAGTTGAAAAACAATAAATGGCATTTGATATTATGTGAACATGATTTACCCTACAGTCAACTAGAGTCATCTAATTGCATTTCTTTCACTGGGTGAGTTAATTTGACCTCCAAAGGCAGACACCGATATAGGACTGAATACGATAAATTCATTAGGGAAACATCTGTGGGAAAAAATGGATTGGAGCAAGGAGAGGCTGGGAGAGCCATTAGATTGTGATTCAGGTCTGACTCCAAGTGCTGGAGAGAGAGGAGAAAAGTTGGGTGGAAGCATCTTAGAGTACAGTATAAGGGTTTTTTTAGTTTTTATTTTTAAGTAACCTTTATAACAACATGAGGCTCAAACTCATGACCCTGAGATTGAGTTGCAGGTTCCACCAACTGAGCTAGGCAGGTGCCCCAGAGTACAGTATAGATTTGAGTAAAACTTGGCAAGGGTGATGGGGAATCCTTGAGCCTAGGTCACCTGTCAGAGGAGTTGTACATCTCCCAGGTCAGGGCCTGAGTTAGTGTCCCTGCCATGCTAGGAAGAATGGTCTCAATGTAAATGCAATGATGGATGTCAATATTTAGCAGATGGGAACCTCAGTCAGTATAATCCTTGTAGCTGGAGATCTGAGAGGTGCTTCTCATGGCCACTACCCTAGGGTTATAATGTAATTGTCCCTGAACTACTCAAAGGATTCTAATTGTTGGTCAAATTAATTCTCATTTATTATAATCCACCAATTATACAAAAGCATGGTATATTTTAATTTATTTTATATTTCTGTTGTGTTCTTTAATCTCAACAATAAGCACAGTCCATAAACGAACCATCCTTGGGCCTGCTTGTGTCATGGTTGATGTCATTTAGGCATAATCACATCATGGCCAAACTATCAATAAATTTTAATTGGTATAAGGAATGTTATTGATTATAGGTAGAAACTGTCAAATAGTGAAGAGTACTACTGAACCAGGAGCAAGAAGAAATTATAGTCCATAAAGCAAATGCGAGATCTTAAGTGACATCACCAGTCTGGGTCCCAACTTTCTTACTGATGTATTTGGTTAGAGCAGGGTCCTTCTGGCTCTAAAGTTCTGTGGGTCTATGTGGTTTTTCTTGAACTGAGCTTATATGCATCTTGGACTTCTAGAAAAGAATACTGACGGCTTATACTGCCCTTGAAAGTCGAGCAGATAGCATGTAATCAACTGCTAAGATCAGCTCTGCATGCAGAGAGGACAGAGAGTATGTTTAAAAGGTCCATTACTCTGAAGCCAGTTTTCCTGCCAGCTGACCCACTTGTTGGAAGGACTCATCTCTGCTTCCATGAGGCTGGTAACATAGCTTTAGTGCCAACAAAATAGCTTCCAAAAGGCTGTGAAAGAGGCACTTCTGTTTTCTTGAAGGGACAAATTACCTGAAGGGCAATTACAACCACTCCCGTATTTTTTGGTTTGTCTAATAGGTAAAGAAATAAACTCGGGCCTGATATCCTGGACTTTATCAGACCACATGATGAGTTTATCTAACTAATATGATTCGGACCCATTTCACAGGTTTTGAGTCAATTGGTAAGGCAGGCTTTCAGAGGTGGGGACAGGATACTATGCAATTCAATTCAGGCAACTTTTGTTAGACTTATTATATACCAAGCACTGTGTTACATACTGAGAAATTCAAATAAAAACAAGATACTTGAGGAATTTAGGATCCCCTGACTTAAGCCTATTAGCCTAATTAATTTTATTCTGTTTATATTTTCCATATTGTAGACCAGAGGCTCTCAAACTTTGCAATAGTTTCACCTAAGGAACTTAAAAATCTCAATGCTGGGTACCTACGTGGCTCATTCAGTTGACATCTGACTTTGGCTTGGGTCATGATCTCAGGGTCCTGGGATCGAGCCCCCGAGGCTGGCCCACGTGGAGTCTGCTTGTCCCTTTTGCAGTCCCTATCTCGTGGCCACTCCCCCTGCTCATGCTGTCTCTCTCTCAAAGTAAATAAATGTTTTTTTTTAATTGTAATGCCCAGCACCATTTATTGAAGAGACTGTCTTTTTTCCACTGTATATTTTTTCCTGTTTTGTCGAAGATTAATTGACCATAGAGTTGAGGGTCCATATCTAGGCTCTCTACTCTGTTCCACTGGTCTATGTGTCTGTTTTTATGCCAGTACCATGCTGTCTTGGTGATCACGGCTTTGTAGTAAAGCTTGAAATCAGGTAACGTGATGCCCCCAGTTTTATTTTTGTTTTTCAACATTTCCTTAGCGATTCGGGGTCTCTTCTGATTCCATACAAATTTTAGGATTATTTGCTCCAGCTCTTTGAAAAATACCGGTGGAATTTTGATCGGAATGGCATTAAAAGTATAGATTGCTCTAGGCAGTATAGACATTTTAACAATGTTTATTCTTCCGATCCAAGAGCATGGAATCGTCTTCCATCTTTTTGTGTTTTCTTCAATTTCTTTCATAAGTGTCCTGTAGTTCCTCCAGTACAGTTCCTTTACCTCTTTGGTTAGGTTTATTCCCAGGTATCTTATGGTTCTTGGTGCTATAGTAAATGGAATCGATTCTCTAATTTCCCTTTCTGTATTTTCATTGTTAGTGTAAAAGAAAACCACTGATTTCTGTATGTTGACTTTGTATCCTGCCACGTTGCTGAATTGCTGTATGAGTTCTAGTAGTTTTGGGGTGGGGTCTTTTGGGTTTTCCATATAAAGAATCATGTCATCTGCGAAGAGAGAGAGTTTGACTTCTTCATTGCCAATTTGGATACCTTTTATTTCTCTTTGTTGTCTGATTACTGTTGCTAGGACTTCTAATACTATGTTGAACAGGAGTGGTGAGAGTGCGCATCCTTGTCGTGTTCCTGATCTCAACGGGAAGGCTGCAAGCTTTTTCCCATTGAGGATGATATTTGCTGTGAGTCTTTCATAGATAGATTTTATGAAGTTCAGGAATGTTCCCTCTATCCCTATACTTTGAAGCGTTTTAATCAGGAACGGATGCTGGATTTTGTCAAATGCTTTTTCTGCATCAATTGAGAGGACCATGGATAAGGAAGATGTGGTCCATATACACTATGGAGTATTATGCCTCCATCAGAAAGGATGAATACCCAACTTTTGTAGCAACATGGACAGGACTGGAAGAGATTATGCTGAGTGAAATAAGTCAAGCAGAGAAAGTCAATTATCATATGGTTTCACTTATTTGTGGAGCCTAACAAATAGCATGGAGGACAAGGGGAGATGGAGAGGAGAAGGGAGTTGAGGGAAATTGGAAGGGGAGGTGAACCATGAGAGACTATGGACTCTGAAAAACAATCTGAGGGTTTTGAAGGGGCGGGGAGTGGGAGGTTGGGGGATCCAGGTGGTGGGTATTGGAGACGGCACGGATTGCATGGAGCACTGGGTGTGGTGCAAAAACAATGAATACTGTTACGCTGAAAATAAATTTTAAAAAAAATCATAATGCTAATTTAGTCAGCCTCTGAGGTGGGACCCAGACACCACTGTTTTGTTTTGTTTTAACTTCTCAGGAGATTCCAAAGTGTAGCGAAATCCGAAGAGCAATACTGTAGACTCTTACCTGAAGAACAGAAACATCATTACTTGAGAGCTTGTTTAAAGTTCAGAATCTTGGGCCCTCTGTGAAATCTAAAGAATCAAAATCTACCTGTTAACAAGATTCCCAAGTGATCTGCATGCACATTAACGTTCGACAGGTGTTGTGGTAGGCCCTGTTTCCCAAAGACTTGTTCTGGGTCTAAGGCAGCTCTTGTATACTGATTTTTTCTTCTTTCTTTTTTTTTTTTTTTTAATTTACTTGACAGACCGAGATCACAAGTAAGTAGAGAGGCAGGCAGAGACAGAGAAGGGAAGCAGGCTCCCCGCTGAGCGGAGAGCCCAATGCCGGGCTCGATCCCAGGACCCTAGGACCATGACCTGAGCAGAAGGCAGAGGCTTTAACCCACTGAGCCACCCAGGCTCCCCAGCTCTTGTCTACTGATTTCTAAAAACAAGTTAGTTGAAACAAATAATCTTTTCTATGACTCATAATCTGAATGGCTCCCGAATGTGAGAGTTTTATGAATTAGGTGCAAATGTTGGAGTTATTATTTACTTTAAGGTGAAAGAACAGGGTAGCCGTCTATAGGTCATACTGAGGTCCCAGGGAAAGGCCATGTGGAGGGGGAAAGGGAGGGAGAGCTGAAGCTGAAAATCCAATTTTGCAGTGTAAAGGGCTAAGATACATGTGCACGTGAGAGAGAGAAGGGAGGAAAACTTTTTAGTGGGCAACTTTGATGGATTTTGAGGAGTCTCTTCGTATAATTGATGAGGTGGAATTTGGGGAAGAGATTCAAGGTAATCCTTGGTTATCTCATTCTACTTTAGTTGAGGTGGCTCCAGAGTTTGTCAGGCTGACCTTCTGAGGCAAGATCCTTCCCAAACCTGATTCACCATTCTTCTTGATATTCTCCTCAGTTATTTCCCTTAACCTCTGGCACATAGCAGATTGAGAATTCTGTGTCTAAATTTGGACTGTTGTTAAACTTCACCTAACACATACACTGTTCCCCTGAGCATTTCTACTTGCAAATGGAATGTGTGGGATATAGAACAACAAAACCACCCGCTAATGGTATTATAGGCTCTAACCGTCATTTCCCTACCTGGCTAATCCTCTGAATTACTTTGGGTGCCTTATAAATATAAACTTTATAAATATAAACTTCCAGATTTCACCCCTAGAGGTTCTGGCTTTGTCGGTCTGTGGTCGTACCTGGGAATTTAATTTTTTTTTTCTCAAGATTTTATTTATTTATTTGACAGACAGGAATCACGAGTAGGCAGAGAGGCAGGCAGAGAGATGGGGGGAAGCAGCCTCCCTGCTGAGCAGAGAGCCTGATGTGGGGCTTGATCCCAGGACCCTGGGATCATGACTGGAGCCAAAGGCAGAGGCTATAACCCACTGAGCCACCCAGGCGCCCCGGGAATTAGATTTCTAAAGAGCTTAACCAGTGACTCTAATTTAGGGTTAGGGTTGTGAACCACTGATACAATGGAGAGTGGACTATAAATTAGGTCAGATCTGGTTTTTTTTTTTTTAATGCTTTTTTTTTTAAAGATTTTATTTATTTGGCAGAGATAACAAGGAGGCAGAGAGGCAGGCAGAGAGAGACGGGGGGAAGCAGGCTCCCTGCTCAGCAGGCAGCCCGATGCGGGGGCTCGATCCCAGGACCCTGGGATCATGCCCTGAGCCAAAGGCAGTGGCTTTAACCCACTGAGCCACCCAGGCGCCCCCAGATCTGGTTTTAAATCCTAGTCCCACCACTTAGTAGCTTAGTAGTTAGATGATTTTCAGAATGTTACTTAACTTCTCTGAGCCTGGCTTTATTCATTTGTGGTGTTGAGATGGTTAAACAAGGTGACACACTAAAGTGCCTAATATAGGGAATGAAAAACAGTATTTTTACATGGGTCTTTGCCATCACAGAATACATATATATACATACAGGCTGATCACATGGGTAACCTGGTTTAGTCCTTCAACGTTCAGATCTTTCCATACCTACTTTTATCCTCTACCTTTGTCACCTTGAATTTGAACTAGTCATGTTCAAGGCCTGGAGACCTCACAGAAGCTGGTGAATAAGCTGGTAATGGCTTTTTCAGGGGCTGCTCAGCTTCACTGGATACAGGTCTTTATTTCCGTTAACACGATCATCTTTGGTACTCCAGACACATCCACAGGCCATAATGCCTCCTGTTGGTTTATTTTCTGAAGTTGTCTGAGTTATAGGCAGTGGCTATCACTACAATATGAGTATTACTTCTTCCCTCCATCTTATATATACCACCCCCTTACCGGCCAGCCCTCTATGACACTGAGGTAGAGAGCAGATCTGAAGGAATAAAAAAGGAGTAAGAGAACTAGACTAAGGAGACATGGCACCTGAAATCCCAACAAAAAAAAAGTTCACCATGGACTTCGGTGGTAAGAATGACTCTAGCTCCTTTTTGAAATATTTTACTTGCTACAGAGAACTGTATGGAGTGGGGGAAGAAGATAGTAATTTGAATCTATATATCCTTGGTGTTTTCACTGTCAGTATCCAATACCAGTTTTCTTGATAATTTCATCCCTGTACTGTACAACCCACTTGCTTCCAGGGAAGTTAATTTTCTCCCTATTCCTCAATTTCAAGGCCAGCTATGTGTCTCAAGCCTAACTAATGAGCATGATAACTTCCTCCCTGGCCATGATGACTGATCTGAGAATAGCGTGTAACCTCAGGTGGTCCTATCAGACAGCATACTTGGACTTCTTATGTTGCTGGGGGAGCAGATATGCTCTTTTCCACTGCGCTGGACAAAAGTACATGTGGCCGCTATCTTAGTATCACAAAGATGGAGCTTTCTCAGAATGGAGCCAATGGATCAGAGCTCAGTAGAGAGTGATTATGTCTTGGTCACACTGCTTAAGGATAGGTCTTGCTTGAAAACAAGATTTATGGGGTGCCTGGGTGGCTCATTCAAGCATCTGCCTTTGGCTCAGGTCATGATTCTGGATTCCTGGGATCAAGCCCCACATCAGGTCCCCTACTCAGCAGGGAGCCTGTTTCTCCCTCTCCCTCTGCCTCTCCCCTCTACTTGTTCTCTCAAATAAAAAAATAAAATCTAAAAAGAAAAAAAATCACCAAGATTTATTTTTGTTACCATTAGAAAGAAAACTTAAGTTGGTTTTCTACTATCTCTAGTGTTATTTGCAATTGGCATTTTATATACAAACTCTTCAAGAGGTACAGGTTATCTGAATTGAAGTGCTGAATGCTACCAAGTGACATAAAATACTTTCAAAAGCCAAATGCTCAGGTATAGGATGTGGAAAAGATGCCTTAAAATGGCATATGTGGAAAAAACAACACATGGGTAGATACCAAGGAGAGATTTTGATTTTGGCTACATTCATAGAAATATAGTTTATAGAAAAAAGAAAGGATCATTCTACCATAGTCCTAAAACCTCACTTTGGATATTAAGTTAATCTCAGCACAAACCACTAGCAAAGGATAAAGACAATTTGGAGAGAACTAAAACTGACCGTGATGTAGACGGGGATGGGGTGAAATATAATGGCATGTTTATCTTAAAAGGATTCTTAGGGTACATAGAACAATTTTCTTCAAATACTTTTAAGACATATATAGTAGACATTTGGTTTATGGCTACTCAGCATAACTTGATTTATAATAATAGTCACTGATTTATATTTGGTGACTCATTTATCTCTTCAAATTCATCCGAAACTAGTACCGCCTCTGGATTACTAAATTACAACAGCCATTACATTCCCATTTTTGCTTAGGTCAGTTTGAGCTGGGTTTTCTGCCATTTGCAACTAAGAGTTCTGATACAAAATGTCACCTCTTGAAAGGATTAGATCTTTGAGGTCCCTAAAGACAGGCCAAAATGTGTAAACTTCAGGCCAAAAGTCTTCAGTTATATGGAAGAAACAAATGTTAAGAATAAGGACAATCTGAAAATGAAATTATCATTTAGGAAGATAATTCAAGCTCTAAGTTTTGAAGGTTAATTGATAAAGGCAAATGAATTCTGAGGTCTTTTTTTAAACCCAAGACTCTATGAAATTACCTCTAAATAGTTTTACAATTTAGAAAGGCAAGAACAATTAATGACAAAATTACAGTTATTATAAACATACTAATTTTAGTTCAGTATTTTACAGAGTTGTATTTTTCATATGCTGATTTATGCTTTATTGGTATTTATGACTTCTTATATATTGATATGTTATAATATCTAGAGAATTTTAAAGTCACTTAATAGACTTTAAAGTCTAAATATCTAAATAAAGGCTTATAGTTGTATTGTTGTTTTGGTATCATAACTGTATTATATTATGTGTGAATTTTCTACTTGGGAACACAATTTTAATTACACCATTATTCTCAATAGGGGAAAATGACTTGTTGCAAAATAAAATATTTGCTGCAAAATGTGACAAATGCTTCTACTGATAGGTCAGGACTTTAGTCCTGAATTTCTGAAATACTTAGGTAAAAATCGTTCCCTTCCCCATTCTTCCTTCTTGAATAAACAAATGGAATGAGTAAAATAAAAACAGCAGGGACCTAAGTAAAACATTTTCAAATTTTAATTTATGAAATACATTGCAGTATGGATGTATGTTTGAATATGCATAAAAAAATATCTAGAAGGATACATATTAAATTGTTAACAGGTTACCATGCTGGTGTAGAATTAGGGAAGGGTAAGGAGGGGGTGCCCCTACTTTTAAACTCATATGCTTCTGTTATGTTTGAAATTTTACAATGAGAATTCATTACTTTTATGATATTCACAATAGAAAAAATTTTTTTAAAAAGTAACAAAAAGTAAAAAACACACAAATATGTATACAGTAGTTTTAAGAGCTACATTAGAGGTATGGAGAATTAAATCACATGGCACACTTTTCCACTAATACTGTGGTGGTAAATATAATTGTGTAGTATATAACCAAAGAAACAACATTAGAGAAGCTACTTTTAGCAACATCCCAATTAAAAATGTCCCGTGGGATAAGAGCCCTTAAACACTGACCCTTCAAGATGGATATTAAAACTGAAAGCAGGGCTTAACTATTCCTGTAGAATCTATAGGAAAACATGTCAATCTGAAAACTTTAGACAAAAGAAAACGCTTCACAGAAGTAAATTTGGAATTATAAAACAATTAACCAAAGGCCAGAAGTTGGGAGTATGAGAACAATCCAGTCTGGACCCAAAACCAAATCACAGAAATCTTGATAATCTAAGGATGTAGGTTAGGGACAGCTATTTTACCCATTTGTTTATCATTTCTCCCAATTTCTCAATTGGCCCGCTTTCTATCTCAATGATTTTAACCTAAGCATACTGGAATTTTAATAGGAAGGAGTAAAATTAATTTGGGAGATATTTGTTATTTCTCATGGGTCCCCTATTTGAAGAAGTCTTTTTTTTTTCTATTTGTTTTTTCTCTTTTTATTGAAGTCACCACAGATGACAAGCTTTTTATTATTATGAACTTTTTTTGTTCAACAAAGAGGATTCTTTAGGTGAATATCAGGTTGAGGGTTAAACATTCTCATTAAAGTCAAAACATCTGTAACTGGAAGGGTCCATCTTTTGCAAGCTACATAATTAAGAGCTTAACTAATATAATTTTGCACTCCTAGGTGTCAGGGTTTATATAGAATTATACTCATTGTGTGAGTAATATGGAAAATTTGATAACATTTAATAGAAAATTACTATAAATGGCAAAAATAAAGGGTATAAATGGCCATACCATTTTTAACAAAAGTTACAGCAGCTGAAATATTTGTTTCTCAATGGACTATATTAGTTTAATTTAAAAAAAAAAAAAGGAAAACAGCAAAACAGTCATCATTATGTATATATAAAGTATTTAGAATGATGCGTGGTACATAACCATCCAAAAAAATGGCTCTATAATGAACAATGGGTTAAAATAATAAACAAAAAAATATAATGACCCAAAATGGACAGAAAAGCTTAGAACTAATTTCCTAGAGTATGTATTTAAATAGAAAGTCGAAGCTCACAGAGAGCAGTAAGGAATTCTTCATTTTCTGGATCTACCTTTTGGGCCCTCTCATAGTACTCAGCAGCCTGCCTTTTCTCTCCTTCCAGCTTGTAAACAAACCCTAGCGCACTTAAACTCTGCACATCTGAAGCATTGTGACCGAGTCTCTTGACAGCCAATTTCTTCAGAGCACTTGTCAATTTGGTGCGTAGGGATGACCGGTCTTTGACTTTTAAGGCTTCTAAATAATGGTGGATAGCAGTACTTTCTGATTTACGGTGAAATTCCTGAAAGCGGCCATAGTGATAGTGGATCTGATGTTTGTGATCATCAGTTATGTTCTCCAGACGAAGGGCTTTTTGGAAAACGTCTTCAGCATTGCTGTACTGGCCTCCCTCAGCATACATGTTGGCCAGATCCGTGTAGGCAAATGCAAACATAGAGTCCTTTTCCACAGCTGCTTTGAAATGAAATATAGCAGATGTAATCAGCTCATCGACTTTCAGTTTATCCTTTCCTTTAGGTCTGTTTCGTGTGGCCTTCTTGATTTGGATCATTTGTGCCCTATAGCAAAGTCCCATCTGGTGATGCAGGAAGGAAGAGGTTGGTGTCACCTCCAAAGCCTTTTTCAAAAGTTCCAGAGCTTTGTCCCAGGAATTTTTTCTCCTGTAGAATTTGGCTGCATAACGAAGGACATATGGTTGGGATGATATCTGGTCCAGGATTTCTTCAATATACCTCTCCCCTTCAGCTTCTGCATGTACATCTTGAAGCTTCAGTGCCAGAAAAACCTTAATGTAGGAGTTATCTGGGTTCAAGGTAACAGCTTTCCTCAGAGGGCCCAGGGAAAAGCTCTTTATAGACCCTTCTCTGTCAGAATCATCCAGCCGGTACACTGTGATGGCATAGCCGATGTTAAATTCTGGATTGTCAGGTTCGACTTCCAAAGCCTTCTCAAAAGCTGCTTTAGCCCTTTGGTAATACTTTCCTCCAAATTTCAAGAGTGCCCATCCTTTTTCACAGTCAATCTCAGGACACTCCCACTTGTAATTAGAAGGACTGGACAATTTCTTGCAAACGTTCCCTATCTTGTCTATATACTTCTGAGATTCTTTGAGATGGCCCATGTGATAATATACCCAGGCATAGTTTCCCCAAGTGACCAGACTTCGTATTTCCTCTTTGTCTGAGTGTTCTTGCCGGATTATTTCTTCTGCTTGTTCCAGGCACTCTAGAGCATCTTTATTTTGGCCTTTCAGGTGTTTCACATAGGCCAATAGGTTATAAAGAGTGAGTCTGGATTTTGTGGTAAGAAATTCAAGTTGTTGCCCAATTGTATCTTCCACATCAAATAGATCAATGTCTTCCTTAAGTAAATTCCATGTAAAGTGACATTCTAACTCCAACAGGATGGCCTTCAAGGAGTCCTTAGGAATTTCACTGTCAAAGATAAAATCCCTTTTAATTTTGAAGAAATAAAGGAAATAATCAATCTTTAAACCTTATATACAGTTTTTTGTTTAACAACAATTCTACCTTTTATTTGATCTTACAGTTAAAGCACTAGTTCTCTATATCTTCATACTGGTTTCCCTGGTGTAGAGTTAAATTCTAGAAATATCCTCATTATTTATTGCAAAAGCAATTTTGGAGCGATGACAGGATTATCTATGTCACAGGATATTTATTCCCTTCGGGTAGTCACTAACCCATGAGTACCTCCAATTTTTCAGAGGGGAATTTAAAATGTTTTATTTACTTCCCTTGAAAATTAAGAATAATAAATATATATAGCAATAATTAATATAAAAGTTCCATTTCTATATTATGAGTAGGAAGGGAAAGAAGAGGTATGAAATAAGAAAAAGGAGTACACTGAAGAAGACACAAAAACCATACCAATATGTCATTTTTACAGAGGAAGCAAGGAAGGGAAAAAGAGAGGGAGGAAGGAAGAGAGAGAGGAAGAAAGAAAAGAAGGAACCCCTACAGGGAGAAAAAGCACAGAAACAGATAGTAACTGGTATACCAACAGATGGGGAAAAGCATTAAGTTTGAGATAGATAAAAAGAGAGTAACAGATTTCCAGAAAGATGGGGAAAAGGCACAAGGAAATTTAGTAAGCTTAAGAGATTTGATGTAAGTGCCACATCCTTCTGACCTCAAGAATTGTGGGCAACAATAGCTAATGCTTATTATTATCTTGTCACTGCTATTAAAATTCACTTCACAAATATTTGTTGAGCTCCCTTTGTGCAAGGCACAGTGTAATCTCTGCAGGGCACACTACAGACACTATCTCTGAAACTAGGAAGATACAGAGGGAAGGAAGGGCAAGGAAATATTTATTCATTACTGAGACCATTTTATGTGCAAGACCTTCTAAGTAACCTTGGGTATGTAACTGTGAATAAGACATAGCCCTACTTATACAAAGCTTATAAGTAAACAATTACGATTCAGCATAAAGTTCCATAGAAGTGACCCAGGAAGTGTACATAGTCGAGTGCTGTGGACATCTGTGGTTTTTACTTGGTGAGGACCCATTCTTTTGGTTTCCATTTCTGGAACATCCTTTCCTACTCAGTCCATGTGATTTGAAATGGACTGTCTACTTTTGAGTCTGGGAAGGGACATGATATTCTAAGCCGTTCCCTGGTTTCAGTGATATATTCCGAGGCAGTCCAATTAAAATATACTTTTGTTGAAACAGGACTTTGATGGAACTATCTCTCTTCCTTCTAAAAATTTTATGTTGGTAGAATACAACCTTGGGTTTGCTGGTGGCCATCTTTCCAAATTTGGGGGGAGTCTGCCTGACTGAGAAAAAATTTATAAAGAGGAAAGCAGAGTTTAAGATAGTGACTATAAACAGTCTTGCCTGGATCACCTTATCTACCCCTGGACTCCTATTTACTTAAAGAAATAACCTCCTGCTTAAGCCACTCTAAATTAGGTTTCTATTGTCAGCAACTGACAAAATCCTAATTAACATACCTGATTTTATTTTTTTTTTGCTTTGCTGATAGTGGTAGTGTGACAGTCAAGAAAGACTGGGTGGCTCAGTTGGTTAAATATCTGCCCTCGGCCCAGGACATGATCCCGGGGTCCTGTGAAGGAGCCCCACATCAGGCTCCCTGCTCAGTGGGGGAGACTGCTTCTTTCTCTTCCTCTTCCCCACCCACCCCCCTTATGTTATCTCTCTCTCTCTAATAAATAAATAAAGTCTTTAAAAAAGTCTTTAAAAAAAAGTCTTAAAAAAATTTCTCAATCTATGATTAATCATAATTAAGAAATGTATAGGAAAAGAAAAAAAAATTCCTGTGCTCGCTTCGGCAGCATATATACTAAAATTGGAAAAAAAAAATTCCTGGGCGCCTGGGTGGCTCAGTGGGTTAAAGCCTCTGCTTTCAGCTCGGGTCATGATCCCAGGGTCCTGGGATGGAGCCCCACATCGGGCTCTCTGCTCAGCAGGGAGCCTGCTTCACCCCCACCCCCACCTGCCTCTCTGCCTACTTGTGATCTCTGTCTGGCAAATAAATAAAAATAAAATAAAATAAATTTTAAAAAATTCCTTAAGTCTTCTCTCAGAGGAAAATGCCCTAATTATGAACAGTATCTGAACAGTATACAGGGTATGTGCATGTGAATGTGTGTTTATTTCCTTTGAATGCATACAAAGACCCCATCCCCTTGTATGTAAAATATAAATATATAGTTGTATAAATGTTTATGGGAACTATAGTAATAATTCCACCAAAACATTTATTGACCACTTCATGTCATATGTGTCAGGCAATATCCTAGTTGTAGTGGATAGTAGTGAACAAGTTAGAAAATGGCCCTTTCTTGGCAATTACATTCTGGGAGAAGAAAAAACAAAAGGAGTTGATGGAAAACAAATATGTAGACAAATCAATATGAAAACAAACAAACAACATAATTCCAGGTAGTAGTAAATGTTAAGAAAAAAATTCTGAGTAATGGAATTAAGAGTGGTGGTGGTGGTTGGGGAGGTACTTTAGTTATAATTATGAAAGGAACAGCTTTTGTAGAAAGTGGCAATTGAAGTAAGATCTCAACAATGAAATGGAGGCAATCATAAAAGATCTGAGGGCAGAATGGTCTAAGCCACTGCTTCTCAACCAGGGTGCTTTTGCTCGCTAGGGGATATATGGTAATGTCTGGAGATAATGTTGGTTGTCACCACTGGAGGAATGCTACTAGCACCTACTGGGCCAGGGATGTTGCTAAATATCCTACAATGCACAGGTCAGTCCCAACAATGAATTATCTAGCCCGAAATGTCAATAATGTTGAGAATGAGGAAATCCTGGTTTGGGCTGAGATCAGTGAGTGGAAAGGTCTTGACATGAGAACATACTTGGTGTGTTTAGGGGACAAAGGAAGAAAAGTGTGGCTGAAGCATAGTAAAGAGGAATAGCAGAAGATGAGGTATAGTAGTAGGCAGGGACAGATGATGCAGGATTTTCCCCTAACTGCAATGGGAAACCACTGGGGGAAACTTTTCAAGTAGAAAAATGATAATATTTGATTTAAGTTTTTAAAAAATCCCTCTGGCTGCTGTGAGGAGAATGAACAATCAAGGATCAAAAGAGGAAGTTTGCAAACTGATATGACAGCTATTTATTCAACCAAGATTAACTGAGAAGTACAATGTAGAGGGCATGTTCTAAGTGCTGGGATACAGCAGTGATTAAAACAGAAAAAACACCCTGACTTCATGTAGCTTATATTCTAATAGGGCAGTCGGGTGGCCAAGAAAAGATTAAAAAAAAAAAAAAAGAAAATATAGAGTATGTTAGATGGTAATAAAGAAGAAAAATAAAGCAGAAAAGGAGAAAAAAATGGGAAGTTGCCAGGGAATTTGAGAGGTGGTTAAAATAGAAAGAGCATGGTGAGAGCAAATCTCCCTAAAAGAGGCTTGAAAGCAGCTGTCAAGGAAATCCAAAGAGAGATGATGGAAGCTTACACTGTGGTTGTAATGGAGGGTTGGCGAGGACTGCATTGGTTATATTTGAGGCGGAGGTGACAGGTCTTTCTGATGGAGTTGGTGTGGGGCGGGCCATGAGGAAAAGAGAGAATCCAGGATGATTCCTATGCTTTTGACTTGAGGAAGTGAGTGGACAAATCAAGGGGCCTATATGGAAATGTTAATTTTGAGATGTCTATTACACATCCAAGTGAAGATGCCAAGTATGAAATTGGATATTAATGAATACAATACTGGGGATGAGGAGGAGTGAAGTTAGAAATAAGGATATAAAATCAGGAGTCACAGACATGCAGATGGACTTTAAAACCACAAGATCTAGAATGAAATTACCTAAGGAGTGAGCATAGACTGAGAAGAAGGTCAAAAACTAAACTGTAAGACACTCTAGGTCAAGTAGACTAGAAGGACCAGGAAAGGAGGCAAAGAAAGAATCATCAGTGAGGGAGCTGGAAAACTAAGAAATCTGGTATCAATGAAAGCCTAAGGAAGAAAATGTTTTGAGAAAGAGAGATGAATATTCAATGTGCAAAATGATTCTAAGAAATTGAGTAATTGAGGACAGAAAAGAGATCACTGTTTTGGCAGGAGTAAAGCTGTGGGGGACCAGGATAAGTGTTTCAGTAGAAAGGTAGGGATGAAATCATTATTGGAGGATTCCTGGGTGGCTCAGTGGCTTAAGCGTCTGGCCTGGGTCATGATCTTGGGAGTCCTGGGATCGGTCCCACATTGGGCTCCCTGCTCAGCAGGGAGTATGCTTCTCATTCTCCCTCTGCTCCCCCAACCCCCATGCCCCGTGCTCTCTTTCCCTCTCTCTAATTAATAAATAAAATCTTAACAAATAAAAAAATTACTGGAGTGGGTTGAGGGGATAATGTGAGGTAAAGAAGTAGATATGGGGAGTAGAGGCCACTCTCTCAAGGAATTTTACTACGAAGGAACCAGAGACCTAGAGCTGTATCTGGAGGAAGGCTGATGAAAATGTCAAAATAATTTTTAACAGGGGCGCCTGGGTGGCTCAGTGGGTT
The DNA here is from genome assembly GCF_010015895.1 of Lontra canadensis. Classification (NCBI taxonomy): domain Eukaryota; kingdom Metazoa; phylum Chordata; class Mammalia; order Carnivora; family Mustelidae; genus Lontra; species Lontra canadensis. The sequence continues at coordinate 26,528,970 of NW_022630997.1, forward strand.
AAAGCCTCTGCCTTCAGCTCAGGTCATGATTCCAGGGTCCTGGGATCAAGCCCCACATCGGGCTCTCTGCTCAGCAGGGAGCCTGTTTCCTTCCTCTCTCTCTGCCTCTCTGCCTACTGTGATCTCTGTCTGTCAAATAAATAAATAAAATCTTTAAAAAAATTTTTTTAACCACAATATTTTTAATAACTTAATATGTTATGATATGCCAATAGGAATGATCCAGTAGTAAGGAAGAAAATGATGCTTGTAGAAGAGAGGCAGGGATAACTGCAAGAAAGATGGAACATGAAGCTTAAGTGAAACTATACATTGTTAATATTCAAAACTTTATCTCCAGCTTCAATCTCTTAATCATTATTGCTATGCCCTTTGTCATCCAGCCCATGTCTACTTCTCTAGCCTCATTTTGTACAACCTTCCTTCCACTCCCTGCACTCTAACCATACAGGCCTTTAAAAAAACTGTTACTTCTGCCAAGTATGTATCTACCTCAGGGCATCTGCATGGGCTTTTTCTTCCCTCATTTTGTGAACTCTTCCTCAGAGAGTTCTAGCGTGCGCTTAACTCTCACAATTCTGGTCTTGACTCAAATGTCAGCTCTTCAAAGAGATGTACCCCTGACCACCTTGGCTAAAGTCTAGTCTAGTCTAGTCTAGTCTATCACATTTCCCTTGCTGTATAGCACTTTACATCAATATTTGGTGGGAGTTGGGAAGGAGGAGAAGAGTGCTTTAAGTCAAATACTAGCTTGATGTTTTAAACTGAATCAGATAGAGTTTTAGGAACTGGAAAGGGGTTGTCCTAATAGCAAAAAGTGGCAGAAGTTACAGAACTGAATTAATTGCACAATTAGTAGTAGTGAATAAAAAAATAAAAGCATTTCATATTTATAACCTAATCTCTGATCTAATCTCTGATCTCTCATCTCTCCCCTGAATTCCAGACTTAATGAATTTTCAGTTCACACCTTCAGTTAGAAGTTTTTCAGTTTACACCTTCAGTTAGAAGTTCAGTTGGCATCTCAAATAAACAGAAGTAATCCAGAAATCTGGATTCCTTGAGCTTGTTCCTCCCTCAATCTTCTTTGGCACCTCTTAGTTCCACAAGCCAAAGAATCCAGGAGTAATCTGATCTTCTTTTTCTCTCAACCTCTTATCCAATCCAGTTGGAAGTCCTGTTAAATCTAACACCCAGATAAACCTCAAATCCAAGCACTTTCCTCCACTTTTACTGCCGTTTTACTATTCTAAACCACAATTACCGTTCCTTTGAGCTGGGGCAAAAATCTGGTCTTCCAGCTTTGGCTCTTGATCCCCTCAGAGTCCAACTAAACTTTTGAAAATGTAAACCAGATGATGTCGGTCTCCTGCTTAAAATCTCCCAATGGCTTCCCAACACCCTTAGATATTAATCCAGTCCTTGCCACGTCCTTTAAGTCCCTAAAGGACTTGGCCTTATCTATTTTCTCCTCCTACTCTCCTTTTCATTCACTTTGTTTTGGACCTTGACTTTCCTATCTTGAACATACCAAGTTCAAGGACTTTAATCCTGGTCATTTTACCCGGGGAATGTTCTGCTTCTAAAGCTTTGCATAACTAGCTCTTTCCTATAACTCAGCTCCAACATTCTCTACCCAAAAGGCTACCCATAGCAGAAATATCTAAAATAGTCCCCTCCATTCTAGGTTACTATCTTAGGCCATTACATTATTTTCCTTGTAACTCTTAATACTTTCTCAATTGTGTTATTTACTCAAATTACCTATTGTTTATCTATTGCCCCCATTTAAATGTAAGCCCCATAAGAATAGTGACCTTGTTCTGATTTTATATTTTTCACCACTGGGTCCCCAGCACTGTGTCCCTGGAATCTATTATTCCAGGAAGTTAATAGAAGCTCAATAAATAAATGTGTTGAATGAATGCAGTTATATACTGGCAGTTTCTGGCATGTCCAGCCCAGAGGTATAGGCTTAGCGTAAAAAGCACCTGGATTCCAGACGAGAGAATCCTTACTAGTTCTTCACCTTCTGCTAATGGCTCCAGGCTTTCTCCCATTTCAGTTTTCCCTATCTCATTTGTCTTAATATCTTGGCATGCTCTCTGTCTGGCTTCATGTTTGGATTTTGAAAATAAGTTTTGGACTGTTTCCCATGGTCCTGATTGGGAAACCCAGTATAATTGTCCGTTGGTAGTTGTTCCTTTTTCTCATGTAACTGCACCCAAATCATGGGCAAGACATCCCCTTAACAACCTGCCCAGATCCATGGCAAATGGGCTTACCAGCCCCCTGCCCATCCATACAGTATAATGGACATGTTTCTGTTGCAAAGTTTACACCAGCCCAGCTCAAGGACGATGAAGAGGGCTGCCTCAGGTAATATGAATGTAGTTGTGAGATCTCAAGGGGATAATCAGTCAGTCACTGAAGTGCCTTGCCCAGACTCTGTGGAATTTATGCCCAAATGGATGCTATGCAAAGTTTTACTTTTCAAAACTCTGTCTCTGGAAAGCCGGCAGAGAGAGGCTATTGTGTCTGAAGAGGCAACATTTATCTTTAGGGAATTTGGGGGGTTTGGCCAGGAAGGAGCAGTCTTTCATTGTCCTTGGAGGACAGTTAAACCCCAAGTGGGTTCCACCCCTCTTCCAGCCCATCCTGCATACCATTAGGCCTATCCCTTTTCTTCTCATTTATTCAGACATCTTCCTGATACCTCCTTCCCTTCTTACAGATATTAGAAGTGAAACACTTATTAAATTTCCTTTTTACTTAATATTTGCAAATGTTTATTATTATTTTAAGTACCAAGCAATCAACTAACCCTACAGTCCTAAGATTGGGAGGTCACTGATTTGTACGGATAAGAAACAGACTCACAGAGTTTTAAGCAACTTTGCTTTGGGTCACCCAACTAGTAGGTGTTCAGAATGAGGATTTAGAAGAAAGGGCTGTCTGCTTCAGGAGCCCAAGAGCTTATCCTCTCATCCCTCTTACTAACTGCGGTTCACTCATTGCGCACAGGGAAGGGTGCCATCCCCTGGGGACACAAAGCGGGTGAGAAAAGGACCCCACTACCATAAGGCAGTAAAGGAGACAGAAGAGAACACCCCCCCCCCCCCCCAATAGAGGACAGGGCGGAGTAATAAGAATCTGGACGCGGTACAAAGGCAGCTCACAAGAAGGGAAGAACTCAGACCCAGAAACCAGAAAGGCAAAATGGCAGTAGCCGACCTAGGTGACAACTGCAGGGCTGCGGCCAAATCGTGTCTGCCCACATCGGGGGAATGGCAGCTGCCGTCCCGGGAAGGGGAGGAAGGCGACGGGGGCCTCAGGAGACGCCTGCCACGTAGAAGCCGCCTGGAATGGCCCTGGCGGCGGCCGCCAACCAAGCACGGTCGCCGCCGCCGCCGAGAAGAGCCGCAGGGAGGGGGCAGTCTCCCGGGGAGCGTCGCCGGCCCCCTCCCCCGCCTACCACCCCGGCCGGACAGTCCTGAACCGGAGAGGGTCGGTGCTTCGGGGAAGCGCGCGCTCGACGACCGTCCCCGCCAGGCCCGACTCCAGACGCCCCGAACCGAGTCACGGCGCCCGAGGGGACGTCCCAAACCCGACGCCCCGCTGCTGGGCGTGAGGGGCTCGGCCACTTGAAGGGCCGCGGCGCTGTGCGGGCAACGGGCTGGGAAAAAAAAAATAACAACAAAACACCACCGGCTTGAAACAAAGGCCTACGCAGTCTGGGGGCAGAAGCGGGGAAAGCCTTTACCTCATGATGGCTGGGCGCTGCGAGTAGCCCGGGGAGGCGGCAGTACCCTCGGGCTTTCTCCTCAGGACTGGGATCCCGGCCTGCGGAGTGGTGGGGCGCGCGCGCGAGCGGGCGTGCGCGCGTGCGCGGGGAGTGCGGGCGGGCGGTGGGCTCTTGCCACCCGGTCTCTACTGCGCGAGGTCGCTGCCCAGGCGTTGGCTTTGTTAAACGCAGGACCAGAGCGGGAAGAGGGAGCTGGAAAGTGAATCTGATCTCGGACTAGGCGGAGTCCAGTTCCAGGAAACGGAAACTTCTGCTAGAGCTGAGTGGGGCCCCGGCTCGGCTGAGAAACCCCGGGTTGGGGGGAGCGGGCGGGGTGGAGGGGGCGTGCATGTTTGCAGAGCTCCGTGTGGTTCCGTGTGGAATTTGCAGCTGGCCCTCTGGACTTTGGCCTGGGCTCTCACCTGTCTTGCTAAGCCTGCGTGGTACTCGAGCAACCTCTTTAATTTATTTTTAAATAAAATGAGAGGAGATTGTTCAGCGTTATTCTTGTTGTAAGGGTGGCACCGATGCTGTTTCCAGCTTTCTGCATCCTAAGCTGAAACTGAAGTCCTTGCTTCCCGTCTTCACTGAAAAAAACAGGTACAACGCTGTACACCAATGCAATTATTTCTGTTGGGTAAATTTAAGGAAGTTTTGGGGTCAAGATGTATAAACAGTTTAGCAGTTGATAGGTATTGCTGAATAGCTTTGAATAGAGGTTTATACACGTCCACTCACAATTGTGTAAGAGTGCTTGTCTTCTGTGCCCTTGCCAGCCTTACTCACCATAATAAGATTCTAGTGAAGATGGGGGTGGTATTGGGAAGCTAAGCAGAAAATGCCAAATACCAATAAACCTAGACTTTTGTTCCACTTGAATTCAATCATTCATTCATTCAACAAATTATATTGAACAGCTGCTAAAACCAGACCTTGTTCAAGGTACTATCAATATAGTAATGATGAAAACAGAGGACCTACTTTTTTGGAGTTATCTTCTAGTATGGGAGATAAAAATAGTAAAGAACAAATGAAACATTATGTATCAGATGATATGGAGAAAAAGCACAGAAAGGTTTGGAGTGCGGGGTATTTTTGCTAGTATAAAGCTGTTGGTAATAGCTGAATAGCTTGTTTCACTGAGAAAGTAAGTGGCAACTGAACAAAGATCTGAAGTGGGTGAGGAGTGAGCACTGGAGATAAGGAGCTAGGGAAGAAAGTTCCAGGCATGGGAAACAGTAGATGCAAACCCCTGGAGGTGAAGCATACTTGGCATGCATGGATGGTGTGTTTGGAATGGGAAGAGCAGGGAAAAAGTCCCTAAGAATTGAGGTCTGAGAGGTAATGTGGTGGGCCTAAAGGCTATTGTAATGTTTTTCTGAAGCGGGAAGCCACATTTTAGAAAAGGTATTGAATGGTTTAGTATGGGTAGAAAATAAACCTAGAATTTCTTTCTTACTAAGAATTTTTAAAAATTTAAAAGAATTAAGAATAAAAAGAATTTCAGGGCTCCTGGATGGCTCAGTGGGTTAAGCCTCCGGCTCTCTGCTCAGCAGGGAGCCTGCTTCTCCCACTCCCTGGGCCTGCCTCTCTACCTACTTTTGATCTCTCTCTCTCTCTGTCAAATAAACAAATAAAATTTTAAAAAAAAAGAATAAAAAGAATTTTAAAAATAGTCCTCCACTGTTTGAAAAAATTTCCAGTATGTTGATTGTGTTTTTTCTTCCTTGTTCCCACTTCTTTCCCTTCCTTTCTCTTAGCTTATCTAGGTCAAGAGATTGTCTTTGATTATAAAGGTTTAAATGAATAGCAACTAAGCAATCAGAAGTAAACATCAAAGGAAAAAGAAATCCTGGTTATCTACATATATTGTTAAGAATTCAAATTCAGAAAGACAAAAACTACATGCAAAAAAATTTAAAGAATATGGGGCGCCTGGGTGGCTCAGTGGATTAAAGCCTCTGCCTTTGGCTCAGCTCGTGGTCCCGGGGTTCTGGGTTTGAGCCCCACATTGGGCTCTCTGCTCAGCAGGGAGCCTGCTTCCCTTCCTCTCTCTCTGCCTGCCTCTCTGCCTACTTCTGATCTCTGTCAAATAAATAAACAAAATCTTTAAAAAAAAAATTTAAAGAATATACATTTTCAGGATGGAGGAAACGAAGACCTGTTGAGTGGGTGTTGAACATGTTGAAATTATTAGGTGGAATTTATAGATCAATCTTTATTTTCACAGAAAGGTGGATTGGGTGCGGTCTTCAGCAAATCAATAGTGCATTGTCTTTTGAATTTATTCTTTTCAAAAAATGTTTATTTATTTGACAGAGAGAGCACGAGAGAGCGTGCAAGCAGAGAGAGTGGCCGGCAGAGGGAAAGGGAGAAGGAGAAGCAGGCTTTCCGCCAAGTGAGGAACCCGATGTGGGGCTCAATCCCAGAACCCTGGGATCATGACAAGAGCCAAAGGACAGACACTTAATTGACTGAGCCACCCAGCTGCCCCTTGATTTATTCTTACCAAGATGTAAAACACAGCAACTAGGGAAAAAGGAAATAGAAAGTGAAACATGGCAACTGACCTAAAATCGGCTTGAGAAACTGAAACTTAAGTAATAAGTCCTCTAAGAAACAGATGTAAGGCAGAGTTTCTCAACCTTGACAGTGATTGATGTTTGGGCTGGATAATTCTTTGTTGCGGTAAACGGTCTAGTGATGTTTAAGAAGCATCCTTGTTTATAACCACTAGATGTCAGCAGAACCCTGCAGTTGTGACCAAAAAAAAAAAAAAATCTCTATTAGTTGGCAAACGCAACTTTTTTTTTTTTTTTCTCTAAGGCCCCAAATCCTCTCCCCTGTTATGCCCCTCCTCCAAGAAACACTGGTATCCCTAATACCCTCCTGTCTTCAGAGCACAGCCTGAAATACATACGAGGTGGACTTTGGGTAGAAAAGAAATGGCTGAATACAGATAAAGGGCAGTCGGGGATGATACTGGAGTTCAGAAGACCTATGTGGAAGGGTGGATATCAAGGGGAATGTCCCAGAAGGCCTACTCCCTTCAGCATGGACTCCAGCATGGAGGTGGCTGTCTCACATTTGGCCTGGCTGGGGATAAGCTCCAGAGCTGTGGACTCAGACTGAGGGTGAGTCATTCAAGCTGGGCAGGCTGCAGGTAGAGGCCCTTAATCCCAGTGCAGTTCCAGCATTCACAGCGTCGTGGGTATGGAGACGTTTGTGGCTAGGGTGAATCTCCAAAGAGCTGGAACCTGCAGTAGCGTGCAGACCACAATTAGCAAAGACCTGAATGGCAGGCGTTGTGGCTTGGCCTGATTTAGGGGTACATGAGAGACACCCCCTTGGCACTTGGAGAAATTCCAGAGGGGAGGTAACTAAGGACACCAATGAGGTTTTGTCAGTCATTTGCATTGGAGTAACAAGCTCATGAAATTCAACTGTCCGTTTAAAGAGACCACTTACTAATACCTAGAGATATTCATATGTGAGGCTGGCAATTACATTTTTGTTTAAGATTTTATCTATTTATTTAGAGAGAGCATGTGAGTGGAGAGAGGAGCAGAAGAAGAGAGAGAATCCCAAGAAGATCCCACTCTGAGCATGGAGCACAACTTGAGGCAGGATCCTGCTACCCCAAGATCATGACCCAGGCCAAAATCAAGAGCTGGACATTTAACTGACTAAGCCATCCAGATACTTCTAGCAGTAGCATTTTCAGTACTAAAGAGTATCTGTTTTCCTAAATTTGCTGCTTGTCATTCTCTGCAAACATCCAGGCTGTCCCACACTTTAGCATTACTGAGCCCTGAGAAGTGCAAGAGTTCTCTCCCAGAGTAGGGAGGGATGAGATAGAGAGACGGTATTGGGTTATAAGACAGTTCAGTAACAATAATCTCTGGAGATTGTCAAGGCACAAACACATCACATAATCCAGGGATTTATTTTACATCATTGAACTCTGCTTTTTGGGTGTAAGTGGCGTATAACAATACCTGGGAAGAGATGCCTAATAAAGAATGAACTAATTCTCCAACGAGTATTTACCTTTCATATTTCTCACTCTGGTAGAATTGGCAGTGGTTAAACTCATTTTAAAACAGCATGCTTCCCCAAACAGAAGCACTTTAAAATATCATTCCTGTTAAATCTAACAGATCTCTTGTTTCAGTGATAAAGAAGTTGGGAAGATGGTTTCTACCTGACTCTGATGCCTGCCCTCAATGATACAAAATTTGCTTCCCTGCAATTTCTGTAAAATTTCAGTAGAAATCCAAAACCCTACTGATTAGTATTCTGTTAATTCCTTGGGGATTTGTAATTTTGTAGATTAGGAATCCCTACCAGGGAATGAAGGGAGCTTCTAGAAGCCAGGAAAGGTACAAAAAGGATTGTCCCCTAGAGCCTGTGGAGGCAGTGTGGCTCTGCCAGCACCTTGATGTTAGCCCAATGAAACCCGTTTAAGACTTCTGACCTCCAGAACTATAAGATGATAAACTTGAATGGTTTTAGCCTACCAAGTTTATGGCAATTATTTATAGCTACATAAGAAATTAATATATCCTCCTCTAAAATAAATATAAAAATGAAAAAACAGTAACACTGTTTCCTTATTTTTTTCCTTTTAAAAATATTACTTGGTGTACAATGTCTTTTAATAAAATGTCCTACTCAAAAGTGACTTCTACTGATGGTCTCTCAAATCATACAGCAACCTTTTCATGTTTCTTGATCAATACCAGCAAATGACTGAATTCATAGTGCTTCAAACCAAATGGCATAAAAGAGAAATGCTTGGACAGTTTGACAAATTAAATTCCAAACTTCTTTTTGGAGAAAAATGATTTTTAATTGACTGCATACTCATTTTACTGTTTTTCTCACTTGATTATAAAAGGCATGAAGTTTGGGGAAAACGTCTGCTTTTTTCACTGAAGTTAATTACCTTGAGGTAGACCGCATCTGTCCATTCCTAGTTCCTAGAAGAGTGTGCTGGCCCTCATGACATCTTATGACCACGATACAGTTTAGATCCATATTCATTTCCAAACCCAACAAATCAAGATTACCTAAATAACAAGAATCCCACTCCCTAAGTTTACTGTAGTTACAGAAGTAGGTAGTGACTCTAAGCAAAATACCACAGAAATGGAAAGTAGAACTATCTAAGGGAAAAGGAAAGGGACCATGGCCAGGCTGGCCCACTATGGGAGCCTAAGTTCACTTAAAGGGAAGAGTGGCTATTAGACAAACCTTGTGTTATCTGGAGGTAAACAAACCTAAGGCATTAGAAGAACTCTTAGGCCTGTTTCCTTGACAGAACTACCTGATGGTAGGGGATTCCTCAGACATACACCATCTCACTTACTATAGGGGTGTGTGCTCTGCATCGTACAAGAGGGTAAATCTCCATTACAGAAAAAGCCTTATTGTCAGATATGGGACCAATAGGACATTTTTTTCCTGAGATTCCCTTCACGCCTCTCCAGCTTGGGCACAATAAGAAATACTAAGACATTTCACCTTTATTTGCTTTTCTGTGCTCAAGACACAGTGGCAAAGACCACCTGGAATCACATTGTCTGGTTTCAGTATTGGACTTTGCCATTACTGGCTATGTTATCTTGGGCTGGTTAGCTCACCTTTTTTTTTTTAAACATTTATTTATTTATTTGTTTAGTAAACTCCACCCTCAACATGGGGCTCCAACTCATGACACTGAGATCAGGAGTTGTGTGCTTTTCTGACTGAGCCAGTCATGTGCCCTGGTTCACCTTTCTAAGCCAAAATTTCTTACCTATGAAATCAGGATAGTCATAGATCTTTCCTCCTGGGGTTGTGGTGAAGTGAAATGGAATAACACATGGAAAGCATGTCTCGCTGCAGAGCATTTAGCAACTGGATGTTACTATCATTATGTATGACAAATCCCTCCATCTGTGCAGTGGGCAGGAGCTCCAGCAGGAGCACTTCCCCATTATAATTTGGGGAATTATGTCATGTCTCTGACTGTGCAGCTGCTGGAGCAGGTGCTCTGCTGTGATCCTCAGGCCAGGGAAATCTAGATCTTCCCACCTTAGGACCCAAGTCAGAGAGCCCTGGACATGCCCACACATGGAGCCTGGTGAAGCCTCTTGGGCAGCAGGCATCCAGCCCTTCCCTTGGATGGACTGATCTATGTGGGGAGAAGAGATTTTGCAAAGGTGATCACTTCTCAGCTCTCTCCTAGTTCTGTATCAGATGCGATGTTTCTAGCAGACCAACTGAGTTTCCAGGTGAAAACATTTTCTGCAAGCTACCAGCTCTAACCTAACTCTGAAATAAAAGGATAGAAATGTCAGCAAATACTGAAAAGTTAGAAGGGCTATATGCACTAATAGCAGTATGTCTTTGAAATTTTTGTGCATAAAATTATTGCAAATAAAATACTTTTTAATTGAAGTATAGTTGACATATTGTTTCATATTAGTTTCAGGTGTAAATAGTGATTCAACATTTATCTACATTATGTAATGATCACCACGGTGAGACTATACCATTTGTCATCCTACAAAGTTATTACGATATTATTGATTATATTCCTATGCTGTACTTTATATCTCCATAACTTATTTACTTTATAACTGAAGGTTTTTACCTCTTAATCTCCTTCCCCTATTGACACCTAGTTTCTCTGACACAGAAACAAAGCAAATCTTTATCTTGTGATCACTATGAATTTGGCAGCAGTCCTGGTTCTGTGGGGCTCTGACTTAGCTGATTAGGTATGCAGAATCTTGACCACTGTGTCTTTGGCATGAACAGACCCATGAACTCACAGGACAGCAGCACTAAGGAGAGAGGAAACAGTCAATATAGTGTATAAATGTGTCTATGTGTATGTGTGTGTCTGTGTGTGTTTACAAATAGGAAAGAATAGTGAAAAGTAAAGAGAGAAACTCATTTTGAATGGACAGGGTTTTGACTTGAGGAAATGAAACTTGAGCATAGAACTTTGAGTCCAACATCAGGATTCTAGGACCAGTTCTGTGTTTGACTAACAATCTAGATGAGTCAAACTCTATGAGTTGTCTTATCAGTTAAATAAAAGGGTTAGCTTTGGACAGTGGCTTGCAGCCCTGGCTGCAAACTAGAAAATTCCTTGAGAATCTTTCAAAACAAAGCAAAAAAAAACCAAACTAAACAAAACAAAGAACCTGACACCTGAGCTAATCTCTAGTCCAGTGAATCAGAATCTCTGGTAGTAAGGCCCAGGCATCAGAATTATCAGTCATTGAAAGAAAGAAATCCTAAGGTAATTTTAGTGTGTTATCATGATTTAAAACCACTGCACTAGGGGTGCCTGGGTGGCATGGTTGGTTAGATATCTAATTCATGGTTTTGGCTCAGGTCATAATCTCAGGGTGGTAAGATCAAGCCCTATATCAGGCTCTGGGCTCAGGAAGGAGTCTGCTTGAGTTTCTTTCTCTCCCTCTCCCCCTGACCCTCACACTTATTCTCTCTCTAAAATAGATAAATAAATCTTTAAAGAAAAAAAAAAAAAGGAAAAGGAAAAAACCAACCAGCCAAACAAAAAACCCCACTGGGCTTTGTTTTGCTTCTTAGTATGGTCTATGGACCAGCAGCATCAGCATCAACTAAAACTTGTTAGAAAAGCAGAGTCTTAGGTCCCTGACACAGACCTACATACTTAGAGTTTTGTTTTTTTTTTTTGAACAGGATGTCTAGGTGACTTGTTGATATGTTAAAGTTTGAGGGGTGCCTGGGTGGTTCAGTTGGTTAAACATCTGACTCTTTAGAGTGAGATTGAGAGCGTGAGCAGGGTGAGGGGCAGAGGCAGAAGCAGACTCCCCGCTGAGCAGGGAGCCCTATGCGGGGCTCAATCCTGGGACTCTGGGATCATGACCTGAGCTGAAGGCAGACATTTAACCAACTGAGCCACGCAGGCACCCCCTAAATGTCTGACACTTGATCTCAGCTCAGGTCTTGATCTCAGGGTCGTGAGTTCAAGACCCATGTTGTGAGTTCAGACTCAGCATGGAGCCTACTTTTAAAAAAAGTTTGAGAGGTACTTTTTTAGATGATTCCTGGGTCCCTTGCAGGCCAAATGACATAGGAGTATGAGTAGGGACTCATTCCCAGTACATGTCCATCTTTCTTTGAGGCTCTGAGTCAGCAGCTTCTTTTCTCTGTGCTTTGATGTCTCCATGTTTACCTTAATAATTCACATAATATGATAAAGGAACATAGGTAAAGTGCTTTGACTTCTATATACAGTGTCTGATGTTTGCCTTAGAGATTACTCATGTTTGCAAATTCATGCCAGTCACATCCATAAAGAAAGTACTCAGCTATCTGCTCTGATAGTTACAGTAATTTTCAGACCATCTCAGGTGTCTTAATGGCTGTCTTTGGCCTACCATAATTTATATCCCTGGCTGACTCCCTTATATTCCACATGTAATATAAGGACTATATGGGATTTTTGTGTTTTATTTTTACATGTCCAGCAGTCATTCACTTGGAATGGTCAATATAAATGTCAAGGAACATTTACGCCATTGACCTAGTCTCAAGACATTGCATAGCCTGCTCCTATAATGTCTATGAGAAAAGTTCTCAGGATCCTAGGAGGCAAACATTTTTAGACTTGTCTGAAATATCTTGGACTTAGGGAGTCCAGTCAACTAAAAAAATAAGAAGAGGTGAAGATATTTTCTAATTGCATTGAAGTTTAGAATTCTAAGCTGGGCTGAAAAGCACAAGTTCTACTACTCACATCATTTCATCATTTTCATAGCTCTGGGAAGTCCTTAAATGTTTAGGGAGCTGGATTCAAACATGTTGTTGGTATGTCTAAGACAGTCTTCATTGCCATTAGCTCCTTATTTTTTTTCAAAAGCCAGTGATCTGTGACACTTGAGTGGCTCAGTCAGTTAAGAGTCTGCCTTCAGCTTGGGTCATGATCCCAGGGTCCTGGGATGGAGCCCTGAATTGGGCTCTCTGCTCAACAAGAGACCTGCTTCTCCCTTTGCCTGCTGCTCCCACTGCTTGTGCTTGCTCTCCTCTGACAGATTTTTTTTAAAAGTTAGCAAGCCATGAATGATCATTAGTTACATGCAGGCTGCTTTTTTTGGTACCCGGATATGACATATTTCCTCTTCTCAAGTGACTTGCCATCTAAGTGGAAAGACAGATTCATAAGCATTTATCCAAATTCAAAACCACACGGCCACCCTGACCAAGTGCCTTATATCCTGGTCTGGCAAGACGATTGAGAACCCTCCCTCCTGGCTTAAACCTTTCTCCCTCCCAAAGCAGGACCTACATCCAAGATCCCTGCCCTGCGGAACCCAACTCCTAAGTCTGACAAGAAAACGGAGTCCAAACCAAAGACTCTGCTTTACCCAGTCCTTCAGGACACTTCCACGGAGGACCTGATTCTTCCACCACCCTACCAGGTCTCCCCTCCACCCCATCTGCCCCTCCAGCAGAAGCATCAGGGGCTGCTGAGGGAGTGCCCCTACCCTTCCCAGATGGAGGGGCCGGCAGCAGGGACACGTGGGCGGACCCATGGGCAGCCCCAACCCCAAACCTGGGACTGGCCGATTCCACTGTCCTTCCCCTCTGTGCCATGGGACCCCCCAATGAAACGGGGAGACAGCCAATGTTATATTGGCCATTCTCTACTAGTGATTTATACAACTGCAGAACCCAACATGAAAAGTTCTCCTATAACCCAAAAGATCTGATTAGTCTTTTGGATACTGTTCTTTTCACCCATCAGCCCACCTGGGATGACTGTCAGCAGCTCTTGCAGGTTCTCTTTACCACTGAGGAAAGAGAGCAAATCCAGGTGGAAGCCCAGAAGTCCGTCCTGGGTGACAACAGACAGCCAACTCAGAACTCCAATCTCATAAATGCAGCTTTCCCCTTGTCTCGCCCCGCTTGGGACTACAACTCGGCAGAAGGTAAGGAGAGGCTCCAGGTCTACTGCCAGACTCTATAGACAGGTCTCAAGGCTGCAGCATGCAAGCCTACCAATCTGGCCAAAGTATATGACATAAGACAGGGTAAAGATGAGAGTCCGGTGGTATTCCTAGGAAGGATCATAGAGGCATTCAGACAGTACACCCCTATGAATCCAGAGGCCCCAGAAACCAGAGCTGCCATTGTTATGGCTTTTGTTAACCAAGCTGCTCCAGACATTAAAAGGAAATTGCAGAGGGTAGAAAGACTAGGAGTAAAGAGCCTACAGGATCTGATAGTGGTGGCAGAAAGAGTCTACAAGTAACAGAGAGAGCCTGGAGGAACAACAGGCTAAGATAAGTGACTATCAGACCCGGAACCTGGCTAAGATCCTACTGGCCACAACCACGGATGACCCACATGAAAAACAGAGACGTCTCAAGAAGTTGGCTTCAGAAGCAGGTAAGGAGGATGACCCCCCCTCAAGAATGCCCCAAACTGAATAAAAACCAGTGTGCTTATTGCAAGGAAGAAGGCCACTGGGTAAAGGATTGCCCCAACAAAAGACCAAAGGCCTCTGCTACTATCTTGGAGGTCAAAGATTTAGATGACTAGGGGGGTCGGGGTTCAGCACCCTTCCCCAAGCCCAGGGTAACCCTTAAAGTGGAGGGGCAACCGACTAGATTCCTAGTAGACACCAGGGCACAGCACTCTGTCTTGCTACAACCTCAAGGGAAGTTGACAAATAAGACCTCATGGATATAGGGGGCCACAGGCACTAAACAATATTCATGGACTACCCGAAGAACAGTGGATCTCGGTATGGGCCAGGTATCCCACTCCTTCATGGTCATCCCTGAGTGCCCCTACCCCTTGTTAGGCCGGGATCTACTCACCAAGATGGGAGCCCAAATTAGTTTCCTCCCTAAAGGGGCAAAGGTTCTGGATAAAGAGGGGCACCTGATCCAGGTGCTTGTCATGAACCTCGAGGACGAATATCATCTTCACCAAATGCCCCCAGCACCAATGACCGATATTGACCGCTGGTTGCAAGAATTTCCCCAAGCATGGACAGAAACTGGGGGAATGGGACTGGCCCAACATCGGCCAGCTATATACATTGAACTAAAGCCAGGAGCAGATCCAGTCAGGGTCCGCCCAATACCCCATGCCTCTCACAGCACAGACAGAGATCACCCCACACATCCAGCGACTGCTAGACTCCGGCATACTGTGGCCTTGTCAGTCGGCCTGGAACACTCCCCTGCTGCTGGTGTGAAAGCCACACTCTAATGATTATAGACTGGTCCAGGACTTGAGGGAAGTTAACCGATGGGTGATGGACATGCACCCTATGGTCCCAAATGCCTACACTCTCCTCTCCACCTTGCCCCCAGACAAGACTTGGTACACAGTGCTAGACCTAAAGGATGCCTTTTTCAGCTTGCCCTTGGCCCCAAAGTGCCAAGAGCTCTTCACTTTTGAATGGGCAGACCTGGAGAAGGGCATCAATGGCCAACTCACCTGGACTCGACTACCACAAGGATTCAAGAATTCGCCCACCATCTTTGACAAGACACTGCACGAAGACTTAGGTGAGTTCTGTACCAAGCACCCTAATCTGACTCTATTACAATAGACTCTATTACGATAGAGTCCTGTTGGCAGCAGAGGACCAGGAAACATGCCTACAAGGCACCAAGGATTTGCTCCAAGTGATAGCAACTCTGGGATACCAGGCTTCAGCTAAGAAGGCCCAGATCTGCAGAACAGAGGTGAGCTACCTGGGGTACAAATTAAAAGATGGACAAAGATGGTTAACGGATGCATGGAAGGAGACCATCATGAGAATCCCACAGCCTTGAAATGTCTGCCAGGTACGTGAATTCCTACGGTCAGCTGGGTTCTGCCAATTGTGGATCCCTGGTTTCACTGACATGGCTAGGCCCCTCTATGAGGCCAACAAAAACAGGACTTTGTATGGACTGGGGCCATGAACAAAGCCTTCAATGACCTTAAGCAAGCCTTGCTTTTGGCCTCTGCACTCGGGCTGCCTGATCTGACTAAGCCCTTCGACCTTTATGTGGATGAAAAGGAAGGGGTGGTGAAGGGAGTCCTAACTCAATACATAGACCCCTGGAAGAGACCGGGGGCTTACCTCTCAAAGAAATGAGATGCCGTGGCCGCTGGATGGCCTCCATGCTTAAAAATTATTGCTGCAGTGGCCACCATGGTCAAGGATGCAGATAAGCTGGCTATGGGGTAGGAACTATACGTCACTACCCTACATGCCATTGAAGGGTGCTCACACAACCCCCCGAACCGATGGATCAGCAATGCCCGCTTGACCCATTACCAGGGCTTGCTTTTGGACCCTACCAGAATTTTGTTCCAGGCACCAACAGCCCTAAACCCAGCGACACTGCTCCCTAACCCTGACTGGGAACCTCGCCTACATGACTGTCAAGAAATCCTGGCTCAGGTGCATGGAGTCAGAGCCGATCTCCAGGACCAACCACTGCCGAATGCGGATGACACCTGGTATACAGACGGCAGCAGCTTTGTCTGGGAAGGAATCAGGTTTGCAGGGGCAGCTGTGACCACAGAGACAGAGACTGGGCGGAACCGTTAGCGACTGGGACATCTGCCCAACGTGCAGAACTGATTGCGCTAACCAAGGCACTAACAATGGGAGCAGGCAAGCGGATAAACATCTATACTAACAGCAGGTACGCCTTTGCCACAGCCCACATCCACGGAGCCATTTATAGAAAAAGGGGGCTCTTAACAGCAGAAGGAAAGACTATTAAAAACAAGGCAGAAATCCTTGAGCTCCTAAGGGTCCTCTGGCTGCCTAAGGCACTGGCCATTATGCATTGTCCAGGACACCAAAAAGCAGACACGCTGGGACGCCTGGGTGGCTCAGTTGGTTAAGCAGCTGCCTTCGGCTCAGGTCATGATCCCAGCGTCCTGGGATCGAGTCCCACATCAGGCTCCTTGCTCATCAGGGAGCCTGCTTCTCCCTCTGCCTCTGCCTGCCATTCTGTCTGCCTGTGCTCACTCTCTCTCCCTCTCTCTCTCTGACGAATAAATAAATTAAAAAAAAAAATTTAAAAAAAAAAATTAAAAAAAAAAATTAAAAAAAAAAAAAAAAAAAAAAAGCAGACACGCCAGTGGCCAGGGGAAACCGGCCGGCCGACTTAAAGTCAAAAGAGGCAGCTCTTTCGGTGAACCATGTCTTAGTGACCACACTGCCTGATCCAGGAGCACCGAGCTTGCCAGACAACCCCAACTACACTGACGCAGACTTACAATGGATTAGGCGTCTGCCCGTGACACAATGCTTACATGGCTGGTGGAGAGCTGCAGATTCCAGCATAATCCTACCAGAGGAATGGGGACGGCGAGTCCTATCCAAAATGCATAAGAGTACCCACATGGGAACAAAAAAATTGGAAGACTTGGTGCGACATGCAAGGATCACCATCAAAGACTCCAGATCAAAGATCGGACAGATTGTGGCAAGCTGCCACACATGTCAATTAACTAATGCCACTGCCGATGGATCTAACCTGGGCACCTGGCTCTGGGGGGGACCACCCAGGACCCTACTGAAAATACGGATGAAAATACGGAAAATACAGATACAGGTATTTGCTAGGGCTTGTAGATACTTTTTCAGGATGGACAGAGGCATTTCCCACCAAACATGAAACAGCACAGACCATGACCAAGAAGCTGCTGGAAGACATCTTACCGAGGTATGGTTTTCCTATTAAGATTGGATCAGACAACTGACCAGGATTCATCTCTAAGGTAACACAGGGAGTAGCACTAGTACTTGGGGCAGATTGGAAATTACATTGTGCATATAGGCCCCAGAGCTCAGGACAGGTAGAGAGGATAAACAGACCATGAAAAGAGACCTTAACTAAATTAGCCCTGGAGACTGGCGGGGACTGGGTGACTCTCCTCCCCTTCACCCTCTATAGGGTACAAAACTCCCCATATAAGATGGGACTTAGTCCCTATGAGATCATGTTTGGTATTCCTCCACCTATTATTCCCAATTTAAAACCTGAGGTGCTTGTTGAGTTTGATGATCACCAACTCCTTTCCTCCCTCCAAATGTTACAACGAACCCATGAACAGGTGTGGCCTAAGCTGAGGGCCCTCTATGAGACCGGGCCACCCCCGGACCCCCATCGATATCGGCCAGGTGTACGTCCAGAGACACCAACATCAGACACTTCAACCCGGCTGGAAGGGACCCTACATGTGCTCCTGACCACTCCCACAGCTCTCAAGGTCAACTGGATTACTCCCTGGGTCCACTACACCCATGTCCAGCCAGCTGACCCACACGCTGTTCTCAAGGACTTTGTCCCAGAATGGAAAAGCCAACCAAACAAGGACAATCCCCTGAAGCCAGAACTGTGGCGCTGGTAATAATACTCTTAACCTTGTTTACCCAATGCCTTTCCAACACCCATTTGCCACAAAATCTGACATGGGTAGTTTATAACGCAGCCACTGGAGACACTTTGAGTACCACCACCGGCTCACACCCACCCGGGACATGGTTTCCCTCTTTAACTTTTGACTTGGCTAAACTCCTTCACCTAACCTGGGATGAAACCTTCATTAGTAAACATCATTTCTATGTCTGCCCGGGGCACACCAAAGAAAAGGCACAAAAATGTGGAGGCACCAGCAGTTATTACTGCTCTTCATGGAGCTGCGTCTCCACTGGCCACATCTGGTGGAACCCTCCTGTGAAAAAGGACCTTATATCTGTCCGCCAAACTGGTACTACGGGCCAGTGCTCTAAATCTACTAAATCTATAGAGGGCACTTGCAATCCAGTAAGCATTACTTTTACTCCTGAAGGACGGGCAGAGACGAGATGGAGTACTGGACTCTGGTGGGGAGTAAGACTTTATGAAAAAAACAGAGTTTTCCCCAGAGACCCAGGTGCTATATTCGGAATCAAACTCCTCCAGTAACCCTTAACAAACCCAGTTGCCTGAGGCCCAAGCCCTGTGCTAGCACCTCTTCCGCTCAAACCTCAGACAACTCCTACCTCCCCACCGCCCTCCTCTGTACCTACACTGCCATCTGCATCCAATAACACCCCTGATACAGACACAGTCACTCCCGCCCTGACCTAAAGCAGCCTGGACCCATGATTGGGTACATCTGAGAGGGGGGAATGTGGAGGCCGAGAAAATTAAGGACATCCCACCTCAAGTTTAACCTTAGGAAGAATACAGCCATTTTAGCTTCAGCAGCCATCTCAGGCCCCAGTGACCAGAGGCTGAACTTAAGTTCCAGGAAAAACCGCTAAGCTTTAGTAATAGGAAAAACCGTTATACCCAGCCCTGCAACACCCCAGCAATAGCTAATCAGCTTACTGTAGGAAAGTCTGAAATTTCCCCTCTTCCCCCCCAAAGCCTCTTGTAATGACACATAAATACCCCTGCCTTAACTAGACTCGGGGTCCAAGTCCCTACTCTGCTGTGTTGGGTATACTTGGGCCCAAGCTCAAGCTTGTTGAATAAACCCTTGTGTGATTGCATCAGTGTTGGCTCCTTGGTGGTCTCTCGGACACGAAAACTTGGACATTACACTTGGTTGCCTTGTTAGTACAGAAGAAGCAATGTTTATCTCTTCCTCGGGTATAGGAAAAATCCTTCTTTAGTTAACTCTTGAGCTTTTAGCTGAAGCATTTGGCAGAATCATAGTCATGCTGGCTCTCCACCCAGAGAATATTCCCAAGAACGTATGCTCTGACCAGGCCTGGCTCTGCTCAGGGAGGTTTTTGAAGCTACTCATGCAATGTGCAGTGATGCTGGCTGCACATGCTAAGGTTCCAGAAGGCTCTGGCCTGGGACGACCAGACCAGATCTATGTCAAGTCACAGTAATACTGCAAAAGCAGATGAGAGGGAATATGTGTAAGTGCCGGCTGACCACCAACCTGATATTCTAGAAGTGGGAAGTTTTATTTGGTATATGTCCTTAGTGTCTACTCAAGTATGAGTTTGCTTCAGGTGTTTTGGTAGTTGTACCTCCTGAAGATACTCAGTTTTTCAATGGCCTGTAGGTGAGATCTAGTCCCTGACTTTCCCAAAGCCAGGCAAATACCATCTGGAGACAGACTAGACTCAAAGAGCCAGAGGTGCAGAGATAGATCATACCCATTTCCTCTCAGGGGGTTGGCTGATCGGGTACCCTATTTGGTGCCAAAACTGGAAGCAAAACTGGATGTTCTTCTGATGAAGAATTCTTTATGTTCCACCTGGGCCCATCACATTCATCACTTCAGCAGGTGAAGGGATATATAAATGGTGGTACGTCCGTACAATGGAGTATTAGTCAACAGTTGAAACAAATGAGCTACCAAGCCATAAGGACATGAAGGAACATTAAATGCATATTGCTACATGAAAGACATACTTAAGAAGACTACATGTTATATAATTCCAAGTATATGACATTCTGGAGAAGGCCAAATTATAGAAATAATAAAAATATCATTTCTTGCCGATGGTTTAGGGTGAATGGTACAGGTGGAACTCAGGATACTTTTAGGACAGTGAGACTCTTCTTATGATGCAATAATGGTAGATACCTAATATTATGTATAATACAAAGAATGAACTATACTATAAACTCTGGGCTTTAATTAGGAATAACAAATCAATACTGGTTCATCAGTTGTGACTAATATACCATACAAATGCAAGATGTTAGTGTAACAGCATAGCAGCTGGCCTTAAAGGTTGACTTGCTTCCAGTTAACACTACTTACTTGCTGACCTAAGTCCCTTGATCTGCAACAGATTAATTTACTTTCTTTGAGGTTTATAGACCACTGACCTTGAGGAGTGAAGGACCAGACCTTTCCCAGGCCACAGAAGCCAGCAAGTCTGTTTGAAACAGTCTTGGCTCTCTGATTAGCCCAGCAATTTTTTTAGCAAAATGTTTTTTTTTTTGGTCACGCAAGTGATTTTACTGACTTCCTGCAAAGGAAGGCAACACCTATATCTGTAGGTGTTGCCTTCCTTTGCAGAAAGAACAGAATACACATCAGGGAACAAGAACCAGAAACCCCCCACCCACCCAAAACACACACACATACAATTCCTCCGCACTAAGATAACTTTTGTAGCTAGTATCGTGGAATCTTCACATAATCAAGAATCCTGGCAGGCCACTGCGCTCCCTTTGCTGATTAGCTACCCTACACTGTACCCTACACCCCTTAAGAAACCCCAAAGCCAGGCAGAATCCTTGGAATTGTCTTTAGAACATGAGTCCGCCTTCTCAGGTTGCCAGCCTCCTGACTAAAGCTCACATTCCTTTCCAGTCAAACACTCGTCTCTTGAGTAATGGCCTTTTGAGGGACTGGTAACCGAACTTGGGCTCAGTAATCTTAGTAACAGGGAAACTGTAGGAGGGGTGAGGGTGTAGAGGAGGCAAGTAGAGTAGAACTTTGGACTTTATGTGCATTTTTTCTATAAGCCTACAAGTGCTCTAAAAATAAAGTTTATTGAGTGAAAAAGAAAAAAAAAAAAAACTCTTGCAGTAAGGGAGCTAACTACTGCAATGGGGAAGGGTGGCTATAGCCACAGGGAAACAGCTCCCATCTTAAGATCTGCAAATGTCTGAAAGATTAGTCACAGAAGTGCATGTGTGTGTGTGCGTGTGCGTGTGCATGTGTGTGTGTGTGTGTATTTACAAATAGGAAAGAGCTCACAGAGTAGGCAGTTAGACAGGAGTCAGTGATAAATAGGTGACATGTTAGAAGTCTGAGGGTACAACATCCTGACTCCAATGGCTTTAACAAGCTGCCCTTAGGGCTTCCAACACTCCAGGGCTGACAGACCCAGAGCCACAGGTGCAGAACATGCCTCTTCTTTTTAATCTCTGCCCCAGGGTAACCTATAGCTTCATTACAGTATATTTACACTGTGGTTTCAAGGACACCCCCCCCCAAAGGGGAAGGTGGCCAGGAAAGTTGCAACAAGAACCTTGTAGGGCCAAAACTCCCCTTCCCAAGTGGTAGGAGGAGTCCCTTGTGTAATTAGAAACAACCTCTGTTAGAGAGGGTCCTAACCGATGTGGTTTGGGAATATAGTGATGTTCGGTGTGGTGAGGTCCGGAACTGACAACCAAGAAAGAATTCTTGACATGCCTTTGGTGCAAAATGGTGGTTTATTAAAGCACAGGGACAGGACCCATGGGCGGGCAGAAAGAGCTGCTGCACTGGGGTTGTGAGGAGTGGCTGATTATACACTTGGGAGTTGGAGGAGGTAAGGAGAAGGGAGGTTCTGGAAAGAACTTTATATGCTGAAGAGGATTTACAAGATACTGGAGGCCTGCCACTGTCAAGCTAAGGTTGTTTTTCCCTCTAACATTAACATTAAGATAGTTGGGAGCTTCCAGGAAGAATGTCACACAAATCCCACCCAGGAGTCGAGGGTGGGGGGAGTGGGTTGTAGGGTGTCTGCTTGTTCTTTGTCCTCAGCTAGACCTCTGTTCTCTCATCACTAACTATGACCCTTAACCTCTGCGAACATAAAAAGTAAATACACTCAACTCCTGTGTGATGAAGTTCTAGAACATAGGTGAGGTTCAGTGGAGTGAGGTCTGGAGCTGATGACCAAGAAAGAATTCTTGAGACATCTTTGGTGCAAAATGGTGGTTTATTAAAGCACGGGGACAAGACCCGTGGGCAGGAAGAGCTGCTGCCCCGCTATCCTGAGGAGTGGCTGATTATATACACAGGAGTTGGGTAGGTGAGGACAAAGGGGATGATGTTAGTCTCTAAGGAATTTTGGAAGCAAGGTCTCCAGGACCTTGAGGGGCTAGCTATTGTTGGGAGAAAGGTTATTTATTACTAGTAAAAAATCGTCTCCTGAGACCCTTTAGATGTGTTTTTTTTTTTGTTTTGTTTTGTTTTGTTTTGTTTTGTTTTTGTGAGACCCTTTAGATGTGTATCAGTGGGTCACATGCTTGGGAATGATTGCTGACACTATCTTGGAGGTTTAGAGATAAAGTTTCACATTTCTCCTATCAAGTGTCCTTGTTAGTGAGATTTAGGTTTAGGAGAAATTTAACTTTATTTACATTTCCTTCTGTTATCCCTGAGTTTTCATGTCCGAGAGACCACCAAGGAGCCAAGCACCGATGCAATCACATGAGGGTTTATTTGACAAACTTAAGCTTGGGCCCAAGTATACCCGACACAGCGGAGTAGGGACTTGGACCCCGAACCAGATTACAGTCAGAGATTTTAAAAGGCAGAGTAGGGGTGTACTCGGCAGTGGGTGAGGACAAAGGGGATTAGGGATGGCATAAGTCTCTAAGGACTTTCGGAAGCAAGGTCTCCAGGACCTTGAGGGGCTAGCTATTGTTGGGAGAGAGGTTATTTATTACCAATAATAAAAATCTTCTCGTGAGACCCTTTAGATGTGTATCAGTGGGCCATATACTTGGGAATGATTCTCCACACTATCTTGGAGGTTTAGAGATAAAGTTTCCTAAAGGAATTGTTAAAGTAGACTTACAGGATTCTGGTCAGACCTGTCGGGGTAGGGGGTCGGTCAGGCTAGGATTGTCCTTAGCAAAACCTCAAGGTGAGGGCAGTTAAGTCCCCAGGGGAGAGCCACTCTGTCTGTTTCAAGGGCTTGTCAGTAGGTGAGGAATTTTAATGATTTTCTTCTGCCTCTGTTTCCCACATCAGCTAAACTTGAGGCAGGATGGCCTTAATTTTCTCGGCCTCCACACTTCTGCCTCAGCCTCCTTCAGTTTTTATGGAGGGGAGGGTGACATTAGGGCTTGAGGAACTGAGTTATTTGTCTCTGGAAATTGGGCTATTGATAAGATAGTTTCTTTGTTGTAAATCACTAGGACATTTGTAGACTGAGGGAGACTCCTGTCTTGCAGGATTGTGATCTCTGCAAGTTAACTATTTGTTTTTCTTCTAGGGCAGCCAGGGGTGCCTGAGGAATGTCACACATATTACCGAGGGGAGCGGGTGGAGAGGGGGTGCAAGGTGCCAGCTTTTGCTTTGTCCTCAGCCAGCCTTCTGCTCCCTCATCATGTGCAGTGGCCACTTTCCAGCCTGCCCACTCTCCCTTCTCCAAAGTGTACTGTACTTAATAAACTGCTTTGGGCTTGCTACTTTCTTTCTGGCTGTACTTAGTGGAGCGTGGATCCTCAGGTAAATCTTTTGTGGGTAATCCAAGAATCAATACCTCCATTCACACGATGTAGACTCTCCCACTGGTAACACAGCAATGGAAACTAAAAAGAGAAACTCATTCTTTTAACAGAGCTGTAACAAGGCAAGAAAGAACTGGGTGTCAGTGGCAGGGTGGCAAGATCAAGAAATATCTTTCTTTATTGTCAGCCAAGTTTTGGGAGGGACTGTTTGGCATTCCTGTACTTGATTAACCTTAGGAGTAAATCAAATTTCAGGGTCGTGTGGGGGAGAAAAAAAACTTGATCAAGTTAAGTTTACAGGTATTTTATTCTGATCGCTCACGGGGGGCAAATGGTTTGGCTGATTATTTATGAGACATAGAATGGGAAATTGGCGGGTTTGTGTCTGGTTTTGTCATAGGTAAACAAGGGGCCTGTGGCGAGTCTTATCTAAGTAACATGGAAAAAGGTGGTTCTTTGCGGTTTAACAAAAGACCACAAAAGAAATTGAAATAGACAAGTTTATTATTCAAGGCCTTGGAGCCACGTGGGTGGGTCAAGGAAGGCTGCAGGCAGAGAGAGGGAGGCATCACCTGGGGCACAAGCCTTATTGTATTCTTCTGAATAAAATGCTCTGGGGCTCCTGGAGTGAGGCTGGAACCTTCGATTCAAACCAAAAAGAGCTGGGTGGGAGGGAGAGGGAGGTGATTTTTAAATATCCCAAAGATACGGGAGCAAAGACTTATGGGAAATGTAGTTTTCACTCTGGTGTTGGACTTTCCGGCTGCTTTTGCGCGCGCGCTCCCTTTCACTCGGCGTCTGTAAGCTGTCTTTCCCCAGGGTACACCTTTGCGTGGGTGGCGCTTTCAGGGTCACGGAGTCTTTGCACTCCCTGGGGACCAGTGCGACAGGATAGGGGAGTAGCGGGTGAGTCCCGGAGTCCCGGAGGGTTGGCGGACCCCTTTGCAGGGATCCGTACGTCTCAGGGTCGGCGGGGGTGAGGAGGGGGCAGTAGAAGGGACCGCGCAGCGGGACCTCTAGCGCTTGAGCCCGCGCAGGGCGGGTGAGGGCGGCCTCGGCCTTGAGGAGGAAGGGGCGGGCGTCCAGCGTGGGGACGCGGGGGCGCAGGTCCCGGCAGGTGGCACAGTCCCTGCGCAGTCTCGCGGCTGCCGGACGGGGCCACACTGGGCGGAGCTCGGTTGAAGTTACTGAGAAACTCTGGAAATGACATTCAGTTTTGGGTTGTGCAGAATGAGAATATTTTAATACCTGACCTGCGGTTGTTGATTTAATACCAACCTCTGGTGGTTCTGCGCTGTTAACGTTTGTTATATATATTTAGGTTTTTGTCGTCACGAGATCTCATTTCCATACTTGAGGTAAGTTAGCTGTTTACATGTTAAGAAAATGGGAAAACTGAGGCTCAAAGATGAAGTGATTTATCCAAGATCACACAGCCAGCAGCGGAGGGAATCTAGTTTTCTACCTGTTTTTCGGCCCATCTCATATTCTTTCTAATAAACCAACCGCCCTGCCTAAAACCCGTCGTTATTCATAGCATTGAGCACCGATACTGCCTTTACAGGTTCCAGGAAAGTAATTGATACAGGAAGTGTAGGGGGACTGGATAATTTCTTGGCCCTTGTGTTTATGGGATATTTATTTTTCTTCTGAGCTCTTGAGTCCGGGAGCACAGTTTCTGGACCAGGTCTGCCCTATCTAGCTTTTGTCTTTGGAGGCCATCATTTAAGTTTGTAGATGGCAGAGCCCTTGATTTTTGGGGAAAGTATGCCCTGCGAGTCAGTTTGGGAGCCCTGTTTGAAAGTTCCAATCATATTTAATTTGTCCCCATGGCTCAGGTGCCAGCTCTTTTAGAGCAAAAACAGCTCTTGAGGTAAGAAAGAGTAGTCCCCAGGAACCTCATCTGGAAGATCACCCCTTGACCTGAGTGAGACCTCTCACCAGAGTGTCACACAGACAGAAGAGGCCCAGGAAAGACTATATCCTAAAACCGCCAGGACAGAAGTAATTCTTGGTCCTCTGACAGAATGAGCAATGTTTGGGTGATGTCACCTTAACCAGAAATCACTAGGCTGTCCACTGATCAGCTTTAAGAACTGAGAAAGGCTGCCAGCATGAGGAAAATGTAGGCAGCACAGCTGAGGGTACCTCACAGTAGACTTGGTGAGGACACAGTTCAGGAAAAGGAATCACCACCCACAGAAGGAGAAACTGCCCTCCCTGTTCGCTTCCATCAGCCACACTCCCTTCACTCTGCGCTCACTCTACAACCTAGAGCTGTGCATCACTGCTCCTTCTAGTCTGGCAGTAAAAAATCAAATAACTAATGTGTAAAAACTTCGAAGATTTTAACATTTTGCCTTTATTTAAGAGGTGCAAAAGAAAGTGGACCAAAAGGTAAATGACTTGTTTAGAGTCACATGATTTATTAGTGGCATGCCCAAAGAATTCCTTGCTGTGCCCCCTTAACAATGACATCACCTGAAATTTTTTATTAAAAGATCTTTTTGAGAAACCATAACCAAGTTAGAATAAACAGAGTACCCCATCCCTTTTCAGGGGATGCTGATGAGGATTTTCTAACTCAAAGACCAAACAGTGTTACTAGGCATGCAGAGAAATAAAAGCAATGTCTTCCCTGTATTCTTTGTTTAATTAGTTCTCAGTGATTTTTACCTTGGTTTTCTGTTTTGTTTTGTTTTTTCCTTTTTTTAGTCATTAGAAGGGAAGATAAATTCTTCTTAATAGGAAATTAGTCAGAAATGTTTACATTCATTCAACTAAAAATCGCATTCTAAGCTCTCTGTGACCAGAGTCAGCATAGACACTGGGTGCTCCTCCACAGGATCTGTCCTGCCCCTAGGGTTGAAGGGCCTGGCCCACAGGGGCTTTATGCGTAGCATCCGTGTGAAGCTTACTAGGCAGATAAGTCTGAGAGCTCACCTGGTTGCACAGGACCTCATTTTCTTTCCTTCTTTCCCAGCTGTACCTTTACAGTTTCTTCAGTTTTCCAAGAGCAGCAGGAAATGAACAAATCACAGGTGAGTTTATTCCTGCCCTGTTTTACAGTGGATTTTGTGAGGTTTGTAAGGGACCCGAAATTAAAATAGAAAATCAGAAATGGATGAAAATCAACATCAGAGACCTATAGACTGTCAGGTCAAGAGCTGAGCAAAGGCAGAGTATAGATAAATGCTGGTCAAAGTCCCAGAGTTAACAAAGTTGAACTGCAAGTTTGCCTCGGATCTTTCTGACAGCAAAGGAGAACCAGAGAAAAGTCTTTTAGGGCACTAAAACACTGGCATTGCTGTAACACATTATCAGAGACTGATGGCTTAAACAGTTATTTCTTATAGTTCCGGAGTCTGGGAACTCCAAGATCAAAATGCCAACATATTTGGTTCTTCGTGAGGACCCTCATCCAGTTTGCACCTGGATCTCTTCTCATTGACGTGGTGGGGAGAGAGAGTAGGCAGCAAGCTCTCTTGTGTCTTTTCTTCTCAGGGCACTAATCTCAGGGCTCTATACTAATGACCCAATTACCTCCCAAAGTTCCCATCGTCAAATACCATCATACTAGGGATTAGGGCTTCAACATATGAATTTTGGTGTGGGGACCCTAGTGTTGGTTCATAACAGAGTTCGAGGACACAGTTTTCTAATGGTCTTGCATGGTTCAGCGGTATAGAATATCTGGAAGAAGGCCGAATGGGCCACGCGTCCTTTAAATGGCTCCTCATAAATATTTCCCCCACCTAGACTGTGGCATTATACGTGTGACTATTACTTAACCCTGCTTACTTAACCCCAGCACTTGGTATTGTCAGACTTTAGACTAACTTCTGAGAAAAACTCATCATTTTAATTTGCATTGCTGAGGTAACTAATGAACTTATACATCATATTTATTGGGTTTTCATTGCTTTTGTGAATGTCTTCATATTTAATCTTTCTATATTAATTTTTAAGAATACTTCATATATTTTGGACAGTAAATCTGTTTTATATTTGTTGTGAACATTTTCTCCAAGTCTGTCCCTTGACCTTTACCTCTACAGTGTCTTTGGCCTTATTAGAGTTTTATATTTTTATGTAGAACAATCTTTGGATCTTTTCTTTCTCTCTCTCTTTTTTTTTTTAAACATTTATTTATTTGACAGACAGAGATCACAAGTAGGCAGAGAGGTAGGCGGGGGCGGGGGTGGGGGGAAGCAGGCTCCCCACCAAGCAGAGAGCCCAATGTGGAGCTTGATCCCAGGACCCTGGGATCAGGACCCGAGCCGAAGGCAGAGGCTTTAACCCACTGAGCCACCCAGGAGTCCCATGGATCTTTTCCATTTTCTTTTTTCTTCTTCAGTTTTAAAATTCTTCCCTAACTTAAGATAATTTGATATTTAAAATTTTTGTTTAATTAATATTAATACTATTAAAAATATTTAAGTCTTGAATCAATATGGAAATCGTTATTGTAGATAATATGAGGAGGGGATCTAGTTTTACCTTTTAACACATAAAAAACCAATTCTTTACTAATGTTTTTCTCAATGAATTATAATGCTACAACTATCAGTATATTACCATGTCTGCACACATATGTTCCTGGGCATTCTAATTCATTCCATTAGTTCTTAATTCATTCCTCTTTAGATTCATCTTGTCCCTTCTCACCTTTTTTCCAGTCTTACTACACGAAACCAGGCATCCTTACCTTGTGCCTGATTTTCAGAGATTACTCAGGAAGTGTTAGCAAACACTGGGATAGTCTCTGTGAGTTTTGGTACACACCAATTACCCCATTAAGTAAGTTTCTTCCTACACCTTAAGTTGTAAAGGTTCATTACACCTAATGGTTTTTCTATATCCCTTAAGGATAGATTTGATTACTAATTTGATTTCTTAGATGGTATATAGTTTTCTTCAGGTTTTCTGAACTTCTTGGTTCAATTAGGGACACATTTATTTTAAAAATTCTACATTTTTTTAAGTTTTCCAATTTCTTTGCATAAGTATGTTTAAAAGACTTGACTTTAAATTTTTAGTGAGGGGTGCCTGGATGGCTCAGTTGTTGAGTGTCTGTCTTCGGCTCTGGTCATGATCCCAGGGTCTTGGGATTGAGCCCCACATCGGGCTCCCTGCTCAGCAGGAATCCTGCTTCTCCCTCTCCCACTCCCTCTGCTTGTGTTCCCTCTCTCACTGTCTCTCTCTCTATCAAATAAACAAATAAAGTATTTAAAAAAATCTTTAGTGAATGCAAATTTTTTATTCCGATTTTTATCAGTTATTAAATTGCACTTTAACATAGAAGCTGCTGATTAGAAATGGGAAAACTATGGTCTGGCTAGTCATATATCTAAAAGCCTAAAATTATAGCATGTGGATATAGAATTGATATTTTCAGATGGTGATCGCATTCTCAAAATGCTTTGCAGGAGATGATACATAGAGTTCCCATACTGATGCCAACCATTAATGTATACCGACTATCATGGTTTTATTATTTTTTTAATCTGTGTGCGTGTACTGGGTAATGTATTCACGTCGGAAAAATCAGTATAATATGAACATATAAATAGAAGTGTATTCTGACTTCCATGTCTTTCTTTCACTGCAACCTCCTCTTGTAATTATAGGGAACAAATTTTGTGTATGTGTATTTTCTCCTTTTTTTAATGCAGAGACAGGTAAATATGATTTTATAGCTATCTATCTGGGTAGATGTAAGCATGTATATAAACTATATACACATAAATATGCATTTCTACCTTTTTCTTACATGTATTTGTATGTATATACGTGTGAATATATACATATGTGTATTCATGCTTATATATGTGTGTGTGTGTGTATGTACTTATTTTTTTTAAAGATTTTATTTATTTATTTGACAGAGAGAGAGGTCACAAGTAGGCAGAGAGACAGGCAGAGAGAGGAAGGGAAGCAGGCTCTCTGCTGAGCAGAGAGCCTGACGCGGGGCTCGATCCCAGGACCCTGAGATCATGACCTGAGTCAAAGGCAGAGGCTTTAACCCACTGGCCCACCCAGGTGCCCCCAAAACATTTTCATCAACCCAAAACAAAACACCGCATCCATTAGTAGTTACTCTTCTATTTTGCTTCAACTCCAGGCAACCACTGATTGACTTTTTGTCTGTAAAGATTTGCCCATCTTGGATATTTCATATAAGTGGAATCATAAAATATGAGGTCTTTGTGTATGGTGTTTTTGACTTAGCATAATGTTTTCAGTGTTTGCCCTTACTGTAGCTTGTATTAGTACTTCTTTTTTTTTTTTAATGGCTCTATTATGTTATACAGATATGTCACATTTGGTTTAACCATTATTATGTACAACGCTTGGCTCACCCATCCCCCCACCCCCTCCCCTCTAAAACCCTCAGTTTGTTTCTCGGAGTCCACAATCTCTCATGGTTTGTCTCCCACTCTGATTTCCCCCATTTCACTTTTCCTTTCTTTCTATTAATGCCCTCCATGTTATTCCAATGAATCTCGGAATACTGCATTAAAAACTAATGATGTATTTTATGGTACCTAACATAACACAATAAAAAAAAAAGAAAATCGCCAGACAAAAAATTGACAAGGCAATAAACAACAACCACCACCACAACAACAAAATCCATTATTATGGGTATCTGTCTATTATGAATAAAGCTGCTTTGAACATTTAGACAAGCTATTGCATGAACATACGATTTTACTGCTGTGGGTTTGTACTTTGGAGTGGGAGTGGAGTTGCTGAGTCATATGGTAACTTCATATTTAACTTTTGCAGTCAGATGCTCTACCAATGAGCTATACCCCCCCATATTAAACTTTTGGAGGAACGAACAAACTGTTCATTAGATGGGCTGCATAATTCTGCATTCTAACCAGCAATATATAGGCATTCCAATTTCTCTATGTCATCAACTAACTTGTTACTGTTCATTTTCTTTATTACAGCCATTCTAGTGGGTATGGAGTGGAATATCATTGTGGTTTTGATTTGATTTTCCTGAATTATTAAAATTGTTGCATATCTTTACATGCACCTGTTGGCCATTAGTGTATCTTCTTGTGAGGAATGTCTATTCAAATTCTTGGCCCATGGTTTATTTTTTATCATTGAATTATGAGAGTTCTTTATGTTAAACTGGATACAGAGTGTTGTCAGATATATAATTTGTAAATATTTTTTCCCATTTTATGTATTGATTGTCCTTTCACCTTCTTGGTAATGTTTTTGTTTTTGTTTTTTAAGATTTTTACTTGCCCATTTGAGAGCTCAAGAGAGAGAACACAAGCAGTGGGGAGGGACAGAGGGAGAAGCAGACTCTCTGCCAAGCAGGCAGTGTGCTATGGGGCTTGATCTCAGGACCCTAAGATCATGACCTAAGCTGAAGACAGACACTTAACCGATGGAGCCACCTAGGTGCCTCTTGGTAATGTTTTTTGAGGCACAAAAATTATAATTTTATTATGATTTTAATTTTCTAATTTAATTTAAAGATAAATTTTCCAATTTATCTTTTCTTTAGTTGCTGATGCTTTAAGTGTTATACCTACGAAACTATTGCCTAGTCCAAAATCTTGAAGATTCAACCCTGTGTTTTCTTCAAAGTAACAATTTCTGTCTTAAAGTCTCTTTTACTTGATACTAATAATATAGGCCTTCCTAGCTGTCTTTTGGTGACATGTCGAGCAGAACACTAGGCACAAGCTACCAATGCTGGGGAAGACTGACCATGTTGGAAGTAGCAAACACCATCACTAGATCAGCCTGCAGGAATAGAAGGTTAAATACTTTTGCCCACTGCATCTTCATATGAATCACCAAGAAAAAAAAAAAAAACAGAGTCAAGCACTGGATGGAACAGTGCTTTTTATGTACTTAGAGAAGAGATAGAGCAAGATTAGTTCTGATAATATGCCATTGGTCCCCCAAAACTAGTTGGTGCCCCAGCAGCTGATGCAGGGCAGTTGGCCTATGCACACTCCTCTTATGCTATAGCAGGAATCCAACCCCACTATTGTGGAGTCCAGAATACTGAAAACTGAAGTCATACTGGAGGAGCATTTAATACATGCTTAATCAGAAAGAAGGAACACTTAAATAAAAGATATTCCCTTAGGGTGAATGGCTTATACAGGCTGTGTGGTCTCTTTATCTCTTTGAAAGGAAGTGTTCCAGGCCCAAGGCTCATTCTTATGTAGGTGAGTGGGGGTTGAAAGACTGCACACATGAGAATGTCTTTCTCATCAGTTTGCGTGGGTGTATCTTTGTTTATCCTTTTATTTTTTGTTTATGTCCTTGGATCTCAAGTGAGTATCTGTCAGACACTGTTTACTAGGATCACATTTTTGTTTTGCTTTTATCCAGTATGATATCCACTATCTATGCCTTTTAATTAGACTGTTTAATTAAATTATATTTAGTGTAATGGCTGATAGAGTAGGATTTAGTCCTGCCATTTCCTTATTTGTGTTCTAGATATTTTTTTTTAAAGATTTTAGTTATTTATTTGACAGAGATCACAAGTAGGCAGAGAGGTAGGTGGGGGGTGGGGGAGTGGGAAGCAGGCTCCCCGCCAAGCAGAGAGCCTGATGCAGGCCTCGATCCCAGAACCCTGGGATCATGACCTGAGCTGAAGGCAGAGTCTTAACCCACGGAGCCACCCAGGTGCCCTGTTCTAGATCTTTTTTGTTTCTCTATTCCTCCATTACTGCCTTTTCTGTTCAGTAGATATTTTTTAATGTACCATTTTATTCCTTTGTCATTTCTTTTGTTATATTTAGTTATTTTCTTGATAGTTGCCCTGGGTCTACAATTAACATCTTAATTTTTAACAGTCAAGTTTGGAATCAACTTAATTTTAATAGCATATAAAAACTTTACTCCTATGTAGTTCTATTCGTTCCCTTACCCTTCCTTTGTGTTTTTATTGTCATACAGATTATATCATCACATATTGTGTGCCATCAATACTTTTATATTTTTTTCTGTACAAAGTGTCTTTCAAATTGGGTAGGAAAAAAAAAGAATTACAGACAAAAAAATACATTTATACCATCTTTTACTTAGATAGGATTACCTTTACCAGTGCTCTTTGTTTCTTTGTGTGGATTTGTGGTACTGTCTAATGTCCTTTCTTTTTAGCCTGAACAACTCCCTTTAGTATTTTTTTTGTGAGATGAATGTGGTAGCAATGAATTCTCTCCATTTTTGTTCATCTGTAGATGTTTTAATTTCTCCTCCATTTTTTAAGGATAGTTTGGGCTGACAGTTTTTTCAGCACTTTAAATATGTCCTCCCTACTGCCTTCTTGCCTCTGTGGTCTCTAATGCAAAATGACCTGTTAATCTTACTGAAAATCTATTACACACAATGAGTTGCTTTGTTCTTGTTGCTTCCAAGACCCTGTCTTTGACCATTAGCAGTTTATGATATGTGTAGTTAATTGGTTTTGGGGGTTTTTATTTGTAGTTTATTCAGCTTTGTCGATGTGGATCTTACATCAAGTTTGGGAAGATTTTGGCCGTTGTTTCCTTAGCTGCTCCTTCCTCTTTTCTCTTTCTGGGTCTCCATATGTTCATACACTCGATGTCCCACAGATCTCTAAGGCTCTGTTCAACTCTTCATTTTTCCTTTCTGTTCTTCAGACTAGATAAATTCAGTTGACCTGTCTGTCTCCCATGAAGTTTGTTGGTTATTTATTCTGCCACCTCAAATCTGTTGTTGCGCCCCTCTAATGAATTTCTAATTTCCAGTTACTGTATTTTTTAAACTCTTGAGTATCTTTATGGGTTTTTTAAAAATAATTTTTATCTCTTTATTAGTATTGTCTACATAGAAGTACATTGTTCTCATGCTTTCCTGTAGTTCTTTAGATGTGGTTACCTGTAGTTATTTGAACATATTTAAAATAGCTGATTTAAAAGTCTTTGTCTAGTGAGTCCAGTATCTGAATGTCCTTAGGGACAGTTTGTATCAATTGAGTTTTTATCCCCCTTTTGTATCAGACATAATTTCTTGTTTCTTTGTTTGTCTTATAATTTTTTAAAAGATTTTATTCATTTTGTTTGTCAGAGAGAGAGAGAGAAAGCACAAACAGGGGGAGCAGCAGGCAGAAGGAGAAGCAGGCTCCCCGCCGAGCAGGGAGCCTGATGTGGGACTCGATCCCAGGACTCTGGGATCATGACCTTATCGGAAGGCAGATGCTTAACCGACTGAGCCACTCTGGTGTCCCTGTCTTGTAATTTTTGTAGAAAACCAGACATTTTAAATAATGTTCTTTGGCAGCTTTCAGAGTCTCTTCTCCCTAGAGTTCATTGTTATTGCTGTCATTATTATGTTGTTTAGTGAGTTTTCTAAACTGATTATATAAAGTCTGTATTCTTTATCATGTGTAGCCACTGAAATATCTACTCAGTAGGTTAGTCAGCTAATGATTTACCAGATTTTCTTAAGTGCCTGGGGTTAATAAGTCTCCTTGTCTGTGCCCAGGGGCTCTCTGTGCGTTTTGGCACCCACCTTCAATACTCAGACATGCTGTGGACAACTCTGCCATAGTCTTTGCTTCCTATATGCACATAGCTTCAAGGTCAGCTGAGGATAAGAACTTAGAATCTTCTTAGATCTTTCCTGAGCATGTGCCCTCTCCTGGACATGCATATGGCTTTCTAGATTCCCGGGAATACGTTGAAGCTTTCAAAGCTCCTGTGGGCATCTAATTACTTGCTTTTCCTTTTTCAGCTTTTAAATTAGCCTCTTGCTTGCTCCAACTGTTATTTACCACTGCAGGCAGCTGTAAAGTTAATAATTTTTCTTTAATCCTTTTCCAAGCATGTCGCCTGAGGAAAAGGCTGTTTGTCCTGTAGAAGCTCCAAGGTAGCTTCAAGACAGTAGAGTCTTCCAGGAAACCATCAGACATGTAAATAATGACATTTCTCTGGGATTGAGGCTTTGAAAGAGCTCCATCCCTTGTTTGCTCTTTCTGGTGGCTGCCTGGTTGCTGCTTTTCACTGAAATTACAAGCTGCTCATTTTCAAGCATCCTGTGGAGCTGGATTGTAAAGGATAGGAATGAAGCATGTGAAAATGCCACAAATCTCCCTTCAGCAGTGTTTTATGACACTAACCGTGTTTATTGAATAAATGCTCCCTGGATTTCTGTAAGCATTTGATTAGTTTCAAACTTTTAAAAAAGTTGATTCTTAAAATTTTTGCTGGTTTTCCTAATCATTTTATGGAGGAATTTTTGGAAATCTTTACTTTGCTTCTTATTACTTTTGTTCCTCAGTGTGTATATCTGCCCGGTTTCTGTTGTATGCATTTGTCCTTCATTATTTAACCAGTCCTCCCTTGAAGGACACTTGTTTACAGTCTTTTGCTGTTACTAACAATGTTTCATTGAATAACCTTATGTAAACCTAATTTCATTTGTATCAATCTAAAGGAAAAATTTTCCAGAATTAGAATAACTGAGTCATAGGTCAAAACTAGGCCATTTCTTAATTTTCATAGGTACTACAAAACTGCCCCAAACACTGATATATCATTTTGTACTTTTGCTGGAAATTAGTTTGTATCCCTTAGTTCTTTAGCTGTTAATTGAGCATTGCTTTTTACCAGACAGTATTTTACGTGTTCAGGATACTGTCAGTGGTATGCTGGTAAATGTTTAACAATTAGTTCTCTTAGGAGAATACTACCCTCTGATTTGTAGTGTTTTCTGATTTCTGGAGTATTAATGTACCCACCATAGTCAGTTTTAGGCTACCAACCTGACAGTACTGAGCATGGAGTTGGGGAGAGATATACACATGAACCCTTTTAAGCTGGTATGAGCTAATTCCAGCAACCACTGGACCTAGCCGTGAATAATGTTGACTCAAAATAACCCTGTTCGGGGCACCTGGGTGGCTAGTCAGTTAAGCGTCTGCCTTTGGCTCAGGTCATGATCCCAGGATGCTGGGATGGAGCCTGGTATCAGGCTCTTTGCTCAGCAGGGAGTCTACTTCTCCCTCTGCCTCTCCCTACCATGCTAATGCTCTGTCTCTCTCAAATAAATACATAAGATCTTAAAAAAAAAAAAAAAAAGTAAAAATAACCCTGTTTTCCTAGAGGAGAGGGCAAAAGGCAATAAACATCATAAGTAAGTAAATTATATAGTATTAGTAGAAAATAAGTGGTGGAAATATCAAGTAGGATAAGGTACATGGGAAGTTGCAGGGTTGTTAAATATGATAGTCTGGCTGGAATTAACAAGGAGGTGACATTTAAACAATAACAATAAGTTATGGTGTTCAGCAGTGGTTCTCAAACTTTAGCAGGCATCGGAACTACCTGGAGGGCTTGTTAAAACACTGATTGTGGGGGGGCACCTGGGTGGCTCAGTGGTTTAAGCGTCTGCCTTTGGCTCAGGTCATGATCTCAGGGTCCTGGGATCGAGCCCCGCATCAGGCTCTCTGCTCAGTGGGGAGCCTGCTTCCCCCTCTCTCTCTGCCTGCTTCTCTGCCTACTTGTGATCTCTGTCTGTCAAATAAATAAATAAATAAATTTAAAAAAAAAAACAAAAAACACTGATTGTGGGTCCCACACTTAGATTGCCTGACTCAGTATATATGGAGTGTGGCCCCAGAACTTCCTTGTCTTTAAAGTTCCCATGTGGTGCTGATGCTTCTAGTCCAGGGACCATCCTTGCAGAACCACTAGAGTAATGCATCCTGGAGGGTTGCATCAGTCCCAACCTATTGATAGTGATGCTATTGGCTAGGAACACCTGAGGCACTCGCCTGGCCTGTGTTCCTTGAAGTGAGACTGCAAAGACATTTCCCTGACCAAAGCCAGTGTTGTGGCTAGACCAGCCCTCTTGGTTATGATTGCAGGATATATTTTAAAAAACCATCAGGGAACTTTGAGGAACAGATTTATTACTCACAAATCTTAGAAGGTACACTGCATACCCAGGGGTCACACAGTAGTGAGGTCACTGGTAGAGAAGAGAGTGGACCTGGGGCTTTGCCTTTATTACAGTCCAAGGGTGAAGTGTCTTAAGGTCTTGTGGGTTTACTCCTTATTAGCTAATTTAAATCATAAGAGCAGAAACTAGGGCACAGGAGGGAGAAGCTGAGTTTCTAAGACCGCCAGTTGTATACATTACCCAGGGCTTTCTGAAAGAGGGTACTTCACAGGTGGAGGTAGCCTAATTCCTCATTTGATTGTTTTGTTAATAGCTGTGTCATACAGCTAGCAATAGGTTTATTCAAGATGGATATTATTTTGAAATGGGTGCCTCAGCAATCAAAAGCTTCATGTCAGGCACTTATACAACTCAGAGGGAACACATGGAAGTGGGAGTATTTTACAGTAATTTTGGCACAAGTGGTTAATTACACATGTATTTTGAATGTAGCACATATATGTGCATATACATACATATATTCATATACTCATATGCATATGGATATGGATAGAGAGATACAGAAATAAATAGAGATGTCTGTGCATGCATGGGTTAGTATTCATACAGTATTTCGAAGCTCTATCTAGAGAGGACCTAGAAGTGCTAATATCCCTATAACAGTGAACACATTTCATACTAATATCTTGGTTTGTAAATACTATTCCCTGATAAAAAGAATGAGGATTTCTTGGAGAAATGATTGGTTGCAGGACTGAGACAGAAAGGTACTAGATAATCCTAGTCCACCTTGTGGTATCAGAAGGTAAGGAAGTACTCCAAAAAAGGGTAAGTGCATGTTGAAAAGGTACAGGAGCCAACCTGAAAAAACTAAAAAGAAATGGCCAAAGCTTGAATGATTTGAGCAAGAAGATAAATAACAATTGTATTTAATTATAGCCCACAGAAAAAATAAATATCCATAAGTCCATACAGATGTTTATTATTCAGTTATTTCCTTTTTTTTAGTTTAAATTGGCCAATATATAGTACGTCATTAATTTTTATATATAGTATTCAGTGATTCATTAGTTGCGCATAACACCCAGGGCTCATCACATCACATGTCCTCCTTAATACCCATCACCTAGTTACTCCATTTCCCCACTCATCTCCCTTTCCACGATCCTCAGTTTGTTTTCCAGAGTCAAGAGTCTCTCACAGTTTGTCTCCCTCTCATTTCTTCCCATTTGGTTTTCCCTTCCTTCCGCTATGCTCTTCTGTGCTATTCCTTATGTTCCACATATGAGTGAAACCATATGGTAATTGTCTTTCTCTGCTTGTCTTACTTCACTTAACATACCCTCCAGTTCCATCCATGTCAGTGTAAATGGTGGGTAGTCATCCTTTCTGATGGCTGAGTAATATTCCATTGTATATATGAACCACATCTTCTTTTTCCATTCATTTGTTGAAGGATATCTTGGCTCCTTCCAGAGTTTGACTATTGTGGATATTGCTGCTATGAACATTGGGGTGCAGGTACCCCTTCTTTACATCTGTATCTTTGGGGTAAATACCTAGTAGTGCAATTCCTGGGTTGTAGGGTCAGAGGGTAGCTGTATTTTTAACTTCTTGAGGAACCTCCATACTGTTTTCCAGAGTGGCTATACCAGTTTGCAATCCCACCAAAAGTGTAGAAGGGTTCCCTTTTCTCTGCGTCATTGTCAATATTTGTTGTTCCCTGTCTTGTTAATTTTAGCCATTCTAACTGGTGTAAGATGGTATCTCATTATGGTTTTGATTTGTATTTGCCTGATGGAAAGTGGTGTAGAGCAGATTTTCATGTGTCTGTTGGACATTTGTATGGCTTCTTTGGAGAAGTGACTGTTCCTTTCTTCTGTCCATTTCTTGGCTGGATTATTTGGCGGGGGGGATGTTGAGTATGAGAAGTTCTTTATAGATCTTGGATACCAACCCTTTATCTGTAATGTCATTTGTAAATATCTTCTCCTATTCCATGGGTTGCCTCTTAGTTTTGTTGACTGTTTTTTTTTTTTGCTGTGCAGAAGATTTTATCTTGATGAAGTCAGAAAACTTCATTTTTGCTTTTGTTTCTCTTGCTTTTAGAGACTTGTCTTGAAATAAATTGTGACCAATGTCGAAGAGGTTACTGCTTATGCTCTTCTCTAGGATTTTAGTGGATTCCTGTCTCACATCAAGGTCTTTCATCCCTTTTGAGTTTATCTTTGTGTGTGGTGTAAGAGAATGGTCCAATTTTATTCTTCTGCATGTGGCTGTCCAATTTTCCCAGCATCATTTATTGAGGAGATTCTTTTTTCCATTGGATATTCTTTCCTGCTTTGTTGAAGATAAGCTGACCATAGAGTTGAGGGTCCGTATCTGAGCTCTCTATTCTGTTCCATTGATCTATGTGTCTGTTTTTGTGCCAGTACTATAC
Organism: Lontra canadensis; assembly: GCF_010015895.1. Classification (NCBI taxonomy): domain Eukaryota; kingdom Metazoa; phylum Chordata; class Mammalia; order Carnivora; family Mustelidae; genus Lontra; species Lontra canadensis. The sequence continues at coordinate 26,568,319 of NW_022630997.1, forward strand.
TGTCTTGATCACAGCTTTGTAATGTAACTTGAAGTCCCCAGTGATACCCCCAGGTTTGGTTTTCTTTTTCAACATTCCCCTGGCTATTCAGGGTCTTTTCTGGGTCCATATAAATTTTAGGATTGTTTGTTCCAGCTCTGTGAATAATGTTGATGGTATTTTGATAGGGATTGCATTGGAAGTGTAGATTGTTCTGGGCAGCATGGCTATTTTAACAGTGTTTATTCTTGCAATCCATGAGAATGGAATGTTTTTCCATTTCTTTGTGTCTTCCTCAATTTCTTTCATAAGTGTTCTGTAGTTTCTAGAGTATAGATCTTTTATCTCTTGGTTAGGTTTATTCCTAGTTATCTTAGGGGTTTTGGTGTAATTATAAATGGGAGCGATTCTTTAATTTCTCTTTCTTCAGTTACATTGTTAGTGTATAGAAATACAGCTGATTTCTGTTCATTGATTTTGTATCCTGCCACGTTGCTGAGTTGCTGTTTGAGTTTTAGTTATTTGAGGGTGGAGTCTTTTGGGTTTTCCACATAAAGTATGTCATCTGTGAAGAGAGAGAATTTGACTACTCCTTTGCCAGTTTGAATGCCTTTTATTTCTTTTTATTATCTGATTGTTGAGGCTAGTGGTGAACACTAGTGGTGAGAGTGGGCATCCCTGTCATGTTTCTGACCTTAAGGGAAAGGCTCTCAGATTTTCCTCATTGAGAATGATATTTGCTGTGGGCTTTTCATAGATGGCTTCTATGATATTGAGGTATGTTCACTCTATCCCTATACTTTGAAGAGTTTGAAGAAAGTATTTTATTAAATGCTTTTTCTGCATCAATTGAGAGGATCACATGGTTCTTGTCTTTTATTAATGTGTTCTATCACGTTGATTGATTTCCAAATGTTGACCCACCCTTGCATCCCAGGAATAAATCCCACCTGGTCATGGTGAATAATCCTTTTAATGTACTGTTGGATTCTATTGGCTAAGATCTTGTTGAGTATTTTGGCATCTGTGTTCATCAGGGATATTGGTCTATAATTCTCCATTTTTGGTGGGGTCTTTGTCTGGTTTTGGGATCAGGGTAATGCTGGCCTCATAGAACAAGTTTGGAAGTTTTCCTTCCATTTCTTTTTTTGAATAGAATTTTTAATTCTAGAACTTTAAATGTTCTTTTTTATTTTATTTTATTACTATTTTTGATGTTCTTTTTTAAAAAAATTTTTTTAAGATTTTTTTTTTTTTAAAGATTTTATTTACTTATTTGAGAGAGAGAGAGAGAGAATGAGAGGAGAGAAGGTCAGAGGGAGAAACAGACTCCCCATGGAGCTGGGAGCCCGATGTGGGACTCGATCCCCAGACTCTGGGATCATGACCTGAGCCGAAGGCAGTTGCTCAACCAACTGAGCCACCCAGGCAGCCCCTTTTTTAAGATTTTTATTTATTTATTTATTTGAGAGAGAGAGTGAGAGAGCATGCGAAGGGAGAAGGTCAGAGGGAGAAGCAGACTCCCTGATGCAGGGACAGCCCGATGCAGGACTCGATCCTGGGACTCCGGGATCATGACCTGAGCCGAAGGTAGTCGCCCAACCAACTGAGCCACCCAGCGCCCTTGATGTTCTTTTTAAATGTTTGATAAATGTTCTTTTTAAAATGTTTGATAGAATTCCCCTGGTGGCCACCTAGCCCTGGACTCTTGTTTTTTGGGAGGTTTTTGATTACCACTTTAGTTTTGATTTACCACTTTAGTTTCCTTACTGGTTATTAGTTCAGTTTGACTATTTCTTCCTGTTTCAGTCTTGGTAGTTTATGAGTTTGCAGGAATGCATCGATTTCTTCCAGATTGCTTAATTTGTTGGCATATAGTTACTGGTGATAATTTCTAATAATTGTTTCTATTTCCTTGGTGTTAGTCATGATCTCTCTCCTTTCATTCATGGTTTTATTGATGTGGGTCCTTTCCCTTTTCTTTTGGATAAGTCTAGCCAGAGGTTTATCAATCTTATTAATTCTTTCAAAGAACCAGCTTCTAGTTGCATTAATCTGTTCTCTATTCTTCTGGTTTCTAGTTCATTGATTTCTGTTCTAATCTTTATTATTTTTTTTTCTCCTACTTGGTTTAGGCTTTATTTGATGTTCTTTCTCCGGGTCCTTTAGGGGTAAGATTAGCTTGTGCATTTGGGTTTTTTCTAATTTTTTGAGAGAAGCTTGGATGGCTGTGTCTTTCCTTGTTATGACCACCTTTGCCATATCCCACAGGTTTTGAATCTATGTATTTTTCTTCCCATTAGTTTCCATGAATTTTTAAAGTTCTTTAATTTCCTGGTTGACCCAATCATTCTTTAGCAGGATGCTCTTTAACTTCCAAGTGTTTGAGTTCCTTCCCAATTTCTTCTTGTGGTTGAGTTATAATTTCAAAGCACTGTGGTCTGAAAATATGCAGGGAATAATCTCAGTCTTTTGGTATTGATTGAGACCTGATTTGTGACCCAGTATGTGGTCTATTCTAGAGAAGGTTCCATGTACACTCCAGAAGAATGAGTATTCTATTGTTTTAGGATGGAATGTTCTGTATATATCTACAAAGTCCATCTGGTCTAATGTGTCATTCAAAGCTCTTGTTTCTTTGTTGATCTGCTTAGATGATCTGTCCATTGCTGTGAGTGGAGTGCTGTGGTCTCCTACTATTAATGTATTACTATCAATGTTTCTTTATTTTGGTTATTAATTGGTTTATATAATTGGCTGCTCCCATGTTGGGGCATAGATATTTACAATTGTTAAATCTTCTTATTGGATAGACCCTATCATATAGTGTCTCTCTACATCTCTTACAGTATTTGGTTTAAAATCTAATTTGTCTGATACGGATTGCTACCCCAGCTTTCTTTGGAGGTCCATTAGCATGGTAAATGGTTCTCCATTCCCTCACTTTCAATCTGGAGGTATCTTTAGGTTCAAAACAAGTCTTGTAGACAGCATATGGATGCGTCCTGCTTTTTTCTCCAACCCGAAACCCCGTGTCTTTTCATGGGAGCATTCAGCCCATTTACATTCAGAGTAACTATTGGAAGATATGAATTTAGTGCCATTGTATTGCCTAGTCCCTGTTTCTATAGATTTTCTTTGTTTCTTTCTGGTCTGTGTGACTCTTGGGGTCTTCACTTACAAAATCCACCTTAATATTTCTTGCAGGACTGGCTTGGCGGTCACATATTCTTTCAGTTTCTGCCTGTCCTGGAAGCTCTTTATCTCTCCATCCATTCTTAATGACACCCTTGCTGGATAAAGTATTCTTGGCTGCATGTTCTTCTCATTTAGTACCCTGAATATATCTTGCCAGCCCTTTCTGGTCTGCCAGGTTTCTATGGATAGGTCTGATGTTACTCTGATGTTCCTCCCTCTATATGTAAGGAACCTCCTCTCCCTGGCTATTCTCAGGATAGTTTCTTTAGCTGTAAAATTTGCAAATTTCGCTATTATATGTAGGGGTGTTGATCTATTCTTATTGATTTTTGGGAGGGGTCCTTTCTGCCTCCTGGACTCTAATGTTTGTTTCCGTTCCCAGATTAGGGACATTCTCAGCTGTGATTTGCTCAAATATACTTTCTGTCTCTCTCTCTCTCCACCCCCTTGGGGATCCCAAGAATGTTTACAACATTAGAATGTTTCATGGCATCATTAATCTCTCCAATCCTTTTTTCATGTGGTACTAGAAGCCTATCTCTGTTTTCCTCAACTTCCTTCCTTTCCATCAGCTTATCTTCTAGATCACTAATTTGCTCTTCTGCCTCATTTACCCAGGCTGCTAGAGTATCCAGTTTAGACTACATCTCATTCATCGCATTTTTTAATTCGGCCTGATTAGATCTCATTTCTGCTCTTAGAGATTGTATACTGTCACTAATGCTTTTTTCAAGCCTAGCTATTGACTTTATGATTGCTATCCTGAATTCTAACTCTGACATCTTGCTTATATCCATATCCATTAGTTCTGTGGCAGAAGACATTGTCTCTGATGCTTTTTTTTGTTGAGAGTTCCTCCTCTTAGTCATTCTGTTGGGGGAACGGTTGAGTGAATGAGCAGCATCCAAAATATCCACCACGACCCAAGCAAGATGTACCCTAGTAAAATTCAGAGTGGTCAAAAGCCACCACTGAAAAAAGAAAGCCAAATGTAACACAAGAAAATTTTAAAAAATTTTAAAGGTGGGGGAGGGGAAGGGATGCTATAATCTCTCACTGTTGACAAAGCAAGGTGTTTCAGTTGTTCCTGGGTGTATTTTGGTCTATGTGTTACAGAGTACTATGTCCCAAAATTACAAGGAAAGTAAAACTTTTATATATATAAATGTAATATTGAATAGAGTGAAAAAAGGCCTAAAATAAAGTATATATCTATAAAAAATATAGGTGTGAAAAATACAAGTTATACAGTGACTATGAAAAATAAGTTGATACAATAAACATGTAGTTGAAATGAGAAGGTAAAAAGGAAAAAGAAAAAAAAAAAACAGAAAAAGCCTATGAAAAAGGAAAAAAAAAGATTTTTTTCTGAGAAATAAACAAGTTGTGATGCCACACCTGGAGTTCAATATACAGTTTTCCCCTGGCATTGGGATTTTACAGCCTTCAGAGATCCATAAGATTGTCATTCACCTGTTCTCCCAGCCTGTCTGGGCTACTATTGCTTTTGCAGGCCAGGTTTCAGATTTTTTCAGGCTATTCAAGAGAAGAGTGGTTATCAACCAGCCCAGTGCATTGTTTATGGTGATCCGAGCTGAGAGTCCCTTCCTGGGCTTGCTGGATCCACTGCCTGGGCACTGTGCTGTTTCAGCACCCCCATCCCCTTCTGCTCGGCAGCTCACTGTATCCCAAGACCACAGTGCCCTACCTAGAATTCTGCCATTTCATTTTCAGAGCCCCTTTCAGGAGGAATGTCTCTCACTGGATTAGATTTCTAAGGGTTCCAATTTTGTGTTCCATTGTTATATCACTTGCCAGAAGACAGCTTATGGAGGCTCCCTCCCCCTTCTGTTTATCTTCTGATATCTCCCCCCAGATTCATGACTGTACATGTCCTACCTTGCAAAAAGCAGTTGCTTTTCTGCTTGTAGAGATCCAAATATATATTCTTATATATCAGGCTGATTTCGTGGGTGTTCAAAATGGTTTGATAGATATGCAGCTAAATTCATAGGACCAGTTGAACCAGGGTCCCCTCCCTACCCCTTCACTACCTTGCCTCCTCCCCTGTCTCATTCATAGTGTTTTTAAGTTGTCCTGATTCGATCTCATTTCCACCCTTAGAGATTCTGTATTGTCATTTTTGCTTTTTTTCAAGCCTAGCTATTAACTTGATAATTGTTATCTTCAGTTCTGCCTCTGGCATCTTACTTATATGCATATCAATTAGCTCTGTGGCAGAGAACATTGCCTCTGTTTCTTGCCTTTGTTGTGAATTCCTCCTAGTCATTTTTCCCAGAGTAGGATGGGTGAGCAAATGAGCAGAGTCCAAAATATCAACCACAACCACAACCCAAGCAAAATACACCCTAGAAAAATCTGAAGTGGTCAGAAGCCACCACAGAAAAGCAAACAAAACCAAAATGAAACAAAACAATAAAAAAAGGGTAGGGGGAGAGGGACTATAATCTTGCAGGGTGGACAAAGCAGGGTGGTCCACTTGTTCCTAATTGAATTTTGGTGTGTGTGTGTTAGAAGATACTACATCACAAAATTGCAAAGAAAGCAAAATTTACGTGTGTGTGTGTGTGTGTGTAAAATTGAATAGCGTGAAAAGACTAAAATGAAGCATGTATCTATAAAATGTAGATGTAAAAAATAAAAGTTGAAAAGCAATTTAAAAACATAAGTTGGTAAAATAAGAATCTAGTTGAAACAGGAAAACGTTAAAAAAATGAAATGGAAAATTTTACTGAAAGGTAAATGAGGTGTGAGAAAACACCTGGAGCTCAGTATACTATTTTCCCCTGGCACTGGAGTTTTGTTCTTGTGGGATTCATGAAGCTGTGGTCCACCTGTTCTTCTAGTCTCTCTTCTGGGAGAAGGACCTGCTGTGCTGCTTCTCAGGTATCTTTGCCTGGTGGTGTTGCTCCACCCCTTGTCAGGGGGCTTAGCTCAGTGAAAGCAGGTTCTCTGTGTGGCTTTTGTTTCCTGGAGGCTTTCCACACCTCTTCAGAGGATCAAAGCAGAAATGGTTTCCCCGGATCTCTGGCTCAGAAGTAAAAGATCGAGGTCCCCCCCCTCCCTTCAATAAGCCCTCTGTAGCTGTCTCTGAAAAGTGGAAAAGGAAAGGTGGAAGTCCTGTCACACTAGACACTAGACAGTCGGATGAGAAATTTCCTTGCGGCGCAGTCTCCTGTAAGACAGGCGTGAAAAACTGTCTCATGGCAGCTCCTTGCCAGGCTTATCTCGCCTTGCTTTAAAGGGAACTGTAGAATGTTCCACCAAGACTCAGGAGATGCACCAGCTCATTAGTGTGCCATGGTAGAGCCATTTCTTTACAACTCTACCCCAACCTTTCATGTCAACAGCTAAGATTTTTTTGAAGCATAGGATATCCCATCATATACCTTAATTAATTGTATCTATCCTTTCTATTTGTCTTAGACAACCTTAGATGAACATGATTACCACTTAGCATCAGCAGGATGCTCAGTCCCATTTGAAGGGAAGATTGTAGCCATGTTCCCCATCCATATCTAAGCCAGGTAAATATGTTGTAGATACCATTGAGATTAACTGTGAAGAGCTGTTCTCTCTTAGGTGGGAGATTGGTTTGTTTACTTTCCATGTTTGGGAATCCAGCTGAAGCAGTCACACAGACTTTGTCATGTCTGGCCAGCATGAAATCCTCGATAATGTGATTATTCATCACTACTCACTAGAAAGTTTATTCTTAGTTGTAGTGACCTCTTCGGGGTCATAGGTCAGGATCCAAATCCTATGTGTCTAAAGGTTGGGATTATAATGCAAGGAATCTTAAGTACCAGGAAGGGATGCTACTTTCTAATGTGTACCAGCCCGGGTGTTCAGCAGATGAGAGCCAAGGAAATTTAATATTCCTCCCACCAGTCCTGGTCTTCTAGGTTCTAAGGTGTTTCTTCCCCAACAGCTGGCGTTTTACCTGTATGACCATGTGATCAGTATAACCAGTCCCTGAAGCAACTACTTTCCCTTTTTGTCCCATCCTCAATAATTTTCAACCCTTGCTGTTCAACCAGATATACCATGTAACCATTGAGTAGTTTCTTCCTTGTACATTTTGTACCATCCCAGAACATATCCTTTCCCTGTTATGTGCATTATACTAGGACCCATCTTGTGTATTGTTATCTCATGTCTGTGAATGTACCATCAAGATTCAGAGCTTCTCAGATGCAGCAAGTATAACCAGGTGGTAAGAGAAGTACCACGTTGGAATCTCCCACCATCAGCTCTTTACCACCCATAAGTTCCTATAGTCCAGTTTCTCAGAGGTAGGTAAGAGGAAACTAAGAGTAAGAAGGGTTATTTACGTGGTTTGAGTCTCATACTGCTAGTGTGCCTTTTCTTCCCCCATATCCCAACCTCATAATGAAACCTTATAATTTTATCCAGTAGGGAAGCACCCATTTGGAAAATTGCCACAGTGAGAGCCCATACTTTCTGTTTAAGTGTGTGCTTCACTGGGAGTATTAGCTGTTTGCATAGCTTTTTAGGTTCTCCTTCAGTAGTACATTTTATCTTCTAATGGTAACTGCTTCCCGGGGTGATACAGAGTGTATGTTCAGTGAATGCTGCGGAGAGTTGCCTGCTGCTGAGTATCCTTGGCAGCAGAGGTGGCATTACTCTTTGGCTGGATGTGTTTGGGAATTAAGGAGTATAAGATAGTCTACTTAGGAGCTCTTGAATAGTATGGCCTGCATCTGCTATGTGAATGAGAATTGCTGGGCCATACCTGAATAGTCAATGCCCGGAGGTATCCTCAAAAGAAAGGTAGAGGGTCTGGATAGTCTATCTGCCAGGACCTGGCAGATCTGGTGCCCCAGGCTATGTGCCTGGAGTTCCTTTGCCATTTGTATTAGATTCCTTGGGCTTCCATAGCAAAGTACACAAACTATGTGGCTTACACAACAGAAATTTATTTTCTCTTGTGGAGGTTAGAAGCCCAAAGTCAAGGGGTTGGCACAGCCTTGCACTCTGAAGCATCTAGGGAAGACTCCCTTGCTTCCTCCTAGCTTCTGGTAGTTGCTGACTGTCATTAGCATTCCCAGGCTTGTAGATGCATCACTATTCTTATAAGGACACCAGTCATTGAAATACTGAATCCAGTATGACCTTCTCTTAACTTGATTACATCTGCAAAGACCCTATTTCCAAATCAGGGCACGTTCACAGGTACCGTGTGTTAGCTCTTAAACATATCTTTTTGAAGGAACAGAGTTCAACCCAAAAAACTCTGCTCTCTAGCGCTCCAAAATTCATGTCCTTCCTATGCAAAATACATTTCACCAAGTCCCAACATACCCCTCAGATCTTAATTTATTTCAGCTTTAACTGTCCAAAATTTCATCTAAATATAATAACTCAAAAAAAAACCCACTCCCAACTTCTGAATCATCTAAATCAGAAATCAGTGAGACTCCAGGTATAGGCGGTTCTGGGGCATAATTATTCTCTGTCTACAGATTTGTAGAACTTGAAAACAAAGTGTTCACAAATTACAATGATAGGAGACATATGGCTAGAGGTAAGGCCACGTTTGGTGGGGAGTGAGGGAGGGTGGGCCCCACAAGATCCTCATAGATTGATTACATTGAACGTTTGATGATTGATGGTTTATCAGTGATCTCTCACTGCTGTTGACATTTTCATATTTGGCTGTTCCAAACTTTGAAACTAAACCATCTCATGTTTTATGAAATGGACATTCCACACACCCAAGTAGCTGTAACTGATACTGCTAAACATATTGTAGAAATTGCTATTTTAAGTATGTGTCATGCTTCTCTTAATTGTAAGTAATGTTCAGACAGAGGTACTGGGACAAGTGTCCAGCCAGGCTCTTCCAGCCCAGCCATGTAATATCAGTAAAGCCTTACAAGATGGGGGATGGATTAACATCCTAATAAAGAGCTATTTGCCAGGCTCTACAGTATGTTCTCCCACTTGGGTCAATCAGTCCTAATAAGCCTCTTGAGCTACAAATGTCAGTGACCAACCACTATGCACACTAGAGCACCAGTCAGGCATCAGTCAAACTTTCCACCCACATGAAGGTGGACATTTACCTCTGCATATGTGTTTTCTCAGAGTTTGGAGTCTGTGCCAGTACCTTATGCTTCTTGAGGGTGTTGGAATATTGAAGTCCCTGAGGAGGCTTGGACTTTGATGATGAACAGATCAGCTAAGTTGAAGGCTGATAGTGCACTGAGCCACTATGGCTATGTATCCACAGAGAAAACTGTTACAAACCTTATATGCAAAAGAAAATTCCACCAGTGGTTCGAGTTGTAGGCTGTGGTGCTGGTCCAGTAAAACACTGCCCCCCAAAACATCTTGCTACATTTTCACTGACTCATAAGCAATAGCCAACAGGATGGCAGGATGGTACTTCAGTGCCCGGTAGCAGGATCAAGTCCTAAGCCCCTGTGGGGTCACACATTGTGATAACAGATTGTGTAGGATCCCTTACTCCCATGGACTCCAGAGGCAAAGGACCCTTTGACAATGGACATCACTGAAACCAACAGGTGTTATTTTAGGCTGATCAGACCTGAGCCATCCAGATAAGACCATAGACCTCTGGATATACCATGACACAGGATGTGCATCAATATTCCAGCACTGAGACCGAAGTCAAAGCTTAGTGATTCAGCCTATGAGGCCAGGAAAACCTGACAAATCTGCCTAACGTGCCAATTCCACAGTTGAATGGTGTACTAGTTTCCTAGGGCTGCTTAAGAAAGCACCACAGCTTTTTGGCTTAAAATAACAGGCATGTGTTCTCTCACAGTTCTGCAGGCTAGAGGTCTGAACCAGTGTTCATCTGCCCCATATACAGCAAGCCAGTAAAGACTGACACAGATTGACACTGAGCTTCTGCAGTGAAAAAAGATAAGCTATTTATTGGTGTGGTGCCTCCCAAGAGAATGGGGAGCTAATGCTCAAAGTCTCTTACAGGTGAGGCCTTTTAAGGGCAAAATTGGGGGCAGAGGTTTCCTGAGAAGGTGGATGCTATTGATGGGAGGCCTAGGAAGTACTGTTAACAGATAATAATTACTTCTGGTGCCACTTCATCTGGTTGCACAGAAGTCTGCTCTATCTCAAGAGACTTGGAATCTGCAAAACATCGTTATATGGATTAGAGATTTCATTAGGTACATCGGGATTATGAGTTTGGGAGAGTGCTGATCAGCTGCTTGTATCTGCTTGTGTGTGCACTAGCTAGTGGGTTGCTTTCCTTCATGTTCCTTTGAATGATACAGGCATTCCTATCTCTTGGGCCTGGATCCATGTGTTCCCTGGCTGGTGCAGCTGTGCCTGGAAGCAATATGTTTCCTAGTGTTCATTATTTCATCTGAACTAACAATATGGATGCCAGCTTCAAAATGAGCATATCGGGGCACCTGGGTGGCTCAGTGGGTTAAAGCCTCTGGCTTCGGCTCAGGTCATGATCCCAGGGTCCTGGGATCAAGCCCTGCCTCAGACTCTCTGCTCAGTGGGGAGACTGCTTCCTCCTCTCTCTCTGCCTGCCTCTCTGCCTACTTCTGATTTCCGTCTGTCAAATAAATAAATAATCTAAAAAAAAAAAAAAAATGAGCATGCCAACAGGGTTGTGTCCTATTAGAGGTTCTAAGAGGGAATCTGTTCCATGCTTCTCTCCTAACTCCTGATGGTTTTTGGCAAACTTTGACACCCCTTGGCTTGTAGCCATATCGCTCCAATCTGTCTCCATATTCACAAGGCATTCTCCCATGCCTCTGTCTCCTGTTTTCTCATAAGGACAGAGGTCATCAGGGCACACCCTAATCCTCATTTTAACTTAACTAATGACCTCTTTGAAGACCCTATTCAAAAATAAAATCACAATCTGAGCCTCTTGATGGACAGGAATTTGGAGGCAAAGAGATACTATTCTTCTCAGTACAATGGCCAAAATGAACCATTTTATATTGTAACCGTATAGTTCATGACTTCCTAGCGGTCCCTGACATGTCCTTTGCAGCTCACTCTCTTAAACTAATTCCTTCAACAACCTCTCTTCAGATTGCATCGTTTTGCAATGCCCTGCTGGCCAGAAAGAACGAGGTCCAGCAAGCCCGTGGGAGAGGCCCGGAGAGCGACCTCGGCCCTCCAGGGGAAACTCTTAAGTCGGGGCGTGGTGCCAGGGCTTATGGGAAACGTAGTCCTACGTTTCCTTGCCTCACAAGGCGCAGGTTCGGGGAAAGGGTCTTCCATGGTCTCCGAGGCTCGTTGTGCGCATGTGTGACTTCGGTCTCCAGGTGTTTTCGGCGGGTTTACCCGCCCGGCGGTGGAAATCCTGGAGGGGGGCGGGCGGAGCTGTGCGAGTGGGAGCGGTGGGTGAGCCCAGGCCGGGTGGGCGAGGGTTTGCGGGGGCGGCGGTGGGGAGGGGGGCAGCTGAAGGCGGGTGGGGGAGGCCTCGGGAGGGACGGCTGGGCTGGGTCCCTCCGTCCAGTGGGGGCCGGCGTCCAGGTGGGGCCGCGGTGTCGCCGTGGCTGCGGGAAGGGGGCCAGAGCTTTGGATCCTGGTGGAGCCGAGTGTAAGTTGGTTACTGCTGGCAAGATGAGGGCGGTACGTAAGACTAGGTTTCTTCATCTGTAAAGCAAGAACATTATGTCCCACATGGGGTTGTTCTCTGGTTTAACATTTTTTACACATGTTTTTAAGATACGTATATAGTTTTAACATTCGGGGCAGAGCTTAGTTAATATTAGCTGTTAAGGTTTTTGGAAGGTATTTTTCCTTTTCGTTGGCTAAATTTTATTTAATCCTAATAACGGCTTTTATGTAACTGTTTTCAGTCTTGGCAGAGGAGAGAACTGAAACTCAGGTGGCTCAAGTAAAATACTCAGGGTCTCACAGATCTGGTGGACAACCCGGTCGAAAACCAGCATTGTATTTCTCACAGCACCTTCTTTAGGACCCAAGGAAACAACCCCAAAGTGTGTGAGCACTGAATCTCACCTTGTGATCATGCATTATGAGATTTCTTGGCATGTCAGAGCCCTTGGATCAGACTGCAGAACTTATTGCAACTTATTGTCCAACTTTCAGCATCCTCAGTGGCATTAAGTGTTTAGGCAGAGAAGTTCTGTGAGTTTGGATCCCTGAATGAAACTTCTAAATAAATGGTCTTGTCTTTTAAGCCTAGGTTCCAGCTCCCTTGGAAGAAGGCAGCTTTTGTGAAGTAGGAAGGAGGAAGCTCCAGGAACAGGAATCTCACCTTGAAGGTCACTCCTCTGACCTCAGACTTCTCAACCACAGCTTTAGAGAAGAGGCAGGAAACTGCTAGAAAGGAGCAGGTCCTAGGTTTGCGTAGTCTGCAGTAGCAGTTCTTTATTCTGCTCAGAATGAGCATTGCCTCACTATCACCACATCCAGAGGGCCTCACCATGATGGTGAAAGGTCTGGACCAAGCTTCAGAAAAGATAGGTGAGTGGGACACTGAGTGGTGGGTAAGGAGCAGGTTGTGTGGAAAATATTAATTCATTAGAGGGTTCGTGTCTGCATGGTCTGCAGGGAGAGATCTGTAGGCATAATGGAAGGAATTCTATCTCCTGTCTTTAGTAAACATGCCCTGCCTTCAAGCCTCCACCCACTTTTTCTAGATTTTGAGCTGCTCTTCTTTGTCTCTCTAGAGGTACGCTACTGCTCCATCTGCCCTGACTTTCTAGAGGTGTAGAATAGGGTCATCTGTGTCTGCTTAATTTCAGAGCTGAGAAGTCTTGACTTTGAGTGTGTAAGTAGCCTGCTCAGAGTCACCCAGTTTGTTAGCATCAGTGCCAGGATCAGAAAACTCCACGATGTAAGTCATCCACCAGGTTCTATCACAACTTAGTGAGAAAGTTTTTAAAGTAGGCCTGTCAGTAAAGCAACCTCATCTTTTCCTGCAGAGTGATTTTCTAACTGTAAGGGTAAGCAGCTCAGTAGGAATGTAAGTAAACAATATTTTGAGTATTTTTCCAACAACATTGATAATGAAAAATAACTATTTGTCTTTTGATCTCTTTGTTAAATTATTACTGGATTGGTTCTAAAAGAAAAATGAAAAATTTAAATCATTAGGAAATTAACCCAGTGAAAAATTGCTCAGCCAAGCTCTACAGTTCCTGTCAGAGTCACACATGTGAATTCACCCTGCATATGATTCTTGCTGACTCTCAGGAGCCAAAGAACATTTTCCTACAGGGTAATATTTAACTGTCTGGTGGGCATGGGGTTTTAGGAGCTGAATCTCAAAAGTCTGTAGCAGCCAAATCTCATATGACCTACTGTTTACTTCTCCCATAGCTGTACATTCAACCTTCTCTGTACATTCCCAAAAAGAACAGAAAAAGAATAAATCCCAGGTGAGCTCTTTTTCATTTCTCACATTGTTTTCCATTGCATGAAACAATGAAGATAAAACTAATAAACTGTCAAGGAAAAATACAGAGTCAACACAGAGTTAACAGATTGAAAGCAAGGAAAGGTCAACATGTTAATTATGTGGAGATAATTGTAATTGTTTTTCCAGTAACATATATATATTACACATTAAATTATGTAACAGTAACTTTTATAATAAGAATTATGTGCAGATTTATCTTTGATACTCTGTCCAAAAGGATAATGCTTTGCCTTGACCATAAAAATAAAAAGTTGTTTGTGTGTGTGTGGGTGTGTGTGTGTGTGTGTGTGTGCTTCATGGAACACAAAAATTTCCTGGCCTGAAGTCTGAAAAAATTCTCTGTCTTCCTGAAAGTAAGGTAGTTGATAATCTCAATTAACAAGTCTGAGATGAATGCTGCCCATCTTCACCTGATTGTTCTTTAGTGGTACAGAGAGCAGAAGGCCAAAGCATAACTTAGTTGTTTCAAGTTGATTTTTTTTTAAGGCGTATTTATTTATTTGAGGGGGGAAGGGGCAAAGGAGAGAATCTCAAGCAGACTCCCAATGATAATGAAGCCCCACGTGGGGCTCTGTCTCATGGCCCTAAGGTCATGACCTGAGCCAAAATGGAGAGTTGGATTCTTAACTGACTGAGCCACCCAGGTGCCCCTCAAGTTAATGATTTCTTTTGTCTGCTTTACAGTATTGTCCTTTTCCTGTTGCCCTTTAGGACAACTTATCCTCATGTGATTATCTTTGGTCTATTATAATTCTTACCTTATTATTTTTCTTGACTGATTTCATATTCTGTGGATTTTTAACTATTTCAAAGGATGGACAGCCACTCAATTTGAAATTCAAACTCTGAATGTTGTGCTTATTTAGGTGAGAGCTATTGCCTATCAGATATAGTCCTTCTGAGCAAAGCAAATTGTTGATTTTCTATATGGTTTTTGCAAAGAGTTGGTATATTCATTTCCTGTGGATGCTATAACAAGTTACCACAAATTTGGTAGCTTAAAACAACAAAAATTTATTCTTTCACAGTTCTGGAGGCTAGAAATCTGAAATCAAGTTGTTGTCAGGGATGTGGTCCTGCTTAAGCTTCTAGATGGATTCCATCCCCCATCTCTTTCATCTTCTGGTGGCTTTTGGGAGAGAGGCAGGAAATAGAATGGAGAAAAATAAGATGAAGAAGAATAAATACTTTGTAAGCCCTATATCAGTGTTCCCCAGAGAAACAACCAATCAGATGTGTGTGTGTACAGATGGCATATAATGTAGACATACATAAATACACATAGGTATACATTTGATTTATGGAATTGGCTCATGTGATTGTGGGGGCTGGCAAGTCTAAAATTTGATGAACAAACCAGCAAACTGGAAACTCAGGACTTAATGCTGTAGTCTTGAGGCAGAATTCCTTTTTGGGCGGGGGGAACTTTAGTTATTGCTCATATTAGGCCTTCAACCGTTTGGATGAGGCCAACCCACATTATTGAGGGTATTCTACTTAAAGTCAACCCACTGTAGATATCAACCACATTTATAAAATACCTTCATGGTAACACTTAATAAGTGTTTTATGAAATAACTGGATACTGTAGCCTACCACATTGACACATAAAACTAACCATCACAGGTCCTATAAGAAGATATACAGCAGCAATCTATTGTGTTTTATGTTTGTGTTGTATGTATGAATACATACGTATGTGTTAATATATATGTGGTGTGTATATAAAGAAATACATGTATAAATATAGACATTTTATGATCATGTGACTAGTAAACAGTACTTGGCTGGATTATTTATATGCATGACATAAGATACTCCTTTTATATTGGGTATATAACTCATTCACATTTATTGTGGTCACTGATGATGTTTAGTTTTAGTTTCTCCATCTTTATTTGTATTTTTATTTATCCCATTTTCTTCCTTTCTGTAATTTTTCTCTGTTCATTATATTTCTCTCTTCCAGTGGTTTGAATATTCACTATTCTATTTTTTTCCATTGGTTCTCCTGGAAACAGTTAACATAGGTTTATATTTGTATTTTTTCCATCAACATCAAGAATTTTTATTTTCTAGACCTGACCTGATCTTTTGCAGGTTTTACTGTCCCTTCCTCCCACATCTCATGTTTTATAGAAGTGATCAGAATCGTTTTTTAATTTTTTAAATTGATTTTTGTAAAGATTTTTATTTATGTACTTGAGAGTGAGAGCAAGAGAGACCACAGAGAGTGAGGGAGAAGCAGACTTGCTGCTCAGCAGGGAACCTGATGCAGGACTCAGTCCCAGGACCCTGGGATCATGACCTGAGCCAAAGGTGGATGCTTAACCAACTGAGCCACCCAAACGTCCCGGAATTATTTTTAAATATAATTTTTTTAAAAATCCTTTATAAACAGGTGCAATATTTAGACATGACTAAGTTATCTGGTTATTCTCTGTAATTTCCAAGGTAGTTGGATTGAAATGTCTAGAGACAAGAGTTCAGTGAGCTAACACCTTGATCTTGGACTTCCAGCTTCCAGAACTATGAGAAAATATACATATGTGTTAAGCCATCTAGTGTGTGGTAGTTTGTTATGGGAGCCTTAGCAAACTAATAACATATGGTAATTATATTTTTAATTCTTTGAGGACACACCATACTGTTTTCTATAGTGGCTGTACCATTTTACATTCCCACAAATGTACACAAGGGTTCCAGTTTTTCCACAGCCTCACCCATGCTTTTATTCTGTTTGCCAATGGATGTGAGGAGAAGTATGTTCTTTTGAGTAGTATTAATCTCCAGTGCTTTAAAAACAGTAGTTTCCTATTCTTGGAATCATAATAATTATATAGTTTTTTTTTCTTACTCAGTTTTTCACTTCATCTGGTGAATGTCTTTTATGTTACTGGTTCTTAAATTTCTAGTGAAACTTCATTGTCTGTTTTTATATGTGAAGACTTGGTTTGATTCATGTAGGTAGCTATTGTGAGTTATTCAGAAATATAGAATGCTGTTTCTTTATCTGTTTTCTCTCCTTAGTGAAAGAACTGACTTCAAGGATTTATAAAGGAAATTGTTGAAAAAATATAACCTGGTGAATTTCCTTTTAGATTATCAGCAGGGAGTATATAGGCAACCTTAAGGGACTATTGATTTTTCAAGTGGAGATTTCACATACTATGGATTTAGATCATCATGATCTCTCATCAAAGACCAGCCTTAAAACGAATTCGGTATCTATTTTCTTTCTGGCTGACTTGGCATTGCAAGAACCCCTGAAGCATTTCCCTAAAACACTTTTTAAAATCTAGTTTATCCTTCAGCCATCAGCTGTGCTTATAAAGAGTGGCAAATGCCCAGAGTGGTCTGACATTCCTTCAGTTAATTCCTCAGCCCATCAATCAGAGCACTGTCTACTTGGAGCTTAGATTAATTTGGTGGTTGTATATACCATGTACTGAATGTATGCAAACACATGCATGCAACCCATGGGCAGTTCTCTTTGTACTGTCGTGTGGGGCTATAAAAATGGGCACATACACCGAAATCATGCAGAGCGATCTTAATCATGGGGGAAGGTGATAGTTCTGTGATCTTTAAAAATATTTGTCAAAACATTAAAAAATGTATAAAAATGAAAAAATACTGTAATATTTAGTACTAAGGACCTCTTCATTAAGATCCTTTTGTTGTAGATCTAGAGTGTCTCAAATGGAGGCAGTATCAACTTTCCCAGTCAGGTATTTCTTCTAAAACTCCATTTATATTTGATTTGCATTTCACTTCTACTGTAATCACGTCTCATTTCTTTGAGGCTCTTTCACCTTTGTTGGTCAGTTCCCTTTTGCAAACCATTTAACTGTTTTTGCTAGATGCCATATTGCCAGGAGACAAGGAAGGAACATGTGTTTTGTGTGTGGACTGAGTAACAGATGTGCAGTGATCAGTCACTGGTGGACTTTGAAAAAAAAATGACATGATTGATAATTGTTTGTGATGTTGGTTATTTATGTAGTGATTTGCGGATTGAAGAACAGGCACCAAAATTTGTACTTTATGTGATTACTCACAGTTACCATTGTAACTGAAATCTGTGGTGTTGGGGGACTCTTGTTACTTAACTAAATAAATTGTGGTAACTGAAATTCATGCATGTTAGTACCATGCAAAGTATGGACCTCCTGTAGAGAGTCAGACATATTTATGTATTGACACAGATTTGTGCCAATTTGATGCTTGAAAGCTTTCCTCTCTTAAAAGGGTGAGTTATCAGAAACTTTGAAGAACTCTTTTCTAAATGAGCAATGCCAAAATTACCACAGGTTAGGGCATTTTATATCTTTAAAGCTCCAAATTCAGTTCTCTCTTGATCTTCTGCTATTATTTAATTCAGTTTGCATCCATACTAGATTATAAGCTTCCTGAAAGTAGGAACTGTGTTTTATGTATTTTAATATCCACAGAAACCAGGACACTTTCATGTATATAACATATTTTGGGCTTGTATGTATTTGTGTGGGGTTTTTTTTTGACAATTTTATTTATTTGTCAGAGAAAGAGAGAGCGCACAAGCAGGAGGAGCAACAGGCAGAGGGAAAAGCAGGCTCCCCACCGAGCAGGGAGCCCGAAGTGGGACTTGATCCCAGAACCCTGGGATCATGACCTGAGCCAAAGGCAGACACTGAACCGACTGAGCCACCCAAGCATCCCTGTATGTGTTTTTTATTATTATTATTATTATTATTATGATGATGATGATGATGATGATGTTTCTCTTTCTCCCTCCACATATAAAACAAAACAGGGACTATTGTAAGTCTCCTGTATAAACTTTTTCTAATAAACTCAATAGTAAACATGGTGAAGGATTGTTTCTAAATATATTTACTCTGTCATATAGTTTTGAGCACTTCTTGTTGATCAGATATGTGTGTTACAGGGATCAATTTCATTTGAGGATGTGACTGTGAACTTTACGCAGGAGGAATGGGGTCAACTGGACCCCGATCAGAGGACCTTGTACAGGGATGTGATGCTGGAGAACTATAACATCTTCCTCTCGCTAGGTGAGCAACTTCTCTGAATAACATCAGCATGTCCTTTTGTTGCTACCAAAGCATGTGGATCTTTTTTAGAGTTTAATGATACTTAGGTTTGGACACCAGGGATATTATTTTTTCTCACTTCCCCACTGAAAGCTTCCACTGGGTCCCTTCACTGTGCAGCTCCTGAAGCTGGACTTTGGTTTTTCTTCTGAGTTCCTAAAATCAGGCAGCTTTTCTGTATCCTGTATCATTTTTCGTTATCAGGACATTGCGTTACCAAACCAGAGGAGATCTTGGAGTTAGAGCAAGAAGCACCATGGGTGTTAGAGAAAGAATCTGCAAGCCAGTGTTACCTAGATGATTAATCCATTAGATCCCAGGTGGTTGTTTCAAGTATATGCATCTTTGGAGTGTTTTTAAGAATCTCTTTTAAGAAGCTCTGTTTAGAAATGACTAAGGATTCTTAGCCTGCTTGCCTAAATTCCCCACAGATACACTCTCACACATATATGTTCTCTTTTTTGGTTAGGTTTTTAGGAATTTACTCCCTTTTACTTGTACCTTGAAATTCATTCCCATGTCATATTAATATTTTATGTTGGTTAGTCTCCTTCCTCTAGCAGCCTCAACTTCATAGTCCCTTCATTTTCAAGGACTTCTTTTGTTTTTAGGAATTAATAAATTAGTTTAACCAGTATTAATTGAGCTCTGCTCAATGCCAGTCATGTTTTAAATGAAAGAGATAGAGCAATGGTAAAATTCCTTCTTGGTGAGATTCCTTGATCTCATGGAATTTGTATTAGCAGGAGGGAGATGCAGGAAGCTGATTGCCATGAGAGTTGAGAGTAGAAACAAGGAGACTAGTTAGGAAAAACAATACCCCATAGACTAGGTTTGAGGTAATAGTGTGTGCAAAGTCATGGAATTCTGGCTATCTCTCAAAGGTAGGGTTAACAAAATCAGCACCTAGATTGTAATTCATTCTCTCCGAACACTTTCATTCCTCTTGTAGTTTTTTTGAAAAACAATCTTGTCTTCATGTTTTCCATATCATGTTTATTATATAATTTTTTTATTGACCGTATCTTACTGTGAATCCTGCTCATTGTGATTCATCCACTCTTAGTGAATCCTTTATTTTCATTTTTTAATGTTTATTTTACTCCTATCCATTTTGAAATGAATATTCATGAAGGACCAAATAAGATATGTGTGTGTTTGTTGCCAATTTTACTTTCCCCTCTTCCACCACAGTATCTTTGATTGGTTGGTTTGTTGTTATCTCTTTCACCAGCTACTCAGAAAAGTAGAGGGATTGGAAAATATTGATTTAGCTTTACTTTTATCCCAAAAGACCAGCTCTAAAACCAAAGAGCTGGGTGTATAAAGGAATGTATTTGTGTATTAGACCAATTTTATTAGTAGTCATTTCAGATTCATAAGGTATGTTTTTCTTGTTTCTAGAAGAATTGAAAGTTGATGGCATAATAGAGAGCAAAGAAAACCAAGACAAACATTTATGGCAACATGCATTTATCAATAACAAAAAAGTGACTACAGAAAAAGTGAATGTGTTAAGGAAAACATTTAATCTGTGCATAGACTCTATTCCTTCCAGAAAAATGCCGCGTAAATATAATCTGGATGGAATTGGTTCAGAAAATATGTCAGAGTTAACCATTAATAAAAGCTATTCGGGAAAGAAATCTGATGATGGCAATGGTTACAAGAAATTGCTTCCTGATATTAATCATGAAAAAACTCATACTAGAGAGAAGTTTGATGAATTTGATAAAAATGAGAGCATCTTCTATCATAATGAGAATTTTATTCAGCAACAAAAGATTCACACTGTGGAGCAGCTGCTTGAATATAATGATTGCATTAAAACCTCCCACAGTAATGCTCTCTTCATTACACATAAGAAAATTCACACAGGAGAGAAATTATGTGATTATAATAAACGTCAGAAAACTTTCGGGAGGGAGTCAAACCACATGCTACGTCAGATAACTTACTCAAGGAAGAGTCACTATAAATTCAGTGAATGTGAGGAAAGCTGTGAAAAGTCAGTCCTTTGGAAGAAACATCCTAGAATTCACATGGGTGAAGAATGTGAGAAATACCACGAGTGTGATGTATGTGGGAAAACCTTCCTCCGGAAGTCAAACCTCACAATACATCACAGAATACACACAGGAGAAAAACCATATAAATGTAATGAATGTGGGAAATCCTTTTACCAGAAGTCAACCCTCACTGTACATCAAAGAACTCATACAGGAGAGAGACCCTATGAATGTGCCAAATGTGGGAAAAAATTCTACCAGAACTCAGCCCTCCATCAGCATCAAAGAACACACACAGGGGAGAAGCCTTACAAATGTAGTGAATGTGGAAAATCTTTCTCCCAAAAGTCAGACCTGACTGTGCATCAGAGCTCTCACACAGGAGAAAAACCTTATAAATGTAATAAATGTGACAAGTCCTTTAGTATAAAGTCAAAACTCACTGTACACCAGAGAATACACTCAGGGGAGAAGCCCTATGAATGTAGCAACTGTGGGAAAATGTATCATATGAAGTCAACCCTCATTAAACATCAAAGACTTCACACAGGGCAGAAGATATACGAATGCACTGAATGTAGGAAGACCTTCTGTGGGAAGTCAGTCCTCCTTAAACATCAGAGAATTCATACAGGGGAGAAACCTTACGAATGTGTAGAATGTAGGAAGACCTTTTCTGAGAAGTCAACCCTCAGTAAACATCAGAGGATTCATACTGGAGAGAAACCCTTTGAATGTAACAAATGCGGGAAGTCTTTCTGCCAAAAGTCACAGCTCATTGAACATCAGAGAATTCATACAGGGGAGAAGCCCTTTGAATGTAAAGCATGTAGGAGAACATTTTGCCAGAGGGCATCCCTCAATGTACATCAGAGAACACACACAGGAGAGAGGCCCTATGAATGTAACGAATGTGGAAAATCTTTTTATGATAGTTCGACCCTCACTAAACATAAGAGGATTCATTCAGGGGAGAAACCCTATGAATGTAATGAATGTGGGAAGACCTTCAGCCACAAAGCAACTCTCACCACACATCAGAGAATACACAAAAGAAAAACACTGTAAAGATGGATGGTGAAACCATCTTGCTATAACTCAGAACTGTTGGCCTGACAGAAAGTATATCCAGGGAGGTAACCCTATGGTTGTAATGAATGTTGGAAGTCCTACCAGAAGTCAGCCTTCAGTTTACATCATAGACCCCATACAGTGGAGATACCCGGCGGTGTTTTTACCAAACTGGGCAGAGAGCAAGTCTTTTTTTTCTCTGCTGCTCTTGCATCCAGGTGGGATGATGTGCATGAGATCTGGCAGTGGGCTGTGAGTGTAATGATGTAATTCACTTCTGGTCGGACACTTAATGGTCTCCATGGCAATTCTTTGTATTCTCTGCTCTCTATGGAGTAGGATGTAGGGTGCTTTCTGTTGAGAGGTCAGCACTCACTGTGTGTTGGTGAACTCACACAAGAGTAGAAATCTCTGTCAACATCTTGGTGTTTAGAAACCTAATCCACAAATGAAACTTATTGTAACTGGAGAAATCAGAGTTAAGAAATCTTGAGATTGCAACAAATTTTAGAAAACCTTTACCAAAAGGTATTATCTGGTTCAACCTCAGGTAAACTAATAGACTGAAACCATGTAAGCACATGGTTTTCTGAAAGCTTTCAGCAAAACATATTTTATTGTATTTCAGAGAATTATTATTGAGGGAAACTGGATTTAGAAAATACAGAAATTTTTTTCTTTAGAAAAGATTTTTAAGTTGTAACATAGGAGATACAGAGGCCAAGTATATATTTTTCACATTTAGGACTACTCTGAGTTTAAGAAAGCTGCTGTGAATAGTAAGCTCATTGTACTTACCACCATAAAATGTGTTCATTAACAAAGCAACCCCATCCCGGAAATGTTTACTTGGGGAACCGAAGTAAGTTTGAGTGTGCCAAACCCAACTTAGATGTAACCTGGGAACTATGTGTATAGCGACATGCCATACATTGTTCTTTGACTTTACTTCCTAGTAAAGTATGTGTTGGCAACCATGATATGGTGCAGAAATTGGCAGACATTTTCTGTAGAAAGCCATATAGTAAATACCTTAACCTAAAGGCTACATGTGCTTTCTGTCACTTTTTTTTTTTTTTTTTACAACCTGTTAAAAATGTAAAAAATTATTCTTAGCTCATGGGCCATTGAAAAACAGACTTGGCCAGATTTAGCTTATGGACCGGAGTTTGTGGACCCCCGATACAGTGGTTAAAAGCATGGACTCTGAAAATGTACTTGGTAGGCTCAGGTCCCAGTTCTATTGCACATTAGCTGTGTGGCCTGGGACAAATCCTTTAACATTTGTTCATTTCTTTTTTGCAAAATGATGACACTGCCATTACACTACCACATGGAGTTCTAGTAAGGACTAGGGAAGTTAATAAATACAAAATACTAAACCACTGCATACAGTGCTGCAAGTGTTAGCTATTATAGGACTTGTAACAGATTTGTTGGAGCTTTGCAGACTTTTGATTACCTACTCCACTGTTCTTCACTCTATGCCAGTAGAAGATTCAGGAAATGAATGATGATTGGTCTGACCTAATTTTTTTCCAGCTTATTGAGGCATAATTGACAGACAAAATTGTAAAATATTGAAAATGTATAATGTGAAGATTTAAGTATACACTGTAAAAGGATTCCCCCATCAAGTTAATTAACGCAACTATCACCTCACAAGTTTATCAGCCATGCCCCGCCTTTTTGGTGAGAATGTTTATGTTCCACTCTCAGCAAATTTCAGTTATATAATATGCTGTTATTAACTCTAGTTAACCAGTAATACATTAGATCCTCATGGTCTCACCTAATTTTGAAAAACGTATCCTGATTAATGATTAATTTGTAATAAGCATCTGACCCAGCTCTGGCCAGTGAGAAGAAACTCTGAAGAATATTCAGTGAGGTATGGGAAAATAGGATTCCCCAGAGGCTAACAAATATTTGATTTTTTTTTTTAAAAAGCCCTTTGATTTTGCTGGATATTTTTATGTCTGGATGTGCTATCTGATAGTAGTTTTTGATCCTAAGGTAGTATCCGATGATGGCAGTGAATCAACCAACCCTAGAACTTCTTTATATGAGAAAAATTTTTTCTAATTAAACTAGTTGAGTTGGGATTTTCTGAAAATGGTTTAACAAACTTACAGGTATACCTTTTTGAAGAGTTATTAATTCAGAAATACTAACATTCATTAGCCTCCAGAGAGGACATGTTGTGAGAAACTGATTCAGGGGTGGCTGTTTTTCAGTAAATCTCCATATAGTGAGCCTAACCATTAGAAAAACCTATTTGTTTTTACATTATATGAAATGAGTGTCTAATTCATTGAGCTTTCTTTGCATCTATATGAGAAAAGCACTTAGAAAATCATTATCTCATGTATACCTTATATTTAAAATATGTGAAATAAACATTAAGTTAAATTGAATTATCCATTGATCTGTCTCTCTGTTACTGTTTGATTAGATAAGGTATGAGATAAGGATCTAATGTTTTCCCAAAGGAATAATCCGGTCTCAACACCATGTGATGGAAGTTTGAAGTACCATCTTTACTAAATGTAAGGTGCTAAATTGTCATTTGTAGAGGGTACTTTTGTTCAGGACCCCTTCCCTTTATTTCCTTTAGTAACCAGTTTACCCTCATGACATAGGAGCTAGTAGATCTCCTAAAGATTCCATATCCCTTGACTTCACATTTATTCCTGGGAAGTACATTTGATCCAAGTGGGCCAGTAAGTGCCCGACGTGGGATTTTGTAAAAGGATAACATCATGTTCAGTGGTTGGTGACCTGGGACTTTTAGCAGCCATGAGAAAGTGTCTGCATGAAGAAAAATAGGCATGTAGAAACATTTAAGAGAGACAGAATCTTGATGCTGCACAGGACCAGTCAGTGCTTGACCCCCTTTTTCTACATATTCCAAAGATACGTACTGTTATGTTCTTTTGGTTTCATTATTAAGCCAGCAGATGTTAACATCCTCTGTACCATGATCAGTTGCTGATTTTTGTTTCACTAAACTCTTTGTTTATGCTTATGCCAAAAGTAATGTTTTAATTAGTATGGCTTTTTAATGCTTTTTATTGTAGAGCAAGTCCTTTCACCCATAATTATACAATTAATCTTCAGCAAAGAGGGGAAGAATGTGCAATGGGAAAAAGACAGTCTTTGTCGAAAAAAAGAATTGGGTATAATTTTACATAAAATCAAATTCACCATTTTATAAGTGTATTGTTTGAGTTTTGACAAATATACACAATTGTATAACTACCATCATGCTTAAGACAGATCTGGCAGCCACTGATCTGTTTCTGCCCCTACAGTTTTACTTTTTCTAAAAAGTGTAAATGGAATCATGGGTTATATAATCTTTTATGTCTGTATAAGTGCTTTTGAGGTCATCCATGATATTGCATGCATCTGTAGTTTGCTACTTTTTATTGCTGAGTAATAATCCATTGTATGGATATGCCACAACCTATTTATGCATTCACCTGTTGAAGGTCATTTGACTTATTTTCAACTTTTATTATGAATAAGCCTCTTGTGAACATTTCCATTGAAGTCTTTTTGTGGACACAGATTTTCACTTAAGTAAATACCTATGAGTAGTGGCACTGGATCAGATGATAAATAAATGTATGTTCAGTATTTTTTTATTATTTTGTTCCAGTTTTAGGTAAAAAAAAAAAGTTATGGAAGCACTGTGAACTGGTTAAGATTAATTAAAAAGATCACACATGAATATATCCTAGTAAAAATTTAGTCATTCTAGCTTCTAAACAAAATCAGTCACTTAGAAGGAATAATGAATCATCATGGTATTTGATTTTTCAAAATCTGTAGGAATATTACAAGATTTAAAAATATTTGACAGAAATGGACTATATGTGAATGATTCAGTATCTGTTCAGAAGTGCCTGTGGGAAGGGAAAAGAAAAGACTTGGAAAGTATACTTTAAAAGTGTAAATTTCAGAGGGAATTTCTGAATAAACTTAGCCCAATTAAGTTATATAAAAAACAGTGTGGGGGAAATTGCAAGAGAAAATGAATCTAATAAAAATTAAAAATTTCAAAGGATGATACTAATGATTGCATTATATTTGTAATGTAAGTGTTAAATGATTTATGAAATAGGATTTACCCTAAGGAATATGTTTTAGGCAGGATTTTTGTTGTGTGAGGCTCCTTTGAATTGAGTAAGAGCTTAGTTTGCAGATAAGGGAAATTGGAATAAGTACTGTGGTGTTGCCCTGTTACCAATGTGAATTTATGGTTTCTAATATTAATAGATAAAAGTAAATATACGAAAGTGCACATATGGAAGTAAACAAACACATTTCTTAGCTCTGTCCACTAGAGATGGCACAGCAGCAGCAAAAAACCAGTAGAAATAGACATAGCTAGTTCCTGCATTTTGGTTTCTAAATGCATTTTCTGCATTCTTCACTAAAAAGAACCAGAGTTCTTAGAGAAATAACTGATTCCAGGAGTGGTTCAGGGACATTACATGATGAGCCTGGAACATTTTTTTTTTTAAGATTTTATTTATTTATTTGACAGAGATCACAATTAGGCAGAGAGGCAGGCAGACAGAAAAGGAGAGAGAGGAGGAAGCAGGCTCCCTGCTGAGCAGAGAGCCCGATATGGGGCTTGATCCCAGGACTCTGGGATCTTGACCTGAGTGGAAGGCAGAGGCTTTAACCCACTGAGCCACCCAGGCGCCCCGAGCCTGGAACATTTTTTGTGTGAGGAAGTAACGCTAAAAAATAGTGGGACCATGTCAAAAGGACATGGCTTAAAAACAAAGGGACTTACACTGGCAGATTCTGTGACAATATAAGAATTGAAATAATTGTACTACATTGAGCAAAATAGGAATCCAGGAGTCTATACTAAATAAATGGATAAATGGGGGAAAATAATATGTTTTTCCTTACAGAATAATATCAATAAATGTAGAAGGATCGCTTCTCAGCCTTTTGGTTAAGATCAAGTGTAATAAGGGGCGCCTGGGTGGCTCAGTGGGTTAAGCCGCTGCCTTCGGCTCAGGTCGTAATCTCGGGGTCCTGGGATCGAGTCCCGCATCGGGCTCTCTGCTCAGCAGGGGGCCTGCTTCCCTCTCTCTCTCTCTGCCTGCCTCTCTGTCTACTTGTGATCTCTCTCTGTCAAATAAATAAATAAAATCTTAAAAAAAAAACGATCAAGTGTAATAAATGTAGAAGGAAATAATAGAACTGAGGAATTACTGGGGCATCTGGGTGGCTCAGTGGGTTAAAGCGTCTGCCTTCAGCTCGGGTCGTGGTCCCGGGGTCCTGGGATCGAGCCCGGCGGTCAGGCTCTCTGCTCAGTGGGGAGCCTGCTTCCTCCTCTCTCTCTGCCTATCTCTCTTACTTGTGATCTCTCTGTCAAATAAATAAATAAATAAATATCTTAAAAAAAAAAAAAGGGACTGAGGAATCACCATGTGGTTAACACAGTAATGGTGACTTTGGCTAAATATCAGTGGATACTAGAAAAAACTAATGGATGAAGAATCCTATGGTCTCAAAGTATCTCCCTACAAAATATTTAATTATAAAAGGTGAAAAAAATAACTCGAAAAAAACATGGTAGACACCCTCTTAATCAAGTAATCAAAGTTAACCCTATCAGTAATGGTTTAATCAACAGCCACCTGTAAGCAACGTCATGTCCACCTGAGTGGATGCAGTGAGAAAACTCAATATTTCAGTGACAATCCAGCCAATGGATAATCTGGGTCTAGTCCCAAGAAAATACCAGGAAAAGCAAAATTGAAGTACATTCTACAAAGTAGATTATAATCCTCAAAATCCCAAGGTAATCAAAGTCCAGGAAATCGAACTGTTTCAAATTGAGGGAGACTAGAAAGATTGGACATGTGAGTAAACTACATGACCCTTGAAGGATCCTTCTTAAAAGGGCATTATTAGAACAACTGGTGAAACTTGAATTTGGTCTTTAAGTAAAATATATACATGGGTTTTTGTACTGTTCTTTCCTAAAGATTAAAAGGTTTTTTTTGTAATTCAAAGAAAAAAATACAGGGGAGTGAACCTTAACATCATGGCAGCCTAAGACATCCCTTGTTATCGCCCTTTCAACACCTAAAATTCAGCATCTAACCATGATCAAAAGTACCTTTGTGGGAGCTGTGAGATTGAGCACAATTGTCCAAGGGACCAAGGAGGAGTCTTCCCCACCTGTGTATCATGTAATAAGCAGATCCCCATGTGGTCTCTGGAACTGACAGGAACCTGTGAAATGATTCTAACACCTCTTGGCTGCAGTCCAGGAACACCTGGAAAACACTGAATTGGGCAGACACCCACTGAGGAGCGAGCCTTGGTAGAAGGCTGAGTTTCCAGAGAAGAAATCCCAGTACTCCCTTGCACCAACAAAACAACTGAATTTGGACACATTTGTAAGAGGAAACTTCTTGCCTCACCCCTTTCCGCAAGGCATCGAAACTTAAAGAGGAAGCTAGGGATCCCTCCCACAGGAACAAAGGGAGAGGAGCAAGTGAGTACCCAGCTTCCCCAGCTGTGTGGGCTGGGGCTAAAGAAACCCATTTCTCCAGTATCACCCAGAGTAGAGCTCCAAGGCAGGGAGGGAAGAGATCTGGAAAGATGGAGATAACAATATCAAAGGGCATTAAAGGGATGCAGTTCCTACTGACAGCATTCAAGACTTCAGCAAGAAGCCCACTCACGAATCATTGGGAAAGTGTCACCTGAGATTCCCTCAACTGGTGTGTGGGCACCACTAATGCCCCAAGTGCCAAACCCACACCTTCCCCTACTTTGCAGCCAGCTTCTTGTGTGGACTTCGAGGGCAGTAGCAAGAGCAAGCTGCGTGGATGGGGTATGCGCAGAAAACAAGCCAGTGTCCGCAGGTATGGGAGAAACCACAAACTTAAGCTCTTTTGCCACATTTGGGAAAACAAAAGACGTTACTGTCAGCTGAATTGGTAAGTTGTGAGATCAAAAGGAGATCTACAGACTTAAGAATTCTGCTACAAGAAGAAGCAAGATGTGTGGAGCAAGTGTGTTCATACAAGAGCAGGGAAAGCACCAGAATAAAAACAGGACAAACAAAAAGTATCTTCCATCTAAAGGCAGCTAGTAGACATTGGAGGATATGACTGCTGCTTCAAATGCAAACACAGCAAAGCAAAACCCCAAGGAATATGAAGAATCAAGGAAACAACATCACCAAAAGATCATAATAATTCTCCAGTACTAAATACAAAGACAAGGAGATATGCAATCCACCAGGTAAAGAATTCAAAATAGCGTTTTGAGGAAACTCCTTGAACTAGAAGAAAACACAGAAAGACAATTCAAAATCAGGAATCAATACGTGAGCAAAATGAAATAACAAGAAGAACCAAACAAATTCTGAAGCATCAGAATTCAATGAATGAAATAAAGTAATAAAGAACATCGACAGCAGAACTGGTCAGGCAGAAGCTGGAGGACAGACACTTTGAAATAACCCAATCAGAGGAGAACAAAGGATGAAAAAGGGCAAAGAAAACTTATGTGACCTCTTGGAAACCATGAAAAGAACTAATAACAGAATTGGAATTCAGAAGGAGAAGAGAGGGAGAATGGGAAAATAAGCTTATTTAAAGAGAATAATGGCTAAGAACTTCCCAAACCTGGGGAAAGACTTGGATATCCAGGTTCATAAAGCTAATCCATTAATCTATTATTTCAATTCCAAATGATCTTCTCCAAGACACATTAAACTGTCAAAATTCAAAGAGAGAGACCCGACAAGCAGCTAGAGAAAAAAAAGTTTAGGCTATCAGCAGATATATTCAGTGTTGAAAGAACAGTTACCAGTTAAGAATATTCTGTTGGGCAAAGATATCGTTCAAAAATGAAGGAGAAGCAAAGAATTTCCTAGATAAAAGCTGAGGGAGTTCATCACTACTGGACTTGCCTTTTAAGAAATAGTGAAAGGAGATGTTCAAACTAAAATAAAAAGACACTAAGTAACGTGAAAACATGAACATACACAACACACTGGTAAGGTGTTGTAAGTGAGATTCAGAAAACTCTTAATTCTGTAATAGGATGTTGTGTTACTGCTTGACTAATATAAAGGTGAAAGGAAAAGAGTATTAAAATAACTTTAGCTACTATAATTTGTTAATGAATATACAACATAAAAAGGTAAATTGTGACATCAAAAACAAAAGAGAATAAAATAAAAGAGTAGAAATATTTTTAAAGAAAAAAATTTATTTATTCACTCATTTCACACACACACAGAGGGAGAGAGCACAAGCAGGGGGGATAGCAGAGGGATAGGGAGAAGCAGGCTCTCCACTGAGCAGGAAGCCCGATGTGGGGCTCAATCTCAGGACCCCGGGACCATGACCTGAGCTGAAGGCAGACGCTTAACCCACCGAGCCACCCAGGCATCCCAATAGCACAAATAGTTTTTGTTTTTTTGTTTAATTTTATTTCTTTATTTGACAGATCACAAGTAGGCAGAGAGGCAGACAGAGAGAGGGGGAAGCAGGCTCCCTGCTGAGCAGAGAGCCTAATGCAGGGCTCCATACCAGGATCCTGAGATCACGAGTTGAAGGTACAGGCCCAACCCACTGAGCCACCCAGGCGTCCCCCAAAACTAGAATTTTATTCAAACATTTTCTGCAACTAAGGCTAAAATATTTTAAGTTAAATTTTTAATCAAAATGTTTATTTCTTTAAAGATTTTACTTATTTATTTGACAGAGAGAGACACAGTGACAGAGGGAACAACAAGCAGGAGGAGTGGGAGAGGGAGAAGCATGCTCCCTACTGAGCAGGGAGACAGATGTGGGGCTCGATCCCAGGACCCTGGGATCATGACTGGAGCCAAAGGCAGATGCTTAAAACTGAGCCACCCAGGCACCCAGCAAAATGAGTTTAAAAGGAAATCTGTGGCATTCCTCTGATAAAGAGAAGATCACTAAGAGTTGGAAAAAAGCTGCTCTTAGAGCTCACCTCCCCTCAACAAGAGCACTACATTCCTAACCCTAAGGCAGCACATAGAGTCCAAACAAAAAGTCTTTGTAAGATCAGACTCCATATTGGCTTAAGACACCTAAAAATCAAACATATGCAGTACAGGCCGCAAATACCGCAGTCTTTGGCCCACAAAGTATAGTAATTACATTAAACGAACAAGCCAGACATTAAGATGTGACTTCCACTGATTTATGCCTGCCCCAAACGGTCTTCACCAGGCAGATCTCATGTGGTTTTAATAGTGGTGGCCTCCCAAAGGCAGTGATGCAGACCCTCTTTCTGTCCAAGCAAATCTGTTGTTATAATGCAAGTTTTTGTTGATTCACGCAAATACTTTGGCAAGGGTATCAGCCTCGGTACTGGTAATACATGCTTTTGATGGAGAGCAAACAACATATGTTGATTTATCTAATTTCTTCCTATGTACTGTCTACATTCCACATCTAATGAAACAGCCATGGCTCCAGACATCAAATAGATTCTGTTAGGGTCTACTACTAGACTTGTAACAGCATCCAAATGAAAAATCATAGAATGGGCCATTTTACCTATTTTATTGTCAAAAATTTGATGTGTCTATCTTCATTAGCAGTTTTTTTTTTTTTTTTTGTAACGGGAAGCATGGGATGACTTACTACTCTGTTAATGTGTTTATTGGATTGTAAACCAGAATCTATTTGTGATGAAATCATCACCAGTGACTGATATTTCTAAATCATAAGTTAAATGTACTTTCAGTGTTGAAAGAGGTCATCATATGAACTGGATCCCAGCTACTGGGTGAACTGATGTCAGTATTATACACACCTTGTCTCGAAGTGAAAATACATGGCAGTTTCTCCCAGATTCCATAACCTAACAGTGCCATCTGCTGAACAAGACAGTAACTGATTTTTTTTTTTTTGAAGGATAGAAAAAGTAAGGAATGTAACAGCTCAGTGTAAATTAAGAGAGAACAGGAAATTGAGGGATAGTATTGTAAAATGCAAGAGAACAAGGAATTATTCTTCATAAAAATTTGTCAAAGGTTATTTTTATAGCATGAATGAGAGAAATTGATTATAGGGGTATTTAGGAAGTATTTAAAGATACTCTATTATAACATAAAATGTGATGGTTTCTCTTCTAACTTAGCAGTGCATATCTCAATGACCTGGGGAATATATAATCTAAATAATTAAGCCCGAGGTGTCCCTTAGGTTGTTTTTTTTTTAATTTTTATTTATTTATTTGACAGACAGAGATCACAAGTAGGCTGAGAGGCAGGCAGAGAGAGAGAGAGGTGGAAGCAGGCTCCCCCCTGAGCAGAGAGCCCGATGCGGGGCTAGATCCTAGGACCCTGGGATCATGACCTGAGCCAAAGGCAGAGGCTTTAACCCACTGAGCCACCAAGGCACCCCCCCCCTTAGGTTGTTTTAATGAGAATTTCGGATAAAAGAATAAGACAGACACATGGATTGTCAAAAGAAATTAAAACTAAAAAATTAATTAAAATTAAATCAGATAATTTTGATGACTTCCTCCTTAAGTACTATTATCCTAAAAATAGTCACTATAATTTAAAAAATAAAATATCAAGAGTCAAGATCAATCTAGCAACAAGAAAGCATAAAGAAGTAAGAACATATAAAATGGGTCAGATAATACATAAAATGTAATATAGTACTAACAGAACATATACATTAATATTTTATTGATTTTTGATAAATTATATATACATATGTAAGATATATTTGGGAATCCAGTCTTCTGTGCTCATGTCTCCAAGGACTGTGATGCCCAAGCTCTCCTCAGCTGGTGAAATCTCACATTGAAGAGTAAGCTGGTGGGCCTTCTCTGCATACAAGCTGTGTCCTTTCAGGGTGCCTGGGTGGTTCAGTGGGTTAAGCCTCTGCCTTCAGCTAAGGTCATGATCCCAGGGTCCTGGGATCAAGCCCTGCATCAGGCTCTCTGTTCAGCAGGGAGCCTGCTTCCCCCTCTCTCTCTGCATGCCTCTCTGACTACTTGTGATCTCTGTCAAATAAATAAATAAAAATCTTAAAAAAAAAAAAAAAAAACTGTGTCCTTTCTCAAACCTACATGTACCTGATCAGATGCCGGGAGACCTAGCCTGCTTCTCTGAGGACCAGAGTGCATTTGGACCTGATGGTGCTCCAGTGGGTTATGGTTGACGATTCAACAACAGAAGTGGCTCATTGCCCAACCTCAGATCTTTGAGTTTAAAAATGTGCAAGGTGTGGAGTTCCAGAACCATCTTACTGCCGCCCCCAACATGTCCTATATGCCAAAGAACAACATATATGTAGGTTTTCCTCCTTCGCTGCTGCAGGAGGCAGGGTGCATGATCAGTTCAAAGTGGCCTTTGAATCCATCAGAGATGTGTTTGTTGATTTGCTTTGGTATCATGAAGCATAGTGTTTCTCTTGTGCACACATTTGGAGCTTGTGGGTCTCAGATGAACTGCTGTGTACAGGGCACCCCAAAACCCTCAGAGAACACCTCTGCAGAGCATTGCTGGGCAACAGCTCCCATTCCATAATGTCTACTAATACGAAACAAGGAGACTGATTGCTTTTGTTCTTCTGTTATTTAAGGAGATGAGCACAGTAGATGCGGTCTCAGGCTTTAGGTGCCCGGGTTTGAATTCAGCTTGATCATCTACGTCTGCTGTGATGTGGAGCATGTTACCACTTAGCCAAGCCTCAGTCCCTTGGCTCTAAGATGCAGGTAAAATTTTCGGGAAATGGTGGGTGAAAGAATTAAAGAAGATGCTAAATGGAAAACTGTTAGCACATCGCCCATTGCAAGGTATGTTGTCAAAATAAAATTAAGTAAAAATGTTTTCCTTTACAAACATCCTATGACCCTATGAGAGGTGACCTGGTAAAACCAAAACCAATATAGCCACCTCCATGTAAGCCTGTCTGTACTCCCTAATCCTCCCAAGGGATCAGAGAGGGTTAAGAGCTCCTGCCCAGGATGAAGTTGAGCCATCTACTTTGCTTTTGAAAGGAATACAGTTGAACAAAGTTAACCACGTAGAAAAAACTGTTATTGCTTATTATTGGCAAATCACTTATGGGATGGCCCAGTTCATTTGCCATTCCAACCTTCTTTTGCAAGGGGGATCTTAGACTTCATCTAGTCCACATTTTCCTTTTATAAAAAAGAGAACAAGTCCAGAAAGGTCAAAAAACTATCTCAAGTTCATTCACTCCTATTTCCCTGCTTTCCTTGTAATGGAAGAATATATGGGACTAGGAAGCTCAAATGCCCATGCTTGCTTTTCACCCAGGATTTCCTACAGGCCAGTACTCCAAGACCCCACCACCCCTTCCCCAGGTAGGACAATGCTGGGCTTTCGGAGGGAAGGGGTTGAGCAGTGGGAGGGGTGGGGAAACTCAGCACAGTAAACCCTGACCAGAGAATATGGCTTCCTAGCATATTCTTTTGTCTTCTCCCCAGTCTGCCGGTTCAGCACTGGGAAAGGCTGCAGCTAGCGAGTGGGAGCACTCATGGTGTTCTTGGTGGTACTTGAGGGCAGGCCCAGCCTATGGAGCACATTAGTGGACTCCTTTCTGCAGGTGTCCATTCCCTGTTGTGGCCCCACCCAGGCTGCTGGAACGTGCTCGGGTGGTGTAGGGTTGTCCCTCCTGTATGTCTATGATCTTTACCAGAGCTCCGTCCCCCAGAACTGAAATGAGAGCCTAATAGCAAAAGCACTGTTAACCTGCCTATCAAAAATCTGAGTTATCTGTAACAAAATCCTGCTCTACAACCATTAGCTCCCTGACCCCAGGAGGTCAGCTCCTATTGCCTGCAGCTGCCAACTTGGTGGCCGCAGATGCTGATGGCAGAGCCCAACCTGTGCGGAGCATGTGGTGTTTGCACTTGGAACGTTTTTTTTCTTTAGCTGGCACTTTTGATTATCACTTTCTGATGTATTTGTCCCAGGTCGAGGATTGGGTTCCTTCTTACCCCTTCGGGTTAGACCATGGGGAATGAGATCTGAACTGCAGATCTGTGGGGTCCTTTGCGGGTGCTCTGTGATAGCTCTTCCCACATGGACAGGGGAACACACAGAGCAAAGTGGAGGCATAATGAGTCACCAGATTCTGGGATGCAAAAGCAAACCTGACCCAAGCAGCTCTTCTGCCAACAAGGCATTAGACTGAAACTTGACTGCCTTTGCCTCAGCTGCTAATTTGTCCAGTCTTCCCTGCTGTTCTTAGGACCCAAAGCCTCACCCCCAGCAAGGCCACTCCACCGTGGTCTTGTCTCCCTGGCACAGAGAGCACCTCTGCCACTCACCCCAGCTCCCTCACCGACTCAGCCCAGCATCTTGGCACTGCCTAAGTCTAAGTGGCTGTCCTGGGTATAAATAGAAACAAAGCATTAAATCAAGGTGACAGATTATTAAGTTTTCCTTGGACTTGGACCTTTTATCACAGATAGTTTTTAAATTAGATTTTCTGGGGCCCTCATTATAGCCACCAGCACAATGAGATCAACATAAGGTTGGCTCAAATTTCCATCAACTGTGGAAATGAAAGCACACCCTGAGATTTTTGTGAATTCTTGGGGGACTAATGTGCTCACGATCATGTGTGAGAAATGTTTCTCTGGCAAGCTCCCTGCACATGCGAGGTTGGAAGGCCACTGGCTCCCACTGCCCCTACACTTGGTGAAGTCCAGCCTCTGCATGGTCAGAACCCACTGTGTGGCCCAGAGGGAGTGCTGTGACCTGGGCAGGCCCTGGGCAGAGACACCAGCCTGGACTTGAGAATATCCAAATCCCCCCGTGTGGGATAACTTCGGAAGGTATAGTCATATTCTGAACTAGTAGGGATTAGGACTTCCATATATGAATTTTAGAGGGACACAATTCAGCCCATATCAGGGCTATAGGCCCCAGCTTTGGAACAAGCTTATTAATGGTTTCTAAGGATCTAAGTACAAAGTTGGAGATAAATAAAGATCCTCAAATGGAAAGCAGACAGGCTTGAACACTTTAAAATTCTGTACATAGGGATGCCTGGTGCCTGGGTGGGTTAAGCCTCTGCCTTCGGCTCAGGTCATGATCTCAGGGTCCTGGGATTGAGCCCCACATCGGGCTCTCTGCTCAGCGGGAAGCCTGCCTCCCTCTCCACCTGCCTCTCTGCCTACTTGTGATCTCTCTGTCAAATAAAGAAATAAAATCTTTAAAATTCTGTATATAACCTTCAGGCTGTCTGCCTGGGTTAGGGAGAGCTGGAACTGGCTGACACAGAGAATACTTAAAAAGTAAAATCAAGGTTGCCTGGGTGGCTCAGTGGGTTAAACTGCTGCCTTCGGCTCAGGTCATGATCTCAGGGTCCTGGGATCAAGTCCTGCATCAGGTTCTCTGCTCAGCAGGGAGCCTGCTTCCCTCTCTCTCTCTCTGCCTGCCTTTCTGCCTACTTGTGATCTCTGTCTGTCAAATAAATAAATAAATCTTTAAAAAAAAAAAAGTAAAATCAAAAACATCATCAAGGCCTGGTACTATTCACACGTGAAAGGCCCTTGAGGTGATGGGTGCCTATGTGGCCAGGAGGGGGCACTGTCCCCTGCTCCCTCTAGACCAGAAAGTATATTGGTATAGTGGGCCCGACAACAGCAGAGGCTCTCCCAAAGTGACCTGCTGTTAAGTCAATGGCTGAACTCTAAGGCATATTTCAAGGCCAGAGTGGTGACGGACCCTTCCTGGGGGCTGCTGCTAGGGGCCAGGTGCTCTCCTCTTTAGGAGTCAAGCAGGGACCCCTGGGCAGAAGCTCCCACACAGGTCTGTCTGGGCAGTCTCTAGATGCTGTAGGACAAGAAGGGCACTGTGGTCACAGTTCTGCCTGGCCCTCTCTGAAGTCTGCAGTTGCCAATAGTGGTGGCATCACCCACCCCTGGAGCTCCCTCCCAGGGAGAGAAGAGACCCAGGACTCTGAGGGAAATGGCTCTACAACTTAAGGACATCAGAGTTGAATGGCCCTAGGCCATAGCCATTTTATCCTCTTGTGCTCTAAACAAGAAAAGTGAGGCCTAGAGAGGGAAAAAGATGTGCCCAGACCCCATGAATCAGGCTTTCCGGACTGCTCCATACCTGGTGCAGAGACCATGCTGGGGGCTGAAGAAAGGCCTCCTTGCTGATGAAGTGGGTTTGGATGGACACACAGGATGTGGTAAGGGATGAGATCAGAGAATGAGCCATAGTGGCTTGAGAGGTAAGAGATATGATCAGTGAGGGGATGCTCCTTCCAGAACTCTCTAGGTCAACCACAAATGTTTGCACATGTCAGGGATCACCCTGGGCTCTTCTCTTTTATTGACATTACATCTAATGATTTCAGGAGACACATCTTGAAAAGAGAATTAGATTTCCAAAGTGAGTCATAATTATTGTATACGTAATGTGTTACGTATAATGGAGTGTATCTAAGATCTAATATGCTCAGAAACGGCCCTTGTGCCAGGTGGTACAATTCTGACTTTCCAGCTGGTCCAGCCCACCTCTCCATCTTGTTGTTTTTCAAGAGAAAGCCCCTCCATCATTATGCACAAACCTCTAGGGCCAGCAAGACTCGGATTCCGTTTCCACAGAATGCTGGGTCTTCTTCTAAATATGGAAAATAACAACAGGAACAAAAATCTTATACATTTTTGCTGTATATAATTTTAAAACCAAAGTTATAAGGTTGAAGGTAAAGAAGTGGTGGGGGGGTGCCTGGGTGGCTCAGTGGGTTAAAGCCTCTGCCTTTGGCTCGGGTCATGGTCTCAGGGTCCTGGGATCGAGCCCCGCATAGGGCTCTCTGCTCCACGGGGAGCCTGCTTTCCCCTCTCTCTGCCTGCCTCTCTGCCTACTGTGATCTCTCGCTCTCTGTCAAATAAATGGATAAAATCTTAAAAAAAAAAAAAAGAAGGCAAAGAAGGGAAGCTGGGAAGCAGCCATTGTGTCTGGAAGGACAGACTAAGGTGCTACATGACTATAACTCTGCATACTTATGTACCCACAATGGTTGCCTGCTCCTGAAACACCTAGTTTGTAAGAGTATCATGTCTACAGGATGGCAAAGAGCACTGGCTTTGGGTTCTGATGCTCACAAGTCCTATTACTGGCACGTTTGAGATGTCTATTATACATCCAAATGGATATGTCAGTTCAGTTTCAAAGGTCCCACCATATATCACATCATATACAAACTTCTGAATAGGGGGAGAATAAAATAACTGGCAGAAAAGATTTTAGGAAGTTTTAAAAATTCTTATTTTTATTCTAATTTAAAGTGGATAATATATTCACATAGTTCGAAATTCAAGAGATTTATAAATGCATGTGTGAAGAGTCCCCATACTTTTGTCCCCAAGCTATTTGGTTCCATTACCGGGACATAACTGATTTATTGTGTATCTTTAAATGATGTGTAAAATTTTCTTTTTTGGCATTAATAATTGGGAGTTTCTATCTTGAACAAAACAAAACAAATGGGTATGTTAGGGAGGAAGCTAGAGTTCAAGAAAGAGGTCTGAATCATTGATATAAATTTGGGAGTTGCTGGCAAATGATGGTGTGTTGTTAAGGGTCCAATCAGGAGAGAGAAACTCACTGTAATTTGAACAGAGAAAGTTTACTTTAAGCATTATTAACTACAACAGGGAATTGGAGCAA
Source organism: Lontra canadensis (assembly GCF_010015895.1). Classification (NCBI taxonomy): domain Eukaryota; kingdom Metazoa; phylum Chordata; class Mammalia; order Carnivora; family Mustelidae; genus Lontra; species Lontra canadensis. Next base: position 26,606,836 of record NW_022630997.1, read on the forward strand.
TGGGTATGGGCTCTCTGAAGAATGTTAAGAATAGCAGACCTGAGGAGCAGCCACTACCCTAGGACGGGGATAGAAGGCACAGGAAGAGTCCCCCTCCTCAACTCCCAACCCTATCAGCTGAGATCTAGATCTCATTGAAGGGGTATGGCCCTTCACCCTATGTCAGGGTGGTCGCTGCAGTGCTGTACCACTGGAACTTGTTGGCAATCCCTCTCTGGGTGCCGGACAAAAGGGAGGTGTCTCAGGAGAGTCCCTCCATAACAAAAGTGCTAGGAAATGGGCATAGGGGGACCCTGGAAAAATGACCCACCTGCAGGAGCCTTACCAAGAAGCAGAGCAGAACCAGGAAGAAGGACTGCTTGCTCCTGCAAAATTGCTCCCCATTGTCCTCTACTGACAAAACTTGACATACATGCCAGGGTCAAAGGAAGCATTTTTAGAGCAGGCAATTAAGAATGAATTTGTAGCAGAGATACAATAAATTGTTAACTGATACAAATGACATATAAAACTACAAGAAAGAATGAGATCACCCAGGGAAGAAGTAGAGACATAGAAGAGAAGATCAAAGTCAAAATCCTGTGGACTAACTTCAACAGTCAGGTTCGAGTGGAAGAACCTTTAGCAAAGACTACTGAGAAGGTGCCTGCATGGCTGTTGTTAAGCGTCTGGTTCAGCTCAGGTCATAATGCCAGTGTCCTGGGATCAAGCCCCACATAAGGCTCCCTGCTCGGCGGGAAGCCTGCTTCTCCCTCTCCCATTCCCCCTGCCTGTGTTCCCTCTCTCGCTGTGTCTCTCTGTCAAATAAATGAATAAAATCTTGAAAAAAAAAAAAAAAAAGAAAGGAGAAGTCAAGACTGTGAGTGGTGTGCTGGGAGCAAAGAGAATCTAAAAGAGAATAGAAGAGGAACTGGAGACTATTCCTTTGTGAAATTTTGCTACAAAGAGGCACGGAGAAAAGGTGTAGTATCTGTTATAGGAAATGGGCCAAGCAGAGTTTGTTATGAAGATGGGAGAAATAACTACATATTGCACGGTGATGGGAATAGTCCAGTAAAAACTGATGATGTTGTGGGGGGAGGGAGTGCCTGGGTGAGTCCTGGGTGGCTCAGTGGGTTAAAGCTTCTGCCTTTGGCTTGGGTCATGATCTCAGGGTCCTGGGATCGAGCCCCACATCAGGCTCTCTGCTCCGCGGGGAACCTGCTTCCTCCTCTCTCTCTGCCTGCCTCTCTGCCTACTTGAGATCTCTGTCTGCCAAAAAACCCCCCAAAAACCTGATGATGTTGGGGGAGAGAATAGACTGGGAGGAGTGATACCCTGGAGATGATAGGATCTTGCACTCAAGAACAGGATTCCTTTAGGTGGACATAGCGGTAGTTCACCTACAGTAACAAGCAGGCAGCAGAGGGGGGCATGAGTGGATGTGATGGTGAAAGTCTGACATGGTAGGAGTCTCCAGTTCCATTTTTTTGGTGAAATCAGAAGCAAGGAAGGGAGAGGTGGTGGGAAGGATTGAAGAGAGAAGAGGAGATGCAAAATACTCACTTGGAAGAATGGCACAGACGAGGCAAAGTTAGCATTACTGAGCTGAGGGTGGTCAGTATGGTTCTGGGTTTCCCCCCAGCCATTCGTTGTAGTGTGCAGTAGATGCAGAATTGGGTTTACCCAGGGCTCTTATTTTACCAAGCAGATATGATGAGGTGACAGAGAGGCGAGGCAGTATACAAGAGACTGACAATGATAGCCCGTGGAGTTTAAGTTAATTTACTAGGGAAGTAAAAGTCATCAAGGGAGGAAGGTAGTAAGATCTGGGTCGGAGATACTGGCTGGATTACAGTTGGCTTCAGGGCATTAGAGGGAGTAACCCAGTAAGATACGAGGCGGCAGTCAGCGTGGGATGCTTTGGGGATTGCTACGCTTGGACCTGACAAGGTCTAGGGTCTGATCACAGGCAGAGTGAGGGGTTTGATGGTTAAGACAGGACAAGAGTGCGACTCATGGAGTCGAGAGAGTGTTGGGATTATCTACCGGTATACTGAAAGCTCCAAGAAGTGAGAGGGATACTGTTGGAGGGAGTTAAATAATTATACACGCTTGACAGATGAGAGAAGTGTGTGCCCTGTAGGGTAGCCCTCCCTAGCACCGCAGAGTAAATACTTGTGGGATATTGAGGGACAGAATGAGCTCACGGTGAAAAGCATGAAGCATAGAGGAGTAAGCCTAGGTTCGTGGGGGTTGAACTGAGTCTCAGGAGCACTGTGAGATCATACTGAAAAGAAAACCTCCAAGACAAGAGGGAGACATACACTCTGAAAATGTACCCAGCTTTGTAGCCACGAGGACATCCCAGCTCACCTGAGATGGGGGTTAGATGAACTTCAAGGCAGGCCCTCAGGTGGGAATGGGCAGGGCCCTGGCAAGGCAAACCTGTGCCGGAAGAAACCGCAGGAGGCTGCGTTCTTCCAAGGAAAGCCCCCTTCTCAGGAACAGAGAACGTGCTGAGTCAGTTTGTCCCTGCCTTCAGTCTTGGTGCAGGTAAAAGAGGGAATTACAGCACTAAAGAGGTCCGAGAATGTCCAGCTCTTTGAGGATGAGCAGGCAGATGAGCCAGACAGACTTCCGACCATCGGATATTCCAAAAGGCCACGGAGGAACCCGATGCCGGCGGCATTCGGAGGGGACGGGTGCCATTACTCCGGTTGACCGAGACTAAATATGTTACTTCGTCTTTCGTCCTACACCAGGGAACGGGCTCCAGGCCGCACTGTCGCCACGGCCTCCGGGGTAACTGGGATGTGCTCCGCGAAATGATTCGGAGTCCCAACGCAAGGTTGGCAGGGCGGGGCGGCCCGCGGCCCTCAGGTTGGCTCGCTTCGCGCAGTCGTCGCCTGCGCCCGTCTCAACCAATCAGGAGCCTCCTTCTGGCTTTCCCGCGAGTCGTCCTCTGGCCGGTCTCTTTCTTCTGCCTCCTTGTTTCCTGCCGGCCTGTGGAGTCCGCGCGTAGGGTACACTTCCGTTTCCGGCGCTGTCCATGCGGGCCTGAGAAGTAGCAGTTGTGAACCCGGTAACGGCCGCGGTAGGGGAGGCGGTGGCGGTGGGGTCCCGGGAACTGGGGCTCTGAGAGGTTTGCGAATCGTGCTTGGCAAGGTCGGCCAGGACAGTCTTTGCCCCTGAAGAGCGCCTCAGGCGCTGGCCCAGTCGCACCCAGTACCTGCCGGAGTCTTGCTCCGAGGTCGTTGGGAGCGGCTGAATGAATTCGTGCAGAGAGCCCAAACGGTGTGGGGAGGTGAAAGGGAGAAGAGAGAGGTCGTGTCTTGGCGGGATAATCCTAGCAGGTGACTCAGACCTGGGCCAGATCTGTTGGTTCCAAGTTGTGCTTTTCCCATCCCTCTCCCCGCCCCAAAAGAGAGAGAAAAGTGTCAGTACAAGTTTGGAATCAAAATGTCGTACGGAAGAAAAATAAGGTCCTGAAATCACATAGCTATTTAGTTTCAAAGCGGTTCCTAGAACTCGGCTCTCCGAACTCCTGGCTGCTGTTTCATGACATTATGCTGGTATATGCGGGCTTCCTATTTGCGCTGGTGTGTCTCTGACCGATCTAAGTGCAGCCTTCTCCTGTGGTCCCTTTACTGCATGGCATGAAAGATACTATTTGGATTTCCGTCGCTGCCAGATCACAGCTGTTGTCCTCTCTTGGCAAAATGCCTAGTACATCATAGGCAGACACAAATATTTATATAACTGAAATTAATTTAGTACCCTGAGTGAAGTGACCTTTTTTTTTTCTTTCTTTCTTCCTTTCTTTCTTTCTTTCTCTCTCTCTCTCTCTCTCTCTCTCTCTCTCCTTCTTTCTTTCTTTCTTTCTTTTTATTAGCCAAGTACTCAGATTGTATGCAGCCTGGTTTCCTAAGAAAGCTCACTAATTCAGTGGTTCTCAATGTATGGGCCATGACCTCCTGGGACACTCAGAAATCTTTGTCAGGGTTTCTGTAGATCCATGTGATCTCCAGGCATTGTTCACAACCAACCATATCTCACACATCTAGAAGTTACTGGTTTTTAAAATGCATATAAGTGGTTATTATAATTTAAAAGTTTTATAGAATCCACAGGTACTAAAAGTAACACATGCTGTCATGTGGGAGGATTATTAAAATGCTTTAATCTGTTAAAATGTCTTAAAGATGGTTTAAGTTTGGAAACCACTTCATTAGTCTAATTGATATTTTGGGCTGAGCAGTCCAGTATGGTAACTACTTGTCACCTATGGCTATTTAAATTTAGAATGGAATTAATTAAAATTATATTCAATTTCAGTTTCTCAGTTTCACTGAGTACATTTTAAGTTCTCAGAAGCCACATGTGGTAAGTGGCCACTGTGTTGAAAAGTATAGGTAAAGAGTATTTTCATTATTACAGAAATAATGCTGATATAGACACTTAAGATGAATAAAAAGTAACTTAAGCAGAAAACTAACATCTAATTTATAACAACAGAAATGAAATTGGGAATAGTATTAAACAGCTTCTATCCTTGTTGCAGGAATACCTTATCTCTTTGTAAAGAAAGAAATGAAATTTAATCTTTTTCCTTGGGTGTTTTTTGAGTTGTAAAATGCTTCCCACATCCCTGCCTCACCAATGTAGGTTAGAGTTACTTGTGAATTGGTAAAAAGCCACTATGGAGACTAAGGACCAGAAGAAACACAGAAAGAAAAACAGTGGGCCCAAAGCTGAGAAGAAAAAGAAACGACATCTGCAGGATCTCCAGCTTGGAGACGAGGAAGATGCCCGGAAAAGAAATCCCAAAGCTTTTGCAGTCCAGTCTGCTGTGCGGATGGCTCGATCCTTTCACAGGTATGTTTAGCTGGAGTCTAGTTTTTCATTCCATTTATTCTTTTTAAACAGTAGGAACCTCCCCAGATGATGTTTGGATTCATGAGTTTTTAGCAGCTTTAAAGGACATGCTGTATTCCTTTTACTAAAATGTGAGCAGGGTGCCTAGGTGACTCAGTTGATTAAGGATGCAACTCTTGATCTCTGCTCAGGTCTTGATCTCAGGGTCGTGAGTTCAAGCTCTGCATTGGATCCATGCGAGGCATGGACCCTACATTAAAAAAAATTCAAAAATAGATAAGATGTGAGCAAGTAGTCTTTCTGTGGAAGCTGCCTTGCCTCCATTATCTGCCCACCGATTGGCTTTTTTTGTCCAAGAGAAAAAATCTTGAGAGTTTTTCTTTATAGAATTTCTCTGTGGGACTGGTAGGTGGCTCTGTCGGTTAAGCATCTGACTCTTGATGTGAATTCAAGCCTGGCATAGGACCCCACACTGCGCATGGAGCCTACTAGAAAGAAAGAAAGAATTTGTAAGATTTCAACAGTTTCTATGGTAATAGGTGTGCTTGTGTTTTTTTTCTGGGTATGTTTCATGTAATACGTAGTAATAGCTTTATTTAATGAGTTCTTATTATATGTCAGGCAGTGTACTTTAAACATTATTGAAACATTATTGAAAGCATGTTAAGAGAGCCAAATTTAACTCCACAGCTCCTGCTGTTATTCATTATGATACACTGCCTGCACGTTTATCTTTTTTTTTAAACTATTACAGTCAGCTAATAAAGCAATCAGATTTAAGCTGTGTAGAGTTTTTGATACTCTGTACTGTTGAAGTCAGTCTGTTACACGTTTACTAAAGGGGTTATTTGGATTGGGTCTAGAAGTTAGCAAGTTAATTGTATCCATATTGTCTGTTCTGCTGTCTTTAAAATCTTTCCTTATAAGAATGATGCCTTTTATATTTTAAAAATGGATTTTCTTTCTTTTTACAAATAGGACTCAGGATTTGAAGACAAAAAAGCATCACATTCCGGTGGTTGATCGAACTCCATTAGAGCCCCCACCAATAGTGGTAGTGGTGATGGGGCCTCCAAAAGTTGGAAAGAGCACTTTGATCCAGTGCCTCATTCGGAACTTCACCAGGCAGAAGCTGACAGAGATCAGAGGCCCTGTAACGATTGTGTCAGGTAGGAGTGTGCTACCCCAGGCTGATAGGGCATATGTCATCTGAGGGATAGGCGTGTCTTTGCTGAACATTTTCTTGACTGGTCAATATTAAAGTAATGTTCTCACTTCGTATTACCTCTCTTATAATACTAAATTGGCTATAGCTTCAAAAAAGGATAGATTCCCCAATGTAATAATGATGTAGATATATACCTTATTCTGACTGCTATCTGAATTTGCCAAGTGTGTTCCTCTGAAAAGTTTGGCAGGCCTGGGCAGCCTGGGTTGTTCATGGTGACCACCTTTATTTAATAGGTAGTAAGTATCTGCTGTGTGTCAGGCATGTCTTCTTGCCCTCATGAAGCCACATTGTTAGGGAAGTGAGGGAGCTTTCTTTTTCTGTGAGAATTTGTCTGGTCTGGAAGTTGGTGACCTTTCTGTTTGAGGGAAGATGAAACAAATTCTCAAAATGGCAATGGAAGAATCTGAAATTTCTTTCCTTTTTAAAAAAGATTTTATTTTAAAGTAATCTTTCCACCCAACATGGGGCGTGAACTCACAACCACAAGATCAAGAGTTTCATGCTCTATTGACTGAGCCCCTAAAAGTTCTTTTTTTTTTTTAATTAGCATAGAATATATTCTTTTTTTTTTTTTTTTTTTTAAAGATTTTATTTATTTATTTGACAGACAGAGATCACAAGTAGGCAGAGAGGCAGGCAGAGAGAGAGAGGACGGGAAGCAGGCTCCCTGCTGAGCAGAGAGCCTGATGCGGGGCTCGATCCCAGGACTCCGAGACCATGACCCGAGCCGAAGGCAGCGGCTTAACCCACTGAGCCACCCAGGCGCCCCAGCATAGAATATATTCTTTGCTTCAGGGGTATAGGTCTGTGAATCATCAGTCTTACACAGTTCACAGCACTCACCATAGCATATACCATCCCCAATGTCCATAACCCAGTGAAATTTCTGATTATAGCAATAATATAGTCGGATGGAGGCTTTTCTTTTCTTTTCTTTTTATTAAGATTTATTTACTTATTTTAGAGAGAGAGCATGCAAGCACAAGTGGGGGCAGGGGTAGAGGGAGAGAATCAGCTAGATTCCCCACTGAGTGTGGAACCTGGAGCCCAATGCAAGGCTCGATCCCAAGACCCCGAGATCATGACCTGAGCCAAAACCAGGAGCGAGGTGCTTAACCAACTGAGCCACCCAGGTGCTCCAAGCCTTTTTGTTTTTTGTTTTTTTTTTTTTAATCTTAAAGGCATTCCTGTCATTTTGACAGATTTCTTTTTAATTTTTTTTTTTTTTTTTTTTTTAAATAGACTCTTACCCCATTGTGGGGCTTGAACTCCTGACTTGGAGATCAAAAGTCACATGCTCCACTGACTGAGATAGCCAGGGACCCCTTTGTTTGTTTGTTTATTTCTTTATAGTAAACTCCACCCCTAACGTGGGGCTTGAACTCGCCACTCTAAGATCAAGAGTCTCAGCCTGATTCCTTGTACCTTAAGTTAGAGATAATGATTGTTCCATGAAAATTCTCTTACATTAAGGTAGAGGATGTTTTTAGCTTAATGGAAACTTGGGAAACTTTGATAAAGATAGAAGTGTTGGCCTACTGCTGAATGGCAGGATCACGGTCATAATGAATGTGCTTATGTGCCCTTTCCAGTGAGAATTTTACCTGTTTAAGCACTTTAGTCATGTGTATAGACTTTCAATATTATTTTAAAATTAGGGAACACAGCAAGAAAACTTTACTGGATAGAATTTAAAATGGTAATTAGAATAAATGGATACATTATTTCAGGATTTTTTAAAAGTAAAATTTGGAAGGGGGGGCGGTTCCTGGGTGGTACAGTCAGTTAAGCATCCCAGCTCTTGATTTAGACTGTGGTCATGATCTCAGGGTTGTGAGGTCAGGCCCCATGTGGTGCTCTGCCTGAGATTCCCTCTCTTTCCTTCTCCCTCTGCTCCTCCCTCTATTAGCATGCTTGCTCTCTAAAATAAATAAATACAATCTTTAAAAGAAAAATAAAATTTTTGTCTTTTCACTTCCAGGTAAAAAGCGCAGACTCACCATTATTGAATGTGGGTGTGACATTAATATGATGATTGATCTGGCTAAAGTGGCGGATTTGGTAAGTCAGTGGGGGCGGTGTGAGTTTCTCGTGAGGACTTAACAGCAGTGGGCTCAATTATTTATCTCATGCTGAAGGAAAGAAAGGCTTATTATTAAAGGGATGGTGAATATAATCAGGGATACCATCGATGTGTTTGAACTGATGATAATGTGGTTATAATATATAATTATATAATATTGTGATAATTGTTGTATAATATATAATAAAAGTGGAATATGCACAATGGAATGTAGTCTCAAATCTAAAAGCAAATTACAGAAAAAAACCTTAAACAAACATAGTTAATTAAGATATACATACAGATATACAAACATGTAAATATATAAGTAATAAGACTATTTCTTGGACCCTTACTAGGCAATGTGCTAACAACTTTCTAGAAATTTAGTTCATCAAATCCCCCAGTATGCCTTGGAGGTAGTAGGTATTATCTCCAGTTTACAAAGGATGAAACTGAGGCCCTAGAAGTTACGTAGTTTGTCTGAGGATGGGAACTTGGCTCTTGGTGGTGTCAGAAACTCCAGTTCTTAATGATTATGACAAAATAAGTACATGAATTGCTTTTGAGAAATTGTCAGAGTTTATAACAAAATCTAGACCGTGCATAGTGTATGAAAATTGTGCAACTTTGATTGCATTTAATGGTAATGTTCATTAATTACATTTTATTTAATTATTTTTTATTTATTACATTTTAAATTAACAAAAATCTAAGAAAAAAATAAAGCCGTATTGTTTAGGAAGAGTGGGGTAGCAAAGGCCGTTTTTTGGTTTGTTTTTTGGTTGAATAATTTCTGGAAAGCTGTTTGGTGACATGAGCTACAGATTTTATCCTTTGGCCCAGGAAGTGTCCTAAAATATAAAGTAAAAAGTAATTTAATGTAGATGTTATGGCTGTGACATTCTAATGTCAGAAAACTCAATGCCATTCAAATTTTGAACATGTAATGCTACTATTAATAAAAATGTGTCATTGTCAACATAAACTAGTATAAACTAATGTTTTTGAAATGATTTAAATAATTTAGCATATGGTGCCCCAAGAAAGATGTCTTTCATATACATCTTTTTAAGACTTAGAAAGGAACCCAGGTGGGGCACCTGGGTGGCTCAGTCATTGAGCTTCTGCCTTTGGCTCGGTTCTTGAGCCCAGGGTCCTGGGATCGAGCCCCACATGAGCTCCCTGCTCAGCAGGAAACCTGCTGCTCCTTCTCCCATTCCCCCTGCTTGTGTTTCTCTCTCGCTGTCTCTCTGTCAAATAAATAAATAAAATCTTTGAAAAAAAGGAACCCATGGTAAAATAATAAAACTGTATTACAGAGCATAATGCATGTTTTCTCTGCTCTGCTCTGACCCCATCTCTCAATTTCCCTCAAAGCAATATCCTAGATTTGTATATAAATACACATGCTACCCTTTTAAAGCATATGCTATTTATTATACATGTTCTGTACTTCGCTTTCTTTTTCACTCACTATGTCTTAAAAATATATAAGTACTGTAGCTCAGCCTCATTCTTTTAAAGCATTATGTTGCATGTACATTAATTTTTAAACTTTCTTTAAAATGTTGATTGCTCTGCCTTAGGTTGTCGTAAAGCCTAAGTCACAGCAGAGGCATGTACATACATGGATTTGTGTCTGTGTGTACGTGTGTGCTTTGAAGGAATAATATAGTCTTCATTTATCTTTATTTGACAAGATTGTCAGCTAAGGGGCTGTTGCTACCTATTCCTCTCTTCCTACAACGAATTGCTTGCCCCTTGGCACTTTGTGGCATCAAATGGGATATTGGGCTATTCCACTGCCAGCTTGCTCACCTTCAGCCTGTTCAGTGGCGTGGAAGAACTCTGTGTACCAGCTTGGCCTGTGGTCTGCAGTGGCAGCTGTGCTTTCTTGGAATGCTCAGTGGCCCACTTTCATGTATTTTTGTGGTTTAGGATTACGAATATTCCTTAATTTAACCAAAGATAAGTGTTTCTGGTTCTGTGTGTGTGTGTGTGTGTGTGTGTGTGTTAATTAGCTCCAGAAAGATGGGAACAGAGATGTCTTTAATATCTTAAAACTAGACATATCCAGGAATCAATTCTGAAATTATTTTGCATGTTTAAAGAGTGAGATCTTAAAAATTGGTCTTATATGCTTATATTTTCTTAGATTAGCATTCGTAACTTTACTATTTTTTGGCTCAATTCTAAAGTGGTAGCTTTTTAATTTTTTTAAGTTTCTGAGCAATTGCATGTTACAAATGAACAAATAAGATAGAGCTTACTATATACCTCCCAGCAAATTTTTTTTTTTCCCTGTGAGATAACTGAAACAAAAATATTTGGTTTCCTTACATTTTTGGTACTTTTCATTGATTATCACTTCATCCCATTTTTTGGATGTCAGAGATCTGTTACTTCATTTCTTGTTAGAGACCTGTTATTTGGCCTTAAATACCTTATAAAAATTTTTATTTCTTGAAGTGAGGACCTTCCACGTGAGGGCCAAATTAGACCCAGCTTTTTCTGAGTTATTTCTAAACATCCAGTTTCTTGAAGTGGAAACTTATATTGTGGTGGATTTTGTCTCATGGCCTTTTAGAGAAAGTGAAAGGGTGGTATTTTCTCTGTCATGATGATCCCTAAGTAATCATTTGATTTAGTCCAGAATAGGAGTTGGCAAATTTTTTCGGTAAAGGGCCAGATGGTAAATTATCTTAAGCTTTGTGGGTCATAGTTTCTCTTGCAACTGCTTAACTTTGTCATTGTAGTGCAAACACAGGTGTATGCCATTCATAAATAAATTAATATGGCTGGGTTCTAGTAAAACTTTAGTTATAAAACAGGTCATGGGTCAGATTTGGCTCAAGGACCATAGTTTGCTTATGGTCTATTTTGAGTAGTTTCCTTGAATAATTGTGTTTTTTTGTTTTAGGTTCTGATGCTTATAGATGCCAGCTTTGGGTTTGAAATGGAAACATTTGAATTTCTAAACATCTGTCAAGTACATGGCTTTCCCAAAATTATGGGTGTTCTCACTCACTTAGATTCCTTCAAGTATAATAAGCAACTGAAAAAGACAAAGAAGCGATTAAAACACAGGTTCTGGACAGAAGTCTACCCGGTAGGAAGAGAATTAATTATTGAATACTAACACTATAATTAAAAAAAAAAGGTTGAGTAGGAGAGATTAATAAGCATTCCTTCAGGATTCACCTTTGGAGTTTCTTTTATATATCTGTTCATTGTCCCTGGAATATTTCCTTAAAATAGTCTATACTTCAGTGTGTCTCATTTGTCTCTATAGCCCCCCAGCACCAGGCAGTACCTGGCTCTAAGTGTTTTAGATTTGGGATTATTTAATAGGGTTTGTCCAAAGTTTCTGCTAGTTACAGGACCAGGGACTATAGTGCACACATACTGGCACTCCACCATCCCCTGCATACTGTTGTGGCCTACTGGTCATAGAGTTTTTTCCTCTTCCCAGGAGCCTCACTGTCCTCTCTGTGCAGTACTCTAGACAGATGCCACTACTTGACTGGAGAGCAGTCCTGAAGCTAAATGTATTTGCACTTCTGCTTGTACTAAGCCCTGCTAAGATGAGTACTGAAAGAAGGCAGAGAAGTTTGGGAAGCACTGATAAGTTGTTTGTTAGAAGTCCCCCTTAGGATTGCTTCATATTTAGAGCTCTTAATTTTGATGTAGTATTGACCAAAATTTAATTGAAATTTAAGTTTTTTTCTTTTTTAATGTTTAGGGTGCCAAGCTGTTCTACCTTTCTGGAATGGTACATGGAGAATATCAAAACCAAGAAATTCACAATCTGGGCCGTTTTATTACAGTTATGAAGTTTAGGCCTCTTACATGGCAAACCTCTCATCCTTATATCCTAGCAGACAGGTAAAAAGTACATGTAAAGTTTTTCTTTCTGGCCTGTATATTTCAAAGCTACAAAGGTCATAAAAAGAACATTAATAGAGCTTATTTTGTGCTTATTTTTGAATAATGAGGGAGAAATATAGTTAGTGGAGAATACCTACTTTTTTGTATCGTTACCCAAAGATGCTGTGGTTTCAGAAGTAAAGTATGAAATGTTTAGAAAAATGTGAGGCTTTTGAAGCATTTAAGGCTATATAATATGGTCCTATCCTGCTTTTTCAACCTTAATCTCAGTGATAACTGCTTTGGACCATGGTGCTCTAGTCACCCAGATGTGCCCTTGTGCATTCTTTCCTTTATGTTTTTTCCATATTGTTTTCTTAGCCTGGAATCCCTTTCTCTACTTGCCAGAATACAGGACACACCAGAAAACCTAGGTCAAAGCTTACTCCTCTTCCATAAAGGATTTTTCTGCATATGTTTTCATCTCTTCCTTAACCCAGGTGTACGTTATTTCCCACTTCTGGTATCTTACTCACAGAAGGTATATTATGTAGAGCCTAAGAGCAATGCAATCATGTGTTTGCTTCTTTTCCTCTGGTAGATGATGAAATGCACTTCCTTATTTCTATATTTCTTATAATTTTCTCAACAACGTGTTCAGTCTTTGACACTTGAAGGGAGGTACAAAAACATTGACATTTATTTCTGCCATACGATTGGGTTTTATTTTTCTAGGATGGAAGATTTGACAAACCCAGAAGATATTCGAACAAATATCAAGTGTGACCGAAAGGTGTCTCTTTATGGTTATTTAAGAGGAGCACACTTGAAGAATAAAAGTCAAATCCACATGCCAGGTATCCTTTTCTTATAAAATGTACCAAACTTCTGGAACTCTTGGGATGAGTTACTTCATTTCTCAGGAAAACTGAAAAATGGTCAAACAAGATAGAGCCACATTGCCAGAAATTTTAAGACTAACAGCTCTGCCTCAGCTAGCAAAGGTGTTGAGTTGACCAAATCCCCTCTGCCCTGATGATGGTGGTTAGCTAGAGAGGCAGAGTGCCAGTGACAAATGATATCCTTGTGGCTGAAGCCTTCCACCTGTGGGCTGTTTTTGTTGACAGCTGATACACTTACAGCTCAAGCCATCTTCCTCTGTCTTCCAGGTGTAGGAGATTTTGCTGTGAGTGATGTCAGCTTCCTCCCGGACCCCTGTGCACTTCCTGAACAACAAAAGAAGCGCTGCTTAAATGAGAAGGAGAAGTTGGTTTATGCACCGCTCTCTGGAGTTGGTGGTGTCCTATATGACAAAGATGCTGTCTATGTCGATCTTGGTGGCAGCCATGGCTTCCAGGAATCGGTAAGAGGAAAGTTAGAGGAAGTACTGTAGTCAGTTTTTATATACTGAAACTTTTTAATCTTTATTTGTATTTATGGTAAAAGCTACAATGTATATTTTAAATACTCAGAATACCTAATTGCACCAAGAGAAAGTAAAAGTCATGTTCTTCATTCTGTTGCTAAGACATACAGGGGATCCTAGGTCTTTTAGCATGAACGTTGCAAGCGGTTTGGTGTTTGTACTTCCTGTCTGTCTTTATATAAGCATACTTCATTTTATTGTGCTTTGCTTTATTGCATTTCATCAGTATTGCCTTTTTTATAAATTGAAGGTTTGTGGCAACCGTATATTGAACAAGTGTATCAGTGCCCTTTTTCCAACAGCATTTGCTCACTTTGTGTCTCTGCATCACATTATGTTAATTTTCACAGTATTTCAAATGTTTTCATTATTATTATATTTGTTATAGTATCTGTCATAAGTGATTATCACTAATGATTAGGATTTTTAGCATAAAGTATTTTTTAATTAAGGTATGTACATTTTTTTAAACATAATGCTATTGTACACTTCATAGTTACAGTATAGTATAAGCATAACTTTTATATGTACCAGGAAACCAAAAATTCATTTGACTTGTTTTATTGTGGTCGTTTAGAACCAAACCCACAGTATCTCTGAGGTATGCCCATATAATATCAGTGTGTTTTCTAGCTCTCTTTGGTCTTTCTTTTTGTTTTCCTCCCTAAAGATATACCTATTTATCCAGATTATATTATGTATATTTAGAATATTATATGTATATTTGGATTATTATATGTATATTTAGATTATTAGGTGTTATATGTAAATACCATGTATTTGTACACATATAGACGGTCTTCGCTTTGTGTGTGTGAGAGAGAAGTAATTTTTATTTTTTTTAAAGAATTTATGTATGTATTTGAAAGAGAGGGAGAGGGCTAGAGAGAGAGCATGAGAGAGAGCATAAGCAGTGGGGAGGGGCAGAGGGAGAAGCAGGCTCCCCTTGAAGCCTGCTTAAGCTGAGGGTCCCAGGATTGTGATCTGAGCTGAAGGCAAACAGTGAACCAACCGAGCCACACAGGTGCACCCCATACTTTGTTTTTTTATTCTTTTAAGTGGGCTTTATACCCAGTGCGGAGCCCAACATGGGGCTTGAACTCACAACTCTGAGGTCAAGACCTGTACTGAGATCAAGAGTTGGACGCTTAACTGGCTGAGCCACCCAGGCTTCCCATAATATTTCTTATATGGGCTCCAACTTTAAATGCTCGTGCAACTTTTGGAGGGCACCTAAGAATATGTGATTCCATTATTCCGTGTTAGTATTTGTAGAGCTGCTATAGTCTTCTTTATAGCTGTGTGGTATTTCATTGTCTGAATAAATCTTATTTATTGAACCAACCCTTGGAAATCTGTGGGGAGGTTACCCTCAGCTTACCCTGGTTTGAACATTGCTGCAGTTAGCACCCTCAAGCATACAGTTTTGGTCACTGGGAGGGATCTTTCAATGCAATAAATTCCTTGAAGTGAAAAGTTTGAATCAAAAGCAGCAGAATTTTTTTTAAATGAACCCCAGATTTTCATTTATTTATTCTGCAGTGGTATTTTATTGGGCAGACTACATGTTTTGTGTAGCATTGGCACTTAAGGTTTTTCTAGCTAAGTAGGTTACCAGGTTGTACACTCCATGAACTTTGAAAAAGTTTAATGAAGAAAGAGGTCAATTTTAGACTTTAAGATTTTTTTTTTTTTGAGGCAATAAGAAATATTTTCTGGAACTATGTTTAGGATAAATTTGAGAAACTGATTGAAACCAGTATGTCTCTCATCAGAATTCTTGTGTATTCCTCACTTTCATTTTCTTGGTGGCCTTAACAGGACGAGGTGAGGCCAACCCATGAACTGGTACAAAGTCTTATTTCCACCCATTCCACTATTGATGCCAAGATGGCTTCAAGTAGAGTGACACTTTTTTCTGATTCCAAACCACTGGGGTCAGAGGATATAGATAATCAAGGGTAAGTTTACCAATTTTTTGTTTTTTGTAAAAAATATGTTACAGATGATTATTTCACCTATCATTCTGCCATCAACACACATTTTGGTGGGATTCATTCCAGGTTTTGGGTTTTTTTTTTTTGCTTTGCTTGATATATACGTAGGTTTCTGAGGGCTTTTCAGTTAAGTGACCTTACATGGAGGTATTCTTGAAATATTATACAGGATCCAGTTTTTAGCAAACCCAGAATATTCCTCAGATATCACAAAATTTTTTCTATAGGTTGCTTTTGGTTTCTATAGGTTGCTGAGGCCACTTGGCTTTCTTTTAGTGGCCAAATTCCTAGTATAAGCAGAGTAAGGAAGCTTGTTCAGGTGGCTATCTTGTCTCTTAACGTTTTCCTTAGATTATATTGTAGTATGTCCTGGGTCATTACCCACTGATGTGTAGCTTATTTGAATTATTTTTGCTTTGGGTTGGGAACTGGTATATCTTATACATAGTTAAGTGTTTTGGTTTTGTTTAGTGATTTATATGACTCCCAGTAAAAATAAGTCTGAAAATGATTGAAATTATCTGGTTTATAACTTATTATAAATATATACAAAGGAAAATTTTTTGGAAAAGTTTATTTGCTGCCTTCTAATTAGCGGGTGGTATAGATGATAGTTTAGTACTGTATTCTTATATTAGCTGGCATTCTTTAATAGGAAGCTCTCACTTCCACCCCTTTATTTTAATATCACTGTTAACTACTTGACTTTTAAAAAAATTCCATTTGTTATTATCCCATTACTATCATTCTTTCTGATGCCTTGATTGTCTCTTCAGTCTCTCTCCTGTGTCCTTTTGGCCCTTCCCCTTTAGCCTTTGAGGACTTCCTGTCTCCTGACACAACAGGATGTTCCAGGCTTACCTTTGTATTTTCCTTGCTTTGGATCTGGGATCAGTTATTTAAGGATCATCTCTTTCAAGCTTGGAAGTGATCACTTTTCTAAAAGATTGATCAAGCAATCACTTTCATTTAGATAAATTTTTCCCTAATGTTAGACTTTTTGTTTTTTAAAGGTTACCTCATTATTCTCTATAAATTCTGTTGAAGAAAGGTGTTGGGGAACTGTGCATGAGTTTCCTTAGTATCTATTCCAGTATTTATCAAATCGTTCCTTTCTATGCTATGTTATTTAAAATCATTCCTTGATTATTATCTTCTGTTTGCATAAGTATTGGCTTGCTAGGTCTAGAGTAGCCAGTTACTGTATGAATTGAGTTATTTTGCATTTACTTGGTAATACAGACAGTGGATGCCAAAAGAGGAAAAGCAGATGGATTTGAAAACTGGTCGAGTGCGTCGGAAAGCCATTTTTGGAGATGAAGAAGATGAGTCTGGAGACAGTGATGAAGAAGATGATGAAGAAATGTCTGAAGGCGACAGGTTGGCGGAGAGCTCTAGTGATGACGAAACAGAAGAGGAGGCAGATGCCGAAATGACAGATACGGTGTATGCAAAGGGCAAAGGTGTCAAACGGCAGAGACTTGAGGAGATGGAAGAAGACCTCGAGGTGGATTTGCCAGCATTTGCTGACAGCGATGATGACCTTGAGAGGAGCTCAGGGGAGGAAGGAGAAGCAGAGGAAGCTGATGAAAGCAGCGAAGAAGAGGATTCCCCTGCAGGAGGGAGGGGTCTTTCAGAATCTCAAGTTGGAGACAGTAGTAAAGCAGGATTTTTACAAACTAAGGGTTTGAGTAACAGTTTGAATCTGGAGAAAGCAACCCTCACCACTTCAGATTCAGGCCACTGCACAGCTGAAGAGGCATTTGCATCTGAAGATGAAACTGAAGAAAGCTCCTCTCTCAGTACAGAGGAAGAGGTTATTAGCAAAAAGTTTCCAAAGTCTTCTCCAGTGGCTGGTGGTCAGAGACTGGGGTCAGAGAACTTTATTCATGAGACCAGTGATGTGGAAGACTTACTCAAAGAGGAAGAAGATTACAAGGAAGAAAACAGCTATTCCACAGAAACTTCAGGTATGCTTAAATTCAGTGTAACTGTTGTTATAACTTGGCACTGGAAATGTTCTACAAATAGAATGTCTACATTTGGGAGTCTGCTGTTTTGGAGATTTTGTTAATTTTTCAAATATTGCACTCAGAAGGATTTAGGGATGAATGAGCAGTGAGCTTGAGGCAGAAAGGACTGATAAACACCTTAACCGATGTCGGCGTTGGTCCTTTCAGGTGCCCTCAAGTGGAAGGAAGACCTTTCCAGGAGGGCAGCTGAGGCCTTTCTGAGGCAGCAACAAGCAACTCCAAACCTTCGAAAGCTTGTTTATGGCACAGGTAAGAGAGCCCTGGTTCAGATCTAGAAACGTTTTGTTTCTTAGACCGTTTTCTGGAAAGGAAATGAGGAAATTGGTTGGAGGATTTTGGTGGTGCTTTTGAAATCCCTGTGATATCCTTGGCTGTCGTAGTTTATATGTAGCAGATGTTTTTAATCACCAGCTCATGGGTTTGCCATAAAACTTTTGATGAGAATACTCTCCATTTTGTCATTTTATATCTTCTATACAAAGTGCTTCAAGATATTTTTTTGGGTAGAATTTCATGCCAGAAAAGAACAAAGTGGTGCATTTTATTTTGTATTGTGGTCCTCAGTTACTGTGTGATTAGAACAAGGCCAAAGAAGTATATGGGAGCTAGGAGCATTGAATTGAAGGGTTGGTGTGTACTGATCTCCGTTCAGGTTTGCCTAAGTACTCTTAGTGATTAGAGACTCAGCAGTTTTCGAGAGAAACTCTTTATGCTAATTAAAAGCTCTGTCTTTAAATACCCCCTTTCTTTCCCTAACCCCCAACTTTCCGTGTCCTCACTGAATTCTTTGCTTCTTCCTTATAGGAGGGCCTAAGTCCTCCAGACACATTGAGCAGTAGTTCAGTGGCCTTTTCTCCGTCTATAGCTGATGTGCTCGGGGATACCACCATACCTACCACAAACAGGACCTGTAGTCCCAGGTCCTTTAGGGTGAAGATTTGTTCTGACTTTTTCATCATGGTGGTCTCTTTAGTGACAGAGGATAATGAAGAAGAAGATGGTGATACGAGGGAAGAACTTGGAGGGTTGTTCCGTGTCAGCCAGCCTTCAAGAGAATGTAAGCACAAGCTTGACTCTTTGGACTGCTCCAGATTTCATGTGGAGGCTCCCCATGATTGGGATTTAGAGGAGGTAAGGCTGAATATGAATTGTATGTTTGACTTCTGAGACAATTAGGGAATTGTTCTAAAAGATTATGTGATTTCAGTATTTCCTGCCTGTTATTAGCTTTTCATTTTTGTGAGATAATAGGACATCCTCCCAGATATTGGACTGGATCCTAAGCAATAATGTATTTTGAGTTTAGGGTGACTGTGTGTGTGTGTGTTATGGAAAAATGGAAACTGTGCATAGTCGTGTTAATCTTTATTTTGAAGGATTGCACTTAAGTTTTCATATATTTGAAATATTTTGTGTTTTATAACTAGGATATACCTCACGTCCCTGAGTGAGAATTTATAATTGCTACTATCTATAAACAAAAACATTCATGACATTGGTAAATTTTCTTCCCCCGCTCACCACTCTTTAGTCACACTGGAATTTATTGAGTTCTCAAAGTTGCCAGGCTTAATCCTATCTTAGACCTCTTGCCCCTCAGGTTTCTCTTCTGGAATGTTCTGACGTTCTTAAGGCTGGACTCTTCTGATCATTCAGTTTTGGTTAAATATCACTTCTCAGGCCTGATCACTATCATATTTCTTAATTTAATTCACTGAGTGCACTTATGCACTTTATGAGATTTTATGTAACTTTTTTGTTTTCAGTATAACTTCATACAGATTATAGAAAACCACATAAAAACAACTGTTTAAGTTAATGGCTTGCTAAGTGAGGACCCATGTAACCACTGTGTGTCTGTCACAGTCATAGTCCTGTCCTCCCTGAAGAGGGAACTATGATTCTTATGGTAATCATTTCCTACTTTTCTTCATAATTTCGTCCTCCAAGTTTGTACTGTAGGTTAGTTTTATCAGATTTTGGGGGTTTGTTTTTTCACGATGCCTTTTCAGTCTCTTAATCTATAGTCCCTTTCACCTGTCTCTTTTTTTCCCCCTTATATTTTATTTGTTTAAGAAACTTAAGTGTTTGATGTGTAGAGTTTCTCATAGTCTGGTTTTTGTGGATTGCATTGCATCTTATGTGCAGTTTATCAGGCTTCTTTCTTCTGTATTTCCTGTAAAATGGTGTGGAGCAATACCAATAGAACTGTGTGTGACGATGGAAATGATCTGTAGATTATTGAGCTGTCCATTGTGGCTACTTGTGTCTGTTGAGTACTTTAAGTACAGCTAGTAAGACAGAAGAATTAAATTTTTAAATTTATTTTAGTTTTATATTAAGTCTTTAGAATTTAAATAATGTCCATAGCCACCCTATGGACAGCACATCTAGAAATTTGATTAGATTTAGGTTTTTTTATTTTTGGAAAGACTGCTTCCTAGATGGTGGTGTTTGTTCATTAGGAGGCACATAAAATCATCTTATGAAAAAATCTGTTGGTTCTCAATGTTTAGATCCATTAACTTATTAAGGCTGTAAAATGGTGAGATTCTGTTCAGTTTGCTCTTTATTTTTTACCTGGAATACCTCTAAAAGAGAAACCTCCCCTCATCTACTGTTTGGTTACTCAGTTCCATATAAGCAGGATAAATACTTGATTCTTTTTTTTTTTTTTTTTAAGATTCTATTTATTTACCTGACAGACAGAGATCACAAGTAGGCAGAGAGGCAGGCAGAGAGAGAGAGGAGGAGGCAGGCTCCCCGCTGAGCAGAGAGCCTGATGTGGGGCTCAATCCCAGGACACTGGGACCATGACCTGAGCCGAAGGCAGAGGCCTTAACCCCCTGAGCCACCCAGGCGCCCCAATACTTGATTCTTTATATTAGTTTTCAGAATGATTTTTTTAAAGTATCATTTTGAACTCCATAGAATTTATTATTGAATGTTTCTTTCCACTGAACTTGTTATCTTTGTGGATACTCATGTTGTTCCATTTCTGGCCAGTTGGAATCTCTTTAAGTTGGTTCCTAAATTCTTTTGCTTCTTTGCCGTCTGATATGAGGTATTCCAGGATCATCTTCTGTATTTCTGATGCCAGACTTGGAAGCAGACATAAGAAGTCCTGATTTCTTTTAGTACAAAATAGTATTTCAGCATCACAATCTAGGCATAGGAATACACACTGTTATGGACTGGTCATTGTTTCTAGGTCTTTCAGTGACCAGAGCTAGAATTCATAGTTCTTTCCAATTCAGATTCAGAACTGCAGAGTTCTTATTTAACCTCTTTTTATTTTACATTTGCATCTCTGTTTTTCCACTGGGAGATTAATTCCGTTTGACCCTGAAGATAATGAAATTAGAGAAGTGTATAATCACTCATTTGCTTTACCCCATTACATACAAAATAATGCCAGAATAGCATTACACATGTTACTGTTAATATGGTTACTGAAAACAGAGGTTTTTTCCCCTCATATATTCCCCCATTTCTCTTTTCAAAAGTGGCTACAGGTTTACATTCCTACCAGCAGTGTATGAGGCTCCTGATTTCTCTATATCCTCACCAACACTTGTTATTAGCTGTTTTTATTATTATTATTATTATTATAGCCATTTTGTTGGTGTGAAGTAGTATCTCATCTTAGTTTTGATTTGCCTTTCTCTGATAGCTAATGATATTGGGCATCTTTTCATGTGCTTACTGGCCATTTGAAGAAATGTCTATTCATATGGTTTGCCCATTTTAAAAAATTGTGGGTTTTTTTGGTTATTGTTTATAAGAGTTGATTATATATTCAGTTTGTCGCATACATGATTTACAGATATTTTCTCCCATCCTGTGGGTTGTCTTTTCTTTAACCTTTTTTTTTTAAGATTTTATTTATTTATTTGACAGAGATCACAGGCAGAGAGAAAGGGGGAAGCAGACTCCCTGCTGAGCAGAGAGCCCAATGCACGGCTCGATCCCAGGACCCTAGGATCATGACGTGAGCTGAAGACAGAGGCTTTAACCCACTGAGCCACCCAGGCGCCCCTTCTTTAACCTTTAAAGTGCAAAATTAAACATTTTTTTTAAGATTTTATTTATTTATTTATTTTATTATTTAAAAAGCCTTTTTTTTTAAGATTTTATTTATTTGACAGAGAGAAAGAGAGATCACAAGCAGGCAGAGAGGCAGGCAGAGACAGAGAGAGAAGCAGGCTCCCTGCTTAGCAGAGAGCCTAATGCTGGGCTCGATCCCAGGAACCTGAGATCGTGACCTAAGCCAAAGGCAGAGGCTTAACCCACTGAGCCATGAAGATTTTATTTATTTATCAGAGAGTGCATGAGAGCATGCACTCATGGGGCTGGAGGGCAGAGGAAGAGGGATAAGCAGGCTTCCTGTTGGACAGGGAGCCTGATATAGGGCTCGATCCCAGGACCCTGGCATGATGACGTGAGCCAAAGGCAGACGTTTAACTGATTGAGCCACCCATATGCCCCAATAAAGTTCTAAATTTTAATGAGATTTAACTTACTTATATTTCTGTTGTTTCTGTGTTTGGTATCATATCTAAGAAACCATTGCTAAATCTGAGATCGTGAAGCTTCACTCCTATGTTTTCATCTAATAGTTTTATAGTTTAGTTTTTATATTTAGGTCATTAATCCATTTTAAGTTAATTTTAGTATTTGTAATGAGATAAGTTCAACTTCCTTCTTTTGCCTATAGATAGCCAATTGTCCTAGCACCATTTGTTGAAAAGACTATTCTTTCTCCATTGCTTTGTCTTGGCACCATGAATGAAAATCACTTGACCATAGATACATGGATTTATTTATGGACTTTTAGTTATATTTCACTGACTTATATCTTCTTTATGCTAATACCTTACTCTTTGATTACTATTGCTTTGTAGTAAGTTTTGAAATTGGAAAATGTGGGTCTTCTAGGTTTGTTCTTTTTTAAGATTGGTTTACCTGTATGGATCCCTTGGGTTTTCTGTGTTATAGGATCAGCATTTTCATTTCTACAAAGAAGCCAGTGGGATTTTAATAGGGATTGTGTTGAATCTGTAGATCACTTTGGATGGTATTGATATCTTAACAATATTAAGTCTTTTGTTCCATTAAAATGGGATGCCTTTCCTTATATTTAGCTCTTTAATTTCTTTCAAGAATATTGTGTAGTTATCAGAGTATAAGCTTTGTACTTCTTTATTGAATTTATTCCTAGTATTTTAGTGTTTTCAGTGCCATTGTAAAAGGAACTTTTTTTCAATTTCATATTTGTATTTGCATTGTTAGTGTATAGAAATAAAATTTATTTTTGTATATTGATCTAGTATTTTGCAACCTCGCTAAACTCATTTATTCTGAAAGTTGTCAGTGGATCCCTAGGATTTTCTATAAACAAGACCATATCACTTATGAATTGAGTAGAGGTAGTTTTCCTTCCTTTCTTTCTTTTTTTTTTTTTTTAAGATTTTATTTATGTATTTGACAGACAGAGATCACAAGTAGGCAGAGAGGCAGGCAGAGAGAGAGGAAGGGAAGCAGGTTCCTTGCCAAGCAGAGAGCCCGATGCGGGGCTTGATCCCAGGACCCTGAGATCATGACCTGAGCCGAAGGCAGAGGCTTAACCCACTGAGCCACCCAGGCACCCCTGTAGTTTTCATTTCTAAACTAGATGCCTTTATTTCAATTTCTTGCGTAATTGTCCTGGCTAGAACATCTAGTACAGTGTTGAATAGAAGTGGTGAGAGGAGACAGTCTTGCCTTACTCCTGATCTTAGGGGGAAAGTTCTCAATTTTAACCATTTAGTATGATGCTAGCTGTGGGTTTTTTATGGATGCTGCTTATCAGTTTGAGAAAGTTCCCTTCTCCTCTTGGTTTGTTTAGTGTTTTTTTTATCGTGGAGGATCTATTTTTTAATTTTTTTGTCTTTGGTTCCCCTAAATCAATTGTTAATCCTCAGAAATTAAGGATTTTCTTCTAACAGTTTGCCATCCTTCAGTGCCTACGAAGCTTCTTGGCATAGAGCAGATGTTCAGTAAATATTTAGTGAGTGATTATAGCATGAAGAAATGAGTAAATGAACAGATTTGCTTTTGCATCCATTGTAATCATGCGAGCCTCAAAACTGCTCTTTGAGAGTGAGGTTGTATATGAAAAACATGATTCATGACCAAAATGTGATTGAGGTGAAAGCCAGGACCTATCTGAAGATTTCTGTAAGTGTGCTTTTAAAGCTTGGGCAGTGAATCACGTTTGCTGTCTTCGGTCAGTTTACCCAGCAAAGAGATTCTGAAACAGTTGTGTACAAGGTTTTACTATATATTTAAGAGGGGCTTCCAGCATCTGCTACATGTATATACTAGATGATTTATCAGGTCTGAGACTGGGAACCTCATCAGTACTTTCTGCCCTGTTGTGCTTATCGAGGACATTTAGCCTTTGTCAGAATATTAACATTGGTCAAGTAATTAAATTTTCAAATAGCCACAATAACAGGATTAACAAATAGTAAAAGCAACTTTCTAAATGCTGGCTACTGCATTGCCTTAGGAATACTAATAACGTTTGAAAATCAGTTGCTCTAGTAAATATCTGTTTACTTATAAGGTCAGTGAGCTAATAGTACCTCCCCATCCACTGCTTAAGTAATGATATTTAAGCTTTTCTCTGTTGTTATACTGTCTATATCAAAGATGAACATATCTCATATGTCTACTTGGAATGAGAATTTCCCCCCAAAAAATGTGTCTTAAGAAAGTATTTAAAGGTTAGTTGTCACCTACCACTGTTTCTTAATTTCAGTTGTTTTGTTTGAATGATTGGAGCATGTCAACTAAATGCTGACTTTTCTGTGTAAGGTTATGAACAGTATCAGAGATTGCTTTGTGACTGGGAAGTGGGAAGAGGATAAAGATGCAGCCAAGATTTTAGCAGAAGATGGTAAGTAAAGGGCCATATTTTTCAGAGAAGACTGTCTTCTCTATATTTTATTCTATATCTTTAAAAGTTGGAAATAATAGACAAATGTGAAATGCTTTGGGGAACACTGATAGGAGTTTATGGGTAATATTCTGGTTCCTCTTTTTATGATGATCTTATTTTCTTCCCCTGGTTAACTGACTTATTAGATATGGTCATGGGGCCTGGGTAGCTCAGTGGGTTAAGCCTCTGCCTTCGGCTCAGGTCACGGTCTCAAGGTCCTAGGATTGAGCCCTGCATCTGGCTCTCTGCTCAGCGGGGAGCCTGGCTTCCCCCTCTCTCTCTGCCTGCCTCTCTGATTACTTGTAATTTCTCTCTCTTTCTCTGTCAAATAAATAATTTTTTTTAAATCTTAAAAAAAAAAAAAAGATATGGCCCTCAAAGAAAAGTGGGAGGCTTTCCATAAATTTTATCATGTGCTTGTTCAAATTTTTTTGAATTTTTGTGTGTGTGAAAAATAAATAACATATTTTTCTTTTTAGTAATGAAGGTAGTATACATTATAGAACATCTAAAATAAAATGTCATACCAAGGGTGCCTGGGTGGCTTAGTGGTTTAAGCATCTGCCTTTGGCTCAGGTCATGATCCCAGGGTCCTGGGATCGAGCCCCACATTGGGCTCCTGCTCAGCAGGGAGTCTGCTTCTCCCTCTCCCTCTGCCCCTCCACTCTACTTGCGCACTCTCTCTCTGTCAAATGAGTAAATAAAATCTTTAAAAAAAAGTCATGCCATAACCTCTGCCATGTGTTAAAAAACTTTTGTTAATTTTTTGAGGTTATTTACTTCCAGTCATTTTACAAATTTTTAAAATTTCTAATTGAATTTTGAAATTTGAAATTGAAATTTAAAATTTCTAATTATATAAATTGCATCATTAAATTTTTTCAGAGGTTTCGTGTTTACAATTCTATCATATCCTATATCAATTCACAGTTTCTCATTTAAGCAATTTATATTATATTATATTATATTCATATTATAAATAACTGCACTGGAGCACCTTGAAATAACTCGGATCACATTTTTTATTTTCATAAGTTAGGTTCATAAAATTTAGAATTAATGAGTCATTTTTTTTGAACTGCCAAAAGTTTTTCAGAAATGTTATTTTTGGCAATTTGATAAATGAAAATTGTTTCTTATAACCGGCATTCTTTTGATTACTAGTAAGAATAAGGTATGTTGGCTGTTGCATTTCTTTGCTGAATTCTTTGTTCATTACTCATTTTTCTAATGGGATATTAATGTGTTTTTCTATTGAGTTGTAAAATTATTCTTTAAAGGATATTTACTCTCCTTCATTGGTTGCAAATATTTTTCTGCTTTTAGCCACTCATCTGCTTTATATATAAAATATAGCAGTTTATACCCTCTAGAATTTTACATAAGTGGAATCATACAGTATGTACTCTTTTCTGACTTCTGCTCAGCATAATTATTTTGAGATATTCCATCCTGTGGCATCTCTATCCCTTTTTATTACTGAATAGTTGATTTCTTTTATTAGTGAGTAGTATTCCATTGTATGATGGAATACTGCACTTTATCTCTTCATCTGTTGGTGACATTTAGGTTATTTCTGGGTTATAGCTGTTGCAAATAAAGCTCCTGTGAACATTCTTGTACAAGTTTTTGTATGAACAATTGCTTTCATTTCTGTTAGGCCCATTACCTCAGAGTGGGCTAAACAGATCATGTGGTAGATGTGTGTTTAATTTTTTAAGAAATAGCCGAATTGTTTTCCTGAGTAGTTGTACCATTTTGTATTGCCATTAGCCTTCATGAGATTTTCAGTTATTTCTACATCTTTGCCAATACTTGATATGGTCAGTCTTTAGTTTTAGACAGTCTTTAGGTATAGAATGATATAGCATGGTTTTAATATGTATTTTCCTAATGACTAATGATGTTGAGCATTTTTATGTGCTTATTTTCCATCTCTTTCTTCTTTGGTGAAGTATCTGTCAGATCTCTACTCAGTATTTTAATCTATTTAATTTACTTAAGTCCTTTATCACTTGTGATTTTAATTATTTTTGCCCAGTATGTGGTTTGTCTTTTCATATTTTTAACAGAAACACAGTTGATTTTTTGTATATTGATCTTCTACTGTACAGCCTTGCCAAATCACTCATTAGTTATTTTTTTAGTTATTAGTTTTTGTATATTTCATAGAATTTTCTTCAAAGACATCATTTGTGACCTGTGATTAAAGACAGTTTTATTTAAAAAAAAAAAAAAAAGACAGTTTTACTTCTTTCTTTCCTATCTGGATGACTTACTGTTTTTCTTGCCTTGATACAGGCTTTAACTTCCAGTGTAGCATTGGTCAGAAGTCAAATAGACATCCTTGCTTTGTCCTGATCTTGCTTATTTTTCCCTGTGAACTTCAGAATCATCTTTTCTATTTCCAAAAGAAAAATTGGTAGTGTTTTTTCTCTAATAAATTTCCTGTTTTGAGATAATCGTAGACTGAATTAAATTGACATGCGTGTGTAAGAACTAATACAGAGAGATCTCTTGTATATTGTACTGTGTCCTATATAGTACAAGACCACAACCTTTATATTAATGTTGATACCATCTTATATAGATCTTATATAGATTTCCCCAGTTTTACTTGTGCTCATGTTTTGTCTGTGTGTGTGTGTTTAGTTCTACTATTTTTTCACATGCGCTGGTTTATATATTTACAAACAGTTACAATACAGAACATTTCCATCACCATAGGATACTTTGTATTGCTCTTTTTAAAACACATTTAGCTCCTTGCTATCACCCATCTCCAAGTTCCAACCTGGCAACCATTTCCTTTTTTCATTTCTATAATGTTATAATTTTGAAGAATGTTGAACAAACAGGATCATACAGTATGTAATCTTTTATGATTGATTTTTTTTTCTATTCATCATAATTCCCTAGAGAGGTCCATCCAAGTTGTTGCATATGACTGTGGTTTGTTCCTTTTTATGGCAGAGTAGTATTCCCTGATACGGATGTAGCAGTTTGTTTAACCATTCACCCACCAAAGTATATCTGGGTTGTTTCCAGGTTTAGGCTATTGAGAATTGAACTGCTAAGAACATTTATGTACAGGTTTTTATATAAATATGAACTTCCTATTTTTCTGGGATAAATGCCTAAGAAT
This sequence comes from Lontra canadensis, assembly GCF_010015895.1. Lineage (NCBI taxonomy): Eukaryota > Metazoa > Chordata > Mammalia > Carnivora > Mustelidae > Lontra > Lontra canadensis. Next base: position 26,634,442 of record NW_022630997.1, read on the forward strand.
ACAATTGCTGGGTTGTATGGTAATTGCATATTTAGCTTTATAGGAAACTGCCAAAGTAGTTGGGCCATTTTATATTTCCATCAGTAATACATGAATGATCCAGTTTCTCCATATCCTTGCCAATATTTGGTGACCTCACTATTAGTATTTTAACCAATCTTAATTGTGGTATTTCACTGTGGTTTCATTTTATATTTCCTCGATGGCTAATGATGGTGAGCATTTTATCATTTTTGCCACATTTTATTGTTTGTAGTGTATTCTTTTTTTTTTTAAGACTTTATTTATTTATTTGATCCAGAGAGAGAGAGAGAGAGAGATCACAAGTAGGCAGAGAAACAGGCAGAGAGAAAGGGAAGCAGGCTCCCTCCTGAGCAGAGAGCCCAATGTGGGGCTCAATCCCAGAACCCCGGGACCATGACCTGAGCCGAAGGCAGAGGCTTTAACCCACTGAGCCACCCAGGTGCCCCTGTAGTGTACTCTTTTATAAAATGTTCATGGATGTCTTTTTGTTCTTTTTCTTATTGGATTCTTTTTTAAATGTTGAATATTGGGAGTTTTTAATATATTTTAATATATTTTGTTCTGTTATTGGATATGTAGTTTGCAGATATTTTCTCCTACTGTGTGGCTTCTCTTTTCATTTTCTTCATAATGCCTTTCACAGAGGAAAAGGTTTTAGTTTTGTTGAGGTCCAGTTTATCATTTTATTGTCTTTAGGGATCATGTCAAATCTAGGAATTATTTTCTATTCCTAGATCTTGACAGTTTTCTCCTGTGTTTTCTAAGAATTTTACACCCTTGTTTTCTGTTTATGGCAACAATCTATTTCGATTTCTTTTAAAGATTTAAGATTTTTTAAAAAGATTTATTTATTTTAGAGAGAAAGAGAGTATGTGCACACATGCAAGTAGGGGCAGAAGGAAAATCTTCAAGCAGACTCCCCGCTGACGTGTGGGGCTCTTACAACCCATTAGATCATGACCTGAGCCAAAACCAAGAATTGGCCGCTTAAGTGAGCCACCCAGGCACCCCTGTTTTGATTTCTTTATAAGGTGTGAGGTTTAGGTTAATGGTTATATTTTTGCCTGAGGTGTATATTCCTTCAGCAGTTTTTGTTTCATTGATTTGCTTTTGCACCTTTGTCAAAAATTAGTTGAGCCTCTCTGTGTGGGTTTATTTCTGGGTTCTTTCTTGCATTCCATTGATTCATGTGTCAGTCCTTCCACCTGTACTGTACTATCTTGATTACTGTGGTTACATAGTAAACATTAATACTAAGTAGAGTGATTACTCTCACTTTATTCTTCTTTTTCAAGATTGGTTTATCCTAGCGCCTGTGGCTGCATATAAATGTTAGAATAAGCTTGTCTGGATCTACAAAAAAACTCCTGGGATTTTGATAGGAGTTGCATTAAACCTATAGGTCTTTATTATCTTGAGTATTCTAATCCAGGAGCATTTTTTGTCTTAATTTCCTTCATCAGTATTTTGTAATTTTTGGCATCCTAATGGTAAATATATTTTGATAAGTTTATACTAAAGTATTTCATTTTGATTGATTTTTATGTGTTTATCTTTTATCTTGCTAAACTCAGTTATTAGTTGGGAGGGGTGTTTGTTGTAGATTACTTGGGATATTTTTACATAGTTGTGTTATCTCCAGATAGGAACAGTATTATGTTTCTTTTCAACCTTTGTGCCTTTTATTTTTGTTTACTTATTTATAATCATTTTATTTAATTTTTCATCATGTTAAGTGTGCTCTTTAATCCCCATCTTGCCACATGCCTCCTCTCTGGTAATCATCAGTTTGTTCTCTGTAGCTAAGAGTCTGTTTCTTGCTTGTCTCTCTCTTTTTTTCTTTTGCTCATATTTTTGTTCCTTAAATTCCACATATGAGTGAGATCATATGGTATTTATCTTTCTCTGGCTGACTGACTTCACTTAGAGTTATACTGTTATACTTAGTGTTATACTAGATCCATCCATGTCATTGCAAATGACAAAAATTTCATTCTTTTTGATGGCCGAATAATATTCCAGTGTGTGTGTGTGTGTGTGTGTGTGTGTGTACATGTGTACACACACATACACACCTCACATCATCTTTTTATCTATTTTTCTATCAATGGACACTTGGGCTGCTTCTGTAGTTTGGCTATTGAAAATAATGCTGCCATAAACAAGGGTGCATGCATCCTTTTGAGTCAATGTTTTTATATTTCTGGGATAAATACCCAGCAATGCAATTATGATTATATTTATATGTACATTGAATATATTTATATTTAATTTTTCTTATATAATGACTAGGATTAGAAAGCGGAATCTTGCCTTGTTCTCAGTATTTTTCACTGTTAAATATGATGTTAGTTTGGTTTCTCTGTGGATGCTCTTTATGTGCTCCATTCCTCTGTATTCCTGGTATACTGAGAGGTGTTCTTTCTTTCTTTCTTTTTTTAATGATGAATGGGTGGTGAATTTTGTCAAATGCCTTTCAGTGTCAGTTGATATGATCCTATGAATTTTTTATTCTTTACCCTTTTGATATAGTGGATTATATTGTTTAATTTTTGAATTTTGAATCAGCTTTGCATACCTGGAATAAATTCCACTTGGTCATGATATATAATTCTTTTTATATGTTGTTGAACTTTATTTGATGGTATTTTGTTAAGGAATTTTGCATCTAAGTTTATGAGTGAAACTAGTCTATAGCATTGTTGATTTTTTGTTTTGGGGGATTTTTTTGGGTACTGTCTTCAGTAATACTGGTTTCATAAAATGATTCCAAAGTAGTCCCAATTTTTCTGTTTTCTGGAAGAGATTCTGTAGAATTGGAATGTTAATTTCTTTTTTTTTAAGTTTCTATTTATTTATTTGACAGAGAGAGAGAGAGACAGCAAGAGAGGGAATACAAGCAGGGGGAGTGGGAGAGGGAGAAGTAGACTCCCTGCCTAGCAGGGAGCCCGATACAGGGCTCGATCCTAGGACCCTGGGATCATGACCTGAGCCAAAGGCAGCTGCTTAACAACTGAGCTGCCCAGGCACCCCTGGAATGTTAATATTTAAAATGTTTGGTATAATCTCCAGTGAAATGGTGAGGGCCTGGAGATTTTTTTGAGGAGCTTATAATAATGACAAGTTTTTTTTCTTTAATGGCTACAGGATAATTTAAATAATTTAGGTTCTTTATTCTGTCTTGGCTGAATTTTACTTTCTTAGGGTTTTTAAGGAATTTCAAAGGCTTTGGGCAAAGTGAAAGTTTCACAAAGTACCTTCTCCAAGAAGCTAGCTTAGGTATTCTGAGTATAATACTCATAGTATTTGTTTAATAACTTTCCAATGGCTGGGGGATCTGTTGTGCTAATCCCATTTTATTCTTGATAATTGGTGATTTTTGTCCTCCTCCTTTTTCTCTTCGTCAGTAAGGTTTATTCATTTTGTTGATTTTTTTCCCCAAATAATCAGCTTTTAGTCTCATTGATTTCTGTGTTCTAGTTTTCAATTTTATTTTCTTTTGTTCTTTATTATTTCTGTTTGTTTTAGGTTATTTTGTACTTCTCAGTTTTCTTAGATTATTGGTTTGAAACCTTTTCTCATTTCTAATGTGAGCCTTTAGTGCTCACTAAATTGCTTTCTCTGCACTGCCTCCCCCCATATTTTCATATGTTCTATGCATTTTCATTCAGTTCTATGCATTTTTATATTTCCTGTGAGACTTCTCATTGATCCATGCATTATTTAGTGTTTTTTACCTACAAACAAACTACAAAATGTTTAGAAATTTTCTTGTCTTTCTGTTACTCATTTTTAGTTTAATTGCATTATATTCTATACTCATTATGCATGTTTTATATTTGTTTAGACTGTGCCCTGTCTTGACAGATGTTCTGTGGATGCTTTAAAAATTGTTTATTCTGATGTTGTTGGATATCATGTTCTATATATGTCAGATTCTGTTGGGTTGGCTGTATTGTTCAAATCTTCTGTATCTTTGCTAATTTTCTGACTAATTTTATCAGTTCCTGAGAGGAGGATATTGAAGTCACCATGTATTATCTTGGACTTATCTACCCCTTTCAGATCTGTCAGTTTTTGCTTCTTATATTTGAGGCTCTGTTTGGTGCACATATGCTAGTATTGTTATGTCTTTCTGGTGGATTTATCCTTTTGTTGTTGTGTATTATGGTCACCTCCTATTCATGCAATTGGTGAAGGAATGATTCCAGCTCTACGGTTATAGGGATGGCCTAACACACAATATCTGACACTGGGCAGATGCTGTTGACAGCAGTTTATTAGTCACATACATTCATAGCCTGAGGGAAGAGAACACTGCATGCCATGCAGAGACTGAACAATCAGGGGCTTTGGGAGAAAGAGCTTTGTACCTAAATGAGCATAGGATGACCATTGGTTCCTTTGACAGGATGTGATTAATGTGTTTGAATAAATTCATGGGCTGGCAGAGAGGTAAAGTCAAACCTTTTAGGTTGAGGGATAGGTGGGGTGCGGGCGGTCCAACTGAAAAAAGACCTATCAAGATGGGGATCCTTTCCCATAGGGTGAGGCCATATCTGGCAGGCCTGCTCACAGCTAGACCTTTGGGACCCTGTGAGGCTCAAGGATGTCAAGGTAGCCCATGCAATTTTAGCTCTTACAGTTCAGTTAAGTCCTTCTCTGGCTCTGATAATTTTCTTTCCTCTAAGGTTTATTTTATGAGATAATAATTTAGCCATTCTTGCTTTTTTAAAAGATGAGTTGCACAGTATATCTTTCCCCTTCTTTTACTTTTGCTTACTTGGGTTGTTAAATCTAAAGGGAGTTTCTCGTTATGTGCCTCTATCCTCTCTGTCAATCTGTATTTTGATTGGTATATTATGCTATTTACATTTAACGTACTTATTGATATGGAATTGTGTAAGTCTGATATTTTACTCTTTTGTTGTTTACTCTTATTCTGATTCTTCTGTCTTTTCTCTGTTTTCATTTTCTTTCTTCTATCTTGATATGTTTACAGCGTTTCTGAGTGTCTCTGTCTAGTTTTTGTAGTTGTCACTTATTGTAATATAATAGCCTACTGGTGCCAGTATTTTATCATTTTGAGTAACATGTGGAAACTTTTCTCCTACTTCGGTCCCTTTGTCTTTCCCCCTTTTAAGTATTACTGGTTTGTGTATTAGATAGTGCTATAATTTTTTTTCAGTCTCCAAATACGATTTTAAAAACTCCTAAGAAAAAGGTTATTTTATTATATATATCTGTATTTCTGGACTTTTGTTTGTTTTTTCTTTTTTTCCCAGTGGTCCCAGATTTCTTCTTTTATAATTTACTCACTACTTAAGAACTTTCTTGAGCATTTTTTTTTTTTTTTAAGATTTTATTTATTTGAGAGAGAGCCAAGTGAGTGAGCACAGATGTGGAGCAGAGGGAGAGAGAGAAGCAGACCTCCCTGCTGAGCAGGGAGACCAGTGTGGCACTTGATCCCAGAACCAACCCTAAGAATGGGTATGCTAGTGACGGATTCCTGTAGTTGTTTTCCATCTGAGATTGTCTTTATTTACAGTTCTTCATTTCTGAAGGATAGTTTCACTGGATATAGAATTCATAGCTGATAGTTCTTTCCTGCAGCACATGAAAAATGTACCACTTCCTTCTAGCCTCTGATTTCAGAGGAGAAATGGACTGTCACTTTGAATTGGTGTGAATTTGTCATTTCTTTCTGTCTGCTCTCAAGTTTATTTGTTTTTCAGTTTTCAGAAGTTTGATTGGTGAAGATTTCATTGGGTTTACTCTGTTTGAAATTTGCTCACCTTCTTGAATCTGTTAAGTTTATGTCTTTTACCAAATTTAGGAAGCTTCAGTCATTCTTTCAAATCAGGTATCCTTCTGCGATCATATAACTGGTGGATCTTTTTCCTGCCCCACAGGTCTATGAGGCCCTGCTCAGTTGTTTTTTGTCTATTTTCCTCTGTGTTGTTCAGACTGGATGAATTCTGTTGATCTGACCTCAAGTTCTCTGATTCTATCCTCTGTCCTCTCTACTCTTACTATTGAGTCCATCTAGCAAGCTTTTAAAATTTCTTCTTGTATTTTTCAGTTCTGTAATTTCTGTTTGGCTCTTCAGGGCTTTTTGCTGAGTTTTTCAATTTTTTGGTTGTTGCCAAAGGATTTGTAGGTGCTTGATGAAACATTTTTGTAATGGCTGCTTTAAGATACCAGTCAGAAAGTTTCATAATCTGATTCATTTTATTGTTCATGTCATTTGTCTTTTCACTTTTCAGTTAAGATTTTCCTGGATTGGGGTATGACAGGTGATTCTTTCTTGTATCCCACACATTTTGGGTTTTATGTTAGAAGACATTGGGTCCTGTGTAATCTTTTTATTTTAGTCATGCAGTCCTCTTGTTTAGGTTTAGCGTGTAGGTCCTGATATACTTTATGGGCTGTGGTTCCAATGACAATTTAACTTTAGAACCTTTGTGGTGCTATTTTGATCTGCTTAGTACTGGTCTCTGCAGGTGCTGCCTGAGAAGACAGAGGGGCTTCCCTAGTCTAGGCCCCCCGTGTTGTGGCTAGGTGGGGAAAGGTTGTCTCTTGGCCTGTAGGGCTAGTTTTCTTGCTGTAGGGATATCTTCACTGGTCCTGCCAGGGCACACATTGTTTTTAGATGGTGGTGGAGAGCCTCAGGCCTGGCACAGAATCTCCCTTTGCCAATAATCCTTGGCCACCTGGTTTATCTTGGTAGAGGAAAGGAGATTCAGGCTCTTCGGGGAAGGCAAACAGTTCTCTCATCACTTACTGCCAGGGGAGCTTTCAAAGCACCCACTTAACCAGTGCTGCCTGGTTAACCTAGTGTTCCTGCTATTAAGATCTGAGTTTGATCTGAGGGAACATTGAGTCTATCTGGTCTACCTTCTGTTGCTAGTTTTGGGGTTGGAAAGCAGTGGTTCTGAATTGCCTTTCTGTGGGTTGTGGTCTAGTGAGCCACCGGCCATTATGTCATTCCTCTGGTCTTGGGGACCCTCACCAGCCCTTTTTTTCTTTATACCTTTCAGAGTTCTTTCGTTTCCCTTGGGGTCTTGTGTTTTTTTTGGAGTTGGTTATACTTAGTTGGGAGGAACAGAAGAAATAAGTCTACACTATCTTTTACAGACGAGAAATCTTTGTTGGTATTTTTTTTAAATTTTAGTTCCAATATGGTTAACTTACAGTGTTGCATTAGTTTCAGATGTACAATGTAGTGATTTAACAGTTACATATATTATTCAGTGGTCATCATGACAAATGTACTCTTAATCCCCTTGTTTTGCTCATCTCCCCAACCTCCTCCCCTCTGGTAACCATCTGTTTGTTCTTTATACTTGAGAGAGATTTTTGGTTTGTCTCTTTTTTTTCCCTTGCTCATTTGTTTTGTTTCTTCTATTCCACATATGAATGAAATCACGGGTTATTTGTCTTTCTCTGACTAACTTATTTTGCTTAGTATTGTACTTTCTAGCTACATTCATGTTGTAGCAAATGGCAAGATTTCATTCTTTTTGATGGCTGAATAATATTCCATTTTATGTGTGTACACACACACACACACACACACACACACACACACTTTATCCATTCATCTATAGATGGGTCCTTAGGCTACTTCCATAATTTGGCTCTCGTAAATAATGCTAAATAATAAACATAGGGAGGCATATATCCTTTCAAATTAGTATTTTCATATTCTTTAGGTAAATACCCAATAGTGGAATTACTGGATTATATGATAGTTCCATTTTTAATTTTTTGAGAAGCCTCCAAACCATCTTCCTGCATCAGTTTGCATTCCCAGCAACAGTGCACAAATGTTCCTTTTTCTCCACATCCTCGCCAACATTTGTTTGTTGTGTTTTTTATTTTAGCCATTCTGACAGGTGTGATTTGGATCTCATTGTGGTTTTGATTTGCATTTTCCTTACAATGAGTGATGTTGAGCATTTTTTTATGTGTCTGTTAGTGGAGAAATGTTTGTTATATCTTCTGCCCATTTTTAATTGAATTATTTGGGTTTTTTTGGTACTGAGTTATATATATATTTTGGATACTAACCCTTTATTGGGTATGTCATTTGCAAATATCTTCTCCCATTCAGTAGGTTTTTTGGGTCCTTTCTTGGGTCATGTTTTTTATTATAACTGTGATAAAAGGAGAATTGACATCTTTCTGATATTGAGTCTTCTTTTTCAAATACATGGTTATCTTTATTTGTTCAGTAGATAGCATTAATCACACCTACTTCATTGGGTCATGTTGAAGAATGTGGTTAAGGCACATAAGATACTTAGAGCAGTGCCTTGTCTGTAAAGCCCTTGTGTTAGCTAATGGCTATTCCATGTGTTCTTTGGTAGCATATTAAAGTTCTTTAAGTTTTTAAAATAAAGTTTTTTGAGACATTTCTTGTAAGGTTTATTCCTAAGTATTTCGTCCTTTTTTGTTTTTCTTACAGATGGAATCTTCCCAACTATTGCATCTTCTTTGGCTCTTTGGTTCTTTGGCTCTTTCTTATATGAAAATGTTTTATCTAAATATTACTTCTAAATATTGCTTCCCAAAGGAGTTTTAGCTTCTTTTTCTTTTAAGGATAGGACCCAGAGCTAAACTTAGAGCTCTAAAAAACAAATGGATGAGCAAATTAATGAGCTCTTCATGTGGTTCAGCATTATTTTGGGTACCACTCTTACTCTAAGTCCTGTATTTTATGTAATCCAAGATTTTTCTTAGATATGCCATACATTGTGTTGTGTTGCTCTTAACTACTGAGACTCTGTCCTATGTGCTGTTAATCAAATCATGGTTTTTTCATGTCACTGTTGGTCTTGGGGACTCACCTGCAAAGCCATGCATATATCTCTCTGTGCATCCCTGCTGCAAAGTGTTTGCCACCTGCATTGGAAAAATAGCTCTTGGCTAAGTGGGGTATCGAAGTAAAGTAAGGAAATATGGGTTGGGTCCGTGTGCTTCATCTGAACAGGTGATGAAATACTGACATTTCAAAGAGGAAAAGAAGCCTGTGTAAGTACAGGATTCTCCTGGAGTGTGTAGCAATGAGAAGGGTAAAAATGAAATTTGGGTTTCAGAATACACAGTGCACTGGGTGGTGCTATAGTGTCATATGCAAGCCCTATTCATGGAGGACATTTGGTTGTTCTTTTCCCAGAAGAGCTCTATGGTGACTTTGAAGACCTGGAAACAGGGGACGTGCACAAGGGAAAACCAGGCGCAGATACTCAGGTATGATTTTTATCATGGCTGGCTCTCAGTCACTGGTCCTTGATCTGTGGTCAATATGTAATGAGAGAGGCCCATATTAAGCAATGTGAATCTTACTTATTATCTCTGTAGATTACAGAGTAAATGGATTCCTTCCTAAAAATACGGAGGTTGGGAACAGATCAAAGTTATTGGTTTGTTATTTTTGATCTTTTGGGTTTACTACCTCTTCTTGTCTTTATGATTCTTCAGTCGTTTAAAGTTTAGCTCCTGAGTCACCATCTTTCTTTCCACTGTTCCTTTTGCCATCATTCTCCTCTTCTTAAATTTAAGTACCATTTAAAAAAAGTAAATTCCTATTCTCCCTAATATTTCTTTAGAACAGTGTCTGGGGAGAATCTGGATGGGGACACCTGCTTTTACTTTTATTTATATTTGACATTCCCAGCCAGATAAAGGAGTGACAGTGTATCATAATGTAGATGTCTAAATGTCTCGTGTCATTTAGAGCCAAAGGCTGTGTTTTGGTTTGGTTTGTTTTTTGTTTTGTTTTCGTGATGATCATAACCAAGATTTTTACAGCCCAGACAGAACTTTAAAAATCTGCTTTAATGTTTAAAGAAAAGATCTCCACAAACTTACAAAATTTTCTCTTCTGGAAATTTAAGATTGAAGACGCAGAAGAAGTTAAGGAAGAAATTGACCCCAGTGCAGAGGAAAGTGCCAAGAAAAAGCATTTGGATAAGAAGAGAAAATTGAAGGAGATGTTTGATGCAGAATATGATGAAGGAGAAAGCACATACTTTGATGATCTTAAAGGAGAAATGCATAAACAGGCACAGGTGAGAAAACTGGGTTCCTATTAGCTTTATTTCAAGGCTGTAATACAGTAATGTGAATACATAATTTTGTTTAGGTCTCTGCTTCCTGACCTGCTTCTGTGCCTCAGGTTTGGACTCCTAGGTCAAGATGCAGATAAGTGTGTTTATTCATGCAGTCATCTGATTGTTTTTTTAGTCAGAAATTGACCAGAAAGATATCAGTGTCTATTGTATATGAAGCATTGAGGAAGCAAAAATGGCTGAGACAGGCAGCAACTGCTGAGGATCCCTCAGTGGAGTGATTTTTTTTTTTTTTTTAAGATTTTATTTATTTATTTATTTATTTATTTGACAGACAGAGATCACAAGGAGGCAGAGAGGCAGGCAGAGAGAGGAAGGGAGACAGGCTCCCTGCCGAGCAGAGAGCCTGATGTGGGGCTCGATCCCAGGACCCTGGGATCATGACCTGAGCCAAAGGCAGAGGCCTTAACCCACTGAGCCACCCAGGTGCCCCTGATTTTCTTTTTTTTTTTTTTTTTTAAGATTTTATTTACTTATTTGACAGAGAGAGAGCACAAGTAGACAGAGAGGCAGGCAGAGAGAGAGGGAAGCAGGGTCCCTGCTAAGCAGAGAGCCAGAGGCAGGGCTCGATCCCAAGGACCCTGAGATCATGACCTGAGCTGAAGGCAGAGGCTTAACCGATTGAGCCACCCAGATGCCCCAGTGGAGTGATTTTTAAATGCAGGCATTACCTTAGCGTTCTGATTACTGCTCCCTGGAACCATAATTAAATAATTTGAATGGGTAGATGATTCTTACATATACTGGTGCTTATGCACACATCAGTGCTCTCCAGGGAAGCTTTTCTAAAAATTCACCTTGGTCAGAGTTCAGAGGGTATTTCAGGAGTCGGGTCAGATGTGGAGATAAAGGGAGCATGTGGAATGCTAAAACGAAGGTGGTCTGGCCCCCCTGCCTGAGATGCTGAACAGACTGAGTTGATGAACTCACTCTTTAGGAGACACAAAGATAAGTGTGCAGTCGATGCTGAGTGTTTGAGTTGTGTTTTGACAAGAGGGACACCAGTAATTCCTGTAAGCTGCAATTACTTTAATACATCTTGTGCAGGTTAAGCATATGATTTCTGAAAATGAGGTTGGTGGACTTTGCCCAACCTAGGCTTTCATCTGTTTAAAGAAAGTATCTCCTTGTTCGTCATGGACATAGTGGTTCTAAGTCTGTACTGATTTTGATAGAAGTAACTAAGACATGTAAAGCTAGTTCTGAAGTCTTTGCTTCCGTCCATTTATAACTTAAAATCACCTAGCATCTTATGTCCGGTTTTAAAGGACTTTGAATTTTTTACTCTGAGTGAAATGGGGACCCATAGGGGGTTTTGAACAGAGAAGAGACATGTATGACCTGCTTTCCTTTGAAAGGATTGCTGTGGCAAGAGTTCAGTAAAATTAAGTTGACTCACCATGGGGGGTGGGGAGGTGTTGGAGGTGAAAGAGAAAGAGTCAAATTCTGAATATACTTTTTAAAGGTAGATCAAAAGTAGATTAACTGTGGGGTGTGTGAGAGGAAATAAGGATGACTTCTGGAAGGATTGAGTTGTCAGTAAGATAGGAAAGCCTCTGGTTGGTGCAGGTTTGTCTAAAAAGATAAAGTTTAGAGCTTGGGTTTGAGATCTCTTTCAGACAAGTGGAGCTTCGAGTAGTCAGTGAGGAGCCCTGGAGAGAGGTTGGGGCTTAGATGGAAAGTCTTCAGCATCTCGATGCTACCTAAAGCCATGAAATGGATGGGATGCCCTGGGAAGTGAGCATAGTGTCAGGAGAGGAGAGGACTAGGACTGACGGTGGGTACTCCATTGTAGGAGCCTGGGCGGAGAGGATGGAGCAACAGTGGGGATTGAGCAGTCAGTGCTTAGGAAAGAGAAGAAATTGAAGAGAACATGAGAAAGCCACTATAGAAGGAGGGATACATTATTTTAAATCCTGCTGATGTATTAACTACAATGAAGACAGAATTGACAACTGGATTGGAATGTGGAGGCCCTACATGATTTTGGCAAGCATTTTTATGGAATGTGGCTTAAAGTCCAAGTTGGGATTTAAGAGAATGGGAGCAGAGGAACTAGAGACTCTGAGTATAGAAAACTTACAAGCCATTTTACTTCAGAGAGAAGCAGAGAAATGGGGCAATAGTTGGAAATAGAATCAAAAGAAGATGTTAAGATGTGAGAAAATAACAGGCAAGACCTCTTGGAATAAAGTTCAGTAAGAATGAATGATATCTAGCATGCAAGTGAAGTTTGGCATAAAATAAATCTATAGCAGCTGCCCAATAGTACTTTCCGCAATAATGGAAATGTCTGTCTGTGCTGTCTTTTTTGTAGCCATTAGCCACGTGTTGATACTGATCACTTGAAATGTGACTGCTGTGACCAGGGGACTGAATTTAAAATTTTTGTTTAATTTTAATTAATTTTGATAATAAGTAATAAATATAATAATAAGAGTAAAAGGCTGGATGTGATTGTAAACCCTGGAAGGAGAGATGGCTGTGGAAATTCTTATAGACTGCTTAGTTTTTGAGTGAATTAAGAAACCGTCAACTGCTGAGTGTGAGGATGAGGGAGGAGGAGATACTGAGTATCAGATATTGGAGAGTAAGAAAAGAAAGTGGACTGGGAAGCTGAGAGTATTGGCTGACCAGCATTAAGGGTTGCTTTCAAAGTTGTTTGCATTTGCTGTACCTTGGAGCAACAAAGGAGGAAAGAGTTGGCACATATCCTAAATAAGCTGTACAGATAAGAATGTATGTTATTTTTAAATAGGATAAAGCATGATCACGTCTGTGTTCCTTTATGAGAAAGTGTTCATTTTTTAAAATGTTAATCTTACATTTATTAAAGACAATAGCATTGTGAGTTTTTACTGTTTTTTCCGCCCCCCGCTCTCGTATATAGCTTAACCGAGCAGAATTTGAAGATCAAGATGATGAAGCCAGAGTTCAGTATGAGGGTTTTCGACCTGGGATGTATGTTCGAATTGAAATAGAAAATGTCCCCTGTGAATTTGTGCTTAACTTTGACCCCCATTACCCAATCATTTTGGGTGGTTTGGGCAATAGTGAAGGCAATGTTGGATATGTACAGGTAGGTACCCTTTGCTGCATGCTTTGACAGTTGGGGTTCTGGGGACATAACTTACACCACTGATCTTACTGAAACCTCTTCTTCCCTCAGATGCGTCTGAAGAAACACCGTTGGTATAAGAAAATCCTCAAGTCCAGAGATCCAATCATTTTTTCTGTAGGGTGGAGGAGGTTTCAGACTATCCCACTCTATTATATTGAAGACCACAATGGGAGACAGAGACTTCTAAAATATACCCCACAGCACATGCATTGTGGAGCAACCTTTTGGGGTAATACATGATTGGAACAACTTGCTTATAGGTTAATTTAAGCCATTATAGTTTTGCTTTTCTCCATGAAATTCCAATTCATAAGATTTTTCTCTCTTTTTTTTTTTTGGATTGAAGTACATGTGTAAAACAGAACTCAAAATTTGTGATTCACTGTATTTACTTTCTTTCTTTTTTTTTCTCCTATTCTCTTTAAGGTCCGATTACTCCACAGGGGACTGGATTCTTGGCAATACAGTCTGTCAGTGGCATAATGGTAAATATCTTGAATGTTTTATTTTACAGATTGTGTTTGAGAAGTATGTCTTGAATATGGGATATGTACATGAAACTTGAAGTTGAAAAAATGACTCATTTCTAGTATTTGTAGCAAACTTCTCTTTGCTTTTAATTTTCCTACATCTTTTTAAGTAGGATTTGGGAATGAAGAGGTAGACTTATTACGATACTGATGATATTTTATATTTTTATGCATTTTTTGGACTTTTTTTCTTTCTTTTTTTTTTTAAGATTTACTTTAGAGAGACTGTGTATGTATGCATGAAGTGGGGAGGGCAGAGGGAAAGAGAAAGAGACAGAAAATCTTCAAGCAGACTCCCTCCTGAGCTTGGAGCCTGATATGGGGCTCAATCCCACAACCCTGAGATCATGACCCAAGCTGAAATCAAGAGTTGGTTGCTTAACCTACTGAGCAACCCAGGCACCCCTTGTTTTTCTAAAAATAAGTAGTGCTCACCATGTGCTAAGCACTGTACTAGGTTCTAAGGATACTTTGGACACTAACTAGACATAAGACTACCCCCTAGTAATGCTGGTTGAACAAAGTATGTTCACATAGTCTTCATTTGGTCAATAAGAGCAGGTTTTATTGGCCCTATTTGACAGAAAACAAAATAATGAGCAGATGAAATCTGCCCTGGGGGTCCACAATTTAATTCCTTAAACATTGTAACCAAATTTTCATATTCCTTTCCATTCCAAATTGGTCATTGTTTTGAAATTATGTTATTGCAAAATCACCCTCCAGAGAATACTCAAGACATCATTATTAGTTTGGCTTACATGTACTATAGCTTTAGATTGCTTTTGTTAAAATACTGCTTTGCAAGTTCAGATATTCTTTCTTTCCCGTTGTAAGTGGAAATGCACTTTGGTGATTTATTGTATCATAGAGAAAATTATAGTTTTTCTCTTGCTGATATTATTCCTGTATTCAAATTTTGGGGGTTCTTCCCAGCCTGATTTCCGGATAGCTGCTACGGGAGTTGTCCTTGATCTGGATAAATCCATAAAGATTGTGAAGAAATTAAAGCTAACTGGTTTTCCTTATAAAATTTTCAAGAATACGTCATTCATTAAGGTCTGTATATCTTTATACTCACATATTTTACATGTATATTTTATTGAAGGAGGAATGAAATACTTCTAAAATATAGTCTGATGTTTTCAAAAGTGAAATTTTTCATAAACTTGGTCTTTGCACTTTTTGGTTTCTTTGTATTGGTCTCTATGTCACTTAAATGTGCTCAGAAAATTTTAAGGTGACATTAATAGAGATACATACTAACAGAGGCTATTCCTTATGCTGTGTGAGACTGTGACAGAGCTAATATTGAAAATAACATAATCTTATTCACTCTTTTTTTTTCCTGCTTTTTTGGATTGTGTTAAGCAAGGGGGAAAATCATAGGTTTGTTAAACAGCTCAGTAGAAAAATGGACAGAATTTTTAAAAAAAGGAAAATAGACAAAGTATTTTGTAATATACTTGTTGACAGGGGTATGGAGAAATGGATGCTCTTTATGCAGTATAATGTGGGAGGGTAGTTTGAGTGACATTTATTGAAAATCTTATTAGTGGGTATTTCCATAAAAGTACAGAGTTAAGATGATCATAAAATATTCTTGTAATATCAGGTAGTAATGTCACCGACATTTATCCAGCTCTCTTTATTTTCTGAGCATGTACACCTAAGTCATAGAATATGAGCTGCAGCCCAGCCCTGGTTGATGATGGCTAGTTCAGTCCGATAAATATCTTTTTAATCTTTTCTTCTATAAAGATACAGTGATGAACATGCTAATGAGTCTACAATAGAATCTTGATTAATGTTTTTTTGGGGAAGATGAAATAGAATTGTATTCCATTTGACCTGGTAATTCCACTGTTAGTGGGGAAAAAACATTTTGATTATTTTATCACTATTAAAGAAGTTTTTTTCTTTTTTTAACCAAGGACTCATTTATGAACTAAAAAGTAAAATACCTGATTTTGTGTGTATTTTTTTTCATATACCTATAGGGAATGTTTAATTCTGCCTTGGAAGTGGCCAAATTTGAAGGCGCTGTGATTCGAACTGTCAGTGGCATAAGGGGACAGATTAAAAAAGCACTCCGGGCTCCAGAAGGAGCTTTCCGGGCCAGCTTTGAGGATAAGTTGCTGATGAGTGGTAAATATAACTTCGTGGTGTAATTTTAACAGCATGTTACCGTTCACTATTGATTTCTAGCCAGTGAGGAGTAGAGGTTGTAGTTCAGGTTTTAGAAAATTGGAATTGAGTCCAGCTTTCCCCTGTTGGAGCATCTTAGCAGTATGCTGAGTTATGCTGTGTGTGGAGCCGTGTGATTCACAACCAGTAAGTTTTGTGATATTCAAGAGTAGTTTACTTGGTGAAGTCTTATTTCAAAAACCATGCCACCAACTAGAGAAGTTAGGGGTGATTGTTTTGTTCTTTTGTTTGACAAGATGGTTATAAATATTCTTCTGAAAATGTTAAACTGTGTCTTTTTCCAGATATTGTCTTCATGAGAACCTGGTATCCTGTCTCCATTCCAGCCTTCTATAACCCAGTAACATCTTTGTTGAAACCAGTTGGTGAGAAAGACACCTGGTCAGGAATGAGGACCACAGGTCAACTCCGGCTTGCCCATGGTGTCAAGATAAAGCCCAACAAGGATTCTTTGTATAAGGTACAGTCACTTACACATGAGCTCCATAGATGGGGGTCATCCAGATGCTTTGTACATAATGTTTTCTGTGTTAAGAATTTTCAAGTAGGGGGGGGCGCCTGGGTGGCTCAGTAGGTTAAAGCCTCTGCCTTTAGCTCGGGTCATGATCCCAGGTTCCTGGGATCCTCTGCTCAGCAGGGAGCCTGCTTCCTCCTCTCTCTCTCTCTTTCTCTCTCTCTCTGCCTGCCTCTGCCTACTTGTGATCTCTGTCAAAAAAATCTTAAAAGAATTTTCAAGTAGGAAATCTACCATTAAATTGAATGAACATGTATATTCATAGAATATTTTGGAAAGAATTCCAGAAAGTGGTAGTAGGGGTTTTCATGGGTTGGAAAGGAGACAAACTTTTCATTATATACTCTTAAACTATTTTCCCCATCAGATACACGTATTACTTTAAAAAAAATTTGTGTGCTAATTTTTATTAAAGCAATGAGTGGGTTTTTGGGAAAATTTTAATAAACTTTGTAGTGAAGTGGTAACATAAATACAGAAAAATACATGGATCACAAGCATACAGCTCATGAATTTAACACATCCAAATTGCTATCACCTAGATCAAGCAATAGAGTTAACAGCACAGCAAAAGCCTGCTTATGACTTCTAGTCACTACCCCACCTCCACCTCAAAGATAGGCATTCTCTGGACTCCTGACCTGTAAATTAGTTCTGCCTGTCCTTGAGTTTTATAAAATACAGCATATACTATTTGCCTGGTTTCTTCTCCTTCAGTTTTATGAGATTCATTCATGTGTTTGTAGGCATTCAAATGTTGTTACTGTCAAGTAGAAATTTATTATGTTATACTGTCAGTTTATTCATTGATCTACATTATTTCCAATTTTTGGCCATTATAAATGCTGCCCGAACACTTACATGTGACTTGTTTGGTGTACATGTGCACACATTTCTTTTGCATTGCACCCCCCAGGTTGGGATTGCCAGATATGGGGTATGCGTGTGTTCGGCTTTCACTGTATGATGCCTATAGTCTTCTGGTATAGTAGATTAGGTTAGACTCCCACCAACAATAGTTGCTAGTAGTTGGCATTGTCAGTATTTTTTTAATTTTAAGTTCTCAGTGTCTTTCAAAATCCCATTTCGTTTGGAATTTGGTCTTTGAGAACTTTCATTATTTTCTACACAAGTCAGCAATGCATTTGAAAAGATTTGTTTTAATGCTGGATAAATATAAATTGTTTTATAATAAGAGGGGATTCAGGATATCAGTCTGCCATTCTGCCAGAAACAAATTTTCAGGCATTGCTTTTTTAATAAAGTAATTAATAATGAAATTTTAATCATGTTACATGAATTTCTAATAAAATATAGGACATGGTATCTACAAGTACTACCTCTAAGCTTGTGGTGGTGCTTCCTCTTTTTTTCAGAATGTGATTTCTTCGAGTTCCTTCATTCTAAGCATTTTAGGTTGCTCCTAAACAGAGAATATTGCATATTATCGTGGATGATGTCTTTGATGATAATAAATTTAAAGACATACCAGAAATATTCTCTATATAGTTGGTGTTGACCTTGAGGGTAAAGATCTAGGGCAAGACTTACCATTTACTATTTTTGAGGCGGTTAAGAATTTTGGTCATCTCAATTTAAGCACAGAAATTAGATTACCTTAAAAATTGAATGTAGAGAGTGTTTGCCTTTATATGTCATTTAAATCTCATTTTTCTCAGCTGGCCTTCCATCAGAAACAATAAAGTTAAACTTTTTAATGAGAATCAGGGATGGGAACACTTGAGCTGCTGCTGATTAGAGGAAGTGAATCCACAGAGTTTGATAGTGAAGATGAACACCTAGATGATTATTATTAGCCTAAAAGAAACTACCTCAGTGCCTCCAAAATAAGTTGTGGGTTTCTCATTAAAAGAAACTTTGGATATATTCATCTGCTCTGTTGAGATCCCGATAGTTCATACTGTAGACATGGATACAGTTGATTTTTTGGGAGGATTGCAAGTATATTCTGTGTATTTCTCTGTTTTGCCTAGAGCAATGTATATCCATTGAGGCAATCACGTTTGATGGATGATTGAATCCTCATTTCTGATGGTCAGCAGACTTGTGTTACTGATCATGTGGAAAAGTCAATCCATTGAGAAGATTTTAGGCAAGTTTTAGATGCATATAGAGCATAATTTAAATACATCACTGTTTTTATTTTTCCTTTCAGCCAATTGTGAGGCAAAAGAAACATTTTAATTCAGTGCACATTCCAAAAGCCTTGCAGAAGGCCCTGCCATTTAAGAACAAGCCCAAGACCCAAGCAAAGGCAGGCAAGACGCCGAAGGACAGGCTGAGACCAGCCGTCATCCGGGAACCTCATGAGAGGAAGGTACTGTCAACAGATGGCTTCCTGTGTGTTGCATTTCAATGTGAAAATAATGCTTTCTGTAGCACAGTTGATATTTCTGTTGCGTTCTCATTTTTCTTCAGGAAAGGATAAGAGCCAGACTTATTTGAGGTGCTAGAACCGGAAGTTAGAGGAAAGGCCAGAGTCCATTTCCCTTCTGTTGTTTAGTCATGCTGTGTCTTATGCATTTTAATGGGGATTAATATGCACCCAGCTGGCAAATCACTTAGTTGTATGTAGTATCCACAGTGATTAACAAAGGTGGTTTTGTGATGAAGGCCATTATTTAAGTATTTTACTCAGTAAATATGCTCCTACTTATGCTTCCATGCAATTATGATTTCCTAGTTCAGGATAAATTTTCCCTGAGTTAATACTCATTTGGTTCATGGATTGATTCTAGGTTTGATACATGAGCTGAGGTGTTTATGTCCCCTGACTCTTAGAAGGAAAGCATGATGTCTGAGTACTCTGATGCTCACTGGGTTTTGTCCTTGTCAGATCCTTGCACTGCTGGATGCTCTGAGTACAGTGCACAGTCAGAAGATGAAGAAGGCCAAGGAGCAACGACATTTGCACAATAAAGAACACTTCAAAGTGAAGCAGAAGGAGGAAGAAGAGAAACTGAAACGACAGAAGGACCTCAGGAAAAAGCTCTTCCGAATTCAGGGTCAGAAAGAAAGGAGAAATCAGAAGGCCAGTCTGAAGGGGCCTGAGGAGCCATCAAAATGAGCTTCAGACAGACAACTGTCATTTGGATCTGCAGAGATGGATGGTTTCAAATATTCCAGTACTTGTAAATGACCACAGGGCATTGGAGCCCAAAAAGATCTCTTTGTTGGATTTATTGCCCAGACTGTGCCTTTGAGAAGAGAAATGGAAACTCTGTTGATAGGACACCAGTTCATTCTCAGCATCTAGGTTATGTCAGGATTTAAAGGAGTATTATTTATGGTTTTGTAGATTCCTTCATATTCCTCTTACCTGTCTCAGTTTAATTATTTGTGCTACAAAAATATCATTAAAATACTTTCCTGTTAATTTTGGCTTAATAGTTTTCATTAGGGATGAATGCTTGATGATTGTGGATAATTGCTTATTCTGTCACCTTTATAATGAGTCTTTCCAGTTGCGGGGGTGGATATTGACTTGAAAATTCAACTTTAAAATTTAGAAAAGAGTTTATGGTCCAATGCACAGCTGAGTTTCCCAGAGGCTCTGTGATGTGCGGTAGTGCAGTAGCCTGACTACAGATGAGAGAATCCAGCTGCTTCTATTAATTTATGTTAGCCATATAATGGGCTAGTTTGTGTTCTTTTAAAACAAATAATAAAAATACTTTAAAACTTTCATTTTTTACATAATAAAAATTGATAGATACAACCTACATGAAAAAAAACTTTGAAGTCCTTGGTCATTTTTAAGAGTCTGGCTCTGTAATGTAGCAGGTCTGGGAAGGCTTCCTTAAAGGAAGAAAGTGACCTTTGGTGCATGATCTGAAGAAGCAGGTTAACTTGGCAAAAGGTAGGAGTAAGAAGAAGAGTGTAATCACCCAACAGGAATTGAAGGTATCTGCAAAGGCCCTGTGGCACAAGGCAGCACAATGACCTGTAAGCCAGTGTGTTTGGAGCCAGGATGGGCAGAGGGTTGTAGGAAGAAGCTGCAGAGGAAGATAGAGAAGGAAATGGAGAGGCAGGTGATGAGGCTGCATTAAGATACTGTCTTTATCTCAAGATACTGGAAAGCCCTTTGGAGGATGTTTAGCTGGGAAAACATGGTCAGATTTGTATTTTTGAAAATTCCCTTTACTGGTGAGTAGAGAATAATATGGAGGAAATCCAGAGGTAAATACTGGAAGGAGGTTGACACAGGAGCGCTAGAAGATGGTACAGAGAGGGAGCTTTAGGAGGTAACATTGGAGGTATGTTGGATCTGAGAGCTGTGAGAACAAGGAGTTTTCAGGAAAGATCCCTGGACTCCTAGGTGTCTGGCTTGCACTGAGGATTTTGGTGGCTGCTCTGCTGGGTAGTGAGGAACTCGCTTTTAGGGCGTGGTACCTGTGGGACAGTCACACGGAGACGTCTGAAGAGGTCCTTAGGAATACTGTCTGAAGCTCAGGTTGACCTAGTATCTGGGCTTAAGTGCATTCCTAAGAGACATCAGCACTTTCCTGGAAGTTGATTGAGTTATCTAGGGAAGAGTCAAAATTGAACACAGGTGGGTCTTAGTCTAGCATGCTTCCCATTGGTTCAGTATTTTCAGATACCTCAAAATCACCAAGTCCAAGCCATATAAGCAGAGCAGTGCTGCCCAAGAGGCCCAGTGATTGTGTTGCAGTTCACTTGACTAGAGCTGAGCAGGTCCAGCTCAGCAAGGCTATGCACAGAAGCCAGACATGTAAGTAACATCAACAAACAGGACAGCCTCTCTTTCCCAGCCTCTCACACTACTGCTGGCAGACTTGACCATCCCAGTGTTGAGGTGTAGGAAGGGTCTGGGTGGTGGACTCCAGGCTCTGCCGGTCACTGTGATAGGTCACAGATAAGTTGCTGAGTGTCTCTGAGTTTCAAGTTTCTTGTCTGTAAGATGGGGTTAATAACCAATCTTGCAGTATGTAAGGATTTAATGAGATTACATGCAAAGTGACTGGTACAGAACAGAGTTTCAAATTTTTATTTCTCCGCTGGTCCCATTTTAAAGAGGTGTGTAAGTCTCTGTATTTCAGCACAATATACAATATAAATTTTCCTAACCAGGGTTGAGAAGATTTTCTCCTGTTTTCTTCCAAAAGTTTTAAAGCTTTATAATTTTTATTTTGAGTTTTCTGTGTAAGGTGTAAGATTTGGATTAAGGTTTTTTTTTGTTTTTTGTTTTTTTTAAATTTACAACCAATTTTTCTGATGTCATTTGTTGAAAGACTAACCTTTCTTCATGGAAATATCTCTGCATCCTTATCAATATTTATATTGTGATTTACAATATAGATTCATGTAACCACTACCACAATTAAGATATCAAACAATCCTCTCTCCCAAGCACTAACTCATGCAAGGAAACCATCCCAACCATCCCTCACCCCACCCTGCTAACTACTGACGTGCTATTCCACACCACAGCTTTGTTTTGAAAGTGTCAGGTAAGTAGAACCCCATAAGACTTGTAACTCGTGTAATGGCTACTTTCTCTAAGCATCGTGCCTTTGAGATTCATCCCGATTGTTCTGTGTTATCACTGATGCTTTCCGTTTGATTACTAAATAGTATCCAACTATATAGGTAGGCCACAGTTGGTTATCCATTCACTAACAGAAGGACTGGTTTTTTCCAGTTTTGGGCAATTATGAATATAACTGCTATAAACATTTGTGTGGAGGTTTTTATGTAACCATAAGTTTTCATTACTCCAGGATAAATAGCTAGTCATAGGAGTTGGTCATATGGGCTAATAGGACTGTCAGACTTCAAGAATGGCGGTACCATTTTTCTAAAGATTTTTTTTTATTTGACATTCTTTTTTTTTAAATGAATAAACTTATATGTCTTTATTTATTTTTATGTATTTCTTTTCAGCGTAACAATTCTTGTTTATGCACCACACCCAGTGCTCCATGCAATACGTGCCCTCCATAATATCCACCACCAGGCTCCCCAACCTCCCACCCCCCGCCCCTTCAAAACCCTCAGATTGTTTTTCAGAGTTCATAGTCTCTCATGGTTCACCTCCCCTTCCAATTTCCCTCAACTCCCTTCTCCTCTCCATCTCCCTATGTCCTCCATGTTATTTCTTATGCTCCATTTTTGCTTTCCTACCACCAATGAGAGGGAGAGTTCCAGTATTCTTCCTCCTCATCATCACTTGGTACTGCCATTACTTTTCGTTTTAGCCATTCTAGTGGGTATGTAGTGGTTTTAATTTACATTTCCTTAATGACCAATAATAATGAGTATCTTTTAATATGCTTATTGCCTTTCATATACAGTGACCTCTTTGGTAAAGTTTAGTTTCAAGCCTTTGCCTTCTTTTTATTTGGATTGTTTGTTTTTTTTAATGTTGATTTAGAGAGTTCTTTATATATTTTGGGATAAGTCCTTTGTCTTATATATGATTTGCAAACATTTTCTCCTGGTCTACAGCTGTCTTTTTGTTAGCAGTGTCTTTTGCAAAGTTTTTAACATTTGTCAAGTCTAATTTATTATTTTTTTCCTTTTATGGATTGTGTATTTGGTGTCATGACTAAGAATTCTTTTCCTAACCCTGGGTTAAGAAGATGTTCTGTTTTCTTCTGAAAGTTTTAAAATTTTAGGATTTTTTTAAGTGTTTTTTTGTTTTGTTTTGTTTTGTTTTGTTTTGTTTAGAGTTTATTTATCTATTTGACGGAGATCACAAGTAGGCAGAGAGGCAGGCAGAGAGAGTAAGAGGGAAGCAGACTCCCCGCTGAGCAGAGAGCCCGATGCGGTGTGCTCAATCCTAGGACCCTGAGATCATGACCTGGGCCGAAAGCAGAAGCTTTAACCCACTGAGCCACCCAGGTGCCCCGAAGCTTTATGATTGTTATTTTGAGGTTTTTTGTGTAAGTTGTAAGGTTTGGATTAAGGGGTTTCTTTGTATATATATATAGAGAGAGAGAGAGATAGATATATATATATCTATATATATATATATATTATTATTTTTTTTTAAGTTACAACCAATTTTTCTGATGTCATTTGTTGAAAGACTAACCTTACTTCATGGAAATATCTTTGCATCCTTATCAAAAATCAGTTGGGCATATTTGTGAGGGTATATTTCTGGGTTTTCTATTCTGTTCCACTGATTGATGTGTCTAACTCTTGGCCATACAATTGATTGTGGTAGCTTTTTTTTTTTTTTAAGATTTTTAAAATTTATTTATTTGACAGACAGAGATCACAAGTAGGCAGAGAGGCAGGCAGAGAGAGGAAAGGAAGCAGGCTCCCTGCTGAGCAGAGAGCCTGATACGGGGCTCGATCCCAGGACCCTGGGATCATGACCTGAGCCGAAGGTAGAGGTTTTAACCCACTGAACCACCCAGGCGGCCCTGATTACGGTAGCTTTATATTGTCTCAAAAGGGGTGGTGGGATTCCTTTAAATTTATTCCTCTTTTTCAAAATTGTTGGAGCACATCTAGGACTCTTCCCTTTTGTTATAAGCTTTAATAAACTTGCCTACATTTATAAAAAATCCTGTGGTAATTTTGATTGCGTTAAGTCTGAATCAATTTGCAGAGTTGACAACTTTGCTCCGTTGAGTCTTCCAGTCTGAACTTGCCATATCTCTCCATTTACTTAGGTCTTCTTTGGTTTCTTTCATCACCATTTTATAGTTTTCAGCCTATAGATCCTGTGCGTGTTTTATCAGATTTATGTCAAGATTTTTAATAATTTGGAGCCATTGCAAATAATACCAATTATTTAAATTTTGCTTTCAAATTGTTCACTGCTAGTTTTTAGAGAAACGTTTGATTTTGATGTGTTGTATTTATATCCTGCAACTTTACTAGACCCATTTATTAGTTCTAGGTTTTTGTTACTGTTGTTTTTGCATGATTTCTTAGGATTTTATACATAGACCATTATGTTGTCTGCAGATAGGGACAGTATTTTTTCTTCCCAGCTATATGCCTTTTGTTCTTGATATATTGGACTACTAGGACTTATCATATAATGTGGAATTGGAGAGATGAGTGTGGGCATCATTGTTTTATTCCCAGTTTTTTGTAGATGCTCTTCCCAGTTTGAGGAAATTCCTTTCCATTCTAGTTAGCTGGGAATTCTTTTTAAATCATGAATGGGTATTGAATTTTGCCAAGTGCCTTTTCTGCACCATTTATATAATCATGTGGTTTTCATCTTTAGATTGTTAATATGGTGGATTACATGGATTTCTTTTTCAAATAGTGAACCAACATTGCATTCTTGGGATAAACCCCATTGGGTTATGGCATAGTATTCTTTTACTATTTTGTTATATTTGATGCACTGATGTTTTGTTGAGCATTTTTATATATGTGTTTGTAAGAGATACGGATCTACAGAGTTTTTGTGTCTTTTTCTGATTATGGTGTCAGAGTAAGGCTGGCCTTATAAAATGAGTTAGGAAGTGTTCTCTCCCTTTGTATTTTCTGGAAGTGATTAAATGGAATTGGTGTTATTTCTTTAAATGTTGGATAGAATTTGGCTGGACTCTGAGAAGCAAGCTGAGGGTTTTTTTGGGGGGGTGGGGTAAGCCTGTGGTGGGTATTATGGAGGGCACATATTGCATAGAGCACTGGGTGTGGTGCATAAACAATGAATTTTGGAACACTGAAAAAAAATTTAAAAAAAAAAAAAGCAAAAAAAAAAAAAAAAGAATTTGGCAGTGAAGCATGTAGGCCTACAGATTTTTAAAAAATGTTTTCAGGGGGCGCCTGGGTGGCTCAGCCATTAAGCATCTGCCTTCGATTCAGGTCATGATTCCAGGGTCCTGGGATCGAGCCCCACATCGGGCTCCCTGCTTAGCAGGAAGCCTGCTTCTCCCTCTGCTGCTCCCCTGCTTGTGTTCCCTCTCACTGTGTCTCTCTCTGTCGAATAAATAAATAAAATCCTTAAAAAAATGAAATAAAAAATGTATCGGTATCTTTAATAGTTATAAGGCTAGTCTTAAAAGTTATCTATGTAGATAAGTTATAACTTACAGATAAATCTATAAGTTATAGATAACTTATAGATATAACTAAAACTTATAGATAAGTCTATAACTTATCTATTTCATCTTGAGTGAATTTTTTGATAGATTATGAAATGGAATTAGTTTATTTCATCTAAGTTACCAAATTTATGGGCATAGAATTATTTGTAGGATTCCCTTCCCATCATTTTATCATCTTTTGAGGTCTGTAGTGATAGTATCTCCTTTATTCCTGATCTTAGTAATCTGTATCTTCTCTACTTTTGTTCTTTGTCAGTCTTCTTAGGGATTTATTAATTTTATTGGCTTTTTTTTTTTTTAAGAATGAGCTTCTGGTTTTGATTTTCTCTGTTACTCTTCATTTTCATTGGTTTTTGTTCTTTATTATTTCTTTTCTTGAGCTTGCCTTGATTTTATCCTGCTCTTCTTCTCTAATATCTTAAAGTTGAAGCTTAGATTAATGATTTGAGACCTTTCTTCTTTTCTAATACAAGCATTTAATGCTATGCATGTTCCTGTAAGTGCTGTTTAGCTGCAAGTCCTAACAAGCCTTCTGTGAGTTCTGACAGTTGTTAGTTCCATTTACAAAGCTCTAGTGGTGTTCTTTCGGTCAGTTTCATGTGTGCATTATGCAGTAGCCTATATGGGTTCTGGACATGGATCTATCTCTTCAGTGATACACTGTTTAGGGTCAGACCTATACATTCACAGCTTAGGAGGGAGCTCAGGAGTTCAAAACACTGTTCTGAACTTCTCCTACTCCATGATTTCCCTGGTACTTTCCTGTTGCCTGGGGCTCTCCAATTCCTTAAAGGTTAATGATGTTGACCATCCTTTCATGTCCTTATTTGCTGTCTATATATTCTCAAGTATCTGTTCATTTCTTTTTACAGTTTCAATTTTATTTGTTTAATGTTAAGAGTTCTTCATATGTTCTAGACAGAAATTTTTAGGTATATGATCTTCAAATATTTCATCCTAGTCTGTATTTTGTCTTTTCATCATCTTAACAGGATCTTTTGCAGAGCAATAAAAAATTAATTCTAATGCCGTCCAATTTTGCAATTTTCCCTTTTATGGATTGTACTTTTGGTATCAAGGAATAATTTTGCCTTGTCCTTTCTCTACCTTCTCCTCTCCTCCTCTTCCCTCCCCTTCCTTTACTTCCCTCACCTTCTACCAGTGCCTTCATCGTAAACTTCCCAGCCTCCACAACTGTGAGAAAGAAACTTCTGTTGTTCAAACCACTTAGTTAGTTTATGGTATTTTTGTTATAGCAACTCAAATGGACTAAATGGGAGATAAAAAGAAACTCAGGAACTTATTCCTAAAGTCATTCCTCAAGTCCTGTGCCTCCTGGCCAGTCTGCCTTCCTGTTCCTCCTCATAGCATCCTTTTATGATTGCCTGTTAGATTATTCCTAGTGTATTTAGTGATATTAGAGGGAAGAAGCAGACAGGCAAGTCTACACCATCTTATAATGGAACATCCAGTCTATTTTTTGTCATTTGAATATGTTGCCACAATATCTGGCCCTTGAAGAGTGTAACACTTCATACTCCCACCAGCAATGTCTTCATACATCCATTTTCTTTACCCATGAAAACATCTGATGATATGACTTTTGTTTGTAAATTTGCTTCTGGTTCCTAATAATAATTAATAATAATAATTAATCAATATGGATTGCTAGCTATCCTATGAGCCCAAACCTTAGAGATGTCACAGAAGGGACATCGAAAATTAATCGATAGAGCCCAGAATCTAAGATAAAAAGCCATGAGAAATCCTGAGGGAGATAGAGGATGAGAAGAGTAAATCCGGAGAGGGAAAGACCACAAACTGAACACCAGAGGGAGCAGATAAATAGACAAGACAGAAAAAGCATTTACATGTGCATAATAAATATCCTCAAGAGGATATTGGAAATAGGCTAGAGGCAGTTATGAAGAAGAACCAGCTGGGGATATTATGTATGAACAATATAAGTACTGAAATGATAAACTCGATGAGAAGTTTAAAGAGGAGAAGGAAAAAATGAATGAGCGGGGATCAGGTTGGGGCTCTTCTAGGAGAGATGAGGAAAGGCCATTAGAGACATTCATTAGAGACATTCCTCTCATACAGCTGCCAGAAGGAGAAGAAAAAATCAATAGATAAGAGGAATTACCTGAAAAATAATTGAGAATTTTCCCAATTCCTGCCAGTGGTAAATGTGCTCGATACTTTTAATTTTTGCCAGTCTGTCAGACACAAGAAATATTTCATTATTGTTTAAATTTGCATTTTTATTAGATAACCAGAAGGCTCCAGCATGTTTTCCAGTGTTCATTTGCCATTCTCATAATCTTCTGTGATTTGTGCATATCCTTTGCTCATTTTTTTGTTGGGTTGCTTTGCCATATTAATTTTGTAAAACCTCTTTATATATTTTGGATATAAATCTTGAGGTTGTTTATAAATCTTATATTTTTTTCCCTAATATGACACATACTAGTCTTTTGACAAGTCTGCGATTCTTTTCTTTATACAGAGGTTTTAAATGCTTGTACAGTCAAATCTAGTATTTATTTTCCTTTATGGCTTTGAGAGTTTTGTGTCCTGTTTGAGTGATTCATTCCTACCTCTTTAATTTAAAAAATGATCTTCAACTTTAAATATCCTCCTATTATAAAAGATCTTTCCACATGTTTTCTAAATTTTTAATTTTTATTCTTTAGCCTAAAGATAATTAGTAATTGTTAAACTATTAATTTTCTTGTGACACCTGGCTGGCTCAGACCACGGAACATGCAACTCTTGATCTTGGAGTTCTGAATTCAAGTCCCACACTGGATGTAGAGATTACTTTAAAAAAAATCTTTAAAGACACTATTACTTCTCTCTTCAAGTTACTATTACAAGTTATTAGTTATTAGTTTTATTTACTTGTATTGATTGATTTACACTTAGTTTAATTATTTTGAAAAAAGTAATTATTTTGAAGTAATATATGAATATATTCAGTTTGTAAACATTCCAACAATATAGGAAGAGTGTAAACAGAATCAGTTCCCTCTGTTATTCTCTCCGGAACTCTCATCTCATTATCTTCCCCACAGCTGACCATGCTGATCCTATATGTATCTTCCAGATCTCTTTTAGACAATTAAATTTTCCTGCGTGGAGT
The DNA here is from genome assembly GCF_010015895.1 of Lontra canadensis. NCBI lineage: Eukaryota > Metazoa > Chordata > Mammalia > Carnivora > Mustelidae > Lontra > Lontra canadensis. The sequence goes on from NW_022630997.1 coordinate 26,663,188, forward strand.
GTCTAAAAAAACAAACACACAGAACTGTTTAATTTGGGAACTTTCTATTTTTGCTAGTATACGTGTCTTGGGAGACCTTTCTACATCATTGCAACATGTCCCTCTGTGTGTGTATGTGCACAAACACATGTGTGCTCGCATGTACGCGCGTATGCAGACGTGTGTGTGTGTGTGTGTGTGTGTGTGGTCCTGTAGAAAGTGTGTTAATCATGTAGAGGGAACTGGGAGCTTCCTGTTTTCTCCTGTGGTTTTGTAACTTTGTAATGACAATCCTGTATCCCTGAAGGCTCAAGGAGCCCCGTAATGCCTTCATTACCTGTTTTGTTCATTCTATGTTTATTGTTCTTTTCAGATTTTCTGCTTCCTGGTAAGCCAATTTTGGTGATTTATGCATTCCAAGAAAATCTTCTACTTCCTCCAGAGAAAACAAAACCAACCACAATGAAGCTGTATCTACTTTTTGTGGTTTAAAATATCTCCTTCATATCTGTAGTCATGTCACTTTTTAATCTAATGTTTTCATAGTTACACCTTTTCTTTTTTTCTTTCGCTTGACTTCCCAGAGGTTTGCTTATTTTAATGATCTTTTCAAGGAACCAGTTTTGGATTTTATCAAGTCTACTTTTATTACGGTTGTTTTTAAGTTAAGTGACTTTGTATCTTGTTTCTTCCTTTTTAAAGAAATCTTCTTGTATTATTTGCTTAATTATACCTTTCTTATACTACTTAGGTACATGCATATATACTTAAGACTATTCTGAATACTTCTCTAGACATATCCAACAGGTCATACTTTTATAGCAGTCCTTTTTTTTTTTTTAAAGATTTTATTTATTTATTTGACAGACAGAGATCACAAGTAGGCAGAGAGAGGGGAGGATGCGGGGCTCGATCCCAGGACCCTGGGATCATGACCTGAGCCGAAGGCAGAGGCTTAACCCATTGAGCCACCCAGGTAACCCTATAGCAGTATGTTTCTAAAGTGTTTTTCAATTTAGGTTCTTTTTTCCACCCATCAGCTTTTTTCCTTCAGCTTTCTCTTCTGTCTCTTTCCATCATGTTTATTACAAATTCATTTAATGATATAAATTTCTCTCTAAATACCAATTTTGTGGAAGTCTATAATTTTTATATGAATACCTTATTGTCATGGAGTTCCAGATGTTTTTGTAATTTCCATTGTGGAAATTAATTTTGTTTCCAAAATGTATTTTTAACCTTGTCTTCTTATTGTTTCTCATTTTATTGAACCTGGCGAGAGACTGTGGATTGTGGAAGGTGTGGTCTCTTTGCTCCCCCAGCACAGGGCCAGTGTTTTCAAAGGCTCTACACGAGCTTGAGAACGAACACATCTTCTCTGTTGGGTAAGAGTTCACATGTTTCTGTAACTTGAATTAGAGAGATTCTGATTTTTAACAGCCTCATCTGTTTAGTTGGCCTACATCTTTGGAGCTAGTGAATCTTTTAACATATCCACAATGTTTCTCTGTTTGCTTAGGCTGAAGGGAGCGGAGAGAGGCCAGAGATCTGTTTGTCCAGGCCTGGAACATTTTCATCTGCTGTTATTGTGCCTTGCCAGGTAAGTGCTCCCTTGTTTCAGAGAGCACAGAGAGTGCAGCTGGCAGTTAGCTGCATAGCCAGGTGCATTTGCCCTGTGTGGGAGGGGGTCCTGCCTCTGTTTGTCATTACTGCTGAGATGCTGTCCACTTCTCTGATAGATTTTGCTGGTCAGCTGCCTTCCTCCTGGCCTGGGCTCCTGGCTAGCAAACTGTGTGAAGATGAGCCTAGCAGGAATGAAGAGGAGCACAGGCTTCTGCAAGCTGCCAAGACCCACCCCCCACCTTTGGGGCTGCTGCCACTCTGACACGGAGGGTGTCTCTGGGAGGTAGACCCCACACCGCTTCCTTAGCAGGCGTTCCTCCCCCTGTGGTGTCTCTCAGGGCACCTCCTTGGCCTGCAGCTCTTTCTCTCTCGCACCAGATCTTGTCTGGCTCTCTCACCTCATTTCCTGCCCTTCCATACTGATGCCATTTACCCTGGGGTTTATGAGAGGTGATTCTGCACGGTGCCAAGAGTGTGCATTTTTTTAAAGCAAGGATATTTGGGGGCGCCTGGGTGGCTCAGTCGGTTAAGCATCCGACTCTTGATTTTGGCTTAGGTCATGATCAAGGGTCATGAGATTGAGCCCCACACTGGGCTCCACGTGCAGCAGGGAGTCTGCTAGAGATTCTCTCCCTCTCCCTCTGCCCTATCCCTGCTCTCACTCTCTCTCTCTAAAATAAATAATCTTAAAAAAAAAGAAAGGATATTAGCACACCCATGTCCATAGTTAAAAGGTGGACACAACCTAAGTGTCCATCAGTGGGTGAATGGATGAACAAAATGTGGTGTATCTAGACAATGGGATATTACTCAGCCTCAAAAAAGGGAAGGAAAATCTGACACATACTACATCCTGGATGAACCTTGAAGATATGCTTAGTAAAATAAGCCAGACTGAAAAGGACAAATACTACATGAGTCCACCTGCACGAGGTACCTAGAATAGGAAAATTCATGGAGACAGAAAGTAAAACAGTGGGTGCCAGGGGTCACAGGGAGGGAGAAAGGGAAGCTCTTGTTTAATGGCTTTGGAGTTTTAGTTTGGGAAGATGAAGTTCTGGAGATAGATGGTGATGATGACTGCAGAACAGTGTGGATATACTTAATAATACCGCTGAACTGTACATTTAAAAATGCCTAAAATCCTAAGTTTTATGTGTATTTTACCATAATTTTCTTTAAAAAGGGGGTAAGTTTTGGAACCAGTCTGCCTGATTGAAATCCTGCCCTCACCATTAAGTTGTACAGCCTTAAACAAGTTACTAAGCCTCCTTGTGCTCCAGTCCTCATGTGTAAAATGGGAATCCTTGGGGGTTCACAGGGGAAGAGGTGTGGGAATGCTCCTGGCCCTGTGTCAGGTGGTGGCAGCTGCTGCCTTCCCTGGGTGCCTGTGTTGGGACTGGGGGAGAAGGAGCTCAGTTCACCATCCTGTTCATCCCTAGCCTTCTTCCAGGGGACTTTGCCCTGCTGCTCCTCCACCTAAGCCTCAGCACTGTCCTCCCTGCCCATCGTGCCCTGCTTGTTTCTTGATCTCCAGTAACATCTTGTTTTTCATGCTCAGCCCCGGAGTCCCCTCCATCATCCCCTGACTGCTGGGTCCTGGTTCCTGTGGGCTCTGCAAAGGTGTCCATCCTTTCTCTCATGATTCTTTGTTGTGCCTGTTTGTTGAGACACCTGCTTCTCCCAGTGGATGCTAAGGTCCTGGACAATGTCCTTACTGGTCCCTGGGTGCTGTTTTCTGAACTGGAAACTGACCACAAATGGCATATTCCTTGCTACCCTAATACCTGGCCCTGGTGCACAGTCAGCAAATGCTGTGTCCTCTTTTAGGGCCTCAGTTTCCCCATCTATACAGTCAACAAATGAAGTCATGGGGCGCCTGGGTGGCTCAGTGGGTTAAGCCTCTGCCTTCAGCTCAGGTCATGATCCCAGGGTCCTGGGATCGAGCCCCGCATCGGTCTCTCTGCTCAGCAGGGAGCCTGCTTCCCTTCCTCTCTCTCTGCCTGCCTCTCTACCTACTTGTGATCTCTCTCTCTGTGTCAAATAAATAAATAAAATCTTTAAAAACAAACAAACAAATGAAGTCATCACAGCTCTGATACCATGTGCCTTTCTGATAGTAACTCGTGCCAAGCCGGGTACAAGTCTAGGGGGCCCTCCCATGTGAGAGGAAGAGCACAGGAGTGTGTGCACATACTGTGGCTGGGCGTGAGTGTGTGCCTATGTGTGTTCAGGCAGGAGACAACCTCAGCTCCCAGCAGTGCGGAAGACTTGCCTTCTCTCACGATCCTGGAGTAAAGGGGGAGGACCATCCCACCTGTCTGAGTCCAGTGTCCTGAGGTAAGCGGGCTGCTGTGCTTGGGCTCCCCTCCTAGCCCTCATCACTGTGAGTTACACGTAGTGGCCAGGAGGGGACACCAAAGACAGTAAAATGCAGAAGGGCGGCAGCCCCGCCTGCCTCCTGCCTGACAGGGATGGAGTGGGCCGCCCGTCCGTGTCTCTAGTCCCGGCCTGTGGCTGACAATGACCATAGCAATCATTATTCCCCACAGTTATTGTTTATGTAGCATTTATACTCCCAGGCACTGGGATGACTGCTTAATGTGGATTCTCTCATTTTATTTCCCTGTTACAGAACCCTGTATTTTTATAAATCTGTGATTAAAAAACACCCAGAGTAGAGCTGAAAGCACTGGAAATCTGGGTCCTGCCACTCAGTAGTTGTGTGACTTGGGACACATCCCTGAGTCTGAGGTTCTTCTACATAAAATAGATGTCTTATCACAACTGTATGTGTTCATACATTTGTGTGGGATTATGTGCATGAATGCTTCTACACGTGCATGCCTGTGTGAGTGTGTGAGCTCACACATGTTCATTAAAGCCCCAGAGGATGGCGCTGAGGAGTGAAGGGGAGAGCCTCACCAGGCAGTCAGTCTGGTGCCCAAGAGAAAAGCTGAGATCCAGATGCATCCTGGGGGTTGTGTTTTAGGAGAGAGCGCCTTTACAGTTCAGAGAGGGAAGCACGGAGGGCAGGCCTAGGGCAGCCTCATACCTCAGGAATGGTGGAGCATAGCTGAGAAGATGGAGAGGGAGCTCAGAGAAGGAAGGGAGGACCGGAAGCATCAGGAAATGTACAGGCTGCCAAGAAGGCATCTTGGTGCCTGGGCGGAGACTGTCCACAGGGTGGAGCTCAAGGGATGGACCAGGGCCTTACAAGGAGTACCATGGGGTATGGACCGGTGGGCAGACCACGGTGGTAGTGCCACTTCAAGGCACTACTGAGACAGGAGAGAGATGAGTTATTCAACAGGTGTGCTTGGGACAACTAGTGAGTCCACTGGAAAAACACCAAGTCACTCCTCATACTATAAAATCAATTCCAGCTGATTAAAACGTTAATTATAAGAAAAAGAGAGAGGAAAAAATAGGTAGATCAAGTGTTTGTGAGTGATCCCAGGAAGCAAGGGTGAGGGAGTGGACACAAAGAGGGGTGGATAAAAGCCTCTGACCTTGGTGCCTCTGTCCGAGGACCACACAGATCATACTGATGGCTGGCGTGGCGACTTCTCCTGTCGCTGCCCCCAGGAATTCCTCCGAGGCATGGATGCCTTGCACATCCAGCCTCCCTGAGTAAAGAGAGAGAGGAGCACAGGTGACACAGGACATTTGAAATCACAGGGGCCACTGAGACTGTCCTGGACACAAGCAGCACAGACAGGTTTGGGGAAGAGAGAAAAGTCCCCACTCCCAGCCCCCGGGTCTAAGGACCTCCATGGACTTGCTTAGACCTTCCGTGCTTTTTTTCAGGCCTGCAGATTTGTCCTTAGTTGCAGTTATGGAAAGGTGTGCTTCTAAGTAATCTTAACATACCCACTTAATTTTCTTTTTTTAAGTTTTTAATTTTTAATTAACATATAATGTATTACTAGCCCCAGGGGTACAGTCTGTGAATTGTCAGGCTTATACACTTCACAGCACTCGCCATAGCACATCCCCTCCCCAATGCCCACAATTCAACCACCCTCTCCCTACCCCCCACCCCCAGCAACCCTCAGTTTGTTTTGTGAGATTAAGAGTCTCTTATGGTTTTTCTCCCTCCCGATCCCATCTTGTTTCATTTTTTCCTTCCCTACCCTCCAAGCCCCCCACATTGCCTCTCAAATTCCTCATATCAGGAAGATCATATGATAATTGTCTTTCTCTGATTGACTTATCTCGCTCAGCATAATACCCTCTAGTTCCATCCACGTCATCGCAAATGGCAAGATTTCATTTCTTTTGATGGCTGCATAATATTCCATTGTGTGTGTACACACACACACACACACACACATACACACACACACACCCCACCTCTTCTTTATCCATTCATCTGTTGATGGACATCTAGGTTCTTTCCATAGTTTGGCTATTGTGGACATTGCTGCTATAAACATTCGGGTGCATGTGCCCCTTTGGATCACTACATTTGTATCTTTAGGGTGAATACCCAGTAGTGCGATTGCTGGGTAATAGGGTAGCTCTATTTTCAACTTTTTGAGGAAACTCCATGCTGTTTTCCAGAATGGCTGCACCAGCTTGCATTACCACCAACAGTGTAGGAGGGTTCCTACACTGTTCCTACAATTTCTTTCTGGCCAGCATCTGTCTTTTCCCGACTTGTTAATTTTAGCCATTCTGACTGGCATGAGGTGGTATCTCATTGTGGTTTTGATTTGTATTTCCCTGATGCCGAGTGATGTGGAGCACGTTTTCATGTGTCTGTTGGCCATCTGGATGTCTTCTTTGCAGAAATGTCTGTTCACGTCCTCTGCCCACTTCTTGATTGGATTATTTGTTCTTTGGGTGTTAAGTTTGATAAGTTCTTTACAGATTTTGGATACTAGCCCTTTATCTGATGTGTAGTTTGCAAATATCTTCTCCCATTCTGTCAGTTGTCTTTTGGTTTTGTTGACTGTTTCCTTTGCTGTGCAAAAGCTTTTGATCTTGATGAAGTCCCAATAGCTCATTTTTTCCCTTGCTTCCCTTGCCTTTGGCGATGTTGCTAGGAGGAAGTTGCTGCGGCTGAGGTCTAAGAGGTTGCTGCCTGTGTTCTCCTCAAGGATTCTGATGGATTCCTGTCTCACATTGAGGTCTTTCATCCATTTGGAGTCTATTTTTGTGTGTAGTGTAAGGAAATGGTCCAGTTTCATTTTTCTGCACATGGCTGTCCAATTTTCACAACACCATTTGTTGAAGAGACTGTCTTTTTTCCATTGGATATTCTTTCCTGCTTTGTCAAAGATGAGTTGACCATAGAGTTGAGGGTCTATTTCTGGGCTCTCTATTCTGTTCCATTGATCTGTGTCTGTTTTTGGGCCAGTACCATACTGTCTTGATGGCAGCTTTGTAATAGAGCTTGAAGTCTGGAATTGTGTTGCCACCAACTTTGGCTTTCTTTTTCAACATTCCTCTGGCTATTCGAGGTCTTTTCTGGTTCCATATAAATTTTAGGATTATTTGTTCCATTTCTTTGAAAAAATGGATGGAATTTTGATAGGGATTGCATTAAACATGTAGATTGCTTTAGGTAGCATAGACATTTTCACAATATTTGTTTTTCTAATCCATGAGCTGAGCATGGAACATTTTTCCATTTCTTTGTGTCTTCCTCAATTTCTCTTATGAGTACTTTACAGTTTTCTGAGTACAGACTCTTTTCCTCTTTGGTTAGGTTTATTCCTATGTATTTTATGGTTTTGGGTGCAATTGTAAATGGGATTGACTCCTTAATTTCTCTTTCTTCTATCTTGTTGTTGGTGTATAGAAATGGAACTTATTTCTGTGCACTGATTTTATATCCTGACACTTTATTGAATTCCTGTACAAGTTCTAGCAGATTTGGAGTGGAGTCTTTTGAGTTTTCCACATAAAGTATCATATCGTCAGCAAAGAGTGATGGTTTGACTTCTTCTTTGCCTATTTGGGTGCCTTTAATTTCTTTCTGTTGTCTGATTGTTGAGGCTAGGACTTCTAGTACTGTGTTGAATAGCAGTGGTGGTAATAGATATCCCTGCCATGTTCCTTACCTTAGGGGAAAAGCTCTCAGTTCTTCTCCATTGAGAATGATATTTGCAGTGGGTTTTTCATAGGTGGTTTTGAAGACATTGAGGTATATACCCTCTATCCTTATACTTTGCAGAGCTTTGATCAAGAAAGGATGCTGTACTTTGTCAAATGCTTTTTCAGCATCTATTGAGAGTATCATATGCTTCTTGTTCTTTCTTTTATTAATGTATTGTATCACATTGATTGATCTGCGGATGTTGAACCAACCTTGCAGCCCAGGAATAAATCCCACTTGGTCATGGTGAATAATCCTTTTAATGTACTGTTGGATCCTACTGGCTAGTATTTTGGTGAGAATTTTCGCATCTGTGTTCATCAAGGATATTGGTCTGTAATTCTCTTTTTTGATGGGGTCTTTGTCTGGTTTTGGGATCAAGGTGATGCAGCCTCATAAAATGAGTTTGGAAGTTTTCCTTCCATTTCCATTTTTTGGGACATTTTCAGGAGAATAGGAATTAATTCTTCTTTAAATGCTTGGTAGAATTCCCCTGGGAGGCTCTCTGGTCCTGGGCTCTTGTTTGTTGGGAGATTTTTGTTGACTGCTTTAATCTCCTTACTGGCTATGGGTCTGTTTAGGTTTTCTATTTCTTTCTGTTTCCATCGTGGCATTAACTTACCCACTTAATTTTCATAGTTGGATCTTTTTTTACTGACTTCGCATGGTCCTGATCCTGCCATTGCTGGAGTCCCTGATGGCCGGACATTCCACTGTCATCAGCATTCTGTTCTTCATGTTTTGAGACCCCCTACTACCTCTTTGGGTGGCTGGCACAGACTTTCCTGGTGACTCTTGCTGTATGCTTTGCTGCCATCTCCATCCTGACCTTCTTCACCCTCCTCACCATCACTGCTGGCCTGGACGGGGAACTTTCCACACACCAAGCCCAGCTGCAGGTGTTTTATGGGCATGTCCTTTCAGCCCTCTTACCAGAAAGGGAGGCATGGTGTCACCCCACTTGCCGATGAGGCCCTGCAGCTCACAGAGGCTAAGTAACAAGACCAATGGCTCACCATTTCTCTCCTCTCCTCTCCCATTTGCCCCCAGCCCCACCCTTCTCCCTATGCCCACTTCCCTCTCGATCTTAACAGAAACACCACAGGGTGCGTCCAGGGGGCTCAGGATGCTCCATCGGACCCTCAGCTGCCGGGCTTCCCTGAGGTACTGGAGCTGAATGGGCTCTCCCAGCTCTGAGGAGGTGACTGCCACACGTCTTGTCTTTGGGGTTTCCACAGGGCCTGGCCCAGAGTCTGATCCCAATAAGGGAGCCAAAATGGCTGTCGAAGAGACACCTGTCCCACTGGCTTTAGGCTTGGGGTGAAGTCCTGGAGAGCTCTTGTTCTGTGAGCCTCACAGTGTCCTTAGCCCCTGCCCTGGAACACACAGGCATGCACACAAACCCCACAGCCTCTTGGCTCTGCACCTTGAACTACAACCCCCTGCTTGCTTGCCCATCCTTCAAAGCCAACTCAAAACCCATCTCAGAATCTCTGGTTCTCTTTCCTTCTCCTCTTAGAAGAAGTGATGCTCTCCTCAGTCAGCAAGGATTCACTGGGCCCTCCTGTGTCAGGTACGGCTGCAGGGCACCTTCTGAGTGCCACGCCCAGACTCCTCTGTGAATCTGGGACAGATGGAGAAACTGCAGCACAGAGAGGCCATCCAGCAGAGCTGGGTTCACACTCAAGCAACAGAGCTGAGCCTTCTCCCAGAAATCAGGTGGGGAAGGTTTGGACACACATCAGGGAGGTGTGAGGCTCAGAGGTGTGGGAGCAGACAGCAGGAGGCTATGGGTGTCCACAAAGGATTCCTGGAGGTCCAGATCTGTATGTGGTCATACATGTGTGTGGGACTTGCAGGAGGAGGGAAGAGAAGAGGTATGAAGGAGGTTGGAGGTGGAGCAGGGCAGGACGCGACTGGTCCAGGTGACAGAGGTTCTGCCGGACAGGACGGGGAAGCTAGGAGTCCTGCCAGGTATGGAGGCCCACAGTGGGTTGCCCCCCTGTGCATCAGCAGGTCAGCTCAGCTGCTCTGTGTCATGGTCTTTAGGTGTGTTCTTTCGTCCCTGCATTTGTACATTTGTTCAACAAACCTGTGTTGAGAAACTCTCATATATACTTTCTCTCCATGGCCCAGGGCATAGGGATAGAGTTAGTTGCTCTGGGAGTTATTATAAAATACTCTTAGAAAAGAAAGCAAGGTGTAGGATGTTGGCACTGGGTGTATCCCTTAGTCTTCTGTGGTTGAGGTAGAAGGAGTTATGCCCTGAAAGTACTGAAACTGCAAAGTGAAGGAACAGACTTTGAGATCACCACACATGCCCCAGCCATCACTCTGCTGAGAATGGGCCTGTCTTCTCTTTCTAGAGCAATAAACTTGGCAATAGCTGCTGTCATCTACTGGATACTTTCTCTAGGCCAGTCTCTGCGTTCTGTGCTTTATATATATTCTGTTACTTTGAAACTTAAAACAATCCTATGATTATTCCCATCCCATGGGCCCCAGGAAGGTCAAATAGATTCCCCAAGGTCTCTTAGCCAGTAGGTGGTAGTGTCGAGGCTGGCCCAGCCCAAGGAACTCTGACACTTACAGCCACTTTCCCAAATCCTACAATCTCTGAGCCACAGTTTTCTGTGTTCTGCACAGGAATTTTGACAAGCAGATGGTGATTGGTTCCTGCCCCACTGAGGCACAGATAGGCCAGAGCTGGGAGCGGGGAGTGGAATTAAAGTTGGCTTTCTCCTTCCCCAGAGCCAGAGTTCATTTCCCCGAGCTGTGTGCCCATGTCCTGGTATGAGAGGGCACCTGTCCCCACCTGTAGCACGCAGCTTTTCTAGGCACCCTCCTTACCTGCCAAACTAGGAGGGCCTATGACATGGGGCTTCTGCGGGGAGGAGCTGAGCCTTCATATGCCAGGTCCCTGCCCATGTTGGCTGGGAAATTCTGCCTCCCGGTGAGCACTGTTCATGGGCTATGTGCTGCCCACAGGGCATGAGGAGGTGGCCCTCTACCCTTCTGTCTTGCATCCCAGCATGGGACTTCTCTCATCTGCTCTGTCTGGCCCCGGTTGCCCTAATTCTGCCATGTGTGAGCTGCAGCCCTTCTGGAAGCCACGTTCTCCAGGGAGATTTGATTATGTCCTGGTGGTGCCACCTCGTTAATGCAATCAGGAAGTTTCCTCAAGACTTCAGCTGCTTTGCTGGCAGCCGGGCCTGGCTCCCGGGACCTCCATGCTGCTCTTCTGCTTGCAGCTTCTCAGAAACCCTCTCCTGGCCACACCAGGGCCCCGGGAGAAGGGATGGCTGCCTCCCCGGAGTGGCCGTTGTTGCCCTCCTCCCTTCTCGGAGAGAGGCCCTTGGCTTGGATTTTATTCAGAACCATTGAGAATCTTCATCTGTTTAAAAAAAGTACTCAGCAATGAGGAATCAGCGCTTTGGAGAACATTCCAGAAAATGGCCATTTTCCATTAAGGTTAGGCTCTTAATTGAAGATTTTAAGAGGAGAGGAAATTTGAGGACAGTCCAGAAATTCTTTCCATTATGGTAATAAGCTGTAATCAGAACCGAAGAGTTGTGTTAATTCTCGTGGGTTCTCTCCCCAGGATTGCCTAGAGTGTGTCATCAAGAGACACTGGGAGTTGGGGTGAGGGAATTAATGAGGTCAAATATTCCAGGAAACAGATACAGGGAGGGTAGGGGGCACATCTTGCTCCTTCATTTTCCTATGTCCCCACCTCTTCACCCCAGGCTGTTCCTGGAACTGACCTCAGAGGCAGCTCAGTGTCATGCAGTTTGAAAACATGGGGTCAGGTCCTTCCAGACAGAAGGCAAACATGAGTTATGGCCGGGTGACCAGGGGCACTGGGGACAGTGCAGTGTGGGCAGCGGTCAGGGTCTGGGACTGAGTTGAAGATCTGGGTTTTCCAAATAAAGCAGGGACTAGATGTTGAAGGTCACCACAGGAAAGGAGTCACTGAGGGGAGGCAGGTGGTGGCCAGAAGAAGCACTTCTCCAAGTGCATCTGAATGGCTGGTGTGGCTCTTTGGGGCACATGGTGTCTCTCCTACTCCTGTGTGGGGTCAAGTGGAGTTCCCTCTAAACTAGCCTGGCCTCTTTGCCCTTGCACCTTATGGCTGTTGTCTTGTGGTTTCTGTGAATGGAGTTGTCAGGATGGCAATGCCCAGCCATGTCAGCTGTCCCCACGGGGCTTCGTGGAGCCTAGACCCTGGGACTGGATCTGGCCCATGGGCTGAGGGTCCCCAGCCAGGTCTCATTGGCTTTAGCAGAATTCCCTACAAAGTCAGCCCATGGGCCCACTGCCAGACTCCTCAGAGTAGCTATTGGTTGGACGCAGAATTGTCAGGGTCTTAGACGTGGGGGAGATAATGGCAAGGAGGGTGATGAAGACACAGCCACGTGGTCATGAATTTCCTCCTCTTCAAGGCCCGCCTGCGACTTTCCTCCCTTTCCTATTTATTACTCCTGAGAGCTCCCCACCTGCAATGAGCAGTTGCTCTCTCTGTTGGGTCAAGGTAATCCAGGAAATTAGAAAAAAAAAAAACAAACATTAACACGTGTCAAGGGCCTACTGGGCACCAGGAGCTTTACCTCCCATCAGATCCCTAAAACAGTCTTGAAGGTTATCTGCAATTGGCCCCTGGTGACACAGAAGGAAATGGGGCTCCAGGATGCCCAGTGACTGGCCACAGGTGACTTGTCCCAGATGACACAGCCTACTTGAAATGAGGCTGGGACTGGAGCCAGGTATTTCTGGGCCCCTACCCTTATTCCATGGAGCTGAGCTGGGAAATATGTCTGTAGAAGCCAGGCTGACTCTCTTGGGAGAGCCGTGTCCTCGTGTCCTGCCAGCCCCTCTCCTTCTTGCTGCCTACCTGAGCCCTCTGGGCACCTTCAGGCCACATGGTGGCAAGGACTTCTGTGACTCAGGAGGGACCAGGATCCCTGAGAGGTAGACATCCCCCCACCTCCTGGCCCAGGAGCCTGGGGGCTCTTTGCTGCTCTTATCATTTCATTCCTCCCTTACCTTCATGCTTATCATGGAACAAAAAAATAAAGCTGTGGTCAGGAAACCAGGGGTGGTGGACAAGACTGCCATCCATTCCTGACAATATTCACTTTTGGAATAATTCAGAAAGTGACCTATCTTGATTACCTTACATAGTTCGCACAGAAATGGTCAAAGAACCAGAACTTGACAGAGCATTTTGATGAGGCTGGGGTGAGATCAGGTCACACAAAGAATGTTCCTGGATTAGCTGGGAAACTATTGGAAACCCTAAAATGTTTTTAGGACCTTTAGGTGAGCAAACATACAAGTAATAGGTCTCCTGGAATAGGGTTAGGAAAACACTAGTCTTTCCCAATGTATGATTATGGCTTTCTGTTCTGGATAATGAGGGTTATATAATACCCTGTTTTCCTTTTTACCTTGGCTTCTAGGAGGCTCAGTTTTGTGTTCACCTCCAGACCTACTTTCCCTGGGCTGGTTCTCTGGTACAGACCCTGGTCCCTCTCGCCTCCTTATCATGTGAGCCTGTTTGACTTTTGTACGTTTTTCCCATTAGGCTGATGGTGGGACATCCTTTCTGGAGAGAGGTGCACCATCAAGAGTGGGTAAGCTCTATGTGTGTTTGGGTCTTATGCTACCTCTTGTTGGGACCCATTTAGATTATCACTGTTTTTTTCTCCCTGATGAAGATAGTGCTGCAATGAGCCTATTCATGCATGCTGCTTTTTCCTTCTCTTAAATCCCCCAAATTTAAGGATCCCCAAATGTGGACCCACTGCACTAGAGTGTGAGCGTTTGAAGGGAGTGTGGGGGTCTGACCCAGATGATCTGGTCAGCGCCCAGGCCACCAGCCCTACATCGTTTTTTCCTGTGCCCCAAACTTGTCATTGTTGGGTTTTCCATGAAGACATTAATTTGCTGTAAAACTGCGCCTTATCACTCAATCTGAATTTCTTTGACTGCTAGGTGGTTGACAGTTTGCTGTACTTTTTGTTGTCTTTTTTGTGTTTGCCTTTTGTGTTTCGTTCTTATGAACTCTCTGTTCATGCCCATCGTACCTTTATCGGTCAAGGATATGATGAAGTCATTAACATTTGAGGGAATTTTAAAATGCAATAGTAGCTATAGTTTTGTCACGTATAATACAAATATCTTTCTGGCCCGTGTTCCTTCTTTTATTTATTTATTTTTTTTCTCTTAGAAGTTCGGATTGTTTCCTAGTCAAATAGTGGCTCTGATTTTGCTGGTGAAAGGAAATTGGCTGGTTGTTGTTCCTCACCCTGAGTTTGAGCACCACTCCAAGAGGCTGCCAAGCCCGGCTGGGAGTGGGCTTTGGGGGCATAGCTTGTGCACATGAGGTCTGTACCTGGACACCACACTGATTTATTACCACTTGGGCCCCAGGGGCCGGGAGCTGGGGCAAGTCCAACACCTGGACAAGGGTTTCTGGCAAGGCAGCAACCTTGTGTTTGAAGGACCAGGGTAGGTGAGCTCCCAACTCAGCCCTGGAGGGTGGCCAGAACCAATCCTGTCCTGGGCCTCAGGGCTCTCCAAGACCTGCTCGTACCTGAGAAAGGAGGTCCCAAGGACATGTCCCTTCATGGCCATATGCCTCCCTCTATGCTAGTAAGTGCTTGGTGAGCCCCTGGGGGACCTGGTTGTGGCTGCTCTGGGGATGTGATGGGAGCATTCACTTCCCCCCTGCAGAGAGTTTTGTGCAGGTAGAGAGATAGGGAGGGGCTATGACTTACATGCTCATCAAGACCCCTTCTAGATCTTTGCGTTCTGCAGACCCTTATCTCCAGCATCATCTCAGCCTCCTGCCCACCATGCTGTCCCCCTGAGGTGCCTTGGTCACTTGTTAGTCCCACAGACCATGCACTGTCCCCTCCTCCAGGAGCCTTCCCTTGCTGCCTACTGCAATCAATTCCCAGGCCTCTGCACAGCATTTCCTGGAGGGCATCCCGAGGACTTCCCGGAAGAGGAGTCCCCACAGACACAAGCTGGCTGTTACCTGGCCTACAGAAAGGCGCAGTGGATAATTGTCAGACTGAATGTGTTGTTGGCTGATAGGACCCCAGGCTCTGGCAGACAAATGAGGTGTCTGGGAAGCCCTGGCCTCCTTCAGATGGGAATGTGGAATCTCAGGATGCTTTGGGGGGGGTGGGGGGAAGCTGGGAGGTGCTCCCTTCCTGCCTCACAGCAGAGCCTGGGCAAATCTCGGGAAGGCAGCCAGTCGTCCCCTGTCTCCGGCCTCCTTTGTGTGTGAGTCACCATCTGGAAGTCGCCCTCATTTGTTTTAATTTAGCGGGAGTCGGCTCTTCTTGGGAGTACTGCCACCGGCTTGTCCTTCCTTCCACTGTGGCTTCATGCTCCTCGAGGAAAGGGGGTGGGGTGCAGAGTGCTTTGCAATAAAGCACTTTCTCCTCATCATCTTAAAAAATTTTTTCCTTAGCAGAAACAATGGGAAAAATTTACTGGCCTGTCAGAAAAGCCATTTCTCATCAGACTGGAGAAAGGAAAAGCAGAGGTCATCAATTCATGGGCAATGTCTCAGGAAGGGATTAAATCATTTAGCAACATGTCCTTAAGAAATCATTGAAACCTCATACTGTCATTCTCTCTCCCTGGGCCTTCCCATCAAATACATTTTCCAAATGCAAAGCGAGTCAGATGCTGATGGTTATCGTCCCAACGGTTCCGAAGGCTGTGCCTGCACCATTTCTGCCAGGAGACCTGGCACCTGTGTGCGCGGGGGCGTGGGGATGACACACACAAACAAAGAGGTGTTTGTGTGAGATGGTTACATAAACAGACACACACAACCGTTGCTTAGTGTGACGGTGTTCGGTTTTCTTACGTTTGTGTTATGTTGGGAATTGCCACCCGTTCATTCAGATAAATCAAGGTAGAAGTATATTCAAGCCCCTGGCTGCAGGATTCCAGAAGACTCATTAGTGTTCCCTGGTATGTGTCATCTGGGCTGTGCACAGGGCTCTGCAGGGCCTGGTGCGATGTCCTCAGGTGCCTGGAGGGACCTGTGAGTGGCCCCAGGCTGCTGTGCCCCTTGGGAGTCCATGGACTAGCGGTTGGGAGCTTTGAAGCTGGCTGGACCTGGGTTCACAGGACAATTCCCCACCATCAAGTGGTGTGGCTTCTCCTCTCAGAGCCATCCTCTAGGGCCACGCGAGCCTAGAATGTGCAGCGTGTTTAGATGGATAGATGAAGGGTCTTTTTGGTTGTCTGTATGCCTGAAATTCTGCAGCCTGTCTCACCAGGACACTCGACAGGACGCATGACATGTGGATAACTAAGACATCATGGTAGTTGATTTTATAGGTCAACTTTCCTGGGCCGCAGGGGACCCAGCTTATATATGATTTCTGGGTGCGCCCGTGAGGGTGCTTCCAGGAGAGATTAGCATTTGAGTTGGTAGACGGAGTAAAGCAGATTGCCTTTCCCGCTGTGGGTGGGCCTTACACCATCAGTCAAAGGCCGGGATAGAACAAACAGAACAAAAAGTGGAGGAGGGGAGGATTATTTGTTCTGTTTCTCCCTGGCCGAGCTTTGACTTGTCTTCTCCTGCCCCTAGGCTGGGGAGTCTCAGGTTTCTGGCCTCCAAATGGAATGACCCCACTGACCCCACCGGCTTTCCTGATGGCCGATCATGGAGCTCCGCCTCTGTAATTGCCTGAGTTGCTTCCTCATAATAAACCTTTTCTTATGCTGTAGAGAACCTGACTAATACAGCTATGGAGGTGGTCCATACAGCCTGGCCAGTCATGAAAACAGTCAACACAAACAGAGGAAACATCCTTGTTGGAACTCAACAGGAAGACTTTCTAGGCACTAATCATCCCCTTTTGCTCATCTCACAAACACCTGACCAACCTGTGCCCTGTGTTGGGCCTGGGCCAGGGATGCAGGGTTGGACCAGCCGCCTCTCTGGCCTCACGGGCCTCGGGTACCTGTGGGAGATGGCTGCCACTGGTGGGTGAGCAGGAAAGTGGGGGTAGGGGGGCGCTGTGCTGACAACAGCAGGGCTACAGCCGTGGGGGCTGAGGGCGGATACTCCCCTGCACAGGGCATGGAGGCCAGAGCACCGTGGGCACCGCCTACTTCTCAGGGAAGGGGTGCCCAGGGGGCAGGTGGGAGAAGCTCAGCAGGTCTGTGGAACGGCAGGGAGTGGAGAGCTGCCAGCCCCCACTGAGACCACCCCCCTCCCCACTGGGCCAGGCTGCCAGAGCTTAGCTGGGCTGGCAGGCTGCAACTTCAGAGTCTTACTTCTATCTTATAGAAGACACTGAGGGCTGAGACAGCCCAAGGCAGGAGGGCAGGGCAGGTGTGCACTGAGGCCCCACTAGGGCCTGGCACTCTGGCCCCTGGACTCCAAGGGCCTGGAGCTCAGGCTTGCTCTCCCTGGAGTGCCTTCCATTTTCCTCTCCACGGGACAATATCCCACGCCACCCCCACTGACCTTGGAGGGCCCAGCGTATGCTGGGCTATGCTTCCAGACCTGGTTCCCCCATAGTGTTCCCTGCAGTCTGCCTGGGTGTTGGGGGGTGTGGGCTACACTGAGGGCCTGGTGAGAGAACTATGGCCCCAGCCAATGGGAAACTGAGAGACTGCTAGGGCTGCTGTAGTACTTGGAGATGAGCCTGATGGCCACCCTCGGCTGGTATCACCTGGGGACTGGCCTAACCCCTAGTCCATGATCAGCCTGGGAGGTTCATGGGGCAGCTCCTGTCCGCCCTCCCCTGCCCCCTCCATGCCTCTATCAACTAGTTAAGTGATGAAAGCTGCAAGTGGCCCTCGGGCGGCTGGAAATGGTGGTGGGCGGCTCTATGGCAGGAACTGGAGGTCAGGGACCTCTGGGATGGCGGGAGCGTTCTCATGTCAGAGGACAGTGGGGTTGGTCTGGAGCTGTGGGACTGTGCTTACTCTCTGCAGGGACAAGGGGGCCCTCTGTGCTGCCCACAGGCTCCATTCAGGACTGTCCTTGGCTGTGGCCAGGGCAAGAGGGAGAGGATGAGGCCCCTTAGATACACACCCTTTGTCTGGTCCCCCTGTTTCCCCCAGACCTCCTTCTTGGAGCTCTGAGTCACCGAGTGCTCCTGCTCACTGGAGAGGCAGGTGGCTGTGTCCTCTGTGTGTCTGCCTCGCAGACACAGGGACTTAGTAACCCTAAGATACAGGGGCTCCACCCTCAGGCTTCACACCTCCCCATGCTTTCAGGGGCTGCTGTCATCCTTCAGATCCCAGGCTAAGATCCTCCTCCAGGGGCATCGCCATTGTCCCTTTCCCCACCTCGCCCTCCCCTGTAGGTGGATGTAAGTCGCGTGAACCCGGCACTGATCTTTACCACATTCTCTGAGGTTCTGCTTCCTTCAAGAGAGGCTGAGGGCAGAGGTCAGAGAGAAACACACCAGATCTTTGTGCTGCTTTTTTTTTTTTTAAGATTTTATTTATTTATTTGAGACAGAGAAGGAGAAAGTGAGCATGAACTGGGGGAGGGGAGGGAGGAGAGGGAAAAGCAGGCTCCCCACAGAGCAGAGAGCCCAACACTGAGCCGAAATCAAGAAATCCAGAGTCAGACTCTTAACCTACTGAGCTACCCAGCTGCCCTAACTTTGTGCGTCTTAAACAAGCTGTAAGTGAGTATCTCCCTACTCCTGCAGGCCAACTAGATGGGGGTGAAATTAATAGTTGTGGTCCCTTTCCGCAGGAGCTAAAGCATAAGGAGGCACGCGCTAAGTGTTCAGGGATACGGGAGCACACAGGGGCCTTGCCCCTGGGCGGAGTGGGTACCAGGCCATAGAGCAGCAAGAGCAGGCCTCAAGGGAAGGGGGGAAACAGCTATCACAAGACCAGGGGCAGGGAACATGGGGGGGGGTAATAAAACCAGCTTGTCTTTCTGGCCGGGACTTCCCCAGCATCAGCACCAAAGGTCCCACAGGCCAGGAAAGCGCTCCATCCTGGCCCAGCTGGGACTATTGGTCCTATTGCCAGGAAGGGGGTATGGGTGTAAGAGGAAAGGCCAGAAAAGCAGGCCAGGCTTAGAGCGTGACAAACATGCCCAGGAGCTTAGACTTGGCCCTTTGGGTGGTGGTGGAGCCACAGAAGGGTTTGGTCCAGCCGCCCACAGGGTCAGATTGTGCTTCTGAAAGTTCTGGAAGCTGCACTCAAAGACATGGGCAGGGGAAAGCAGGGGTGAGTCAGGAGGCTTCTGGTGACAGAGGCCAAGGTTTGAAGACTTAAACCGGGCTGCATTGGGGGAGGGGAGGCATGGAGGAGGCATGATCAGGAATTCAGGACCTAGTAGGCATTGGGTGAGGCAAGGGCCCTGCCCAGGATCATGGCCTGGGCCTGAGTGTCCAAGGGTGGGTAGGTGGGATCCATTTCCCCAGGGGAGCTGAGCAGTTCTGTTTTGGACCCGTGGAACAGGAGAACCGTAGAGCGGACAACAGATGAAAGGTGTCCTTTAGCTTTGCAAGTTTGCTGCTTTACAAGGGGACGAGTATGAACCAGTGGAGATGGTGGGTGTGGACGTTGGTTTCCCCCGTGGATTCCTCGGATCAGAAGGGCACTATGTGGGACATGGCAGTGAGATCAATTACGTTTGGAAATACTGAATTTATCTTGCTAAACAAGCCTCCTCGCTGGCTGACCACCCAGAGCTGGACCTTGGCACCACCATGCGCTCCACAAGAGTTGGAGAGTTAGTGTAATCAAGGCATGGGTGGAAAGTACTGGCACGGACTCTGCCGGAAGTGAGCCACTATTGGATGAGGGAGTGGGAGTCAGAGAAAAATGGGGGACTGAGCAAGGGCCAAAGAGAGAAGAGCGGGTGATAGGGGCACTGAGGCCCCTGCTTCCTTGAGGCCCAGCATAGTCCAAGAGGTGGGGAGACAGGCCAGATGACAAAAGCCACACCTGCTCCCATGCTTCATGGAGCTCTCCCTTCTCCTGATCTACCCTCTTCAGCTTCCAATTTCATCCCTGGTTTAGTCTGTGCATCTTTTCCTAACATGCAGAGCTCATTAATTTTCATTCTATCTTTTCCTTAATATAGCACCTAAGGTTATAAATTTCCCTCCAGTGCCATTTTACCTGTATCCCAGGAGAGTCAAATCTGCTGCTTCCATTATTGCTTTGTTTATGTCCTTTGTATTTTTCATCATCATTTCTCCTTTGGCTGATGAATTATTTTGTTTTCCAGATGTATCTGGGTTTGGGGCTTGACCTGTGATTGACTTTCAGTATCATTGTGTCTTAATTAGAAAGCCTATTCCGTGTATCATCTTTGGTATTTGTTGAAGCTTTCTTTGTGGCCAGCTACACAGACAATGTTACAAACATTCCATCCCTGCTGAGAAAATGTGAATGTCCAATACATTGTTTGCAGAGTTCTGTATCTGCCCAATAGGTCAAACGTAAGAATTGTGCATTTCAGATCTCCTTATTTTCATGATTTTTATTCTGCCTGATGTATCACCTTTCTGAGGGTGGTGTGTTAAATCTCCCTACCATGCTGGTGAGCAGGTTAATTTCTCCTAAGTGTGAATTGTCACTCTGAGGTTCCATTATTGTTTGGTGCTATTATGCCTCCTGGTATGTTATCTGTGTCATCGCCACTTTGCCAATTACTGTGTCACTGGAGCGCTCTTACCCCCTGCTTTTACTTTTTCTGCAATGGCTTTCTTTGAGGTAGCATTGGCTGGGTCCCTTTTCCTATCACCTCACTTTTAACTTTGATAGGTCATTAAATTTCATATATGACATAGATTTGCTTTAAAAAAAAAAATCTAGCCAGGGGTGCCTGCGTGGCTCAGTGGGTTAAAGCCTCTGACTTCGGCTTGGATCATGATCCCAGGGTCCTGGGATCAAGCCCCGCATTGGGCTCTCTGCTCAGCGGGGAGCCTGCTTCCCTTCCGCTCTCTCTGCCTGCCTTTCTGCCTACTTGTGATCTCTGTCTGTCAAATAAATAAATAAAAATCTTTTTAAAAAAATCTAGCCAGAGTATCTGTTTTTAAATTTTATATTTAATTAGTTATTAAATTATTTAACAAATATAAATTTTTATATTTTATAAAAATATAATTTTAAAAATTATTTTTAATTTTAAAAATTTTTAAATTTTTAAATTTTTAAAATTATTTTTAAATTAAATTAAATTTAAATTTTTTTAATTTTTAAATTTAAAAATTTAAAAATTTTTAATTTAAAATTTTTTTCAAAAATAATTTTAAATATTAAAATAATTAAAAATTAAATAATTTAATTAATAATTAATCATATAGATTTAAAGATTTATTTACTTGACAGAGAGAGAACATGTGCAAGCACCCATGAGTTGGGGGAGGGGCAGAGGGAGAGAATCTTCAGTAGGCTCCACGCCCAGCACAGAGCCTGATGTAGGGCTCCATCATGACCCTGAGATCACGACCTAAGCTGAAACCAAGAACCTGATGCTTAACCAACTGAGCCACCCAGGCATTCATTTTTTTATTGATATATTTGAATTACTTTTACTCTCTTATTTTCTATCTACCCTACCTTTTAGCACTTTTTTTCCCTCTGTCCCTAGTGGATTCCGTTTTCTTATTCTCTTTCCCTCCGCTGCTGGTCGAGAGGTTGTAAAAACTATTTCTGTTTTATGTACTTCATTTTTTGTGTTTAGTGGCTTTCAGGTGTAGAGACTCGAGCACTCCGTGGCTCATGGAGTGCATCCCTTTCTCTCCTCCCTCTCCCCTCCTCCCCTCTGCTCCTTCTCCCTCCTCACTATCATCAGCCCACACCGGGCCCGCTTCAGTACTGGATATTGTTGGTGTTTGTTCCCCTTTGACTCATCATCTCCAATCCCACTCCTCCCAGTCCCAGACACTCTCATGCATTTTGAGTGCCTTTCCAGTCCCCATGCCACATATTTATTTCTATAGATTGGTAGATAAGAAAAATACAAAGTATCATATCATATGTGTGGGCCTCTGTGGTGCACTTTCATGGTTTCGGACCGTAGGTTTCATCCTTTATCGGGGCACTCCTGTGTCCCAACACCCTCCTGCTTGCTGCACCATCTTGGTGTCATGTCACTCACCACAGGCCTGACGCTGGACTGGGCCTCTCGTGCGGCCTTGAGAGGTCTGAGGGTACTCTTGTTTCTCTGTAACAGCATTTTCCTCCTGAATTCTAACTCTGCTGCTGTTGGTTTGACACTTGACAAACACTTTCATGTAAAGTCTTATGTCTTTCTGTAATTCTTGGAACTTCTCTGTCAGCATTCCTTCAAATATTTTCTTCCTATTTACTCTTCTTTCTCTTTCCAGGATCTAGGGACAGGGACACTTCTTTTTCTATCTTCCACACCTCTCAACTTGCCTCCTGTGCTTTCCCCCCTTATCCCTCCTGATCCATTCTGGAAGAGTCCCTCAGTGAAATCTTCCAGTCCATTTCAACATCAGTCCATTTTTCACACCCAACATCTCCAGCTGGTTCACCTTCATAATTACCTTTGAGCTTGTGTTCCCAATATGCTCCCTTATGATTCCAAGCACTTCAGTTGCTTATCTCAAGTTCCTGTTCTGTCTATCACATCAGTCTGTCTCCTTTGACATAGGTGGCTCCCTTTGCGTTCCTTCTGTCATAGGGCCTCACATGTGTGCATGCATATTTTAGGTCAGGCAGTGGGGATGTAAAAAAGTGGGACTAGACAGACTGGAGTTCCACCTATCAGCTAGGTAACCTTTGGGCCTTTGCACAAGATACTCTTTCTACCTGAGAAATGCCCCCACTTCTCCTGGCTTGGCTAATTCCTATCCATGAAGTTTTGAAGCCTTCTTTCACACCCACTCCCACCTCTGGTGGGACAGGTACCCCTTCTCTGATGCCATGCATCCTGGCCTTTCTTCAGTTGTCACGCTGGTCATGCTGTACTGTGATAACCCTCACACACACACACACACACACACACACACACCCTTTTTTATATAACAACGTGTGAAATATACATATGGAAGAATCCACGCAATGCAAATGTACTGTTCACATTATAATAGCACAGTGAATACCTCTGTACTTGTATCCAGTTTAAGAATGGATTATTTTCAGACTCCTGGGTGGCTCTGTCATTAAGCAGCTGCCTTCGGCTCAGGTCATGATTGCAAGTTCCTGGGATCGAGCCCTGCATCGGGCTCCCTGCTCAGTGGGAAGCTTGCTTCTCCCCCTTCCATTCCCCCTGCTTGTATTCCCAATCTGTGTGTGTGTGTGTGTGTGTGTGTGTGTGTGTGTGAAGTAGATAAATAAAAATCTTAAAAATTAAAAAGAAAGAATGGATTATTTCCAATAGCCTGGAATATGCCCTCCTCCTCCCAGAGGGAATCTCTATCTTGCCTGTGATGATGAACATCTTTGCTCTTCTGTTAGTGTATATAATGAACTTTATAATATTGCAATTTAATTACATATATTCTGTGATGCTCACTCTCTATGAAGCTTATGGAATTTATCTCCATTAATGCATGTAGCTGTCTATAATTCATTCCCTTTCACTGTTGTGAAATTATATCCTATCCTACCTATATACTACAATGTATTTATTTATTCTATTGCTGAAGAGCATATGGATTGCTTTCCTTTTATTTTTTTTTCCTATTGCTGACAGTGCTCCCACAAACCCTACAGGACACATGGGTGAGAATTTCTCTAGGGCGTGTGTTTATATATATTTGCAAAAAGTGTATCTATTAGTACAGTGCATTTAGAGGAGAGAGTGTGTTAGGTTCATCTCTTCTAGGTAATGCCACCTTGTGTCTCAGAGTGGTGTGTGCCAACTTCCCTCTACCAGCAGCCAGGGAGAGATTGCCAACACTGTATTTCCAAACTTGCAAAACTTCTGTCCGTTCAAAGCATGTGAAAGGGTATCTTAGTATAGTTTTCATTTGCGTTGCTTTTCTCGGTAACATGGTTAAGTATCTTCTCATATTTATTATTCATGCAGGTTTTCTCTTTTATGACTTTATAACAGTCTTCTCAAGCCTTTTGCACATTTTCCCATTGGGTGGTTCTTCTTTTCTTACTGGATTTTGTGATGAAGCTGCTTATACCAGACTCATGAGAACCAACTGTGCCCATCTCTTCCTGTCTCTACACTTTGTGACCTCACATTGGTGGCTTGAAATTGGTCACACGGGAGTATTTACATCATGAAGATCAGCAAATGCTACAAATCAGGACTTTCTTGGGTCTGGAGAAGCTGTTATTCAACTTTTTCCAGTGGACCCCTGCTTAGAAGGTTTCTCTTTGTATCTAGGTACTAGTCATTTGTTAATTATATGTGCTATACATATTTTACCCCACATTGTGGCTTTTAAAAACATTTCCTTTGAGTAAATTTTGATTAACAGAAGTTCTTAATTTTAATGTGGTTTATCTTTAATTTTTTTCCCTATGTGTGTAGTATGTTTTGTGTCTTATTTAAGAAATCTTTCCTATCCTGAGGATATTAAAAAATCCTCTCATGTATTCTCCTGGAAGTTTTGGAATTTTGCCTTTTACATTGGTGTCTTTAATATACCTGAATTTGTGTGGGTTGTGGGATCAGGGGCCCAATTTATTTATTTATTTGTTTTGTAAGCTGAGACCACATATTTCTTCACAGACAAGAAGGGTACACTTTATTGATAGCTGTGCTGGATTGGGTGAGATAAGGCAAATATCCAACAACTAGGTTAGAATCAACTGTGGTGAGAAGACATCCATACATTTGGTGATTTTATGTGTGGATGAATTGTCCCAAGACATGTATCTATATGGTGCTTAGTTGTGGTAGATTAATTGCAGAAGCAGGCCCTGTTTCTCATGCTTGCCTATGGCCATTCCCTTAGGAAGGGCCCTCCCAAACTGATGCTGGGCATGGTGCCGTGTTTTGCTTTGGCCCACAGGGCAGTAGCAGAGGCTTAGAAAAGCAAACACACATTTTCATTCTTTTTTTTTTGTACTTCTGCCACCACCTTGAGAACAAACCTGGCTTAGCCTGCTGGAAGGATGCAAGTGACATGTGGAAGAGAGTGGAGTCATTCCAGCTGAAGCCATCTTAGGCCAGACAGTTCCCAGCCAACCCAACAGCAGGTCAGCCACAGTCATGCAAGTCTAGCCCAGAGTGCAAAACTGCCCCACCGACCTGTGGACTCATGAGAAATACCAGTGGTTACTGTTTTAAGCCATTGGAATTAGGGGTGGTTTGTTACACAGCAGTGTCTCACTGATAATATTGGTTATTTCAGAGTAATCCACATCCTGAAGGTTTTCAAAAGCTTTGCCTTATTTATTCAGGCTGTAATATTTTTTGAGTACCTCCTATACATGACTCCTTAGGGATGCTCCTTTAAGATTTTGGTCAAAAAGGGGGTGCCTGGGTGGCTCAGTGGGTTAAGCCTTTGCCTTCGGCTCAGGTCATGATCTCAGGGTCCTGGAATCGAGCCCCATTTCGGGAATCTCTGCTCAGCGGGGAACCTGCTTCCCCCCTCCCCCGTCTGCCTCTCTGCCTGCTTGTGATCTCTCTCTATGTGTCAAATAAATAAATAAAATCTTTTAAGAAAGATTTTGGTTAAAAAAATGGTTATTTTGCCCTTTGTTTTTGTCATCTCCTCCAAGGTGCCAAAGTGCTCTGTCATTTAAGCAAGCTGAGAACTTAGCAGTACTTTGGAAGAAACAAAATGTATTAGTAATGGCTAATGAAAATCTCTTTTAAGATTTAAAGTTATCTAAAACTATTAATATACTACTGAGCAAAGCTTTGGCATTCTTCATCTGGCTCTGAAATATTTTGTTTGTATCATTCATTATTTTTTTCCAAATTTACTCTTTGATGCAAAAATTATTAATAAGGGAGTCTCATTCACTCTGTTGAATAGTAGTTGAAGAAAAATGGTGCCAGGTTCAGCATGTCACGTGGGTCCTCATGTCCTCTTTTCTATTCAGGTATAATCATTTTGCTGCTTTCTTTTATCTCTGTACTGCCCACCTCCCTGGCTTAGCTCCTCTCTAGGAAGGACATGTAGAAGATCCTGGCGGGACTAGAACCCAGTGTTTTAAAATTTTTCCAAAATTAAGGAGGACTTACTCTCTGGGCTGGGGATTTACCCAATGTCTTTGAAATAATATAGATTGGAAATTTTAAATCACTAAGAGATCGAGAGGATTAAAGTATTTTTTTTGTTCCCCCTCTAATTCATAACAACTATAATAATTAGAATTTATGTCTGCTTACAGTATCCCAGGAATTCTTGTAAGCACTGTAGATATACTGACTCATGTTAATCTTCAGAACAATCCTAGAGGACAACTGCTACTATTATAACCATCCCGCAGATAAGGGGACTGGACCAGCCTAAACAGTTAACACACTTGACTGAGCTCACATAGCTTGTGAGTATAATAGGGATCCAATAATCCAGTTCCAGAGTCTGCATCCTTAGCCCAGAGAGTAAGTAGTAAGCTATGCTTAGATATTACCTGTGCTGTTTACAGTCCTCTGAACATGTGAGAGCTGGCTTCAAACATCCAAGCAGCCTGGGACCCCTGAGCTGGCATGACTCCCTGGTTTTAAGATTAACACAGAGAAATTTATTCACAACCCACATTCCATCTCTGTATACCCTTCACCTAGAGTTACCAGCTAACATTTTGTCCTAATGGTTTTCCCTCCCTCTCTCTCTTTTTGCTGTACCATTTGAGGTTAAGTTGTAGATATCACAACCATTCCCAAGTATTTCAGTGTGTCTCCTAAAACAAGAATATTCTTTTATATAACGGTATATAATTATCTAATTTAACATTGATTTTTTTTTTTACATTTTTGAAGAGTACAGGCTAGTTGTTTTGTAGACTGTGTTTTATTTGAATATGATGTTCCTTCATGATTAGACGCAGGTTATGCATTTCCTGCAGCAATATTCCAGGAATGATGTTATATATTTCTTAGGGCATTCCTCAGGATGCTGGTTTATCCTATTACTAGTGATATTAATCTTAAATCAATGTCAACATAGTGTCTGCTAGATTTTTCTATAGTAAAGGAATTTTTCCCCTTTAAAATTAGTCATCTGCAGAAATAATCTATTCATTAATTAACTTCCATCTAATGGTTTTAGCATCCATTGGTATTTCTTGCCTGAATCAGTAATTACAATGGTGGCTACAAAATGGTGGCCGCATCATTTCTTGTAAAGAGGAATGTTCGTTCCTTCATTCATTTATTCATTTTATTACTTATACGAACAGTGATACCATGAATTCTGTTTTTATTTGCTGTCTTATAATTCATTGTTGTCATTATTCATTTTCAGACTGAGATTATCTCAGATTTGGGGACCTCTTCAATCTGGTTATTGTGTCCTCTGTCATGTCCTGATCAGTTTTCCAGCACTTCCTTACTTTCTGGTACAGTGTAAGGTTCTAGACTCACAGTGTCCTTTTTCTGTTCCAGTCTTGGATTTAGCCATTTGGTCAAGAAGCCTTGACTCAGTTTAGTGGGGGAATGGCAGTTAGAAATGGAGATCTAGGCTCTAGTTGTACTCAGTGGTCCTGGAGTATGCTTCTAGGTCCTTTAAGTGAACAGAGGTAGGAAATAATGGAGTTTTTTGGTTGTTTATTTAAATTAGGAGGCTATCAGATTACCTATAATTCTAATCCAATGCCACAGGATTCTTCTCTTTACCTCTCCTTGCCTTTTATTTCATTCTCCCCTGGAGAATAGTATACACACTCACTAGCTCAATTCAATAATACACATAAAAAAAGTTCCAGAGTTTCTTCTCTGAAGAAACTTTAAAATTTATTTGCAAGTAATCTCCTATAATCTTTAAAATTTCTTCCATATCAGTGATTTTTCATGCCTTATTTCTTACTTTACTTATATTAGCCTTTTCTTCTGATTTTTAGAGAAAAAATCACTAATTAGAATTTCAGTTTATCAATTAGTCCCACTATTTTTCTATTCTTAATTTCAATGATTTTTGCTTTTTATTTTATTATTTTAATCTTTATGCTTATTTCTGGTGACTTTGTTTTAACTTTATGAGTTACAGTTTATTCACTGCTTTTAACTTTTTCAGATTATGAATTTTCTTCTGACAATTCATTTAAGTAAAACATTTCTATTATCTTTACTTTTTAGGCATTCTATTTTATTTGGATTTATTTCTCCTTTCATCCAAGAGTGGCTTAAGAGAATGTTTTTAAATTGTCAGAGTAAAAGGCTTTTCAAAAAATATATACTCATAATGTCCAATTTTTATTGCAAAGTGATAAAAAGTGTTGGTTTTCACCTTGGCAGTGATGCTTTTCTTGTGGACAAACATGTGATCAGTTGTTGTAAAAGTTCCAAGTATATCCTCCATTTCCAGGGTGTCATAGTCATTTATCCATAAGATCTGCCTCATCAATTATGTTGGTTAGATATTCTATATTCCTTGTCATTTTTTGGTCCACTTGATCTGTTTTGTATGTTAAAGTCTCCTACTGTTGGTATTTTCCTATCTCCCCTTAAAAAAATTTGTCATTTTGATGAACATAAATACATTAACTTTTGCATATGACTTGTGATTTCAGATATTGTTTAAGAGGTCCTTTCTAATCATTATGTCATAAAACATATTCCTTTATGTTTTGTTGTCTTCAGAGTTTAACATTTTACAGTTTTTCTATTATCCATCTGGGCTTCATCTTTATAGATTGTATGAAGTAGTAATTCAATCTTTTCATTTTAATTTTTTCATTTCCATAATAGTTTTCCCAATACTCTCTGCTAAACTCAAATTGTTCATTTAAATTTTCTATATATACATGGGTCTCTCTTTCTCTGAGATTTCTATTCTTTTCCCTTGGTCTGTCTGTCTGCTTCTGTACCAATATCACAGTACATATATATTTTTTAATTTTTTAATTAACATATAATGTATTATTAGCCCCAGGGGTACAGGTCTGTGAATCACCAGGTTTACACACTTCACAGAATTCACCATAGCACATACCCTCCCCAATGTCCATAACCCAACCACGTTCTCCCTAGCCCCCTCCCCCCAGCAACCCTCAGTTTGTTTTGTGAGATTAAGAGTCTCTTATGGTTTGTCTCCCTCCCGATCCCATCTTATCTACTTAGTAAAACAAGTTACACTTTATTGCTCCTTTATAAAGTCATCTTACTCATTCATATCCCTTTATTCTTTCATACAAATTTTATATTTTTTATCCACGTTTCTCAGAAAATGTAACTGCATTTTATTGGGACTGTATTGAATTTGTAGCTTAGCAGAGAAATGACATTTTAAAACTTAATATTGTCTCATCCAAGAGCTTTAATTATCTCTCCATTTTTCAGATCATCTTGTCTTTTGATAAAGTTTTTAAAAATTTTCTCTGCCTCTGTCTCTTTCCCTATTTATATAAGAAACAATGTACACATTCTGGCAATGATAGCTTTATATTTTGCCTTCTAAGCATACACTTTTTACTTCTCTTTATTTCCTTATAGTCTAAAACAGGAACTTCATTCTTTTCTTATTATTGGTATTGAAGAGCATGTATAAAGTTTGATGTTTGCTGCAGGATTTTAATATGTAATATTTGCCAAGTTAATGAAATTCCATAACACTCATAGATTAAACAGTGTTTTTTTTTAGTTGAACTTAATCAAAAGGCTTTTCTGCATCAATTTAAAAAATCACATATTTCTCTTTCAATTTGTTAAATGTTAAATTACATTGAAAGATTTTATATTGTTAAACCATCCTTGCGTTCTTGCAAAAGACTTTCTAGGTTATGCTGCTTATTTTTATAACACATTACTAGATTTGACTGTTTCATTTAAGTTTATAATAAATGTCTTTAAAATTAACTTTTTTAAGGTCATTCTTTACTAGTTTTGACATCAAAATCATATTTGCCTCACAAAATGAAACAGGAAGCTTTATCTCTTTGGCATATTTTGGAACAACTTGTGTAACTTGAGCATTTGTATAAAATTGGAAAAATTTGTAGACTTTACCTTTAAAACCAATTTGGCCTGGATTTATTTGTTTTTGGGGTGGGGGTGGGCATAGAAGGAATTTTGACTACCGATTCAATTTGTTAATGTTTCTGGTTAACTTTTCACATTCTTCTCATGCAACTTTGGTTTTCTGCATTTTTATGGGATTTTATTAATTTCATTTAGGGTTTCAGATTTTTTTCACATTATAATAAAGTACTCCTTTATTATTTTAAAAATATTCATGGTTCACAAGCGGAAGTAAGAGTTAAGTGGAGGAAGTAGGAAGTTTTTATTTCTTTTTTGTTCTGTCTTTTCTCTCATGTTTTGCTTTTATACTTGTCTTTTTTCCTTGATGAGTATCACTAATTTTTACAATATTTCCATTCTTGTTTTTGTTAACCTACAATTGTTGTATTTAATCGATCTCTGTCCTAACAGTTACAGTTTCCTTCTGTCCTTTTTTTTTAGCTTTACTTTGTTGCTCTTTTTCTAATTTCTTATATTGAATGCTTAGCTTGTTTGTTCTTAATCTTACTTTTAAAAGAAATGTACTTTAAAAAAAAGAAAGGTACTTAAATTTATAATTTTCCCTCTGAAAAATGCTTTTTTGATATATTGTGCTTTTATTATCATTTAGTTTTAAGTATTCCTTAAGTTCTTTTTTAACCCAAGGTCTATTTGGTAATATATTATTTATTTCCCAAAAATGTGGGATTAAAGAAAAATCTCTCTTATGTTGTTTTTAGTTGTATTATATTATGTTTAGAAAACACAATATAATCTGTGTCATACACATCTGTGTTAATACATCTGTGTCAGATTCATCCTTTGGACTTTATGGGGGCTTCCTTTACATCCTAATGCATGGTCAGTCTTTGTACATGTCCCCTGTTGTGCCCTAAGTCAATGTGTACCATCTATTTGTTGGGTTTAGGTAGATTTCTCTGTGTATCTATTATAGTGCTTAGGTCTTGATATTTTATTTTGTCTGCTTGATTTATCAGTTTCTGAAATGGTATGTTAAAATATCCTAGCATAATTATTGGTTCTTGTATTTATCTGTAATTTTGTCCATTGTTGCATTATATATTTTGATGCTGTAATGGTAGGGACACATTTTCATGATTATAATATGCATATTTTATTTTTCCTTTAAGTAGTTTATAACATCCTTATTTTTTCTTAGTATTTTATCCTAAATTCTATTTTGTGAAATACCATATTTCATTGTTTCTAAGTCAGGCATCTTTCCACATTTTAACATCTCTAAATCGAGTTGCTTCTTACACTTGCTGTCAGAGAGGCAGCAGATGTGACCTAGTTGTCATTGCTGGTGCTTATGTGAACATAATGATAGCTGTTCTTTTTGTCATTACTTCAAATGAATTATGTGCATTGTTGGTACTCTCTGTGTTTAGTTTAATTGCTGTTTAAAGTGTTTTCAGAAGCTTATGTTATGATTCGACACCAAAATGAAAAGTTATAAACGTTATAATAATATAAATCAGAAAGACATGAGAATAGGGCAAAGGGCATACGTTTGCTGTTAAGAAAACACATTTTTGTCGCTGGAGAAATGCCTGCAATTCTAAACTTTTGTGCAAAGCAATAATCAATGCTTTACGAAACCAAGAATCGAAGATACCCACAAATAGAGGGAGGTATGTCACTTTTGTTACTCAGATTCATGCAGAAGGAATGCCTGTCACACCAAGTGCTCCAACCAGGGGGAAGACCCGGCAAACAACACGAGGCTGCTGGGGCTGGTGCTATGTCATGAAGAACTATAGTCAAGGGGTCAGGTGGACTCATACAACTTGTGGTCGTTTGGGACTGGCTTCTTCGGCTCAGCATCGTGTTTTCAGGCTTCAGTCATGTAACACACGTCAGGGCTTCATTTGTTATCACCAAGTCCTATTCCATTGTACATTGTTCAGCCATACCACACTTTGCTTACCCATGTATTAGCAGACAGACATTTGGGTCGTTTCCACTTTTTGGCTACTATGAATAATGCTACTATGAACCATCATAGTTTTTGTGTGGATAGATATTTTTAATTCTCTTGGGTATTAGAGGTTCTGGAATCAACTTGTGTGTGTGTGTGTGTGTGTGTGTGTGTTTGTTTGTTGGAGGGAGGGGAGGGGTTGGTTTCCCATACTACCAAGCTAAGTGTCCTACAGTCCAACTCAATTCTGACATTCTCTACCCAGAGAAAGCATCAGATTCTGGACGGTAAGGGCTCAGTCCTGCAAGACTGCGCCCTCCTCCCTCCACCTCAGCTGCCAGTCACAAGTCCAGATTGTCACCTGGGCTTTAGACCAATTGGCTATAGATGGCGGCTTCCAGTGACCCCTTCCTGTGTTTAATTAATTTGCTAGAGTGGCTCATAGAACTCAGAGAAACATTTTACTTACTAGGTCACCAGTTTATTAAAAGAGAATATATAATTCTAGGGTGCCTGGGTGGCACAGTTGGTTGAGCCTCTGACTCTTAGTTTTGGTTCAGGTTGTGATCTCAGAGTGGGGGAGCCAATGTGGGGTTCCGTGCTCAGCTCAGAGTCTGCTAGGAGTTTCTCTCTTGCTCTTCCTCTGTCCCTCCACCCTCTCTTGCAAACAAATAAATCTTAAAAAAAAAAAACCAGGACATAATTCATGAAATATGCAAGTCAAATTGACCAAGTAAATCTTTGTGACTCTTTTAATTTTATGTTTCTGGTTACTTCTACCATATTATTTCTTCTTTGTGGTGTTTTTAAAAATTATTTTTCTCTAAGTGGCTAAATACAATTATTTTAAAAACAATTATACAGTAAAATTAACTTTTTTATCCTTTTGGTGTTTATGAATTATAACATACAGATAGATAAGTAGGTAAACAATAGCTAGATTTACGTAAATACTCCCAGATCAGTTGTTCTATGTTGTTCTATTCATAACCAGAATGTTCTACGATCTAAAAGAACAAAGCTCTCACACTATTTGCACTTTACCCTCCATTCCTAGTCCCTGTCAATCACTAATCTGTTCTCCATCACTATAATTTTATCTTTTAGACAATTACATATTAATATAATCATATGGCATATAATAACCTTTTGAGATCAGCTGCTTTCACTAATCACAATGCCTTTGAAATTCATCCAATTTGTTCCGGATACCAACATTTTGTTCCTTTTTATTGCTCAGTAGTATTCTATTTTATGGATGCACCACATTCATGCATTGGAGAACATTTGGGTTGTTTTTGGCAATTATGAATAGAGCTGCTAGATACATTTGTATACAGGTGTTTGTGTGAACATAAGTTGTCTATTTTCTAGGATAAATTTTCAAGAGTTGGACTGCTGAGTCATATAGTAAGTATACATACAGCTGTTTTTTTTTTTTTTTAATTGACGTAGGTTGACACTCCATGTTACATTAATTTCAGGTATATAGCATAGTGCTTTGTCAAGTCTGTAAGTGTAGCTACCAATTGTCACCATACAATACTCATTGACTATATTCCCAATGATGTGCCTTTTATTCCAGTGAGTTATCCATTCCATAACTGTCTCCCACTCCCCTTTACCCATTTGCCCATTGTCCCACCCACCCTCCCCAGTGGGCAACCCTCAATTTGTCCTTTATTTATAGGTCTGTTTCTGCTTTTTGTTTGTTTGTTCACTTGTTTTATTTTTTAGATCCCACATATAAGTAAAATCATGTGGTATTTGTCTTTGTCTGACTTATTTATTGAGCATAATACACTCCAGGTATAACTTTTTAAGAAAATGCTAAACCATTTTCTGAGTGGCTATACCATCAGAACTACGAGAACCACACACTAAACACAGTGTTTTACAGGGTGATGTTATGAGACATATTTAAACACTGCATGAGAAGATGAGCCTAGAGCCTTCTCTGTGAGGCACTGTGTTTAGAAGTGTGTGGTTCTTGTAGTTCATTCTCCTGTGAGACATGTTTAAAGAATATGCTCAGCAGAGCTAAGTATATGAGGATAGGATTTTATTTATTTACATTTGCCTAGTACATTTTTCCATATTTTGCTATTTCTCTTGTATTCAGTGTTGAGTTGGGTTTCACTTTGTGATTGATTCTGAAAATTCTTTTCTAAAAAACAGATGGGAGAACTCATCTGCAATTATTTGTAGACCAGATATGTTAAGTCTGAGCTCCACCTCAAATGCTTCTTTTCTCTCAAATTCTTTTTGACTCTTTCATGAGTGTGTCATTTTGGTTGCCCATCTCATTTCTAACCTCTATATCCCTTTATGTGTCTTATTCATGTCTACACTTTCTTTTATTCTCTTTAGTTTTCTCACATCTTGTACTTCTGCTTTGTGATCTTCCTTCATGTATGCTGTTGCTTTATAAAGCTTTTTTTTAATTCATAGAAAGATGTTTTGTTATTGACAGTTTTATGGTAATATTTTCCAGGTTGTTATTCTTTGCCTGTTAAGCTTTGCTGATCTTACTCACTCCCCTTACCCCCGGTTTTATCTTTGAATTGATGCCACACTAGCAAACTTTTGGCTTATCATGTCTTGAGTCAGATTTCCTTGCTTAGATATCTGAGTGTTTTTCACTGACAGTTTCTGGGAACTGCCAGCCTCTCTCTCTCTGGATGGTTTTATAGTATTTCCTCCTTTGTTCCATCCATTGCCTCCTGCTCATGCTCCCTCCCTTCCACAACCATTGTTGTGGATCTAGATGTAGGTGTATCACTTCTAGTGTGTCCCTTACCCATAGGAAAGGAGATTTTGTTATTTTCTCCTGAGATCGTTGCTGGAAATGACTCCTCTCCAGCTCAATTCCACCTGCCCTTGCCCCCATGTGGTTTTTGAGCAGACGTCAGTTTATTTGGATAGTCCTTACAAAGATTTTGAGTCTATAGATCATTATCATGTCCTACTTTCCTGGAGATGGAATCCACATCTTTTTCCCCCTTACCTTGAAATTTTTATAGTCTATCACATCCATCCACCCACAGCCATCATTTCTAAACTAGGTCCACAGTCACCCACAATGGCTTGTCTCCAACCATCCATTTCATATGTCCAAGCATCACTTTTTAAAAATGATTTATGTATTTATTTTAGAGAGCAAGCACTCACGTGCAAGTGGGGCGAGGAACGGAGGGAAAGAATCTCCAAGTAGACTCCTTGCTGAGCGTGGAGCCCAATGTGGGGGCTCCACCCCACGACCCATAAAATCATGACCTGAGCTAAAACCAAGAATCGGACGCCCAACCATCTGAGCCACCCACGTACTCGTGTCCAGGCATCATTTTGTGTAGTCTCAACTATGTTGTCATTCCTAACAACAGGTAGACGAGTTGGCTCAGATTTTAGAGTGTAACTCCTACTGTACATATTTGTTTTGTTGTGTTAATTCATCCACCATTAACATTTCCTTTCCTTTCTCTTAACGTTGTGATTTTCCAACAGGCCTGCCAGGTATAGAAACATGGCATAGAGGGTTTCTGAGCAACTAATGCAAGGGCGTGGCTGCCCTCTCTAGGATCTTCTATTTCCTGGAGAGTGACCCTTGTTCCCAGTCATATTTACAGGCTCATCTACTTCCACAGAACACATCCTCGAGCACTCTCCATACTTTCAGATCCTACCAGAGCCATTTGCTTAAGTGCCATCATCATCCTATGACATGTTTTTCCAAACTTGTCAAAAGCACCTTCACATAATTGTTTCCCCTGAAGATTTATTGTCTTAGAACATTGCCCCTGTTATGGATTGCATAACATTTCTGCACCCCCACAAATTTATATATTGAAACCCTCATCCCATAGGATGATATTAGGGTGCGGGGGCCTTTGGGAGGAGATTAGGTCACGAGTATGGAGCCTGCATTATGGATTAGTGCCTTTATAAGAAGAGGAAACAAGGTAGCCTTCTTTCTTTCTCTGTCCTGGGAGGATACAACGAGAAGGTAGCTGTCTGTAAACCAGGAAGGTGGCCCTCACTAGAAGCTAACCATGCTGGCATCCTGCTCTTGGACTTTCAGCCTCCATAATGGAAAAAATCAATTTGTGTTGTTTAAGTCACCCAATCTGTGGTCATTTGTTGTAGCAGCCCAAACTGACTGAAATAGATGCCAGTGAGCAATTGCTCCTGCTTGGAGCCAGCAAACACTGGCTGAGTTCTTCAGGGTTCCACCCCCTGCTACATTGTCTCTGTCACCCTCCTTGGTGGTCAGCCTCTTAGTCTGCTCCTATCCCCTGATGAGGACCAGGATGTTGCTAGGCTGGAGGCCCAGGGCGAGCTTGGCTGTGGTGGAGGAATGGGTGTAAGGATTCAGACACCCACAGGGCTAGTCTCCTCTGGGGCTGCCTGGTCACCACTGCCTGCCCAGCCACCTACCTCTGAGTGGGCCAAGTGCTCTGGCTCTGTAGTTTCTAATAGAAACCTCAAGCAGCAAACAAGCATAATTTCTCACAAGTTCTTGTTCTCCTCCCTCATGGCAATATGCACAATTTATCTTCTCGGAAGGAACACCCAGCCCTTGGCATAACTTCCTTACAACCCCCAATTTGTCATCCACTCCAAGAGAAAGGAAAAATCATTCATTAGAGAGGGAGTGCCAGGAGCGAGGTGAGATGGGGAGTCTCAACCCTGGAAAAGGTGATTTGGCTGAGGGTCCCCCCATTGTCCTGGACGTGTGACTTCTGGCTGCCTGCCCTGTCTCTACACCCCTTGCCTGATGTTAACCCTATTTTATGGTCCTCTGGTGTTCTCGTGCCCTAACTCCCCAGCACATGTAGTCAGAGAGCCCTCATGATGCACCCCACAGTGGTTCTGCTCCATTTTTAGATGGCTTGGCCTATCTGCAGCTTTTAACTGTTTTTTTTTTTTCTTATTACAAATGTAATACATGCCAGTTACAGGAAAATGCAACTAATATGGAAGTATATTTAGTGAAATACACAATTTTCTTTTCCCATTGCCTTCCTCCACCCCTGATTTTCATTTTCAGGGATAACCAGTGTTGACATCTTGATGGATAGTCTTCCAGATTATTTTCTGTGGATCTGCAAACACACACACACACACACACACACACACACACACACACACACACACGTATTAGATGCTGCTGGTGCTGTCTAGATTTTCTTCCTCCAACCAGTGCACCCAGCTGAGCTCCTACTGGTTCAGAGCTGCACCCTCTTCTGGAGAACCACCCTCAGCAGAGATGATCTGCCTCATCCAGCAATGTCTGAAAATTCTTGCCCCTCCCCTAGGGCAGCCCCCAACTAAAGACTGAATAACAGTTTCAAAAGCTTGACCTCCTTGCTACGAGGTGGGCAGCTCTGCGGTGTCATTCATGGGCCAGATCTGCTGGTGAGATCAGGTGAGCCTAGGCCCATGACCTTGCATGGCTTCTTACCTTGCCCATCCTTGCTTCCCTCATCCCTAATGGGTTCCACCTGGGAGCACAGGACAAACCCCTTGCACATAAATGTACCTGTATACTATATAATACATCAGTATATATGCATGTATTCACAGAGGTATTTTCAGAAAGGAGCCCATGTTTATCCAAAGCATTTGGTGATTTGCTTTTTTCACTTAGCAGTAGACCATAGACACCTCTGAATATAGGTCTACTTTATTTTTTTTGGCCACAGAGTTCTCACTGGAATGGATTTCCCATAATTTAAATAATCAATAGTTCTATTAATGAAATTGAGTTTGTTCTTCATTGAATGAATGGTACAAAACCCTATCATGCCAGGTGTTGTCTTAAGTACTGGGGTTGCCTCCAATTTTTCTCTTTTACAAAAAATATTAATATTTTTGTCAGCATATTCAAGCATGTGCATAAAAGTGGTTTTGAAGGGCAGGTCCTCAGAAGTAGATATGTGGATCAAAAAGAAACTGCATTTACAGTTTTCGTGGGTCTTTTTAAGCCAATGTTCCTCCTTCAGCTCTGGACATAGCTCCTCACTATGGATCTACTTTCTTCTTTCTGACCTTCCTCTGCAACCTGTCCTCTTGGGTGCTTTCATTCTGCTCACCGAATGCCTAGAAACCCTTGGAGGGCCAGGACTTTCTGCTCAGCCCTCCTTGCTCCCAGGCTGCTCTATCCCTGGCCTATGTCCTCGCCTACTTCCTGCTACACCAGGCACTCAGATACTAAGGGCTCCTAGACCAGCTTTCTCTCAGGTCCCATTTTACATAGGGGGTCATTGAGACTCACAGAGGGTAAGTGGCTGTACTGGTCCGGGTTCTCCAGAGAAACAGAACCAGTAGGAGATATATAGATATGTAAAGAAGAGATTTATTATAGGAATTCCTTTATGCCATTCTGGAGGCAGGGAAGTCCCACAATCTGTCATCTACAAGCTGGAGAACTAGGAAGGCTCAGTGGTATAATTCAGTCTGAACCTAAACACCTGAGAAGCAGGGGGCTGGTGGTACAAGTGCCAATCTGAGTCTGAAAGTCTGAGAACCAGGAGCACTGATGTCCAAGGGTAGTTGAAGGTGCATGTCTCAGCTCAAGCAGAGAGTGAATTCACCTCTCCTCCACCTTTCAGCTCTGTTGTGGATTGGGTGGATTGGGTGGTGCCTGCCTACATGGGAGAGTGCAATCTGCTTTATTCAGTTTACCAATTCAAATACTAGTCTCGTCTGAAACACCCTCACAGACACATCCAGAAACAATGTCTTATCACCTCTGGACATCCCTTAGCCCAGTTAAGTTGACACACAAAATTAACCATTATAGTGATCCACTTTCCTAGATCCCCTTGTCTAAGTTTCTACCAAGAATTTCCACTTGGCTGTCCCAGAGGAACTTCAAATTCAGCATGCCCCAAATTATTCTCTTAGCCTCTGACCCCAAACATGTTCTTTCTATTCCCTATGATACACAGGGGGAAAGTGTCCCATCTCCTTGGACACCTTGCTCTCCCTTGCCACCATGTCAGGCATGGGTCTTCTCGGCTAGCCTTTGTGGCATTTCTAAGGCTCCCCTCCTGGCTGTGCCTCTATTCTGTCCTGGTCCCAGCTCTGGTCTTGAATCAAGGCCTCTAACTGCTTGCTCCCGCCACTTGCAAGTCACTGGGGAGCTCATACTCCTTGGCTCCTACAGCCCTGTCTGGGTTCCCTCAGCTGACTGACACCATGCAGGCCCCTCCAGCCCTCTCCCTGCAGTCTTCACACTTAGCACCCCACACAGCCTCATACCTCAGCGAGATTCACCAACAAGCCTGTAGGAACTCTTCCTGCTGGAAGACAGGTGAGGACTGAGATGTTCCCTTGTGAGGGGAGCCAACCCGGGGTGGTGGGAAGGGAAGAAGATGGACAGGCAGTCTGTGTGCCACCCAGGAGTTTGTGACAAACGTAAAGCCTCCACCCAGCACAGCGGCCAAGGGATCCCCACGCACAGCAGAAGCCATGGTTGTGTGGGGGACGGTGAGGGGTTTCTAGCTCTCCTTTCTGCTTATTTATAGGTGACAAATGTATATTATTGGTATGATGAGGAAAGGAGAGGGATGGATGTTCTCTACAGAGCATATTGGTGGGCTTCACCGTCACTGAAACTTCCTTGGCTCACACCATCTGAAGGGAGGGCAGGCTGGCCAGGTCACTACAGGCCGGGTTCCTGCTGGGCTCCCCATTTTCAGCCTCATCCCTTCTTGGGTGTGTTTTGCTCTTCCAGGTTGACTCTTGGCTTAAGAAGTGGAGTTTTCAGAACTGCTGCTGGGCCCTCCTGCTTCCAGGGCCTTGGCACCCAAGAACCCAGGCACAGACAAGGCCCTTTTCCCAGCCTTCCTACCCTACTGCATGGTCTTCCCATTAAGATTCAGGCTGGCTTGGTGGATTAGGTCATTTCTTTTCCAGTAAGCGAGCTGGCTAGTCATACATTCTCCTATGACACATTTCTCAGTCCTCTTCCACTGGTCAGACAAGGCCAGGAACAGACCGTTTCCACCTTCCTTACGTCAATCTGTCAGACTGTGGCAGGTGGCTCTCTGGGAAGGGCACCACCCTTGTGCCCAGCTGTCCAGGAGACCGTCTGCCTCCAGCTCCGGTGATGTCAGGCAAACGCTCCACCTGCAGAGGAGAACAGCTGCCTCTCTGGAGTGTGACTCTTCTGGTCGGAATCCCAAGGCCTTTAATGAGAGCATGACAGTAGCTGGCGGTGCTCAGCATGCGTTTACATGGGGTGGCGATGTTCTCCAAAGCCTCTGAAACAAGTCAGAATTTCATCTCCCTGGCAGAGGGGTAGACCTTTCTAGTTGAGCAAGGAGGGACCTGGGTTTCTGTCCAATTGGAGTTGTGACAGCTGGTGACCCCAGAGTGGAGTTGCCAGCACAAGTATTTGATTACAGCTTACGGTTTCCCATAATCAGAGTGACCATGGTTTTTCAGACCCCAAGAAAGGGCCAACACCAGTTACCTGCTCTCACCTGCTTTATTCATTCCTTACAGAGCACTGATCTCCCTTAGGGCCAACTTGGTTTTGGGGAAGACAGAGAGAATCAAGATACCTAAGATGGGTTTGCACCTCAAGGAGCTCGTCACAGGGATGGAAGGGTCACACTGGCTGGATGGCACCTGAGATCAGCCCTTCTCACAGTTTTGCCCACAGATCCCAGGGGATCCTGAGGGACATGCAGATCCAGGGACTGGGCTGGGCTCACAGGGCTAATGATTTGGTGGCTCCAAGGACACCCCCCGAGGAGCAAGGCCTGAGATGACATCTGGGTTCACAAGCTCTTTTTCAGAAGAGCCCACCCAGGGAAGGGGAGGCTCCATGCACACAGCTGTGATTGGAGGAGGGCTGATAGTGGAGGGTGGGTGGGGTCACAACTTCTCTCCTGCCCCCTCCTCTTCCATCACTGTCACCCTGTCACCTCTCACGTGTAGCCCCCCACAGCTGGCAAATGCTCCTATGTGGCCCATGTTGGCCTGAGGAATTGTGGGGGATTTTGATCCCTCAGCACTAGCATGGCTTGTCCTTACCATTTACTCTAGGGACCAGGTCCTACACCACAGTCTGCAGGGCAGGACACATTATCCCACTGACTTCACCAGAGCAGAGTGCATGTGAAGCCAGCATCATCAGAAAGACATGCGGAGGGGTGTCCTATATTGTTCTAGCACTTTCCTTTATGTTCCCAAAAATGTCTGACAAGGGACACTGGGTGGCTCAGTCAGTTAAACTTCTGCCTTCAGCTCAGGTCACGATCCCAGGCTCCTGGGATGGAGTTCCGCATCAGGCTCTTTGCTCAGCGGGGAGCCTGCTTCTCCCTCTGCCTGCTGCTACCCCTGCTTGTTCTCTCTCTCTGACAAAGGAATGAATAAAATCTTTTTAAAAAATCAATTTCTTTAAAAAAATTGTCTGACAAAACCAGAGGACGTCAGGATTCTTTGGTGACTCTTCCTGTCTCCTCTCTGTGCTCTTTGATTTTATTGTCTGTTGTTTCCTTCCATCCCAATTTCTCACCACCTGTCACCAAAGACTGCGCTGGCCCTCAGGGTCCCAGGTCTCTGCTGACCTTTGCACAACTTCATTAATTCCTTAGATGATGGCTCACCTGAGGGCTGACGCTGTACTTCATTAAATACATGGTTTTAATGAGCCCCCAGATGTAATTGGCAACACTCCTTACCCTGATAAGTATGACCCCTTGTGACCTGCACATGACAGCTCCATGATCCCAGAGCTCCTGTGAAAGGAACTTCCAGGCATGTGTTCTTCCGGGCCTGCTGGTGTTCTTCCTAGAGGCAAGAGGGAGAGGTGGAAAGAGTGATTTCAGCAATCAATCTATTGATGGCTTGATAGAATTATCATTAGACCGGGCTTGTGTGGTGTCAGGATGAGGTGGGATTGGGAGGGATAAAGGACCAGGTCAGACCTGGAACTCTCCCTCAAGGATACTCTTTGAGGGAGATGGAGAGTTCCCGGCTGAAGGCAAGAAGGGATGTGATAAAGAAGCAATGTCCCTCTGGAGGGAGTCATCCTGTGAGACCAAGAAAGGCTTCATGGAAGAGGGAGCATTTGAGACCGATTTTTCTCATTGATGAGCTGGAATTGAATGGATGGAAGAGGAGATGGGAGACGGCCCTGGAGCAGGACTGAACAAAGGCTCAGAGGCCTACAACTCACGCTGTGTTTAGAGAGTGTGTGTACACCAGGCTGTGGGCCTGGGTGACAGGTATGGTGGCACATGAACCCGGGACGAGAGTTCAGGGCCAGGCTCAGGAGGGCCTGGAGGGCGGGCGAGGACTGTGTCCTGAAGGCAAGGCAGGAATGATGAAGATCAATAGGGTGCCTGTCTCGGCCTGAAAGGACCAGTGCAAGGGGGCGCTTCAGTGCTGAAGGG
This sequence comes from Lontra canadensis, assembly GCF_010015895.1. Classification (NCBI taxonomy): domain Eukaryota; kingdom Metazoa; phylum Chordata; class Mammalia; order Carnivora; family Mustelidae; genus Lontra; species Lontra canadensis. Next base: position 26,705,310 of record NW_022630997.1, read on the forward strand.
AGAAACGATCAGACCTATACTTTAGTTAGCTTTTCTCAAACCGTGTTGGATGACAAAGGACCCCGTGATGAAACAGATCTAGAAAATGCTGCATGACTCTCAATTAAATGTGTTTATCTGCTGCAGAACCTCTCAGAGCCTTTTATTTAGTGAATCTATGTTAGAAAGTGAGAAGAAAAGTTGGCAGTGAGTAGAGGGGTGGGGTGGGCCACAGCTTTTTCCATTTGCATGGGACTTTGTGGGTCACTGGTCCACAGAACACACTCCCATGGGGGCGCCTGAGTGGCTCCATCAGTTAAGTGTCTGCCTTCAGCTCAGGTCATGATCTCAGGGTCTTGGGATCGAGCCCCATGTTGGGGCTTCCTACTTAGCAAGGAGTCTAGCTCTCCTAATGCCCCTCCCCTTACTTGCTCTCTCTCTCACTCTCTCATAAATAAATAAAATAGTAAAACAAAAACAAAAACACACTCTGTGAACTGCCACTCCCAGGGATCGTCCCTTCAGGCTGTTGGTGGGTAGCCTAAAAGGGCCCGGACCAAAGGTGGGGAGATGAAGGAGGGGTGATTTGGGTGAGAGTCCAGATCCTGTTCAGGACAGTGGCCCTGGGGATGCTGGGGAGGTGAACGGTCAGTGGCCAAGGCAGATTCCTCCCTGGGGTGACTCCTGGTCACTGTGTGCTTCCTACCCCTTGGTAGGCCCAGCATCTTGGAGTAAGGCAGGGAGACCAGGAGGCTGTGAGCTAGGGTGGGAGTCCCAGAACGCCAGCCCAGCAAACCCAGGTGGAGACCCCATCCCTGCTGTTTTCTGTCTTTTTGGCCCCGGCTCTCCTCTCCCAGGAGGCAGAAGCAACCCCAGACTCTCCTGCCTGGGTCATACAGGGCTCCTTCCTAATAGGGTCCTGAAGCCCAGCACCAGAACAGCCTGTTGGGGGTCATCTCCCCTGTGTCCTCAGCGTCCCTCACGTTGGCAAACTGCTGTGCTCAAAGAAGACAGGCCTCTACACCCACCCGATACTAATCTTGACCATGTCTCTCCAAGTGTCTTTCTTCCTGGTGATACCCTGCTTCCATTCTCTGATCCTTGGTCCTGTCCTCCGACCCCAGGGGAACCCCATCCCAAGCTGTTCATCTTCCTGTCACTCCTTCTCAGCGCACACAGGCTTTCAGTCTTTCTAAGCCCTTCCACTCTGCCATTCTCCACCACCAAAGGCAAACGAACTAGGTTAGTGAGAGGTGGGGAGTGTAGGGGCGGGGCCCGCGCGGGGCTGGGGCGGGGCTGGGGGCAGGGCAGGGGTGTGTCCCGTGGCCGCAGAGAGAGCAGCTGGTGCTCCCGGCCTCCTCCGTCAGCAGGTAACCGCTCACCCTAGAGCCCTGGTGGAATGCTCCGCCCTGGTCCCCGCGCCGGCCCGCCCGATGTTCCTGCACACAACGTGTCCCGCACAGTTGCCCTCTGTGTCCCCTTGCAGCCTTAGTCACTGTCCGAGTTAACTGCTGCCCCGGGGCCTCGGCGCACCCTGTGGGCGGGTCTTGACGCTGCGTCTCCGCCCAGTCGCGTGGCCCCACGCTCCGTCAGCCCCGCGTGGCTTGTGAGCACGTGTGGGTTTCCGCTCACATCCACGCGCCCGGTCCAGGCCGCTCTGACCCGGCCTGAGCACGCCGCTGGGCGCCCCTGTGTCCGTCCCTATGGGCCCTGGCGCCGAACCTGCCTCGGCCAGCAGTGCCATCCTGGGCGGTGACCTGGCCTCTCCCTGCAAGAGGCAAGAAGGTAACCAGTCAGGTCTCCGAAGCAAAGGGAAGTGGAGGCCAAGGTGACTTCTCAGGAGGGGCCTTGGAAAGTCGGGGTAACCGTGCCTGTGAGGGGACCTGGGGCTATGAGGCCGAGCTTTATGGGACAGCAGGACATGTGAGCTGCTGGCAGGGAAACGGTGAGAGAAAGTAAAGGCCGGGAAGGGTGGGGGGCGGTGCGCGCTCCCTTGTGGGGGAGGGGGAAGCCGGGGTAGCGCTCAGGTCATGGAGGCCACCACGGTCACACCTCACTTGGCCCTATGGGTTCAAGGGGATGTGGAAGGACATCCTCAGAGCAGCAGGATGGCCAGCTGTCTCCTTTCTGTGCCTGCCCCTACCAGAGGGCAGCTGTCAGAGCTCCTGAGTGGGTGTGGGTGTGGACTTTTGCTTTGCAAATCTCCCCTCTCTCCACCCTCCACCTTGTCGAGGGGAGAGGCAGGAGGCAGGAGCAGGGGAAGGGCCTGAGGGTAGATAGGAGACACCAGGGCTACAGAAGGCAGGTGGGGGCTGACCTCCAGCCCAAATATGACAGGGGGTGGGGTCTTCCCTCTGTAAAAAAGAAAAGTGTCCCCAAGCCTTTCTGCAGAAAGGATACACCTGTGGAAAGTTTGATGCCCTTCACCTGCCCTGGCCATGTGGACCCACATGCTGGGCCCAGGCAGGCCACCTCCCAAAACACTCACACACTCAGAGACAGCCCAGCTGTGCACAGACCCTTCCCGAGCACAGAGCTGGGGTCACAACCTCAGACAGCTGCACAGAGCTTTGTCCTCCCGCCCAGGCCCCTTCAACAATCAGCAGGAGTGTTCCTGGCACAGCCCCTACTGCTGACGCCATCCTCTCCCCCCTCCCCAATGAGTTATTTGAACTTCTGACGCCCTCCACCTGCAGGGCCGGCCCGGTGATGTCACCAGCTGATGTCACCACTGTAGAGGAACAGCGCATACTTCAGTGTCCTTGCCTTCCTGCACCTGGCTAAATGCCCAGGTGTACACTCAATCCCCTACTGCTGCCGGAGTGTGATGGGGCTGGTGGGCAGTCTGGAGGTGGCTGATGGCACCCAGGTTGGGGCTGCAGTTGGCAGATCTGAGCTAGACCTCAGAAAGGGCACATGCTTGCTGCTGGGGGGCACCAGGAGGTCAGGGACATAGGTTGCCCCCCTCCTCCTCCCATCCTATGGATGGCTCCAAGGAGCTGGGCTCGCCGCATGTCATCCATGCACATCTGTCCCAATGCAGCCTCCCTGCAGTCTTCCTCTGGCTCCTGCTTAACTCAGACATTGGGAGGCACCTGCAAGAAGCAAAGAGTGACCAGGGAGCATTTCTTCTCTCTGTTTCTTCCGTCATTGGTGGTTGGGACCCTGTACCAAATGTCTAGCTTCTGTCAAACCCTATCTCTAGGGTGACAGCTTCCTACCTTTGTCCCTTTACACCTCAACAGGTCACTGGTCACTGCTCCTTTGGTCTCCTTAGCCCTTCCCTACCTTTATATATAGACTGTCAGCTGCCCCCCCCATCAGACTGCACTGTCCTGCCTGGTGCCATTGGCTGGATGCTCTTGTTCTTACATGGCTCTCGTTGTATTCCATCTCGTTATTCATTCCATCCGATGCTCAAGCACTGATTGAGCACCCTCTGGGTACACCGGGACTGTTTAGGCTCCGGAAGACTTGTCTTACAATAGGCTGAACCCAAAGTAGGGGACGATGTAGTAGGGAGTGTCGGGTGCCTGTGAACCCAGTAACCTCAGTGGGCTCCGCAACATCCCAATGAATGTCTCGGGAGAGGGGAAATGGTAACTGTTGGCAGTGGTCTCTAAACTGGCTGTATCAACTGAGAACATCAGCCACAGTCCACATTATATTTCATGATAGTCCAGTACTATTATTTTTCATCTTTTATCAAGATGGTCAAAGCCATTCGCAAAAAAGATAGGTCGTCCTCTTGTCATGTTTGTTATGCTCTCTGCTTCTGCGCACAGGAGACGCACACACCACAGTCGATGCATGCATAGACATACCCAGGCACCCAAACAGCATTCTATAGTTCTGTGGGTCTTAATATATGTACAAAAATCCACCAAAAGGTCTGGAAGGATCCACACCAAACCTACAGCTGTGCACCCTCTAAGGCTGTGGATGGATGGTGGTAAAGGGGAGATTTAGCTCTATCCATAAGGTCTGAATTTTTACCAAAAAATACATTAATATATTCCTTAGGTAATTGAAATGTAACTTAAAAAAAATCTAATGAGGAAGAGATGTTATTCAAAGTTAGGGTCTTGTAACATTAAAAATATATAGAATGCTTAGGAATTGTTGAAAAGCCAAACAAATAGCTGGGTAAGTCACTAAGTAGAGAGACGGGTGGACAGATAGATAACTCAGTGCCTTCTTATCCAATCAGGTCTGTTCGGTCTCCGTTCAATGAGCTTATGGTCTGAGGAGAGGAAGATGGACATCAGCCTTCTATCATGGTGTGTCCCAGGAGGGGGCCTCTGCAAGCCCTGTCAGGAGAATGCAGCGAGGCTTCCAGGAGCTACTCTAAGCAGAAACCAAAAGGTAAGCAAAGCATAAATAGGGGCAGGGATGGGGAGGGGAGAGATGGTCTCGGTAGAGGGAGAAGCACAAGAAAACCCTATGGCTGGAGGGACCCAGTGCTTCCCTCACCTTCTGGTCCTGGAGGAGGGGGCCCACTCCCTGCCTGCTGTGAGCCCCCATGGTTGTCAGGGAGGCAGGCCGCAGGCAGGGTGCTGTAGGCTGGGCGGTGGGCCTCACTTTACCACTCTCTGGCCGACACGGTGCTCACTCCATCTCTCTGTGTCTGAAGGAAGGATCTAGACTGGATGATTTCTAGGAACCTCTTGTTCCTCTCTGGAAGGGGCTTGAGGCTTCTCGGGTTGTCTACAATCCCTGGAGTGCGGTCCTCTTGGGACCATGCTGTCCCATCTGCCCACGTCCGTGTCCCTCCCCTGCAGCCTGTGGTAGTTCAGCGCAGTTTTGCCGACTGTGGCCCCTTCGTGAAAGATCAGAAGCTCAAAGAGCATCTGTCTGGTGGATGGAAATGTTTGGTCTTGGATGGTGGACTTGGCTCTCCATGGAGGCCTTCACTGTGGGGTCTTTGGAAGCCTGTGTCCTGGAAAGGAAAGCTGGGCCCCTCAGCCACCTTCCTTCTCCAGGGATCCTAAAAGTGAAGCTGGAGATAAACCGCTATTTTTCCTAATTAGCACTTTAATACCTCATGCAAGCCATTAACAGACTGGTGCAGTGGGTACACATCTTTAGATGTAATTAGTAATGTCGTTAGCCTAATCCATAATCAATACGCAGGTAATTACTTCTGTGGGTTTTTATTTAGTCCTTGGGGTCATGGTACCACGAGGAACATCCATCTGCAGACGTGCTAATGCGTGTGTGTTGATCACTGACAGCCCAGCTCGCCCAAAGACCCTTGGGGGGCATGGCTCAGCTGAGAGGACACTGATGATGGGACAGTAGGCTCTGGCCCTTGCACCCACTGGGGACCCTTTGGAGGCTGTGGTTGCAATGCCTCCTGGGTCCTTCAAAGACCTGGGCCCTTGCTCTGGGATTACACGGTCTGCTTCAGAAATGAGGTCAAAGGATGGTCCCGGGGCCTGGGAGATCCCAGACTGTGGGCAGTTCCCCTGCATTGCCGCCGTCCAGAGGCATCTGAAGGGGATACTAACAATGCCGAGACTTCTTTAGTCATCCCACGGTCCTCCTCTCTGTGCTTCCTCAGCTCTCACCGTAGCCCAGCAAGGCTGTGGCCTGGTTCCTCAGCTTGTCGGGAACCCAGGCTGCACCCAGTGAGGCTTCCTGCCTCTCCGAGGCTGGCGGCAGCCATGGTGGCTCAAGGTCAGACCAGAGCGACAGGGGAGGAGGCTGTCGAAGGCCATCCTTATGAATGAGCTCTCATCTGACTGTAATTGGAATTAATATTGAGGATCCGCTTCCAGGAACTTCCCCAGTAGACGAATCCAGGCCGCAGAGGTCTGGGCCGGAATGCTCCGAAAGCCAGCCATAAATCTCTCCCCAAAATGAAGATGCACGAGCTAATTGCTCTGGAGGCCCACAGCATGTCATTCCTCGTCCTCCCAGTCTCTGTCCGCTGGCTGGGAACGGGGCCAGGGAGAGGTGGACGGGAGTTGGCAAAGTCACCGTGAAGGAAAACATTTTAATTCATTTAATTATGAGCCTCTCAGAAAACCAAGCTCTGTTTCTTCTTGAGCTGGTCAAAGGAAATGAGAAATGACACTTTCCCGCCCCCACTTTCCCTTGGCTGAGGAAGCCGAGTCGGAAGTGTTGGGTGTGGACTGCACCAAGCTGTCCTCGTACAACCAGGAGCAGGGCCCTGGGGGGCTAGTAGTCCCGCCGGAGCAGGCCAGTGTCCCCAGCCACTGACCTGCGCTGTCCCCCTCCCACCTCCCCCTCATGCACACACACGTGCACACACACACATACAGAGTCAACATCATCTCCTCGTCCCCCCATAATGCACAGGGTTCAGTGTTGGGTCTACCCTTCGGTAGCATGCTGAACTTTCTTCCTTTTCTAAGCGTGTGTGTGATAGCAAGATGGTTACAGATTCCAAACTTCAAATAGGAATCACAAACTTTAATGGTCAATAAGCCTTTATTTTTTTTATTTTATCTTATTTTTTAAAGATTTAATTTATTTGACAGAGAGACAGACAGCAAGAGAAGGAACACAAGCAGGGGGAGTGGGAGAGGGAGAAGCTGAGCAGGGAGCTCCATCCCAGGACCCTGGGATCATGACCCGAGCCAAAGGCAGATGGTTAACGACTAAGCCACGCAGGTGACCATATCAATAAGCCTTTAAATAATAACCATAAGCCCCTTCCAGGGTATCTTTACCTCTAGTCACTCCATCTATCCATCAGGTGACATGTGTCAGCGTGTCCACAATGCGTCCTATTTGGGTACCGGGCACCATCAGTTACAGAGGATGTAGGCAGGGCCCCTGTCACCCTGCAGCTTAGGTCCCCAAGGGAGATGGCCAAGCAAAGACACATGTCTAAGCAGTGAGTGTGGGACAATGCAAATGAAGCTGCTCCCTAGCCAGCACCTGAGCCTGCAGGACACCCAGCCCCTTGGGGCAGAGGGGGACAGACCCCATGGCACCCCATTTCGTACCATCTCTTCCCCGTGGTACAGACAGGAGCCTGGGGGTCCAGGAAGGGTGTGGGACCCCTCTCTGATTTCAGAGAGCGCCAGTAGAAGAAGTCGGATCTCCCAGATTCTCCCCCAGGGGGAGTCTCCCAAACCACACTGTTGCCTTTTAATGAGCAGTTGTTGGGCCTTCCTGCCTGCCAGCCCCGGGCAGCCGGGGTGGCTCCAGGACACGGGGCTCTGCCTGGGCCGCGGACTCTGGGCAGCCTTAGCAAGGGCAGCGGGTGCCGCGGGTGCCAGAAGGGCTGTGGGAACTTTCCGCCTCACTTTCTGGGGCAGCTAGTAGAGGCCAGCAAGGGCAGGACATGTGGCCCGACCGTGCAGGAGCCAGACAAAGAGCCAGGTCTCGGTCCCACCCTGCACTTCTGGGGCTGGTCTGCCCTAGAAGGGACGAGAGCCCTGCTCTCCCGTCAAGGCTGCAACAAGGAGGGACAAATGGACTCAGTTCCTCTGCCTCAGTGGGTCTCCCGCTGCCAAGCCTGGCCTCTGGCCTTGTGCTGCTGCTCCCCCAGGGCAGAGGCCCCAGCCAGTCTGGCTTGCTCCCGATGGGCCAGCGAACGGCACCCAGTGATGTCTGGGAGGCTGGAGCCAGCCGGCCCTGAGCTCACACCCATCTATTTTTTTTTTTGCTTACTGAGCCTAGGCTGAAAGCAGACAACCCTGTCCCATGGGAGCCCAAAGAGGAGACTAAAAATAAACATATAAACAAATAAATATATCAGAAAATTCAGAGTGAGATTCATGCCATGAAGAAAATGAAACAGCGCCCATGGAGCAAAAGGGCCAAAGCTTGCTTGATCTTGATTCTCAGTATGAAACAGATTGTGAAAGCAGGGCCTTGTGAAAAACATAAAAATTTTAAAAAGGAAGAAAAAATGAAACAGGGTAGCAAGAATGAGAGTGACTGGGGCTGGCAGGGTGAGGGCATCAGACAAATGTAGGTAGGCCTCTGAGGCAGTGACCGGGGGAAGCCAACAGCGCAAACAGCTGTCTGGGGTGAGGGAGCAGCAGAGCAAAGGCCCTGTGGCAGAAATGGGCTTGGAATGTTCTAGGTGAGGAGGAGAAGGAGGTACCATAGAGTCAAGTGAGCCAGGAAAACACAAAGTGCAGGGAAGTAGGTGGCTGGCTCCACGAGGCCTATGGCTTAGGTTCCATTCTAAGTGCAAGATTCTAGGGTTCAGAGCAAGCATTGACCTGGTTGACCCTTTTGTTTTAATTTTATTTTTTTAAAGATTTTTTTTTTCAATTTATTTTTACTGGACAGACAGAGATCACAAGTAGGCAGAGAGGCAGGCAGAGAGCGAAGGAGGGGAAGCAGGCTCCCCGCCGAGCAGAGAGCCCGACGTGGGGCTCAATCCGAGGACCCTGAGATCACGACCTGAACCGAAGGCAGAGGCTTTAACCCAGTGAGCCACCCAGGCGCCCCTGGTTGACCCTTATAGAAGAGTTAGTCTGAGCAGCCCTGGATGCCAGATTGAGGAGGTAAGACTTCGCCCTGGAAGGGAAGAGAAGCCAAAAGTGGCTTTTCAGCAGGGAACTCGTGGATTGTTCTTGCTCTTCTTTGGCCCCTTGCCCTGCCCAAGCACAGATCCCTGCAGGCAGCCGTGGGAACCAGCCCGTCCTTGGGGAGCTCATGGACCTGTGCAGGTGCTGGGTGCTGCTGTCAACACAGCTTCACTCCTCCCAGCTGGAAGGCCTGGGACAGGAGCTCCCTTTTCCAATTCTCCATTTCCTTCTCTGCAAAACAGAGAGAAAATCTAAGATGATAACCAGCAACTCCAGCCAAACACTGCACAAAAGATGGTGGTCCCATTGCCACCCTTGTCATCAAAGGCCAGAATTCTGCTGTTATGAGGTGCTCCCACCCCCTTTAGAGGTAGTGTAAGAGAAGGTCAAGTAGGGAGCCAGGACAATCATTCCCACTAGGCAGAAATTCCCCTCCATCCCATCATGTCAATGGGGGCCACACAGGGAGATTCAGATTCAGATTCTCATAGGTCAAAGAGGAAATGCCAAAGAAGTAAAATTGTGAAATAAAAATGTAATGTATTAAAATTAGTTGGACATAGCTAAGTAGGACCAAGAGGAAAATGTATAGCACTAAATGCACGTGTTAGAAAAGAGGAACCATGGGTGCCTGGCTGGCTCAGTTGGTAGAGCATACAACTTTTGATCTCAGGTAGTGAGTCCAAGCCCCACGTTGGGCATGAAGCTTACTTTAAACATAAAATAAAATTGGAGTTAAAAAAAAAGACAGAAAAGAGGAACCATATTAAATCAGCAATCTGTGCTTCTTCCTCAAGAACTTAGAAAAAGAAGAACAAAATAAACCCAAAGCAAGTGAAAAGAAGAAAATAATAAAAATAAGAGGAGACATCAATGAAATTGAAAACAGAAGAACTATAGAGAAAAGCAATGAAACAAAAAGTTGATTCTTTGAAAAGTTTAATAAAATTGATAAACTTTTAGCAAGACTGACAAAAAAAAGAGAAGACACAAATTACCAATATTATGAATAAAATAAGGTATCATTACAGACCCTGAGGACACCAAAGGATATTGAAGAAATACTATGAAAAACTCTATACACAGAAATCTGACACACATAAAATGAATGAGTTCTTCAAAACCCACACCTACCACAACTCACTGAATATGAAATAGATAATTTGAATAGCCCTATAACTGTTAAATAAATTGAAGTCATAATTTAAAACCTCCCAGAAGGGAAATCTCCAGGCCCAGATGGTATCACCAGAGAATGGTATCGATGCTGAAAGAAAAATTACCTCCAATTCTATACAATATCTTCCAGAAAATAGAACAGGAATTCTTCCCAATATAATTGCTAGTATTACCCTGATACAAAACTAGACTTAGTACAAAAAAGAGAGAAAACTGCAAGCCAATATTCCTTATGAATATAGATCACAAAAATCAACAACATATTGGCAAGTAGAATTTAGTAATATATAAAAGCAATTATACCCTATGACCAAGTGGATTTTGCTCCAGAGATACAAAAGCTGTTTTGCTATGTGAAAACAAATGTAACCCACCTTATTAACAGGTTCAATAAAGAAAAATCATGTGATTCTATCAATTGAGGCAGAAAAAGCATTTGACAAAATTCAGCACCCTTGGGAGAAAGAGGATATGGAGAATGCCTGCTTAATGGGTATGGGGTTCCCTTTTAGTGTGATAAAAATGTTCTGGAAATGGGTAGTAGTGATGATTGCACAATGGAGTGAATGTCCCATATGTCACTCTAGAGTGCTTAAAATGATAAATTTTAAGCTATGTGTATTTTATGACATTAAAATTTTTAAGAATTGAATGCTCATTCATGATACAGTTCTTAGAAAAATAACAGAGGGGAAATTCCTCAACTTGATAGAGTATCTACAAAAACCCTACAGTTCTCATCATACCTAATGGTGAAAGACTGGATTCTTTCCTCCTAAGATCAAGAAAAAAAAAACCAAGGTTGCCTACTCTTGCCACTTCTCTTCAACATTGTACTGAAGGTTCTAGATGGTGCAATAAGGTAAGAAAAAGAAATAAAAGGCATTCAGTCTGGGAAGGAAGAAATAAAATTGTCCTGTTTGCAGGTGACATGATTGTCTGTATAGAAAATTACAAGAGATAATAAAAAATACCCTTCTTCAAGCTAATGAGTGACCTTCAGTAAGGTCATATGACACAAGATAAACAAATAAAACCCAAGGTGTATTTCTATATACTAGCATGAACACAGAGACACTGGAATTAAAACTGGACCCAAGATCCAATAAACCCACTTCTGGGTTTATATCCAAAGGAAATGAAATCGGTATCTTGGCATTGATATCTGCCCTTCCATGTTCATTGTAGTTTTTTTTTTTAAGATTTTATTTATTTATTTGACAGAGATCACAAGTAAGCAGAGAAGTAGGCAGAGAGAGAGGAGGAAGCAGGCTCCCTGCTGAGCAGAGAGCCTGACGTGGGGCTTGATCCCAGGACCCCGAGATCATGACCTGAGCCGAAGGCAGAGGCTTAACCCACTGAGCCACCCAGCAGCCCCTGTTCATTGTAGCTTTACTCACAATAACCACCCTAAATGTTGTAAATAAAGAAAATATGGTTTACGTATATACAATTATTTAGCCATAAAAAAGAAGGAAAGCCTGTCATTTGCAACAACATGGATAAGCCTGGAGGACATTATGCTAAATGAAATTAGCCAGACAGAGAAAGACAAAAACTATTTGATCTCACTCATGTATGGATCTTCTGGGAAAAAAAAAAAATCAGACCCAAAGAAGCAGATAGAGAACGGTGGGTGCCAGGGGCTGGGGCTGGGGGTGGTGAAGGAAGTAGGGAGATGTTGATCAAAGGGCACAAGATTTCAGTTACATCATGAAAAAGTTCTGGGGGGATCTAATGTACAGCATAGTGACTACAGTTAACAATACTGCCCTGTATACTCTAAATCTGCTGAGAGTAAATTTTAAGCTTTCTCAGCAAACACACGTGAGAAGGTAATTATGTGAGGTGATAGATGTATGGATTAACTTAGTTGTGATAATCATTTCAGAGTGAACTTCATGTTGTATGCCTTGAGTATATAGTTTTGTCAATTATGTTTCAATAAAACTGGGAAAGATAAAATACCATTTACAATCACTAACATAAATGAAATGCCAAGTGTGGTTCAAACAAAACACATACAGGTCTTGTGTGCTGAGACTACCACACATTAATGGAAGAAAGGACAAAAGATCTGAATGATGGAGATACATACCGTACTCATGGGTTGGAAGACTCAGCATGGCAAAGATCACAGTTCTTCCAAAATTGATCAGGTTTAACATAATTCCTATCAAAATCCTGGCAAGTTTTTTTTTTTTTTGTAGATAGGAACAAGATAATTCTACAATCGATACGGAAATGTAAAGAAACTAGAATAGTTCAAACAATTTTGAAAAAGCGAGTAGAGTGGAGAGAGTCACTGTTTGTGACTTTAAGACTTTATGTAATATGATAATCAAGACTTGTGTAGTCTTGATTACAAGTACCAAGACTTGGTAGAGAGTTAGTTACCTATATGACTGGGACAGAGTATAGAACCCAGAAATAAACTCACACAAATATGTCCAACTGACTTTTGACAAAGGTGCAAAAGTAATGCCATGGCAGAAAGATAGCTTTTTCAGCAAATGGTGCTGGAGAAATCAAACATTATAGCCACTACCCAACCCCCACAAACTAACTGAACCTCAACCTCACACCTAATAAAAAATTAACATCAAAAGGGCAATAGACTGAAATGTAAAACTTAATGTTATAAAGTTTTTGGAAAAAAATTAGAGAAAAATTTTGGGATCCAAGAGTAGGCAAAATATTCTCAGACTTGACACCAAAAGCACAATCCATTCAAAGACGGGTGAAGTGGACTCATCAAAATGAAGTTTCGCTTTGCAAAAGATCCTGTGAAGAGGATGAAAAGACAAGCTACAATCTGGGAAAGTATATTCGCAAACCACGTATCTGACAAAGGAATAGTCTAAAACATACAAAGAATTTTCAAATGCAACAGTGAAAGAAATAATCCAATTAGAAAGTGGGCAAGGACATGAAGAGACATTTCACCAAAGAGGTGGCAAATAACTACATGGAAAGATGTTCAACAGCCTTGACCAGCAGGGAAATGTAAATGAAAACTGCCGTACACCAATCTGAAAGGCTAAAATAAGAAAATAGGGACACCACCAAATGCTGGTGAGGATGCAGGGAAACTGGATCACTCATACACTGCTGGGGAGAGTGGAAAATGGTACAGCCACTCTAGGACATGGTTTGGCAGTTTTTTTGAAAACTAAACATGCAAATACCATATGGCCCAGCGAGCTGCATTCTTGGGCATTTATATCTCTCTCTCTGCCTGCCTCTCTGCCTGCTTGTGATCTCTGTCAAATAAATAAATAAAATCTTTAAAAAAATATGTTCATATTTTTCTGATGCAAAGTGTCACAGAGGAGCAGGGGATGGGGTGCCAAAGGTTCTTCCATAATAACCTAATTGCAAGGTATTATATAATAGATGAGTTACTAAGAATTCACTACATCAGTTATAAAGGGAACATGTCAATACAACAAATACTTACTGGGCATCTACTGTTAGTCTAAGTGCTGTATTGGAATCTAATTACAGTTCTTGCCCTAAGGAAGCCCACAGTATGAAAGTAATTCTCTGCGTCAGATATTTCCTTGAGGGTTAATAATTACCAATCCTGATAACTTCTTGTGTGAGTCAAGAACAGTGCCCCCACCAGCACCACCTTTTGGGGACAATTTGGCCTTCATGATGCTTTTTTCTATTAATTGCCACTTTTTCATTTTTCCAAAATTATTCAGTGTCTCTTATTAGGGTGTTTAGTGGAGCTTGGATTAAAATGGTTTTTTTTGCTCTTGCAACAGATGCAAATATATTGTTTTCAAGTTTACATTGTAGTTTTCCTGCAGTATCAAGAATAAGGACTAAAATAAACCGAGTTTATTTAAAACAAAAGTGACAAGGTAGAGGAAGAAGGGAGAGAGAATGACAGTTCTCACATAAAAGCGCATAGGAAGCATCTGGAATTTTTAGAAAGGCAACAGAGGGGACTATGTCTCCTAAAAGCACAGTAGTTCCCCCCCCCCCTTTATATGTGGTTAGGCTTTCCGTCATTTCAGTTACCCAAGGACAACCATGATCCAGAAGCAGATGACCCTCCCTCTGACTTAATGTCAGAAGGTCCGTATTAGCTTGATGCTACCTCGCAGTGCTTATGACCTTCACTTTCACTTCTCATCACGTAAGCATTTCACCCCCTCACATCATCACAAGAAAAAGGGGGAGCGCAGTACAAGATATTTTGAGAGCAAGCAAGCGAGACCACATTCACATAACTTCTTTTACGGTATATTGTCATAATTGTTGTATTCTATTATTCATTATTGCTGTTAAATTCTTACTGTGCCTAATTTATAAATTGAACTTTATCATATACTTAAAGGAAAACATAGTGTACATAAGGTTCGCTACTATCCATGATTCTGGGCATCCACTCGGGGTCGTGGGTAAGAGTGGGGGACTACTGTACGCACTTGATCTTGACTGATACCTCAGGGATAATTCTTTCAGCCAGTTGGCCTATGTATGTACTTCATGTCACCATGTCTCCACTCCCCCGGAAGCGTTTATCCCGTGAGCTTGTCCCAGAGAAACTGAGGCAGCAGAAATCAGAAAAATAAAAGGATCACCAGCGTCGTAGCAAATCCAACAGTCGGTTGGAGGTCTGATTGCCTTCTTTTGCAGCAGTCTGAGATTTGTGAACAATGGCATTCTTTCCAGGCCAGTTCAAGGCAAAAGGTGGACAAAAGAATCATAAAAACTTTCATGGGGTAAGAAGAAGGAAAAAGATGGTCAGAGAGGGAAGAAAGAATGAAAGGAAAAGTTCCTGATCTGAGGTCTTAGGAGGAGGAGGTCTACTTCGGTTTCAGCTACTTCTTTTCCTGGCCAATTTGATTTTGAGGTTTTTGGCATTGGTACATTTTGTTCACTGTCATGTGCTTGTATATTAAAGATGAGATAGCGTCTATATATTGGAATAGAGCATGGCTTGATCTAAAAGTGAAGCTAGAGGCGCCTGGGTGGCTCAGTGGGTTAAGCCTCTGCCTTCGACTCAGGTCATGATCCCAGGGTCCGGGGATTGAGCCCCACATCAGGCTCTCTGCTCAGCAGGGACCCTGCTTCCCCCCACCCTCTCTGCCTGCCTCTCTGCCTACTTGTGATCTCTGTCAAATAAATAAATAAAATCTTAAAAAAAATAAACGTGAAGCTAATTTCTACCTTAAAAAGAGAAGAACAGACCTAATGTTCACGTATTGGACATTTTAAGAAAGTTGCTTTGATCAAGTGTTGATGACCCAAAGTTCACCTTGTAGCAAAGAGTTCGGGGAACAGGACTACTGAGGGCTGCCAACCCTCAGATCCGTGCAGTGTGTGTGTGGAACAGATGGCGAAAATAGACAATACTATAGGTGCTAAAAAGGGAACAACGTTTTGCACCTTGTCATCCTTTAAAAAAACATAAGGATAGAGAACACAGAATTGAAAACTTGAAGTAGAATTTAATATTTGTGCAGTTATTTCCTTTAAGTGATATTAAAAGCTGATATACAGGAGTAAATCGGTGCTGGGAATAAAGTAATGGTTTAGATAAAATGCTGCTGACTGTAGACTCATTCATCCCAGCCACTTTCTGAACCCTCTGTGGGCCTCTCTACAGAGCCTTACTGACCACTCCCAGCATCAGCTAAGGAGGGCTTCCTTCTCCTCAAAGCTGTGGTGGTGAGCCACTCCTCAAGTGCTGGTGAGCCCTGTGGATTTCTAGAAGACTCAGCTGGGTAGAAGGAACAGCCAGTGCAAAGGTCCTGGGGCAGAGGGAGTAAGCTTGGAGTTTCCCCAGGCCACGGGAGCAAGGGGGAAACTGGAGATGACAGCAAAGAGCCAGTGGGAGGCCAGCTCACACCCAGCCCCTTGTCACTCAGGGCCCCTTCTTCCTGGGAAGTTGTGCTTGCTTCCCTCTTACTGAGGCCCTGTCCCCCACACCTTGGCAGTAGCTAAGTCCAGCCTTTTCTATTCGGTGCAGTCAGTGACCACCCATCCTCCCGACTTCCTTCTTCCAAACTTCCATGACACTGCCCCTCTGCTCTCCTGTCTTCTCCGCACGGACCTGCAGCCATCCTCTCCTACCTCACACCTCCTGGGGTGTGCGCCCCAGCTGAAGGAGCCGTGGGGGTGGCAAGCCCCGGGAGCCCACACAGCGGCTGAGGCAGGGGCACAGACTTCTCTGGGGAAATGGGCTTGAGCTGAGTTTGAACGAGTAGGGAGGAGGTGAGGATTGCTGCCTTCTTAACAGCTGGGATGCGTCGTCCTTGTCACGCTCTGGTTTCCCAGCCCAGGCTATTTTGGGTCAAGCGGTAGGGACCCACTGCGGCGGCATAGTGGGTGGTGAGTGGCAGGCTCACCCACCTCCTCCAGCTGGCTGGGAACGGGGCCAGGCTGGTTCCCGCTCAGGCTGGGTGAGGGGTCGCCACCCTCTGGAGGAGTGTGGGGAGGATCCCCTGGAGCCAGGGGGAGCAGGCCCTAGTAGGAAATCATGTCCCCGTTAACACGAGCATCTGCGGGGCTTGTCCATCTGCGGGGCTTGTCAGGGGAGGGGACAGAGGTCTGAGCACAC
The DNA here is from genome assembly GCF_010015895.1 of Lontra canadensis. Lineage (NCBI taxonomy): Eukaryota > Metazoa > Chordata > Mammalia > Carnivora > Mustelidae > Lontra > Lontra canadensis. The sequence goes on from NW_022630997.1 coordinate 26,721,567, forward strand.
ACTTGCCAGGCCAGATGAAGTGTGAACAGACACATGGGCCACCCTGGGGTCTCTGGGCTGGGCTGGGGTCTGGGAAAGTCAAGCAGCAGTTGGCCAGGGTCTTGAAGGCTAATGAGTTTGTCAGGCTGAGGGTTGCTGCACAAAAGGCAAGGCTCTGGGACCACTGGGGACGCAGGAGCCTCTTCTGGGGCTGCTGAGCATGATGGGAGCCCATGCTTCTGTCACTTTCATGCAACCCTCACAGCAACCTGGGAGGTGGCCTTCCACGCACCAAATGTCCCCGAGCCAGTCTCACCCTCTCCATCTCAGCAGCCACCACCCCTGACAACTGGATGAAGCCCTCTTAACATAGATCGTGGGAGTAGTCAAAATGCCCCCTCCCTGGGTGCAGGGAGCGATACTGACGATTGTCCACTCTGCTCTCCAGCGCCTACCCCACGGCAGAAACACCAGAGTCCCGGGGCAGAGGCCACATAGTATTAACAGCCGAGGGACAGGAGCAGGCACCTTCGTCCTGGCCCTGCCCCAGCCCAGCCTGCTCTCAGAGCTCCACGGGGTGTGACAGCTGCGCTGCTTGGAAGACTGACCCTCGCTGTGGTCACTGGGACAGAACCTGCCGCTGTCCCTCAGAGCAGGGACTCGTCTGCCAATGGTGGGGCTCCTCCTGGAACTCAGCAGAGTTGGGGCCCTGCCCTCTGTGGCTCAGTGACAGAAGGACTGCCACTGAATGAACGGGCTGGACTACTGATCACCGTGTGGTGGGCTCTGATGCCTGGGTCATTCTCCTCCAAAGCAGGTGTCCCAGCAAAACTCAGAATAGCCACATGGTCCTGTTTACATGGGAAAAGGAAGCAAAACAGGGGAGAAAGGCCCTTCCTTAGGCTGAAACCTGCTTTACCATCTTTATAAATCGCAGCGGGAGCTTTAAAGTCACATCTCCAGCTTTGCCCTGCACCTGCCACAGCAAGCAGGTAAGGACGTGTGGGTGGACACATGGTCTCCCTCCCCAGATGCTAGGACACTCAGATGCCCCTGCCAGGGAGCCTCCCTGCCCTGTCACAAGGGTGGGAAAACAAGGCACAGAGGAGGTTTGAGGTGTCTAAAGCCAGTGGAGAGAAGAAAACCCAGGAGAAGGGCCCTAGATGCTACAGCCCTGGATCTGGCTCACCCCCTAATTCCATCAGCCCACAACTTCCCTAGGTGTGAGGAAGGTCGAGCAGGAGTCTGAATATGTGGGGGAGGGGCTGCTCTGCTCTAAGCGAAGCATCTCAGAGCTCTCTCTCCTCACTGCCCAGCCGGGAAGGCGCCATGGGGGCCAGCACCCAAGGGAAACCCAGCTGCTTTTAGATGTGCAGAAGGATCTTGGGGAGAACTCTGTGAGGAGGAGCCTGTACCCCGCGTTCCGAGGGACAAATGCGTCGTGCCCGTCTCCCACACATTCACTCAGCAGGGCCGGACGGGAATGGCTGTGAAGTGCTCTGATCCCCAGGTGGGATTGGGAAGAGGGCTTAGCCCTAATCTGAGCTGGGGGCCCAGGGCCGAGTAGGAACGCAGCCCCCACTCTCCCAGCAGGTACCCTTCCTTGAAGGAGGGCTGTGCCCAGCTCCCCTGTACCCTGGGGTCCTCAGGCTCCCGGAGCAAGCTGGCTCTCAGACCTGTGACTTCTGCAGGGCCCAGCCTTGGCTGATGTCCCACGTCCCAGAAGAAGGGCTGTCTCTCCCCACTGACTGCACCTTTCTCTTCCACCTGTGGGAGCAGCAGCTTCAGCCCCTGGGGGGAGGATGCTCGCTTTCCCTGCAGGAGTCAGGGCCGGGCTGGTCGGAGGGAGGGCGGTGCTAAGTGCCTTGGACTCGGGGTGGTCTCTGCTCTGGGTGGCTGTGGCCTGCCTGCCTGCCTCCCAGTCCGTGGATTAGCGTGGCCCACTCTTCACCGGCTTGCCCACACCGTCCCAGCCCTGCTGATTAATTGCATAATTAGCTAAAAGCTACGTGTTGCCACTCAGGAGGAATTTGGTCTAAAAATATTTGCGTAGGAAAAAGACAACAGAACCTAAAAATATTCCCTCTGCAGTTGCCCAGGGATGCCTCCTACTTGGGCCACTCCAAGCCGTGACTCAGTTTCTTGGAGAGTCTGGATTCCAGAGGCAGCGGCTGACCAGGCACCATTTCTGTCCAGGGTGGGCAAACGGGGGTCATCCCACCCATCCTGGCATTGCTGGTCTCAGTGGTGTCTGCTTCCCACAGTGGGCCAGAGGCCTGCCAGGGCCACCCAGGCTCCTGTTTGCAGATGACACTTGCAGACCCCTGACTCGGGGAGGCCGTGGTGGGGCCACCAGGGAGCCACGGGCCACATGGTACCGGATCCTGGGAAAGGGCTTCCTCACCCTATCCAAGCCATCAGGGAAGGCCCACAAAGGGACTAAAGCTATACCGGGTGTGACTTTGCAGGCCAAAGACACAGGTGTGGGCGATAGGCCAGGTGAAGGGGACAGTTGTGGCAAAGCTCACAGGTAGAAGTCCCTGCTGCCCTGTGTAGGGACCTAGGGAGGGAGGGATGGGCGGGGGGTGTGGCGCTTTTGCCATGAAGTCCCTGGGTGCCTGGCTCTATGCCCACATGGGACTTGGCCTACTGGCTGCGTATCTGGTGGCCAGGGGGATAGGTAAGAGTAGGGACCCTTTGAACATGTGTGCTTCCCAGGCTTTGGGGTATAAATATCCACACTCCCAATATGGTATATGCACTTTCCTGGGAGGGCTTTTCAAGGGGGTCTCTCTCTTGCCCTTCTCTTCTTCCCTTACAGTCTCCTTAAATGTGGAACACCTTCTGTTGCTGGGGCCATGCGAAGGGCCCCACTTACCTGCCCTGGCCAGGCCCTGTGGGTCCTCCATCTGATCCCGGCTAGGTGGCCAGTCCTCTATGCCTCCAGCCCTTCCTCTGGTTGAGTGGAGCATCTGAATACACATCCGGGCCCTCCTCTCTGGCACCATACCCCCTCTGAGTACACAGAGACATGGGGGCCAGCTCCCTCGGGATGCTTTCTCCTGAGCCAACTCATGAGCACTCTGGGGGCCCCTGGATAGACGGAGTGTATGGGGGCTCCCTGCCACCTGCCCAATGCTGAGTCTCTCTCAAGCCCAGAGCGGGGCTTGAGTGGGGGACAGAGGTGGGTGTGGAGGGGGTCTGCCAAGGAGCCCATAGCTCAGGAGTCACATCCAGCCATACTTGGCTGTGGACAGTGGCCTCAGCTAGCGTGTGACCTTGGACACATCATTTATGGTCACTGAGCCTCGTCTTCTCCATCTGTGCAAAGAGTGATACCGCCTACCGCTCAGGGTGTGTGAAGATAAAACGGACAGTGTATATAAAATGCCTGATGTTGGATAGGTTTTGAGAAATGGTGCTACATAGTCGTTACCTGAGGAAATCAGCTCTCTAGGGATGCCCATGGAGGTTCAGATGCAAACATTTACAAAGATGGAAGAATAATAGCTCAAACTGTTAAAATTGTAGCAAACATGGGCGTGATTTTTCATGCGCTCAGATCAGGCAGTGGTTTATCAGATATGACATAAGACAGGAGCCAGAGGGAGAGACTACAGAGGGAACTGCTGGGAGGGGTGTGGTTGAGTTCTTTATCTTAATTGTGGTGATGGTTTCATGGGTGCATACATCTGTCAAAACATCAAATTGTATGCTTTAAATATATGCAGTTGATTGGATGTCAACTTTATCTCAAGAAAGCTGTTTTAAAAAAAAAAAAAATCTGAGCATCCAGATGTTTGTATCAAGCCAGACAGGGGACTCAATTCGGAGGAGAGTTCTTCAATGAGCCCGTTTACTCTCGCCTTCACATATTCTCGACTCCAGCCCCATTAGAGGAGCTGCCTGAGAAAGACAGACTCACTGCTAAGAGCAGTGACTGTAGATGCAGGAGAGTGAACAGAGCCGTTAAGAGCTGTCTTGACACATAAATCAATGGAACAGAATAGAAAACCCAGAAATAAACCCACAACTATATGGTCAATTAATTTTTGACAAAGCAGGAAAGAATGTCCAATGGAAAAAAGACAACTGTCTTCAACAAATGATGTTGGGAAAACTGGACAGCCACATGTAGAAGAAAGAAACTGGACCACTTTCTTCCACCACACAAATAAATTCAAAATGGATTAAATACCGAAATGTGAGACCCAAAACAACAAAAATCTTAGAACTTCTCTGACATTGGCTGTAGCAACTTTTTCTAGATACGTCTCCTGAGGCAAGGAAAACAAAAGCAAAAATAGCTATTGGGACCACATCAAAATAAAAATGCGTCATGCCCGTCTCCCACACATTCACTCAGCAGGGCCGGACGGGAATGGCTGTGAAGTGCTCTGATCCCCAGGTGGGATTGGGAAGAGGGCTTAGCCCTAATCTGAGCTGAGGTGCCCAGGGCCGAGTAGGAAAGCAGCCCCACTCTCCCAGCAGGTACCCTTCCTTGAAGGAGGGCTGTGCCCAGCTCCCCTGTACCCTGGGGTCCTCAGGCTCCCGGAGCAAGCTGGCTCTCAGACCTGTGACTTCTGTGAACAGAAGTTTGCACATATTCTGCTCAGTGAAGGAAACAATCAACAAAACTAAAAGGCAACCCACGGAATGGGAGAAGATATTTGCCAGTGACATATCCAATAAAAGGTTAGGAGCCAAATATAAAAAGAACTTAAAAAACTCAACTCCCAAAAGACAAATAATCCAATTAAAATGGGCAGAAGACATGAACAGACATTTCTCTGAAGAAGACATCCAGATGGCAAACAGACACATGAAAATGTGCTCTGTATCACTCACCAGCAGGGAAATACAAATCAAAATACAGTGAGATACAACCTCACACCTGACAGAATGGCTAAAAGCAACAACACAAGAAACAACAGGTGTTGGCAAGGATGTGGAGAAAAAGGTACATTCGTGCACTGTTGGTGGGAATGCAAACTGGTGCAGCCACTGTGGAAAACAATACGGAGGTTCCTCAAAGAGTTAAAAATAGAGCTACCCTATAGTCCAGAAGTCACATTACTAGGTATTTATCCAAAGAATACAAAAACACTAATTCAAAGGGATACATGTTTGTAACAGTATTATTTACAACAGCCAATATGGGAGCAGTGTAAGTGTCCACCAATTGATGGGTGGATAAAGAAGATGTGGTATATATACACAATGGAATACTATTCAGCTATGAAAAAGAATGACATCTCGCCATTTGTAATGATATGGATGGAGTAGAGAGTACAATGCTAAACAAAATAAATCAGAGAAAGACAAATACCATATGATTTCAACTCATATATGGAATTTAAGAAACAAAACAAGCAAAGGGGAAAAAAGAGAGAGGGAAACCACAAAACAGACTCTTAACTGTAGAGAACAAACGGATGGTCACCAGTGGGGAAGTGGCTGGGGGGATGGGTGAAGTAAGCAATGGGGATTAAGGAGGGCACTCATGATGAGCACCGGTGATGTATGGAATTCTCAAATCACTGTACTGTATACCTAAAACTAATACAAACCTGTAAACTAACTGGACTGAAAATTAAAATTAAAAAATGAAATTAAAAATAAAACTGTCTTGAGAGGAAGGAAAGTCAATGGGGGCTGTGTGGTATAGGGCTATCAGTTTGACAGGTCTGGTGTGAGTATCGGTGTTATTTTACATGATGAGACCATTACTGTGGCTTTGAGTGCCCAAAACAGATATGCATTCTAGGAAGGCAACTCCTTAACAAATTATTAAATGAATGCCTTTAAAAATCTATTAAATAGAGAACTATATCTGGAACACCAAGGATGATCATTTTTGAAATCACCAAAGGTATCATAAATGTACAGTATCTTCTTTTAGTTGGTAGTTTTTATCCCAAAGACAACTTTTTTTTTCTAATGACACCTTTTAATGAAGAAAAGTTCTTGATCTTCCTATAGTTGAATTTCTCAATCTTTTCCTTTACAGTTTATGATTTTTTTTCCTAATTAAATCCTTCCTGGCTTGAGTTCATGAAGATAATTGTACATATTCTATTCTAAAAGTTTTATATTTCTTTCATATGTAGAATAAGTTTTTGTAATGATATGAAGTAGGGATATCATTTTACTTTTTTCCATACATATTTGCAACTTTCTAAGGACCACTGATTGAAACATTAGCCCATTCCACACAGATCTTCCATACCGGCTCAAGCATATAGCCAGTGTCCGTCTTATATGGTTTATTTCTGTGCTCTCATGATCTGTGTTTGCGTATAGTTATTTTTGACTGTGAACAGTTCATTTTCTTAGTGTCTTCAGTTGTTTGGGTTCCTATAACAAAAATACCACAGACTGGATAGCTTATAAACAACATTTATTTCTCATGATTCTGCAGGCTGGGAGATCAAAGAAGAAGCAATGGAAGATTGAATGTCTGATGAAGGTCCATTTCCTAGTTCATAGACGGCAATCTCATTAACCTTACATGATGGAAGGAGCAAGGGAGCTCTCTGGGGTCTCTTTCATAAGGACACCAACCCCATTCATGAGGGTTCCACCCTTATGAACTGATTACCTCCCAAAGCCCCACTTCCAAATACTATCACCTTGGGGATTAGGTTTTAATGTACGTATTTCATGCAGGGGAATGCAGACACTTGGTCTACGGCACTTGGAATATGTTATTTGTGGGTTCTTTGGGGAGAATTTGCCTTGTATCTTCCAAGTACCTGGGGGCACCACCACTTTGCATGCTGAAAATTAAGTTACCAGCTTGAAGTTTTCAGACCACCAAGATCTTGTGAATTAAGGCTGAGAACCTACATGAAAGCCACTAGCTTCTGTTTATAGAGTCTATGGAGGGATTTTCAATTTTTTTGCCTGTCTCTTCTCAGCACTGACCGTCAAGATGCCCGATTTTGTTATTCTCTTGGGAGAAGCTAGGTTTACTTCTAGTTTACCCTTCCTTTGAGAGTGTAGCTGATAGGGTCCAGCTTTATGGGGGTCTTCTATAAGATCTGAGCCAGTCATGGGCTTTGACTTCTGTCTACTCTCCAGGAAGTCATGAAGTTCAACGTTCAAGTTCATGTGTTTGGCAAATTCCCTCAGACCAAATGCTGGCTTGCCTTTCTGGGTTTTTTGTATTGTCTAAATGTTTTGACTTGAGAAGTTCTTGCTTTCTTGGCTAACTCTTTAACGCAGTTTTTTTTTTCCTTTAATGCATTTTAGAAGATTCTTTTTATATTTGTCCATGTTTTCAGGGGAAAAGTTGATCTAGGTACCCAGTCAATCATATTACCAAAGTGTCCAGAATGATCCAATTTTTAAGATTCTAAATTATAATTTCAAAATTATGTAGTGCATTTTGTCTTCTAAGAGCTTGAAATATTTGCAAGATCTGTCTCAACCGTAGAGGAAACTGACATCCCTTCTTCCTTCCTCCTCCCACCCACCCTACCCGACTCCACCCATGACATATGCCTGCCGCCCATGCAGGGCCAGGGAGTCCTGCAGCCCTCTGTGTCCTAGATCCCAGTTCTGACCTTCTTTGGGTCATGACCCTCTTTAAGAAGCCATGAAAGCCAGGCAAGGATGTACAGACCACAGCATAGCAGATGGTTTTCATTGGCTACAACTTCAGGAGGCTTGTGGATCCTCTGCAGTGAGACCCCTGCTTCCAGACCAGGGACCGCCCCTACCCCTGTGCACAGCATACGTGGTATGGCCACTGGCTGGGCAGGGGGCAGCAGGGGTTCAGGGGTGGGGTAACCAGCTGCGTCTTCATCACTGCCAAGGCCATGATTAAGGGCTGCTAACGCAGAGTCAGAGGTGGCCCAGCTCTGGCCCCCAACTCCTTCTGGGTTCCTCTGAGTCTCAGCAGAGATTCTGGCCAAGGAGTGAGGTCTCCGGTGGACATCTGGACATGTGAGCCATCCAGAGCATTGTCCTTGGCAGTAGCAAGATGGTCAGGTCGCCGCCTGGGCCCTTCCCAGCGCACATAAGCTTTGGTCGGGAGGGAGCCTCTCTGGCTAGGACCTTTCTTGCACACGCAGCAGCTGTGCCTGGCACCAAGCACCTTTCGAGGGGCCTCTGTCCAGCAGGGAGTCTCCTCCCTGCTCTGGGCAGCCATCTTGGACTCGATGAGATCACATGGTGGGGAGGGGGGGCCTTCATTTCTGGAGCTCCAGGACAGACCCTTGGGAGCAAAAGGCCACTTCGGGTGGGCTGTGTGCCCACAGGCCCCACCGGAGCCGACGGGCCCAGTTGAAGGAGAAGGCCTCGCAGGGCCAGCCCAGGAATGGCCAGCATGGCTTCCCAGCACCTTCACCCCTGCCTGCTCTACGCCTCACTTACTGGGAAAGCAGCCACCATTGACCACCTGCCCGCTGGCCTCTCCTGCAGAAGACACTCCAAGAAGCAACTGTTAGAATTTTCTCAGAGCTAATAGCTGTTGCTGGCTGTCTCCAAAGCACACTCAGCTGTCCTTGGGGCTCAGCCAGCCCCACACACGGGAGGGACGGGACCCACAGAGGCAAAGGCTCAGCCTTTCTGTCCCAGGGCCTCCTAAGCCTCTCTTCCGCATGTTTTTCTGTTTGTGCGGTATTAGCTTCGTGATTGTTTACAAAGGTCGTCCTGATGGTATATTAAAACCCGCCTATTGCTTCTCCAATTTAGACTCACTCAGAGGTGGTCCAGGCTCCAGGGGATGCTTCCAGAGCTGCTGCCTGGGCGCCTGAGAGCAGACCCCGACTCAGCCTGCTGACAGCCATTCTCCTCTCAGAGGAAGTTCAAACAGTCTCACAGGGCCCTCCACAAGTCCCCTGTTCTTGTTGCCTATGTGAACTTGGGGAAGACACAGACCCTCTCTGGGCTTATGTTTTCTTATCTGTAATGACAGGAAACAATTCCTGCCTCGCTCCACACTCTGTGATGGTTTAACAGAGTGCCTCAAGTTTATGCCATATCTAAGATGTCCCCAGACAGCTAGGTCTGAGGCCTCCTGTGGCCTGGTGCCACTGACTCCCAGCAGGCCCAACCTGCGTCCACACTCCTGGGCTGCCCGGTCTCCATGGCTTCCTCTGCTGGGGGCCAGTGCTGCTGTCCTGGGGAATGAAAAGCTGGGAAAAGCATTCTCCAGAGCCCTCCTCTGCCAGACCACCACCTGAGCCCCCTGACCAGACCCCACTGTGGCCGGGCCTCCAGCATAAGCCCGGTCATGGATTCTGCCTCAGCCCATGGAAGCTGGGGAATAAGAAGGCCAGTTTGGGGCATTTCTCTTTGTCTTGAGCCCAGTGCTTTTGGCCTCATGTATTGATCAGCACTGGACCAGGCTGGGAGCCTGAAACCAGAGCCTACTCTGTGCTGGGGCGGGGAGGCCAGGTGCTCGCCACCAGCCAGAGTGGGTTTCCTCCGGACCTCAGCAATGCCTCCCATAGCCCCGGTCTCCAGGCTCCCGCCTGGTGTGTCCACAAGCAGGGGCCTCACTGGGGTTCTGTGTCTCCCTGTCAGCCCCAGTCTAATGCACACAATCCCTTCTCACAGCTGGGCCCTCTCCCCTGCCTCATCTCCCCTGAGACCCCTTTGCCCTCCCCTCCCTCCTCCTTGCACTGGGCTCCCCTCCACGCATCAGAGCTTCTGCATCTTTCCTCTTGCGGCAGGCCCGGCCAGGCGGGGTGGGGTGGGGGGGTGGAGGGAAATGGGGTGAGGGGCTGCAGCTACAGCTGCTGTGTCAGGAGAGGGACCAGGAGTCCTTGAGAGAGAGGTCTGCCAGGCAGGGGGACGTTCCTACAGTGCGCTGGGCAGATGCGTCACCCTCAAGCAGAGGTTTCCCGGGGACAGCAGCCACGGCCAGGTGGCCGGCTGTGCTGGCTCGCAGGCTCCAAGAGATCGAGGGAGTGCTGACGTAATGGGGCTCCGGCCTCCTGCCCGGAGTCCCCCCATGGAGAGGTGCCTGCTGTGGCACTTGGGTGACAGCCCCCCTCACCCCAGACCCACAAGGAGGAAAGTGCTCTTCTCCCTCTGGGCACCCTTCTTGGCTGTCCCGGGTCTGAGGCCCCTGGACCTGCCTTGGCCCTCTCCACACAAAACAGCAGTGATCCCCACACAGAACATTTCCGAGAGCTCGCTGCTGCCAAGGCTCATCCCACGCGTCATCAACAGGCGGACTCTCCTCATCGCACAGCCAGAGGCTGGTTCATAGCCTCCCTTCTCCTCTCTGGGGCTCCCCATTCAGAGTAAGAGCCAGATGCCTGTGTGGCCTGTGAGGCCTGGCATGGCTACCTGCTGCCACTCACTCCCACACCAAGGTGTGGCTCCCCCAGACACCAGGGCCAGAGCCCAGCCCCAACAGCTGAGGCCCACACAAGCCTCCAGCACCCACCATGCCTACTTCCCAGGAGTCCCCTTCGACATGCAGCTGGGGCAGCCCAGGGAAGGGGAGAGAAGGACAAAGGAGGGGGACCACAGGGCCATCTGAGTGGGCTGGGCTGTGGACCCAGAGGAGGCCTCCCCCAACACGGGCCAGCCTGCCTGTCCAGCTGATCTCCTGCACACCAAGGAGCAAGACAGGTTGAAGGTTGGCGTGGAGAGCTCACCACAGCTGGGGAATGCCCTGGCAACCATGGGGCCAGCAGGGCTCAGCTGGCGCAAAGTAGAGCGGGGCCTCACAAGCTGGGGCAGCTGTGTAACCAGAAAGACAGAGGGACTTATGACACCTTTGGGTGCCGTCATCAGGTCTGTGTAACCCAATAGCCGTATGGTAATTTCAGCTCTCACAGAGCTTGCTTATCAGAAAATGGGGATGATATACTTGTCATAACAGATTTCTGGACAAAGTCTTCTTGTTTCAGAGCATGGTTCCTGCACAGAGCAGATCTTCAGCAAACCTTGTTGCTCCAAAAGCGGACCGTTCGATAAACTTACAGATGGCATTTATTTCACATGATTATAATGAAGTCATTACAGTTCCATTGAAGAAAACTTGGAAAATATACAAAACTATAGTGAAAATAATATATTTAAAAACCTTGCCCCCTCCACCACTCCTTATGGCCACCCACTTCAGGGAGACTCCTCTACGCTTTTTGGATATGAACTTTTTTTTTTTTTTTATCAAGTGTTTACTGGTTTTTAAAACATGTTCTTTCACTTATAGTAGTAACTCAAGCACTTCTTTGTGTTATTAAAGTTTTTTTAAAAATGTGATTTTCATGGGGCTCCTGGGTGGCACAGTCAGTTAAGCATCCAACTCTTAGTTTCGGCTCAGGTCGTGATCTCAGGGTCGGACAATGGATCCCTGTGTCGGGCTCCACGCTCAGCATGGAGTCCGTCTGAAGATTCTCTCCCTCTGCCTCTCCCACTCATGCTCCCTCTCTCCCCCACCCCAAAAGAGGTAAATAAATCTTTAAAAAATATGATTTTACTATATGTGGATATACTAGAATCCCCCATTAATATACATTTAAATTTGTTTCTGATTTTTGCCATTGTAAGTTGAACTACTTGTGAGCAAGTCCACCCATAATAAAGTTTTGGGTGTATTTCTGATTGTTTCCTTAAGATAAATTTCTAGAAGAGGAATTTTTGTGTCAAAGGATGTGATCATTTTTAAGATTACCCTCCAGAAAATTTATTCCCAAATCCTTCTCACCCAGAAGTATGCCTTACATTCTCGTACATGGAATATTGAATTGTTTTTTTTAATATTGCATTTGCCTTTACTATAAGTGAAATCTTATAATTTATTGTTTTCATTTACATTCCTTGCTAGTAAAACAAATATGACTCCCAATGCATAATTCACGGGTGTGAAGAAAGAGCTCATCTTTTTTTTTTTCCTCTTAAAATCCACTTGATTTCATTGCAAGCTTGGACCCTCTAGGTGGGGCAGCTCTGAGGTCCTGGGGTCAGGGACTTTCCAGACGCAGCAACTAGTGGGCTCTGGTTATCGCTGAGACCCCCGAGATCCTAGTATACACACACCCTTCAGGTTTGCAGTCTTTGCTGCTCCCTGCCTTGGCTGCAAGGGCCTCTGCCCAAACCACACAGCCCCCTCCTCTGAGCAGGAGCAGGGTTCTGGATCCCTCTGCTCGTGCAGGACCCAGAGCCCTGCACGCCTTCCAGGCTCTGCGGGACCCTTGCCTCCTTTCTGCTTCTCCACTGCTCTCTGTACCTGCTCCTCTCAGGACACCGTGTCATGGGTCAGGGCATTAGGGTCTTGGGAGAGTGGCTGTTCTTGGGATTATCTGCAGTTCCAGAGAAGGCAAAACAGAAACCCAACACACAAAGCAGCAACTCAAAAATCACCTTGCAGCTCTAGCCAGGATCTCCTGATCTGCCATGTTTCTGAGGCTGCCTGCCCGCTTCCTCCATGATGTGGCCACTTCTGTTCCCCACTCACATTCACCATCTCCTTATTGATTTATAAGAGCTCTTTATACAATAAGGACAACAATCCTCTGGTTATCATACGAGTGACAATATTTCTTCCGAGGGTGGCATCATTTGCCTTTGAACTTTGCCTGGGAGACTTGTGTGTTCATTTTGTTTTGCATTTTAGTTTTGATGTAAGTTGAATCCTTCATTTTTAAAATGGTTTTCCCCAGGCTTTTATGTTGAGAAAGGCCTTCCCCCACCCTCACTCTTTAGCTTTTTACAGTTTGTTTGTTAGTTTTATAATTCGAATTGCTCCAGAATGTGTTTGGAGGCATTGGGGGGCGGGGGCTCTCACTGGATGTCCTAGGAACCAGCACCTGCTACAAAAACGCCTTCTCTCAGCAGTTAGTGTTTGTTGGACTGAGTATTGGGCCCTGGGTCTCCTCAGAGGGGATGGCGCCAGAGCCTGAGGCACCAAGGGGGTCCCTGGGACTTGGGAATCCCCCTAGCACGCCCCATAGTGCTGTCGGCCTGTGGTGACTGAGGTCCAGTCCCCACAGACGCACTGAGCTCTGAGAAGGCCCCTTACCCCTTCCTTCCTGCGACATAGAAGATGAGGGGTATACCCTCCTCCTGACAGCAGGAGCTACATCTGACTCCCCCTTCCCCCAAGTAAAACCTCCTGAAATAATTTCCTTCTCAGTGCGCTGCAGAATTTGTAGTAAACAAAGGGATCTGGTCACCTAGGGCCTACCAGAGGCCATTAGGTGACGGCTTCTCAGCAACCAGGGCTCAGGCCTCCTGTCTTCTGGCTGTCAGGGGCTGTGGTCCCCTAGGACAAGGAGCCCATCTCCCCTCCTGCTCTGCTTCTCGCTTGAGTCTTCACCAGAGCCGCGTGTTGGGCAGGGCGGAGTGAGGGGATGGGCGAGGGGCTGATGAGAGAGGCTGAAGACAGAAGCTGGGGTCTTTGAACAGTGGTGGAGGCCAGCACTGTCTTCCCAGGGCCCGTGATGGGGAACGGATGCCATCCTTCTTAAGATGTCATCTGAGGGCCCTAAAGTAAATTAGGAGGCACTTTCAGTCACTGTAATTAAAGGGGAGACAATTACCCAGACAAGGAGCCCTTAACCCCGCAGAGTGAGTTAGTTGGTGACACGCGGCAGTGCCCCGGGGTCCCGCCAGAGCCGTCAGCTTCCCTGCTGCTGCCGGGACTGAGCTGCCCTCCTGCCCTTGGCGACTGCTGCCCACAGTGCTCCCCCCATGGGGCCCAGCGCCTCTGCTGAAGGGGGGAGGTGGTGGGGCTGCGCCCCCAAGCCTTGCATGTGGAGCATCTACTTGCTGACCCCGGAGCACCAGCTTGGGGCTCCGATGCAAAGCGGGGGCAGCTATCTTGTGTCTGGCATCTGAGCAAGACGAAGAGATCCATCAAGTGCAATTAGGAGAACAGCTCCTTCCTGCTCTGTTTCGCTGTCTAATTCAATAGGAGCCAAACCAGAGGCCTGGGCCGGGAGAGGCACTCCCAAATCGAATGAAGGCCTCGCTTCTGCATGCCCAGCACGCCAGCATCACCGTGTCAGCTTCCGCTCGGCCCCCCGCCTCGCCCCCTGAGTCGGGCGGGGGCCACCTCTGCCTCCAGGGGTACCACCCGCCGGAACTGCTCCCCACAAGCGCCCTTCTGTCAGGCATGGGGCGCAGGGCCGCAGGCCTGGGGAGGGAGGGAGACTTGTAACGCCACAGACGCGGCACCTCAGGGACCACAGCCCCTACTCAGGCCTGTCCACAGCTCATGTCCTTGCCTCCCAGGGCTCCTTCCTCGTCAGAGTTCGTGCTCTCAGCGGCTCTATCCCAGGTCAGTTGGAGGGGCAAGTGGAAATCAAACTTGGGTGATTTCTGCCCCCCCATCCCGATGCAACCCCCAGCCAGTCCTATGGAGGGAAGGCACGGGAGAGAGGATGCGTGGCTTTCCTCCTGGGGCTCAAGCCCAGAGCTGTGTCCCAAACACCGCCTGTTGCTCAGCACTCAGCCTAGGTGTTCTGGGTTCAAATCTTAGACCCAGCACAGCCTGGCCTCTCAGAGACCACCAAGTCAACTCCACCCTTGACATCCTGGGAGGCCGTTAAGACCAAAGTCCCACCTAGGGGCCCCAAAAGCCCTGAGTCCAGCTGGGGCACAGGGCAGGAGGCCTGGAGACAAAGGACATCTATGACTTACTAAGCATAAAGCATTGCGATATTTTCTAACTTCTTAACATGCGTTTTAGAAATCATTTGAATCAGAGTGTCTTCCCTGTAACTTATTCAATCCCACTGCATTTTGGAAGCACTTTCTGGAGAGAAAAGGGCAGCATGACCCTCACCAGGGGGCCAGGCTGGTGCAAGAAAGAGCCATTCTTTCCTCATACAGCCAGCCCAGTCAAGGTCCAGCGTACCCCCAACACCTGCTCCAGTATCTCCCCAGGCCCTCTGGAGCCAGGGATCGCTGCTCCAAGCGCATTCATTCCATCTCTAGACCAGGCCCAGAAGCTTCTGAAATGATTTACTATTCATAGCCTTAGGGGAAGTAGGTCCATACCTTTGACACCTTCTGTTGAAGTAATCGGGGTTTTATTGTTTTGTTTTGTTTTGCTTTGTGTGTTTTTATTATTGTTTTTATTAAAAAAAACACCTGCATGTGATGAATTTCAAACAAGATCTAATTGGTGAACTATGTACAATTAAAGTAATTTTTAAGTCATTTACATAAAATGAAAAGTAAAAGTCAACCCCTTGTCAGTCCCTCCCAGAGTAACTGCTGTGAACCACTTACTGTAGCCACTTTCAGAAAAAGTCTTTATGCACCAGATTATACAGTCTTCCGAATCATGGTACAAGTGTGACTTCTTTTCGTAGGATCCACAGTGAATTGATTCCCGCTTCTGGATTCCCATCCCTTGGCTAACCAGCTTCCCACTGATGGACACTGAGGCTCTTTCCAGGTGTCGGTCCCTGCAGACAACACAACAGGATATTTCATTCATACACATTTTACTTGGCAAATTTGTAAATGTGTTCTTAGGATAAAGTCCTGGTAGTACGAACCAAAAAATCCACCTGGGCCCAAGGCTACATGGAAATGCATTTGGAAAGGAGCCTGGCCAAACTGCATTTGAAATAGGCTGTACCAATTTGCATATCTTTCAACAGTGTAGGTGATCAGTGCTTTCAAATAAAAAGATCCTCTCATTCTATTTTGCATTTATTTAGTTCTGAGTGAGGTTGAGTGCTTTTTAATATTTTTCCCCTTTTTCTATTAGACTGTCTTATTCTTACTGGTATCTGAGAGCTCTTGGTCAGCTTAGGAAATTGGACCCCCTTGTTGTCATATCTGTTGCAAATATTCTCCCTTGCTTATTTTACCAAACCAATGTTTTAAAATTTTTATATGAACAAATATAGCAATTGTTTTTAAATCAATCTTGTTTGGTGTTTCTTAGAAAGTCCACAAATACTTTTTTTAAATTTAGCTTTACTTCCAGTAATTTTATGGTTTTATGCTTAAATTTCTTTTATGTTGGGAACTGAGTTAGAGTAAAATAACTTCATTCTATCCAAAATATAGCTTATTTTTTTCCAAATGACAAATCTGTTGTCGCATCATTATTTTTTAAAGATTTTATTTTTTTAAAGATTTTATTTATTTATTTGACAGAGAGAGATCACAAGTAGGCAGAGAGGCAGGCATATAGAGAGGTGCAGGGAAACAAGCTTCCTGCTGAGCAAAGAGCCCCATGCAGGGCTTGATCCCAGGACCCTGAGATCATGATCTGAGCCAAAGGCAGAGGCTTAATCCACTGAGCCACCCAGGTGCCCCACTTCACATCATTACTTATTGAAGGGACACTCATTGCTCTAATGCAACCTTATCTCCTACTAAATTTCCATATGTTTTGATGTAATTTTGGACTCTGCTCTGCAAATTTCTTCTGCAGTATCCATCTCTCCTAAGAACTGGAATCGCAGAGTGGATATTACTCTTCTTGTATAATCCATTCTCTGTCTTTCCTCAGCAGTTGAGTTTTCTTTCACGTAAGTCCTATACATCTGTGGTTACAACACTTTCTAGATATCTTTCTTTCATGAATTGCTTTTGTGTATGGAATGTTTTATTCATCATAAATCTTTATTTAGTTGCCGCTTCTGTACTGGAAAGCCCCTGATAAGTGTATATTATTTAACAGAAAGAACTGTCACAGAAATAACTAACAATAGCAACCCTACAGAATTCTCCTTTCAGCTGATTGGTTTTGCTCTGTTGGGCAGCAGGTCCGAGGTCAGCATCAAGGATCACTCTGCCCCCCTCCCTTCTCCTGAGTCCCATTCCTCCCTCTTGATTGGCTCCCTCCAGGATAACACCGGATTTTAGCAGGGGGTCCTGGCCTCACTGTTCCACAACAGACTCCCTGTGGCTCGGAGTCTGTTGCCTTGTGGGTTGGTGCATGTTTGCATGGATCGCTGTCTATTCCGTCTTATCGAGATTGTTGGCTGTTCAATTGTATCAAATGCGTCTGTAGCATTTACTACAGCTTCTGTGTTCTAAGGGGCTAATGTGGGGCATTTATATATTCCTCGGCAATCATTCTCTTTATCTAGGATTCAACTTTGGGTAGCAATTTGCAAGGCAGGTGCTTTTCAATTTCTTCTGCTTCTGCAGTGATTTTTCTTATTCATTTCTACTTTTCTCTCTCATCCTGCTGCCACCCACATGTCCTCCTTGTCTTCTCTGTTGGGAAGAAACAATCCCTGTCCTGGCTGGCCTCTGGTCCCAGTCCCTGGCTGGGTATGTGCTCCGCTTCCCCACTGCGCTGGTCTGACTCCAGCCCCGCACAGTCCAGGTGGGTGAGCCGGTTTGGGGTTGGGCCGTGGGAGCAGGGCCACGAGAACTGTGCCTGGGTTGGGGAATGGGTTGGAAAAAATGTTGCCAGGGGCCACTGCAGAACGTCCCACCATCCGTTTGGGCTCTGCCTCATTTCATTTGAGTTTATTAACTCTTTAATATGGATGATCCAAACATACATAGAAGTGGAGGGAACTGTCTGATAAACCCCTACACACCACCACCCTGCCCCAACGACCAACCCGCGGTCCTTCGTGCCCTCTTCACACCCCAGCTACTTCCCCCCTTTGATTATTTTGAAGCAAAACCAAGATAGCACATCATTTCATCCGCAAACACCTCACTGTGTATCTTGAAAAAAAAAATAGACGCTTTTAAAACTTCACCACAATACTGTTACCACATTTGAAAAATTAACCACACTCCTTTATTTTCATCAAATATGCAGTCACTGTGGAAACTTGCAACTGTTCCTTCTTATAGTTTATTTGAACTGGATCCAAGTAAGGCCCATTTTTTCAATCTATACTTTGCTGCCCCTGCCCTCTCTTCTTGCTCTGGTAATAGTCACTGAAGAAAGGTTTGCCGGTAGCGACCCTCCATCTGTCCATGGCTGGTTGATGCCCTGTGGTGGCCCATGACAGGCTCCCGTCCTGTGTGTCTTCTGCAAATCAGAAGTTTGGTCCAGAGGCCACAGGACTTTCAACCCTATGATGCTCTGTGCTTCTAAGATAGGGGCTGGCAAGCTGCTCCTTGAAGGGTGGACAGTGTTGATTTGCAGGTCCTGCAGATCTGTACTCCAGTTACCTAGACAAAACTAAGCATAGACAACATGCAAACGGATAGACCTGGCCACGTTCCAGGGAAACTTCCATTGTAAAAACTGCCAACCCGTGGAAGAAGCCCGTGGGTTGTAATTGGCCAGTCCTTAAGCATCAGTCACGACAGCTGGAAAAGTGTCCTTGGCCCTGCATAATGTGGCCACAAGCCGACTGGGAACGGCATCCAGCATCCAGTAGGAGGACACGGGGGCCAGCCTGACCCCCCTGTACAGAGGGGACATGGAGTCCCCACAGTGCTTCCCAATTCCCACATCGGATATCTACCTGCCAGAAAGACCCCACAAAAAGAAAAGTCTCTCTCTGGACATATTCCAAGAGCAAAGCTAAAGCCTGTGCAAGGATCTCTCTTGGGCAAGTTGACGGTGGTGACAGGGATAAGAGACCGAATCCCTGGCCTTGTCCCCTGTGCTCTGGGTTGGGCTGGGTGTGGTCGGGCTGGGGGCTCTGTCAGCCTTCCCAGGGCTATCACAGGCACTCGGGCTGGGGCAGCCACTCCTGGGGTCAGACACCAGGGGCCCTGTGGGTGCCACTTCTTTGGAGCAGCAGCAAGTTGCCCTCTGTTGGCTCCGCGGGTTCTCACCAGGTGTCCCCTCAGACTGTGAAGTCTAGCTGTCCTACTACCTGTCCTTTAGACTCCCTCCCTCCTCCAGCTGCCCAGCAGCCCGGAGAACCACCCTCCGCCCCCCATAACCTGGATCCTACTGTCGTCATGGATGGAGGACAGCTTAGGCTGCTCAGGGAAGTCCAAGGAGTGTCCCAGAGAAGTTCTAGGCAACACTTTGGTTGAGTTGTGCCCAGCAGCCTCCAGGATGTCCCGGGGTGGGCCTGCCCGGGTGCTGAGGCCTCTGGGGACAATCAGGGTCCAGGTGGGCATGCAGGAGTCAGGAAGCTGGCGGTGGTCTCTCCCTGGCATAGAAGACTGTTCCAGAGGGGGTGGGAAGGGCCAGTTCACATGCTGGTCCACTCCCTGCATCCCTGTGCCCTCTGAGGCCCCAAGAATGAGAGGGGGCAAAGCCGCTCCTTGGGAGTCCTGACCCCTCTTTGTTGGCAAACAAGATGGTGGAGGAGCCCCAACTGAGCAGCTCAGGGGCCAGTGGGACCCCCAAGGGTCTCACTCAGCTAGTGCTGGAACCTGGCCACCCAGGCGGCCCATCGCAGGCAGCTCAGGGCACGGGTGGAAGCTTCTGACTTTATTTGGGAAGGACTATGGATTCTGAACCCTGTCTGAGGAGGACATGGATGGTATCACACACACCACACCTGCATATGTGTACATCACACACACGTGCCACACACAACATGTACCACATATACACATGCCACACGTGGAGCACACGCTTGTATACACTGTGTGCAAACAACACATATACACACATGTGTCCCACAAGCCACACGTGCCACATATACACCCACCACCCACACATACACACACCACACACAGAATACTCGTGCCACATATCCACATGTGTGTGCCACACACAAATCATACAGGCCATACACAGACATGTACACAGCCCCCACACACTACCACACACATACACGTGAGCCACATACACACTCACAGACATCCACCACACACACACTCCAAGAGGGGAGTGAGGCAACCCCAGCCCCAGGGACCCTCACAAGAACACACCAGGCCAAGGGAGGAAGCAACGGGCTCAGAATCTCACACAGCCCCTGAGGTGATGCCTCACATCTTAGACCTGACTCTCCAAGCCCCGGGTTCTTCGCCTGTGAACTGGACAGAGCCTGGCTTTGCCCCAGAGCCATCATGGCTGTGAATAAAGTGGAAATGTGCAAGGCTGACATTTGCTAATGCGCACACCTGCTCACCTTTCCAGGATGCCCCCGGGCAAGGAGAGGCGCCCACTGGCCAAGCCCCACACCACCAGCCTTCAGCACAGAAGGAAAGTGCTTCTCCAGAGAACGGGCCCCAAGTGGAGGGCGGGCACCAGGGTAGGCCTCTTCCCTTCTGTCAGGGGCCTGTCTTCAAACGTCTCTCCACTCTGCTGTCACTGCGGGACTTAAGTTCCACCACAGTGACCTGTGTGAAGAGAGAACAGAGAGGATCAGGGAGCAATTTTGCCGTGTGCCCGCAGGCCCAAGGTCAGGGCTGGACCCCAAGTGTGCCCAAAGGGAGGAGGTAGCCCTGTGTGACTCGGGCCTGGTATGTCCTCCTGGGGAGCTGAGTGGGCACCCTTGGGGCCTGGACCACAAGCTGCCACAGCAGGGCCGGCTCGCCTGAGATCTGGGTGTTGAGGCTGAGGCTCCCAGTGCCCCAGAAGCTCAGCCCACACCTTCTAACTGCAGTTCTGGGTGGGCCTTTGGCCCCTGTCATTCAGAGACTCCTGCAGTGAGAACGCGCCTTGGTTCAGAGTGAGCCCTGGGGCACTTCCTCACCTGGGGTGTGTTTTGCTAGGGGCTGTACATGGTTCACCTCAGCCAACACTCCTTAAAACCTAAAGAAGGTATTGTTCTGGTTATCCCCACTTGCAGATGGGAGACAGAGGTTCAGGGAGGTGTCCTGGGGTGAGCATAAACTGGGGCTCCCTTGCAGAGATCCCCAGGGGCAGGTTTCTGGTCACTTAAAATCTGGATTCTTCTATTGAGCAGAACCCAATCCAACCTGAGTTAGAATGATTTTGATAAGAGGAACCGCTTGTGAGTTAACTCAGCGGTTCACAATAAACCATTAAAGCAGACCCCTTACACGCCCTCTCTCCCCAGCCCTGAGGAAAGAGAGCCCAGGGCACCTTTCTAGCTCACCAGGAAACCGAGAAGCCTGTGCTCTGAGGCCTGGGACCCTGCTGGCCCTCCTGCAGCCACAACACCCCAGCTCTGACCAAACCTCCCACTTGGCCAAGGGGAAGCCGGGCAGAACCGAGGAGCCGCGAATGCACCTGAAGGGAGGGGTGAATGCCTTGAGATGAGATGAGAGCCCTGAGGTGCCAGGGCTCAGCACCCTGGGGTCGCAGATGGGTGGGGCAGGGGACGGGTGGGCTGAGGCCCTCCGGGCCCCAGGGCAGACCGCACCCAGGCTGGGGAGCTGGGTGGCCAGTTCAGTGCCGGGATCTGGAACTCTTCCTTCTTTATCAGAAAACAGCCTGGCCACAGTCTCGGTAGGAGGGACTGGACATCATCAAATTCAGTTATTCAGTTCTGTTGACTTCTTTTCAGAACATATTTAATTTGTGCCAAGTGACAAATACCCTTGAATAGGGTGCTGTGCCACATGGAGCTGCGCTTGGGCCCACCAGGTGCTTTATGGGGAAAGAAGCGGCAGCCCCGGAGAGCCCACCTTTCACCTTGGCCGGGCCGTGGAACACCCACCACCTCCGTGAGGGACGGGGAGCCCGCGCGGGTGAGCGTGTCCAGAGCCCAGAGGAGCAGGGCTTCCTGGACCCCAGGATACACCTAGACGTTTCATCCCAGTGTGAGCTGGCACTCGGTCTTAAGAGCAGCTGCTATCAGGAAGAGTATCACCAGGGCGGGGAATGAGTGAGGCCGAGGTCAGTTCAGTCACATCGGCCTGGGGAAAAGACAGAAGCTACTGCGAGGGAACGAGCCCATAAATGCTGTTGGCTGCCTCCTCCCAGCATCCCCAGTCTCTCCAGCAGACCCAGCAGCTGCCATCCGCGGTCCCCAGTCATCAGATCGTGGCCTGGCAGACAGCAGGCATGGCAGGACACAAAGACAGTCCCTGCCAGTCTGGTGGAGAATAAAGGGGACATCAGTGAGAAAGGACAGGACCCTGCGGTGGCCAGCAAGGCCTCCTTGATGCAGTGATGCGCACATGGGAGAAGGGTGGGGTGGGGGTGATGGGACAGGGCTCCAGGCAGGGCACAGTAGGATGAGACTCTGAGGCCAAAGGCCTCAGCTACACAGAGCAGGCCTGACAGGCCAGGCCTAGCAGGTGGGGCAGCAGGAGGACAGCAGACAAGCCTGGTGCGGGCTGGAAGAAGAAGGCCACCCTGGGGAAGAAGTGGCCAGAGGTGTGTGCCCTTGGAGGAAGAGCTTTATGTCTGGTAGGGCTAACCCACACTGGCACTTTTGTACCCCACTTTTTATTGTGAAAATGATCAAACACAGAAGCTGGAAAAGTTGCAAGAATAGTGCAAACACAGCTGCGTGAACAACTGTGAAAATTGGCAATGTTTGCCATGTTGGCTTTTTCTCTCCCTCCCTCTGTGCACGCACACACGCACACGCACATACAAAGACGTAGATGCACCAGATAACTTTACTGAATGATTTGAAATTAAGTTGCAAATATCATGACACTTTAACCCCTACCTATTTCAGCCTGCATCACATGAAAATGAGGACATTTCCTTATACAATTCCATTGTGATACCTAAGAAAATTAAGAATCATGCCAAAATATCACAGAATTTCCATGCCATATTCAGATCTCCCAAGTCAACCCAAGAATCTATTTTATGACCTTTTAAAAAGTCCAAATCAATCTTGGACCATGCTGTCTTTTGGTTATGCCTCTGTGGTCTTTTTAAGTTGAAAACAGCCCTTTCCATGGTGCAGTCTTTTTGAAGAATCCAGCTTCACTGACTCATAGAAGGCCTATTTCCTGATCATTTCTTCATGGTGTCATCAGACTTGTACCTCTGTTCCCTCTATTTCTTGTAACCTAGAAGTTGGGTCTGGTGGCTTGATTAGATACTTTCTAGGCTGTTTAGGGGAAGCTGTCTCATAGGCAGACACTTCCTTGGTATTGACCAGGAGGCTCTCAGTGTGGCTGCCCACCCTCAGTCCGATTGCCTGGTGAGAGGCTGACTGTCAGCTCTCCCCATTATGAGGGTTGTCTCAAAAGGAAGATTTTTGTCCCCTTCTCTTGGACTGACAACTGTGGCCCAGCAGGAACTTCCAACTTGGGATCTTGGCCTGCCTGACAGTTTCCAAGAATCAGAGGCTCCACTGACAACTACCCAAGGACACCCTGCAAAGGGACAAGAAGAGGCCGAAATCCGGCTGTATGTTACTCTCCAAGCCAGTGACTGGCCCAAGGTTAGCTTAATCTAGGTAGAGCCAGATCAGGATGGAATGTTCTGTCCACTGTGGACCACACCATTGGCTCTGATACCCCTGCTTTTTCTTGAAGGCCAGGGGAATGGTTCCCCAAATCCCCTGCTCCCCACTTTCAAGGCTTCTCACATCATTAGTGGACTCATCACCTCTGGAGCCCATGCTTGAGATACGGCACCCACCTCCGGGGAAGAGTAGAGTGGCAGGTAGCAGAGAGTCAGAATTCCTTACTGCTCCACCTCACCACCCCCTACCACCCTGCCATTTCCTCAGAGGCTCCTGCCCAGATATATACACAGACCTGGGTGGGGCGAGCAAAGGCAGGGCTGGCAGGGGGCAGCAGAGAAAATCAAGGAAATGGGCCTCCACACTGGGGCACCCAGGAAAATGGAGAGGCTGCTGGGGTCTGCCATTTGGGGTGCTCTCTTTCCCTTTTTCTTTCCATACCCTCACGTACCTGCAAGATGGGGAGCTGGCCACCAAGACCATGACACCTCCTGTCTCTCTGTTTCTGCCTCTGTCCATCTGTCTCTCTCTGTCTCACACACACACAGACACAGAGGCAGTATGGGAAACACACGGAAACTCTAGTCACATTTTACAAAGGGTCTGAAGTTCTGGGGAGGTAGCCTCACCAGGGCTCTACTTCACACTCCACCATCCCTGACTTCCCAACCCCTGGGCTTCCCATTGGCCTCCCTGACAACTTTCTAGAAACTCTGTCTAAGCAAGCCAGGAGGTGGGGGCTTAGCCCCCTCCCTGAATGAGCAATAGAGAAAGGGGAACATAGAGGGTCCTGTCCCCTCATCCTTGCTGGGCTCTGAGTGCCTGGAGGGGAGCCGGGCACTCTGGGAGGAAGCAGCTGGGCCCCAGACACACTCCAGGTGGGCAGCCTGTAATGGCCACCAGACCACTCCCCATGATAAGACCAGGACTGAGGGGCCTGTGTGGGAAGGGGAGGGCCAGTTTCTCCAGGCAGGGGTGCCAGCCTCCCTCCGAGCAGCCATAGGCTGACCCTGAGCCATTTGAAAGGGCCCCTGAGATTTCCTGTCAGCACAGGCCCTGGAGCTGAGCACAGCCCAGAGTAATCAAGCAGGCCATTCGTCACAGGAGCCTGGAGAGTCCCCGCCTCCTCCAGGCTTCCCGCACAGCACCCCCCACCTCTGCAGAGCCCTGGGCACCCCACATTTCCTCCCTGAGGCCCTGCACCTCTGATAACCTCCAACACCAGTACCCACACCAGCTCAGAGCCACTTTGCAGGGACAGGTATGGATGGGGCTTGGAGGGAGAGGTTCTGGGATCTCCGGGATCTCAGATGTTCTGGGAGCAGAGGGCAGAGGGAGGAACAGGTGAAGAGGGCCCCTGCCCTGGGCTGCGAGTCACAGGCTTCTCCCAGGCCTACCTGGGGTCCACGGCGACCTACACGGTCTACTTCCCCATGCCAGGAACCCCAGGAGGAGACTGGAGCTAACAGGGCCAGCAAATGACAGACTGGCCAGACCTCAGTCCTTCTGAAGTCTAGAGAAGGGACAGCCATGTCAGGATCAGGGCAAATTCACCGACAGCAGGGGTGGGGGCTAGGGGTTCCGCTTCATTTTACAGATTTAAGGATGCAAAGACTGATCTGAAGTGGGCTGAGCTGAGGGGGCCTAGCTGAGGACATGGAGCAGGATTCAAAGCCAGGACACCCGCACCCCCATCCGCAGTGCCGCTTTGCAGGGCTCGTGGATCCCTGGGGACACACGCAGCGTCCCCAGCAGCCACCGAAATGCCCAGCATCTGGCTCGAGCACCGTGGAGGCACTGACCTGGCTGGGGCTGGCACCTGCCTGAGAGGAAGCTTAGGGGTGTGGGGTGCATGTTTCTTGGGCAGAGGTAGAGGCTTTCTTGTTGCAGCCCAAAGATCTGATGTTCCAGAAGGACAGGGAACTCAGCACCTCCTGTGAGCGTAACGAGGCCATTTTTACCAGGCTGCGATATGGATGGGGCCGCAGATTGGACCGATTGATTAACATTCACTTTGGGGACACATCAGGAACAGATGAAAAATTCCCGACGGCTTGATGGTCAGGGGCCCCGGTCCCCTATATATCAGGGGGAGAGAGATGGATTTCCCCCACCGCCCACCTGCCTGCAGCCTCCCCTCCATATGGACAGCCTGCATGCTGGACAATTGATGGCAGCTGTGATGGTGGCCGCCACTGCTTCCTGAACGGCCAGGAAGGCGCAGGGAGGACCCCAGGCTGGAGCTGGGGTTAATGCAGCGCTCCTTATCTGCAGCTCCACTGGGAGAGGACGCTTTTCTGCAATGCAGCTGCCAGCTCTCCCCTCTGCTGGCAGATGAGATTGATAGGAGGCTGCGTCCCTGCAAAGCGGAGAGTGTGGGGGTGGCCCTGAAGGAAAGAGAGAGTGACTGTGTGTCCCTGCTGATCAGCAGAGCCTGGGCCAGGGGGCAGGGGCTGCCCTTCCATCCGGGGTTTGGGGGAACCAGGGCAGAGCGGGGCCAGCGCATGATGGGGGAGTCTTGGAGTCTGAACGCCCGGTTCAAGCCCCCATTCCATCTTATGACGCTGGCTTCCTGGACAGGTGATTTATCCTCTCTGAGCTTAGTTCCCTCACTGGCAGAGTGAGGGTGACCCTGATGGTATCTTCTGGGGACAGCTAAGGAGGAAACATGCTCATCTGGGAAAGGACTTGCTGAGGAGCTTGCCGCAGGGGACATTTCATGGAAGCTCTTGTTACTAGGAAGTCCAAGGAAAGGTCAGGGGAGTTTGGCTTTGCTCCTGAGAAGACCCCAAGAGGGCAAGTGCCTGAGTCTGGGGGCAGCCCCTCTCTGATTCAGAACCTCCGGCAGGAACTTCCTGTTCTTATGATCCCTGGATTTGGAGCCCCTGGTTAGACTCTGGGCAGAGCTGGAAGGCCACAGTTGGACATCACCTTGTCCTTGGAGTCCTTTTCTTGAGGGGCAGCACACTCCCCACGGAGAGGGCTCTTCTTCATATTTTGGGGGACAAGAATGCAAAATCCGGGTTCTACTTCCCTCTTCTCTAGCCTGGCTTAGCACGTGTCAGGTGCTAATCCAGCAAGCTGTGTAACATTATATTTGCATGAAACTTCTAACATACCACTTGACATTGCATCTTGTCTGTTACATGGAGCTTTGTGGTTGACCAGGTGCTCGGGCATCCCTGACTCTCTTCTGCTTACCTTATATCCCTAGGAAGAAGGCAGGGTGGAGACAGGCAGAATTACTGCTGCTACTTTATGAGCATGGACTGGTGGAATTACAAGGTCTAGCAAGCAACCAGGGGCCCTGAGAACTGTAGGTGGCTGCTCTGCCAGACTTAGAGACCACGTCTGGGGAGAGGGCACCTGGGTCCTCAGAACAAGGTTCCTTCCTTCCTTATCAATTGTGTTAGTATTTATAAATACTAGAAGTAACTTTCAGCTTTATTTGTGTTCTTGCTACTTTTAAAAATTTACATTAATTTCTGCCCTTTAGCACTTCTTTACTTTTCCTGTTTTTTAATTTAAGTACTTTAAAATCTTTGTTGCTGTCAATTAATGTATTCAAGGCTATGCATTTTCCTCTAAATCCTGCTTTAGCCACATTCCACAAGTTTTGAATGATTTGAAATTTCATCTTGATCCCCATCATTGAGGAGTGCATTTATGAATTTTCAAACATACTTTTATGAGACTACTTCTTAATTGCTGATTTCCTGTTTATTGCACTGTGGTCAGAATGCAGGCTAAAAGATAGCATTCTTTGAACTTTCACGAGACTTCCTTTCATTTACCAATTTTTTGTCTCCTTTAGCTATACATTTCTGATTTTAAAAACAATTTTTTTAAAGACTTATTTCTTTATTTTAGGGGGATGGACAGAGAGAGAGAGAGAAACTCTCAAGCAGACTACACACGGAGTGCAGAGCTCAATGCAGGGCTAGATCTCACCACCCTGAGATCATTACCTGAGCTGAAATCAAGAGCCAGATGCCCAATAGACTGAGCCACCCAGGCGCTCCAATATTAAAGATGTTTTAAGGCTTTCACTGAGCTGGAGAATTTGTCAATTTTATGCAAATTCTACTGAATTTGCAAGATTGTATTATCAAGTGCGCACATGTCAATCTTATTGATAGACATAACTGTAGTGTCCTTTACACTCATTAATGCCTTCTGCCTCACCTTGGTGTGTCTGCTATTACTATGCCCATGTTAGCTCTTTTCACATATTGGACAGGATTTTCTGGATATACCTTTCATCGCTTACCTTTCTCTATGATCTGGTTTTAGATGCATCTGTGGTGTCTGTTTTGTTCATGAGGAACCAAGTTCTGCTTTGTTACAGAGAACTCGACTGGTCCCCCATCTTTAGGAACAAAGAACCTAGAAGTATCCATGCTTGTGTTTGTGCTACACTTGTACATCCACACCTCACACACACACACACACACCTTCCCACACTCACACATATATTCTTATAGCATGTACACATGTACACACCAGGAACTCATAGACATGACAACAGGTATCCTGATACCCACACACCCTCACACACACATGAAGCAGTTTTAATCACTAGGAAATTTCATTTTCAAAAAGCTAAAGTTTCCTACTTTGGGTATTATAGACTCTGGAAAATATGAAGGAGGTGACTTTCATTAGAATGATTCATACACACCAAAGGAGCCTCGCTGAATGGGCTGGTTTCTAGGCCCTTTGTGTGACCCTGATTGGTTGGGTGAGGCCCTTCTCTTTGGGATTTTGTTTTCCTTTCACTGGATTTAGAGACTCATAGGAAGGCATTTCTTGCTGAGTAGCTTCTAGCCACCCTGAAGGGGCCTACTGGGAGGGGAAGTGCTCCCTGGGTGCTTTCATTAGAAGGACATTAACTGGGGAGGAGGGGTGGGAGGAGCCTTTGGAGCAAGTGGCCAGTGGGCTCTGTGGCCCCCTTATCAGTCTGCCACACACCATGGACACAAGGACACAGGGCTCTGCCTCCAGGTGTCAGACCAGGCAATTTAATTAAATAGAAAAAGAGCACCCAGCAACATTGACATCATAGTTCCTGGAAACTGAATTGTAACCATAACTCTAATGGCTCTTTCTGTCCTTCAAGAGTTTAAAAAATTTATTTTTTACCTATTTATCTTTTCAGTGCTCTGGGCTTCATTTGGTTACCTTCGCAGAGGCTGGCCTTCACAGGTTAGGCGCACCTGCTTGTTTTTGCTTTCCTGAGGTCTCACCAGTGATTAAGCCCATTTAAAAGATGTGGGAGCTTCAATATCAGTAATTCAATCTCCCTTGTTTACTGATCTCTGCCATTAGGAGGGTTGAAAGCAAAATGTTTTAATTAAAAAGATTGGCAATAAGTTGGTGTAAAGCCATAATTTGCGCCGGGCCCCCTCTAGAAAATGACTTTGCCCCGTCCTGGTTGCTATGACAACTAATGGACGGGATTGTTCCAGTGAGAAGCAGCGGGTATGGCGGCGGGACAGGGAGGTGAAAGAGGGGCTTCTGCAGGGGGACAGAGCCAAGAGGCGAAAAGGCCAGACCTCTCGGTAGGCACAGGGGGTATTGCAACTCAGAAATTCAGTCTTGCATTTTTCCTGCCTTTTACCTTTGGCTTGAAGAGTCCATACCCTTGCTGGGGGACCCATTAGAGCTTCTGGGTGCCGAGGCTAATGCTGTTGCTGGCCAGTGTCTTCTGGGCTGGATGTCCAGCCTGGAGCAGAGGGTGAGAGCAACAGCAGGAGAGCCTCCCTGCCTCTGAGATGTGCAGATATGTAGCGGGACAATGGCAGGTTTAGGTAAACACACTCTGTGCTGCGCCCGCCCACACCCTTTCCTTAACTCAGGGATGGCAACCGCCAGGTAAAGGGATGCCGGCCCTGGTACCTGGCCTTGGTGTGCTGAATCGTGGCTGGAACAGGCAGGGAGCTAGGTGGAAAGATCTGGCTGGACAGAGCAGACTGGTCCAAGGGAAGGTGTTCATTCAGTGTCAAACCATAGGGGCATAACCATAGGAAGAGGTAAACTCCTTGTGAAGCAAGGGAAGAGAGGCATCATGGAAAGGGACCAGGAGGTTCTGAGTGAGCGGGGAATAATTATCTCTTTCTCTTGGTCCCTCTAAGGATCAACTGAAAACCCCTTGTGCAGTCCAATGTATTCTACAGCTCTGCTGGTGGGTGCCTTGGAGGGGAGGGGTGATGGGGACCATCTGCCAAAAAGACTCTTAAGTCGGCACTGAGGGCCACTGGGAAACTGGGGGACTCTGAAAGAGCAGGATGCAAGCCTCAGGACACCTGAGCTTGAACACCAGGAGAGTGGTGTGCATTCTGTCCAACCAGGAAAGGGCAGAGTGTTGGGGAAAGGTAAATAGAATGTAAACCAAGGTATAGCCATTTGTGGACTCTGGTTCTGTGGCTTCTAACTTGAGGGCTGGTTGTCTGTCTTGAGTCACAGCTCAGACTGAAATGGGGGAGGTACCACATTTTCATGCCCTGCCACGCCTCTCCCCACCTTGCTAGGGCAGGGAGGTCTACTCTGACAGTTCCAGAACAGGTGACACTTGCCCAGGGGCAGCCCTGACAAGTGAGGTAGTGACCCCATGCACAGAGAGGTTGACTGAGGGGCAGGGGGTGGGCTGTTTCTGGATGGTGAACTCAAGTATGGGGCCCAACATGTCAGAACAAGTAGCTCTCACTCAGGAAGCCAATAAGAGGTGACCAATGGATATCAGGTATCCTAGTATCCTCCATTGTGCCCAGAAACACCTGATTCTCAGACCAGTCCTTCGATCAGAGGCCAGGAACCACTGTGTCCCCACTCTGTGTTGCTCACGGCAAATATTCAAGAAAATTCACCTCCCTTCCTTTCCAAGGGCTATCTCAGAGTGGGGGGTGGACTGGCTGAGGGCAGACCTTTCTGGAGCTGGGAAAGTGGGGAGGCAAGGAGGCCAGAGTCCTCAAGCCCTGGCGCCCGAGGGCTTGTCTGACCGAGCCAAGAGTGCTCCTTATCAGCAACCACGAGGGCGATCGATCATGTGCCGCAGTCCTGGTGTGGAAGGACAATAAAACAGATATTGACTGCGATCCTAATCTGGCGTGCTTGTGACTCCAGGCCCCACAGACTAGAGTGCGCTGACTGATGGATCCAGATCCAAGTGAAGGCAAGCCCACTTCTGAACAGGAATGAGATAAGAAAATGCCCTGGTTTATTTAATTTAATGGATCAGCATTCAGAGCGTCTATTATTTGCTAAGTGCTATGGGGGTACAGAGACATATGAGATGCAGTCTAGTATTTTCAGTCTGACAGGCAGGTGCAGGCCCCACCCTGATGGGGATTAGAGGGGGCATGGTGACAAATGTCCAGAGGATCCCTAGGGGCCAGACTCAAGGCAGGGAAACGAAAGGCAGCATGTGAGATGGGGAGAGCTGCATATAGCTGTGTAGAAGAAGCTTCAGTCCTGGCCCAGCCCAGATGGAGTTGGTGACCTGGAGCCTGGGGTAGTCAGAACTTCCGCCAGGAGATAGCTCCTTTGGCACCGCCTCCTTGGCCGACACTGCCCTCCTCTCCTTCACTTGCAGAGGTAGGGTACCTCGAGACGGTCCCTCTCCTGTGGTCTTATTCAGCCCCTCCATGTCCTTCGCCATACCTTGGGCTGGCCATTCAGACACTTGCCCCTGGTCCAGCCTCTCCCTGGCCCTGCCTCTCCTGGGATCCTCACCCCCCCAGCCCCCGGCTCTGCCACTTCTGGGCCCCGCCTCTCCTCAGCTCCAGACTCATTTGCCAACTACTTATACGCTGCATCTGCTTGATGCCTATAGTATCTGGTACCCAGGGGCCGGAAGTGGATAAGGATCCATCCCAGGCCTCCCTGAATTGAAAACCATGTTGAGCGCCCTCACCACCATTTTCTCACCCCACCCCCCACCTCCAATCTAAGGACTGTTGCCCTGTTGCTCACCTCTGAATACCAGAGCACACCGTCATCTGGACCTCTCCTAGACCTGAATCCCTCCTTTACCTGGGCCCCTGTCTCACCTGGACTCCTCCCCTTGATCACCTCAGCTGCCTCACTAGTCCAACCAGACTGCCCTGCCCCTTTCCACAGCATTAGAATCTTTTTAAGTGCGTGCCGGGTCCCACAGCTCTTGCCTTAATCCACCAGCAGCTACTATCCAGGCCAGGCCGAACCCACCCTCCTCACTCTGCTACATCACCATCGACTGGCCCTTCCTCACCCTCCAGCTTCATCTCGTCTCCTGCCTCAGCTCCTGTGTCCCACGCTTCAGCTACGGCTGCCCTTGTCAAGCCCACCACAGGTGTCCTGTCTCGGGTCTTTGCTCAGCTGTGCCTTCTGTTTGGAACCCTTTATCCTGCATCCCTGCGGGTTGCCTCCTTCCCTCCACTCTGACACCCATTCAGGGGCTTTCCCTCCTGTCCAGCCGGCACCCCTCCCTGGAGCTGTCTCCCTAACTATAGGGTTGACCTAAGGATTAAGTGAGGGATGCATCTAGGTCTTTAGGACAATGTTTGGCTTGATTACTATTGATGTCATTGATACTGAGCTGTTGGATCTGTTTGGGACGATGTAGGGAAGCCAGGGAGGGCAGATGGCATGGGGCCATGAGGCCACCATAGATTTGGATCTACTCAGAACAGACTGTGTCTTAAACAGAATCCCTCTTTCTCATGTTTCTCATGCCTGCCTGCCATTTTGTCCCTTACTCAGCAGTGTCCTTGCTCACCCCACCTCTGCTGGATGGGGCTCTAGTCTCCTTGGTTTGGAGCTGGGGGATTGACAGGGGTGGCACTGTTGGGGGCCCAATGGTCCACAATTACATACGGACCACACGGACCCCAGTGCCAGACCCATCTCCAAAGACCCAGGTCCCTGATTTGATTTGGCTCTGGCCTCCTGGCACCTCTCGCCCATATCCCAGGGACTGTCTTTTTAGAAGATAATTGTAGGAAGTAATTCTATTTGAGGAACAATCGCTCCAGCACTATGATGGTGCACTCAAAGCTAATGGATCCAGCGTCCTTGCATACTAAGGACGAGTTTCAGCTGAATACAGGGTGTTCTTCAAGAAAGGTCTCATTACCCATCAAAGCTCCGCTCTCACTGAAATCTCAGCAGGCAGGCAGAGAACCAGAGGGAAGATGGAGGCTCAGAGACGCCGTGCACATTCGGCTCCTTTCAGGAGACCAGGACAGACTGGTGCAGGGGGGTCAGCCTGCAGGGAACACGGGCTCTGGGCATGGGCTCTGCACACCTACTTCATCTAACCTCGGTCTCCTCTTGGAAGAGTCTCATTGTGGGCCCAATGTACAGGTGAGGAAATTGAGCATGGGAAAAATAAGGGAACATGCCCGACTCTTCACAGGTGGTGAGTGGGGAAGCTGGGATCTCTCCAGGAAACTGCTCACATCTTCCCCCACTCCTGCTTTCCTTTTGTTGACTCGGTTTCCCACTTAGGTCTGGCTTGTGACACTGCCTCCTCACTGTTCTCCCTGCCTTTTGTCTCCCCTCCAATCTGTCCCACACCAGCTTGACTTGTTACAAAATGCAAAAAGGATGTTGTCCCCCCACCATTAAAATTCTTCACCGCATTTCGAGAGATACTGGGGGTCCATGATGCTGTGCTGACACCTCAGACCCCCACTCCCAGCAGCCCTCTCCTGGCACGCAGCCCCGAGACCAGCCGCTCTGTGTCCCGCATGGTGGCCTATCAGGCCCAGATGCCGCCTGCCTCCCAGCCTTGGTACCAGCTGCTCTGTCAGGGCGGAAAGCCTTCCCTGTGTCCTGCCCTGTTAACATTCCCTCATCCTGTGGGCAGGCTTCCACTGGGGCATTTCTTCTCCGGGGCCCATGTCCCTGCCACTTCCCTCTCCCACGGAGCTCTTGCTTCAAGGGGGCTTCTCGTCTGTACCAGGAGCTCCTCCAGG
Organism: Lontra canadensis; assembly: GCF_010015895.1. Classification (NCBI taxonomy): domain Eukaryota; kingdom Metazoa; phylum Chordata; class Mammalia; order Carnivora; family Mustelidae; genus Lontra; species Lontra canadensis. Next base: position 26,754,664 of record NW_022630997.1, read on the forward strand.
CCAGGAAAGAGTGGGGCACAGGTGCTCGGAGGGCAGCTCCTGGTGGTCTGTAGGCTCATGGCTGTCACAGTGTCTACTTGGCCTGCTCGGGCCTCTCTGGTCATTCAGCAGAATGGACTGGGGACTCGCTGTGTGTCAGGTCTGGCTCTGGGACAGGGCCACAGTGGCAGCAAAACCAACATGAATTCTGCCCAAAGGTCTGCAGCATTCACCAGACATCACTGAGGTGTGAGCCAGGGGTGAGGGATCAGATCCAAGGCCCCAGCCACGGGTGGCCTGATGGGTTAGAGATGAATGAGGGGTCAGCAGAGCCCAGGGAGCCTGCAAGAGAGCAGAGCAAGGTCAAAGAATTTGCCGTGGGGCAGCATGGGTGGCCACGGCAAGGTTCTGACTTAGGCCTCAGAGGGACCACCGTGGCTTCTGGGAAAAGATTGAGTATAGGACAGGTAGACACAGAAGAACAGGTATAGGCCAGTGTAGGAATCGAGTAAGAGATAATAGGGGCTTGGGCAGGGTGGGATGGGACGTAAGCAGAAGCCAGATTCCAGGTGTATGTGAAAGGTGCAGGCCACGGGATCTGCTAGAAGGTAGGATTGGGGGGATAAGAGAAGGAAGACTCCAGGGAGACAGCAGGACTTTTTGCCTAAGAAACCAGAAGGAAGGAGGTGCCCTCAGCTGGGATCAGGGGAAGAAGGGATCCTTGTTGGGGAGGAAGATCAAACAGGTGACTTTTGAATACCTACTAGGTATCCAAGGCGAAAGGTCTCCGCTTGGACGTTGGATCTGTGAGCGTTCCATGATGGTCCCATCCTGGGTCCCTGTCCCTGGCCTCCTTACAGGGTCAGCCCCTCACCAGCAAGTGACAAGTGCCCGCCAGACTCAGTCCTAGGGGTCCTGGCAGACTGTGGTGGGACCTGGGTACTGCGTGCACACACACACACAGCAGTCACACAGGAGTACCATGTACATGCATTGTCCCCAAGGGCTGTCCCCTGCTTCAGTGAACATTTCTTGGGAGTCAGGACAGTGGCCTATGTGAAGTGAGGGACATGTCTGTGCCTCCGACTGGAGCAGGGGGAGGGCAGCTGGGAGGCCTCGGACCCCATGCTTCCAAGCCTTCTCTCCCAGGAGAGCTGCTGTATGCCCTCCCTGGAATCAGTCCCCTGAGGGGTGAACTCCCTGCCCGTCACAGCTGTTGAAGGATGACTCCTCTCCTCTCCACCAGCCGGAGAATTAATTCATGCCATCTATTTTCCTGACTCGGATCAAAGGTTGTCAAATTCCTTTACCCACTTAATGATCTGTAATATACCTTTCCATTTCCTGACCAGGCTATTAGATGAAATAGAATTCATAATGGCCTCCCAACAGCATCTGTGCACCTGTGTACATGTACGGGGTCAGACAGGAGACCCTAGGAGCCTCCGCAGCCAGGATCCAATTTTTTTCAAGAGATTCTGCAAATAAGGCCTCAAGCTGGTTGGTTCTCTTGGTGCCAAACTGATTCTGTGGTTCACGTGAAGCTGAGAATATATGACGTACGTGCCACCCCTGCCCCTGCCATAGCCATGGCAGACATTACTAATCAATTATAAACACTCTTCACCACTGAATTCAGATATGGCTTCCCTATATAGCCGTCAACATATGATACCAGTCCCAGCCTGGACAAGGAAACCTCTTGACCACCCAGTCAAGAGAAGTTAATTGATGGCCCTCACCACACTCCCCCTCCCTCCCTCCTTCCCTCCCTTTCTTCTTCCTGCTTTCCTGCCCTCCTCTTTCTTTCTTAAAAAAAAAATGTACACTGTGGCTTCTAAGCATGGATAAAATGAGGTGACCAGGATCCTCCAACTGATCCTCTAAGATGTTGAAGTGGGCTCAGCCCAGGAGACTGTTCCAGGGCCAGGAAAGAATAGCCCAAGCCTGCTTACCTCTCACTTCTTACCTTTGTGCAGACCACCCCAGCTCCCACACCTGCAAGCACCTCACCAGACAAGGCTGGGATTGGCAGTCCGCAGTGAACAAGGCGATCCTTAGAAGACACACACACAGACATCAGCCACATTCCACTAGTTTTGTGACACTGAAGAGGGAACATCAAGGCTGATAGTCAAAACTGAGAAAAGCCCATCTCACCTGGCCTTCTTTCCCTGTGAGGTGGGTTTGCTTTCTGGCCTGAATGTGACACCTGCTTGGGGCACAGATTTCTGGTTGGCTCTCTGATTGTTTGTCTTCAGAACAGTCTGCACTGACCTCCCATCAGTCTTGGCCTCTTTGGGCCTGTCCGCGCTCCTTTCCTTCTCTCCTGGCAGGCCTCCTCCCTGCCTTGACTCACCAGTCAGGGCCTCCTCCCAGCTCCTCTGAGCTCAACTCCTGGGATGGGCTGTCGAGAAGAACAGAGGAAGCCAGGATGGGCTCCCTGAGAGTGGGGTAAAGAGAGATGCCTCCAGAAAAAGCCAGGACTGTCACCTCAGCTCCAGAAGGTTTCAAGAAGGATTGGGGGAGACAGAGTTAAAAGGAGGATTGAGCTTGGGGGTGATCCTGAACTGATTTTACCTCACAGGCCATCAGACTTGCCACACGTCCCTTTGTCACCCAGCCTCTCCTGGACCCTGGTGAATTTCATCAACCACAGCGTGATCCTCCAGGACCTTCAGCCATACTCTCTGGAGCAGTGAGGCCTGCTTCCCTCACCCCTGCCTCAACCTGAGCCTTTTAAGCAAATCAGCAATGTAATTATTGATCTGTAAAAGAAAAGGAATTAATACGGCCTCCCACATCCTTTGTACATAAGAGTATTTAACAATGAACTCTGCTTAAACTTCATAAAAGCCTCTTCAGCAAATCAGCACACCAGTATTGATCTGGAAGCCTGCCTGTGAATCCCAGCTGTCTGCCTCTCCCACTGAACGACCATTAGTTTGTCTTGCTGGACTCTCCTTTTCACGTTTATGGCCTGGCACTTACTCCTGGGACAGTTTCTGCTGCTTCTCAGCAAGGGCTCGGCTCCCCGGTTTTGCTGAGCCTTCCTTTCCTGGAGTCCAAGGCATCGGCTCCAGAGCCCGCCCACCGGGTACTGGCAGGATCGCGTTCTGCAGGCTCATGCTGAGCCCAGCACCCCAAGGACCAGCCTGCCTGGGACACCTGTCCGTCACGCAGCTGGACGTGCGTCTTCACGTTCACCCTCCCAGTGACCCTAGGCATCCCCATCTCCACTTCGCTAAGGAGAAACCAGAGACTTGAAGTGTATGGACCCCCCAAGCATCACACAGACGGGAAGGGCCAGGCACCAAATTCAAACCAACAGCCTGAGCAACGTCCTTCTTGGACGTGTAAGCCAGGGGCTGGCACTGCCCACAGTAGAACAAACTGGGACAACTGTCTGTGATATCACGGACTCTAGGGCCAGATGCAGCCCCGAAGGACTGCGGGGTCTCCACCGTAGCACCCCTGGACTTACTTCCCACAGGAGGAGTTTGGCCCTTAACACCTTCCTGTCTCTTGACCCAGGCTGTCAGCCCACCCATCTGCCTGTGACTGTGTGCGCAGGACATGGGGGCCCCGACCTGTCTATGCAGGGAGTGGCAGGGGTCACCTGTGAGGAGGGTCAATCCTACCTGCTCGATCCCTGGATCAGGGTGGCCTGAGTCCCGTGGCCTCGCATCTGTCCTCCCAGCTATGGCTTTGGAGCCTGGGTAAGGAATCGGGGTCTCTGGGTCTGGTCTGGCTCGGGCTCATCTCTGGGGACCCTGGAACTGCTTTTCCGCTGGCTACAGTGGCTGCTTCTGTGAAATGGGCATTGGCCTTTGTCTCCAGGGCCCTCCTGGCTCCAGCACCCTGAACAGTAGCAGAACATGAGTCCCTCAGACAGGTCCCGTGCCTCAAGGTGCCAAGCCCTGACACAGCGGGGACAGGCTGCAGCTGTGTCCCCTCAGCCTGTCCTCCATAAGCCGCCAGCCTACTCCTCACCTCTCTCATCTTGGCCCAGGCCTCACTGCTCCTCTCCCCTATGCTCCCTGTCCCTCTCCTTTCTGTCTCTCTTTCTTCTGTCTCTGCCTTCTCATCTTCCTGTTTTTCTGTTTCTGTTTTCTTCTCTGCTAGTCTCTGTTTTCCTCTCTCTCAGTCTTTGCTTCCTTTCTGACATTTTGTTTGTCTGTCTAACCCATCCCCACCATGACTCACATCTGGCGCTCCCTGGACCTAGATTGGTGATGGTCATGGCCAAGTCTTGGGAAGGCCTTTGGTGCTGAGATGCCTGGGACCTGGAACAGGGATGGGCTGGCCTGTATGGGAGCTTCTCCCCCAGTGGCTCAGAGTGGGTGTCTCCCAAGAGCCCTACTGAGGCTGGGCCTTACTCCTCTTGGGGGTCAGGGGCCCCGCTGGGGGCTCCTAGCCTGCCTCACTACACCTGGCAGGGGTCTGCACCCAGCAGGGCTCCTCTCAGATAAGCTCGAGTGGTGACCTTCCGGCCCCTGCAGGTCTCACTGGTCCCACCACCTTCCGCCATATTCTGCGGGCCTACATAGTTGGGGGGTTGGGGTCGGCTCTGCTCAACAAGATTCTGGGGAAACTGGAGGACCCAGCGGGTGCCATGTTTCACAACATTCTCTCCTCACCTCCTTTGACCAGGATTCTGCCCCTGGGTGGACCTTCCAGGAGCTGAGGGTCACTGTCTCCTTTCCTCCAGCCCAGGCCTGGCCAGTAAGGTGCTGTCCTCAAGCTCACACAGTTTATAGAGTAGGGGTCCCCAAAGGCATACACCTTGGTGAGAGAATATTTCAGGACCACTTGTGCCACTTAAGCCTTTTCAGAAGATGAGGTGGGGTAGCTGAGGGGCCTGTTGGCAGGAGCAGCCCAGAGGTTGAGGCCCCTCACTCAGCGGCCCCCAGGGGTACAGTGCAGGGAAGCACCTTAAGGAGCCTCAGTCCAGCCTGTTCACTTCAGGCTCCCAAAGGTTGTAACTGTCGCAAGGGCAGGGACTTTTCCCAGACGGATTCTGGAAAATGAACGTTCCCATCTCCTGGAGCTGACAGCACCCATGATTGGTCAAGGCACGCTGGGACCCTGTGAGCTCCCTCTGGGGAACCCTTCCAGGACCACGCTAAGGTTGTGCCCTTCCTCTGCAGAGAGCCCCACCCAGGTCAGGGCCCTTCCCCTCCCCCACAACCACAGTCCAGCCCCCCCACCCCCTGCCAACCCCTAGGTCTAGGACACTCAGAGAGCCGGCATCACCGGCTGTGAGCTGTCGGAAGTGTAGCCCCCCCCTTCCTGACCCTTCTGCTTCTGCTTCCTGCTGCCCTGAGATCAAAGGGTGTCTCCTGGGTGGCAGTTCCTGTCATCAACCTTAATGGAAGCTTTCCCTATTAGTGTAAGGGCTGGAAGAAGAGGAACCAGGAGGGAGGTGGGAACATCAGATCTGGGCTCCAGAGGGGGAGGGAGAGAGCAGGAAGGCTCATTCCCACCTCAGGTCTAGCACAGGATTTGGTAGTGTTCGTGCCATGGGACTGTGGGCGGGCCTGCCCCACCCCCAGCCCCTTTAGAACATGGGCTGTAGGCATGACTGCTCTGGGCCCCCTTGAGTGTCTCAGAGATGTGGAGGTGATGTGGGGTGACAGAGTAGGAGGATGACACTTGGGCTCCAGATATGTCCTGCTTCTCCTTTCCACATCCTCAAATGGGTGGCCATGCCCCACAGGGTCCCTCAGGAGTGCCCGAGGAGCATGGGTGTAGCCAAGAGCCCAGGCCTGGGCCTAAATCTCTGACCTAAGGCCTGTGGTCCCACCTTCCGTAACCATTCTCCTTTTTTTTTTTTTTTAACATTTTATTTATTTATTTATTTGACAGAGAGAGTGTCACAAGCAGGGGAAGCAGCAGACAGAAGGAGAGGGAGAAGTACATTCCTTGCCGAGCAGGGAGCCCAACGTGGCACTCGATCCCAGGACCCCAGGATCACGACCTAATCTGAAGGCAGATGTCAACCGACTGAACCACCCAGGTGCCCCATAACACTCTTCCTTATGATGGGTGCAGCACATGGGATGACGAGTCTGCCAGGGAGGGGAGTCCAGGCCTGGTAGCAGAGAGATGGCCAGCTAGTGACTCAGGTGTCTGCAGCCTGGCCCACTGGGCTGGCTCTGTGTATCGGGCCACCCCCCCAGGAGTCAGTCCCCTTGACAGGGCATGAGGGTCTCGGCATGACCCCATCCTGTGGACACTGTGCTGTCCCAGTGGGGCCCCAGCCCTTTGTCCTTGGTTCCTTCCCCCTGGGCCAGAAGGTTCATGTCTGTCAGCTCCCAGCACTTTGCTGGCCCTAGCAGATCCCCTTCATAATTCAGTTTAATGAAATATGGTGACCCTTTTATTGACGATGCTGGTAGGGGGAGACTGGGGAGGGGGGTGATCAGCTGCACCTTCCTCACTTTGCTGGGCCAGGGACCCAGCATGCAGTTTTCACTGACCCCCGGGGCACCTCCAAGACAGGATGTCGACAGAAGCCTGGATGGTTATCCAGTTGTGCCTCCTTCCACTTCCGGGAAGTGCGGCTCGGACAGGGCCGCCGCTGGTCTCTGGCTTCCCAGAGTCCAGACAGTCTGGACCTGGGCACTGGGCTGGCCAGAGTCTTGAGCCCAGGGACAGGTGGGAGGAGCTGTACCCTGCGCAGAGGGCCAGACGGAGCTGAGACGCTGGGGACCCAGAGCGCCTGTGCAGGTTAGGGGGCAGTGGCTAGTCGGAATTTTGCTGTGGGGTGGGGACCACGGGCTCTTGTCAGCCCCTTAAGGAGGACCCCGCATGTCCACTGCGCAGGCAGGCACCAGAGCCCTTGGACCCCCTTCCTGCATCCACAGCTCACACTGCTGCATGCTCCGGGCCACCTGGTGACCCCCATGGGATTCTGGGTCCCAGCATCACTTCCTCTGAAATACCAGCTCAGAGATACCAGCTGCCAAACTGCCGGCTCAGCAGCACGTGAACAGCCCAGGGAGGAACCAAGGGTGGCGTAGGGACCCCGTGGCACCTCCAGGCGAGAGTAGGCCCAGTGTGGCTCCCCAGGGATGGGTAGATACATGCTAGTCCACAAGAGAAAGGAACCCCGCTCAATGGCCACACTCACCTGTGGGCCCCAGCCCCTTACCTCCTGTGCTAGCCACCCCAGACCTGGCTTGTGGGGAAAGATCATGAGTGGAGGTTGGGGCCCACACCCCAGCACCATAGACCTCTCTCCAGCTTATGTAGGTTGTGTACCTAAGGACATCCCTGCCCATCCATCCTGGGGGAGGCCTCAGAGAGATGAACAGAGGGCAGGCCCGAGCAGCTTGAGGAGGCCAGGGACCCCCCAGACTTGCCCATGTCTTTCTACCAGGAAGTAAGCCCCCGCCTTGTCTCTACTGAAACAGGTCCAGGAACAAGGCAGTTTCTTCCTTCCTTCCTTCCTTCCTTCCTTCCTTCCTTCCTTCCTTCCTTTCCTTTAGATTTTATTTCTTTGAGACAGAGCAAGAGAGCATGAGTGGGGAGAGGGGAAGAAGGAGACAAAGAAGCGGACTCCCCACTGAGCAGGGCGCCCCATGTGGGGCTCAATCCTAGGACCCAGGGATCATGACCTGAATCAAAGGCAGATGCTTAACCGACTGAGCCACCCAGGCCCAACAAGGCAGTTTTTAACTGTGGGAAATGTTGATCAGGAAGCATGCTCTGTAGGTCACATGAATTGTTCTGGACAGAGTAAAGCCTAGAGGCCAATACACCTGTGACAGCTCCCCTCCTGCACCAGATGAGACCAGCTGGGTGTGCCAGGCACTCATGAGGACAGTCTGTGACACATGTCATCTGAGCTCTCTCAAGGTGGAAGTTAGAGTCTGTGGCTAAAAGAATGTCTGAGGGAGGGCAGCCAAGTGGAGGCTGGAGGTGTGGCAGAGAGGGGTGCCGTCCTGGGCAGGAGTGGGTAAGGTGACTCAGGTCAGAACAGGTCACGGTGGGCTGAGGCCACAAATCCCAGGGAGTGGAGCTCGGATCCAGGCCGCATTCACCCAGCTCTGGGCCGTCAGCTAGGCACAGCTGTGCTCTACTTCACAGAGTGGGTGGCTCAGGTGGCCTCAGACGAGGCCGTGCCCGTGAACTGTGGCCGGGGCGCAAGGGAAGATGTTCCTCCCCACACACAGCATTCAGGGCAGCAGCTAGGCCTCAGCCCCGTGAGGCCTTCCAGAGGCGCAATCGACCTGCCCCGCGGAGCTAATGGGACCCTCTGGGCACTGGGTTCCGAGGCGGGGTTGCCTGTAAGCAATAACGGCGGGTGCTTCATCAGCAGCCTGCCTCATGCAATATGCAACAGCACATTAACCTGCTCTCCGGGAGGGAGCCAGCATGGTAGAATCTGCTGGTACTTGGAAGAAGAGGTACAAGAGCGGGCCTGGGGGGTTCCACGGCATGCCAGGCCGGGGATCGGAGGGGGGCCCCTTGGCAGAACCGGAAGGCCCTGTCCTCGCTGCGCCTCCATCACTTCCCTCCGTGGAGCTGCCACTCACACCCCACCCCTCCTGCCTTCCCCATGGAGGACACGGGAATCACTTGCAAAGCCCAGATGGGTCCTCAGGATCTTTCTCAACCTAGCGCTCCAGGCAGCCACACCAAGCTACCTGAGTGGACAAGAAGGTCACTATGACAGTCTTCTGACACTATGGCCCTTTCCAGTTCTGACACCCCTCCCCGTAATTCTTGGAGTTTCCTGATAGTCACCATAGCCGCATCTTCTCCCTGCTTCCCTCTCCTGACATCCACAGTGTCTGCACCTTCTCAGCACCTGAGAACCAGAAAAATCCGCATTTAAGACACAGGGCAGACAATATGATCCTGTTTTGTATGCCAGAAGACTGAGGCCCAGAGAGAGCCTAGTGTTGTGCCGGTTTGCCCAGACACCAGGGGTGGGAGTCCAGATTGGGTGTCTTCCTGGTCTAGCTTCAGATTTCCCATATAGGGGGCACCTGGGTGACTCAGTCAGGTAAGCCTCTGCCTTCAGCTCAAGTCATGATCCCAGGGTCCTGGGATTGAGCCCTTCATCGGGCTCTCTGCTCAGTGGGGAGCCTGTTTCTCCCTCTCCTCCCCTCTTGTGTTCTCTCTCTCACTATCTCTGTCTCTCTCTCAAATAAATAAAAATCTTAAAATTTCTCATATGGATTCCCAGCATCCCCTTTCCTCAGACCTGTAGGAGGCACCCCTACTGCTTTTGCCCTCAGCGATGGAGATGTCTCTGCCAACAGCTATTGCCCCCTAGGCCTGGACACCCCCTGCTCTCTGCCTCATGGGCCAATTTGTGCCAGAGTCTAAGACATGGAAACACACATCACTCTGAAGGCCACCAGTCTAGGAGTCAGGGGAATGGAGGAGTGTTCCTTCTCTGCCATTTGCCAAATAGGGGAAGATGGGAGCCATTTTGGCACTTGGAGCCTCAGTTATGTTGTCCGTAAATGGCACTGCTAGTGCAGTATTACACTTGCTGTGAGAATCCAGTGGAAGTGTGGGTCATAGATGTCCAGGGGCCTGGCAATGGGTGACACCTAGAGAGCCCTGGAGACATGGGGGCTCACATCCCCTCCTCCTCAAAGCTACTTTGTGAACCAGGAGGAGTAATCAAGTATTCAAAGGAAGATCCTTTGCCATGAGCTCAGGGAGACAGGAGGAGGCAGATTTGGGTTCAGAGCTCCACTCTGCCCGCAGGCATGGCACGGCAGCCATCAGGTGGGTTTCCTGCCATGGGCCTATGCTTCCTTGTCTACAGAAAGGGCACCACGGGCTCTATTTTAGCAATGTTATATCCTGGAGATCCTGGAAATCCTGTACACACTCACACCCACCCACCCCCACACACATACCCCTTAGAAAGCTGGGCAAAATATAACAAGCAACATTTAAACGCAAGGCTGAGCTTTTGAGAAAGTGAGGAACATTTTCAGGGACAGAAATGAAGAGTGAGAAGTCACCAAGTTTAAGCCACATTCACTAATCCAACCCTGCCCTGACAAAGAGGGGACGCCAGGGGGTGGTTTGGGCAGGATTAGGGACTGCATATAGTCGCAAAAAGACTGACTGCACTGCATGATCTTAGCATCCAGCCCCTGAACCTTCCCTAGAGGGCTGCCATGAAACCAAATAACAGCCACAAATGACAAAAATCAGAAGTAAGAACGAGGACATTACTATCAACTAGAAATGCAAAGCGTTGTAAGAGACAATGGTAAACAATTAGACAACCTAGATGAAATGAACAAACTCCTAGAAACACAAAAATTACCTAAACTGACTCAAGAAGAAATAGAGAATCTCAACAGGCCTATAACAGCTAAAGAGACTGAATCTATTATCCAAAATGTCCCAGCAAGGAAAATCCAGGAAGAGATGACTTCACTACTGAATTCCACCAAATATTTAGAGAAAAATTAACATTCAGTCCTTCTTAGACTCTTCAGCAACTAGAAGAGGAGAGGACACATACTCTTTCTATGACACTAGCATTACCCTGATACCAAAGCCAGATAAAGACATCATGAGAAAAGAAATGATAGACTAATATTCGTTATGAATATAGATACAAAAATCCTCAATAAAATATCAGTGAACCAATTTGAACGGTATATTAAAAGGATTATATACCATGACAAGTGAGATTTATGCCAGGAATGCAAGAATTGCTCAATGTAATAAGATCAGTCAACGTAATTACAGCATATTAGTAGAATGAAGGGAGAAACACCCACCATGGTCATCTCAATTAACACAGAAAGGGCATTTGATGAAATTCAATACCCTTCGACAATAGAAACACTCAGAAAACTAGGAATAGAAAAGAACTTCCTCAACATTTTTAAGGGCATTTATGAAAAACCCACCGCTAACAGAGCCAATGGTAAAAGCCTGAAAGCTTTCCTCCTATGATTAGGAATCAAACAAAGATGCCCACTTCTACCACTGCTAGTCAACATTGTACTGAGCTTCTAGCCAGAGTGATCAGGCAAGAAAAAGAAACAAGGACATCGAAATTGGAAAGAAAAGTAAAACTATCTCTGTTTGCAGATGACATGATCTTATGTATCGAAAGTCCTAAGGATTCCACAAGAAAACTATTAAAACTGACACATGAGCTCAGCAAGGTTGTAGGATACAAGATCAAAAGAAAGAAATCAGCTCTATTTTCATATTCTTGCAATGGGCAGTTAGAAAATAAGATTAAGAAAAAATTCAATTTATAATAACAAAAAGAATAAATTATTTAAGAATAAATTTACTGAAGGATATACAAGACTTATTCACTAAAAACTCAAAAACATTACTGAGAGAAACTAAAGACCTAAATAAATTTTTAAAAATGCTTCACGTTCTTGGGCAGAAAGACTTAATATTGTTAATACTACCCTATCAAGTTTCCAAAAGCCTTATTTGCAGAAATAGAAGAGCAGATACTGAAATCATACGGACTTGCAAGAGGCCCTGCATAGTCAAAGCAATATTGAAAAAGAACAACAAAGTCAAAGGACTCACACTTCATTATACCAAAACATACTGCAAAGCTGTAGCAATCAAAACAGTATGGAACTGGCATAAGGACAGATGTACAAACCAATGGAATAAAATTAAGAATACAGTCTGTGGTCAGTAGATTTTTAGCAGAGGTGCTAAGCCCATTCAGTGAAGAAAGAATAGTCTCTTCGACAAATGGTTTTGGGACAACTGATTACACACATACAGAAGAATGAAACTGGACCTTCACCCTAACACTGTATGCAAAAAATTAACTCAAAATGAATCAACAACCTAAGTATAAGAGCTAAAGCCACAAAACTCCCAGAAGAAAAAATATGTAGTAAATCTTCATGACCTTGGATATGCAATGGATTCTTAGTTATGACATCAAAAGCATGAGCACCATCACCACCAACAAAAAAAGATAAATTGGACTTTGTCAAATTTAAATTTTTTGTGCATCGAAAGACATTGTCAAGAAAGCGAAAAGACAGCCTACAGAATGGGAGAAAATTTGCAAATCATACGTCTGATGAAGAGTTTAATATCCAGACTACATAAAGAACTTCTAAAACTCAACAACAAAAAGACAAAACAACCAGTATAAAAATGAGCAAAGGACTTGAACAGATATTTCACCAAAGAAGATATACAGATGCCAATAAGCACTTGAAATGATGCCCAGCATCAGTAATCATTAGGAAAATGAAATCAAAACTTCACTTAGTTACCACTTCATACCTCCTAGGATAGATATAATTACAAACAAACAAGCAGACAAAAGATAGAAAATAACTGTTGGTGAAGATGTGGAGAAACTGGAATCCACTTATATTGCTGGTGGGAATTTAAAATGGTGCGACGTCTGGAGAAAATATTTTTGGCCACTATTCAAAAAGCTAAACATAGAACTCACATATGACCCAGTAATTCTATTCCAAGTTATATACTAAAAAGAATTGAAAACAGGGACACAAATATTTGTATGTTAATGTTCATAGCAATATTTGCAAGAATAAAAAGTGGAAACAGCCCACGCGTCCATCGACAGATGAATGGATAAACAAAATGTGGGGTACACATAAGACAGAATAGCTTTCAGCCTTACAAAGGAGGTTCTGATACATGCTATTACATGGATTAACCTTGAAAACTTTAGGCTAAGTGAAATAAGCCAGGCATACGGGGGCAAATATGCTTCCTCCTAAGGGTTTAGTGGAGAATCCTTCCTTGTCTCTTCCAGCTTCTGGCGGCTGCCTAGGCTTATGGCCCAGCATTGCAGTCCCAGCCTCCACCTTTCCAAGGCCCTCTCTTCCGTAGGTCAATGTCCAGACCTTCTCAGCCTCTCTGGCATAAGGATACATGTCACTGCATTTAGGGCCCACCTGGATAAGCCAGGCTAAGCTTCTCCTCTCAAGACAGTTAACTTAATCCCATCTTTGGGGGAAACAAATCCCATCTTTGGGGGAAACCACCACTTCCAAATCTCAGGAGGAGGAAAAGGAAATAGAGAGAACTCAGTCACTCAAGTAGAAGTTAGGAAAGGAGAGGGAAAATAGAAGTCTAGAAAAATCCAGGACAAAAATTAAGTGGTGGAAAAAAATTCTCATAGATCAATTAAAACAATAAGTACAAATGGTACTAAACAGAGCCTGTCAGGTCAGACACAAGGGCAAAACCTAGCCATACGCTGCTTACAAAATTCACCCTGGAGCCCAGAGAGGCAGAAGGCAGGAGGATGAACAAAACCCTGCCCATGAATACAAGTTGTGGTTGTGCTCGTCTGTGGACAGCATGGACTTGACACCAAGTGTCCCTGGAAATGAGGGCCACTCTAGAGAGAGGACCAAACAGAGCCTAATCTACTGCACTGAACCCTTATTCCTAGGAGGCCAAGAAAGTTAGAACAGACAACCCGGCGTTATGAAGAGAAAGGCCTTTTCCTGAAGGGTGTGGGGTTGTGTTCCAGACCAGCCCAATTGGACTCGGCTCCTGGAGAACAGCCATACACCGTCCTGGGTGGGGCTGCCACCGACAGCCTAGGAACAGCCCAGTGACTGACTACAGAGCCTGCCTTGACTCCCCACTGCCCAAATCGTCTCCATGGAGACTGTGGATTGAGCGGGGAAAGAAACCCAAGCACATTGAAGGTATGGTTTGAAGGCTGTCATTGCCAGGATGACACCATGTTAAAAAGATAGTGGATTTATAGGCCTTGACACTTGGACAAGGCAGAAATGGAGAAAGAAGGGCCCACTCCCAGGGTCTGCTGTGGGGCAGTGACCAGAGCCTGGCTTGTCTTGCTGTTAGGGGCCCAGTGAAATTCTGCTCCTTTCCCTTAGGGCCTCATCCAAAAGACAGGGGTGCCTGAGGCGTGCGGAGCACGAGCTGTGTGTGGAGTGGAGTCTCACTGTGAGCGGCCCTAGGCCAGGCCTGTCCCTGCCAGGGATGCTCCTTCCTGATCCCAGCGGCCTCTGTCTCTTGGTCCTGAGCCTACAGGGACCCTGTCAAGGGTCCACCAGATTGAGAAGGATTCAGATGTGCCCTTCAGGACCCCACAGGCCATTCTATGGGCTGGAAGGCTTAGCAGGCCTTTTTTAGACCATAGCCTCTCTCCAGGCTCACCAGCACCCTCACCCCCATCACACACGCACACGCACATGCACACACGTACACCATTACTTTGGACTCAGTTCCACAGGTCTCAGCATGTATTTCAGAATTCTAGGAGCCTGTATTGATTTTTGGAAGAAACCATTTTTAAACTGCAAGTGAAGACCATTCTGTCTGGAGTCTGATGCCAGGTCTAGGGGTCTCCATGTGACGGTCCTCTCACCAGGGCATGGGGAGCCTTGCCCCTTTTAAGGCCATCCAGCAACCCTCTGACTGCCTTTCCTGGACCCCCTCCCCCAGGCCAGCCCCTGGTGGGTTCCCAGAGAGATCTGGTCCCCTGTTGGCAGGAGAAGGTCAGCTTCATCACCCTTAAGACTCCCCATTCAGCCTCAGCAGCATACTGTGCACCCCAGCCTGCTCCAGGGACCCTAGGCTGGCAGGCCATTCAGCTTCAGAAATAGTCATAAACCAGCAAGAGTGGGGAAACCACATAACCCCCCAGCGGGGAGATGGGGGCAGCAAGATCTAGGGCTGGGAGCCAGATGGTCTGGGTTCAGATCCCAAAAGTAATTCTGATTGACAGCGGGACCTCTCCAAGCCCTGGTGCCCTAGTCTGTACTCTACATGGGTCACTGGCTATGAGCCGTACACACAAGGATGGAGGAGAAAGGAGGCTCAGAGTGTGCAGGGCATGCCTGGGGGACAAGCTGCTAAGTGGTCTCATCCACATCCAGGCCACACAGCCAAAACTTGTCTCAGAGCAGGGTGTATGAATGGAAGTTTGGGCAAGCTTGGGGCTTCTGGACCTATCAGAGACTGTGATAGTTAATTTTACATGTCATCTTGACTAGATAATTGATCAAACAGTATTCTGAGTGTTTCTATAGGGGTGTTTTTGGATGACATTAACATTTGAATCTGTAGACTGAGTAAAGCAGATTTTCTCCCCAGATGTGGGTGAGCCTCATCCAATCAGTTGAAGGCCTGAATAGAACAAAAGCCTGACACTCCAGGAGCAAAGGGGAACTCCCCCAGCCTGACTTGCTGGAGCTGGGACATTGGTCTTTTCTGGCCTTCAGACTCAAACTGAAATATTGGGTCTCAAGTCTACTGGCCTTCATACGAGAACTCATACCATTAGCTTTCCTGGATCTCCAGCTTGCCAACTGTAGATACTGGGATTTCTCAGCCTCCATAATCACGTAAGCCAGTTCCTTATGAGAGAGAGAGAGAGAGAATATCCCCTTGGCTGTGTTTCTCAGGAGAATGCTGACTAATACGTAACCCAAGGATGAAGGGATGGTGTGGCCCTGGGGCCACTGTGCCGGGAAGGGTCTGCTCCTGTGCTTCCAGGCAGGGCCCCTTCCTGCAGAGTGGGACCTGCTGCCTCCATCAGAGCTTCTGTGATCTTGGGGATCAGCAGTTATAGGCTGAGGAACCCTCCCCAAGGTTGCGCAGCTGTGAGGAGAAGCAGCCTGGGCTGTGAAACTCAGTGGGTAAACCCAGGTGTCAGCCTGACTCTGATACTCAACCCTCTCTGGCTTGGGGCACATGGCCCACCCTTCATAGGCCCCAGTTCCCTCCCTGTGAAAGATGGAATTTTTTTGTTTTATTGTATTTATTTATTTATTTATTTTTTGAGAAAGAGAGCACACGAAAGAGAGGGAGAGAACAAGCTAGGGGAGGAAGACACAAACTCCTTGCTGAGTAGGGAGCCCAATGTGGGGCTCAATCCCAGGACCCTGGGATCATGACCTGAGCTAAAGGTAGATGCCTAATCGACTGAGCCACCCAGGTGCCCCAAATAAGGATTTGAAAATACTGGTCTTGCCAGACTTTAAACGCCCAGCACAATGCTTGGCACACAGCTGACATCGGATAACTATTCACTAGTGTCACAAAAAGTGGAGAGCAGATAGCTGACTGGTACTGAAAGTGCCACTCCTGGCCTTGGATAAAGGGTTGTGTCCCATATCTGAAGGGTCTGGTGCCCAGGGCTGCATGCCAAGAGGCCCCTGGCCTAGAAGAGCTTCTCAGAGGCACTCCTTAGGGGTTGTCCCACAGTGCTCAGGGCTCAGTGCTCAACCCTCCTGAGACTGGACTCCAGGCTGCCCTGCCTGGTATGGATGTTTCCCGGGGCCGGCCTAGCTTGTAGCTCCAGGCGAAGGGGGAAGTGTGGGGTTGAAAGTGGTAGCAGGGCCTACCTGCACCCTGTGGGCCACTGAGCTCTCCTCCCGCTGAGGCTCTGTACCCAGGAGTCCCTTCGGGTGAGGCCAGTCATGGTGTGCTGGGCCGCCCCCCGGAATTCACTTAGAGGGGGCTGACAAGAAAGAAAGCCCCTGGCCATGGGCAGAGCCACAGCCCTTGGGGTCCCCCATGGCTTGTGCACAGCCAGAACCATTACCTCCTTACAGAAAGCTTTTTGAAGAGAGAGGGCTTCAGAAGGAGTTTCCCAGCAGAGATTTCAAATCAGCCCCTGGTGTGGCATTTAGGTCATTGATTTTATTGATAAACAGAGAAAACAGCTTGACGAAACAAGGGAGGGCTATTATAAGTACATGAAGGGGAACAGAGCCAGTTCTCTGAAGGCAGCAGGGCTGTCAGACTTGGGCGGAGGTGCACCTTGCTGCCCCTGCCTGGGCCTGGGCTCTGTTGGGGGAGAAGCGGCAACCTAGTGCTGGGGGCCTGACTTCCTCTGGTGACTTCACTTTCCTCCCTGGGAGGCCCTCCAGGTCAGCTGCTCCCTTGTGGGCGGCGCTTGGCCCGGGCAAAGATATATGGAGATGCTGTGAGTGCTGGCATGCAGCAAGGGGGAAGGCGCTCAGGGAGTGTGTGCAGCAGGGCCCTGGACATGCTGAAGAGGAGACCTGAAGCCATGGGCTAGGGTGGTTCCAGAAGGGCCAGGTGGGGGTGGACACACGGGGGAAGGGACTGCCAGCAGGAGCCAGGCCTTGGCAGAGGAGCATGGCCACTCACCCCGAAGCCAGGAAAGGGCTGGGGCAGGGTACCCATCCTCCAACCTGGGATCATGCCCCCCTTCCAGGGCCCCATGAGGGCTAGAGGAGATCATTGTATTATCCCGGTCAGGATGTGAGAGGACCTCCTGGTTCTCTGTATTTTCCCTATGATGAGATGGTGTCACTCCTGGGAGGAGAAGGCCTTTCAGTTTGACACACAGCCTGACCCCAGGAGGGAAGAGACACTCTACCTCGGACTCACATTTCCTGATTTCAAAACTTACTGCAAAGCTACAATAATTAGACAGTGTGGCACTGGCTAACAACAGACATATAGAAAATGGAATGAAATTAAAGGCCAAAAATAAGCACTTACATTTGTACTCAATTGATTTTCTATGAGGGTGCCAAGACCTACCATTCAATGAGGAAGAAGTATAAATATTAAAAACAAGCTTAACTGGATATCCACATGCAAAAGAAAGAATTTAGATCTCCACCTCACACCATGTCCAAATTTAACTCAAATGGATTATAGACCTAAATGTAAGGGCTAAAACTATAAAACTCTTAGGGAAAAAACTTCACAGGATTAAACCGTCCTGACCTTGATTTAGGAAATGTTTTTTTAGATATGACATCTAAAGTACAAGTGGCAAAAAAAATAGATAAATTGAATTTCTTCGAAATTATAATCTTTGGGGCTTCAAAGGACACTATCAAGAAAGTGAAAAGACAAGGATGGAATAAATATTTGTAAATCATAAATGTGATAAGGGACTGGATTCTAAAATGTATCTAAAATAAACCCTCTCAACTCAATAATAAAAAGAAAACCCCAATTATTTATTGGGCAAAGGATCTGAATAGACATTTCTCCAAAGAATACGTATAAGTGAACAATAAACACATGACAAGATGCTTGACAGCATTCATCATCAGGGAAATACAAATCAAAATCACACTGAGAGACATCTTCACACCTGTGAGGATGGTTAGAATCCGAAAGTCAAATAACAGCAAACGTTAACACAAATGTGGCAGAATGCTCATACACATGGTTCAGCTGTGTTGGGAAACAGTCTGGTAGTTCCACAACAAGTTAATATACTACAGGATCCTGGTACAGATGTGGTGGAAAGAAGGGCCACCTGTACCCCAATGTTCATAGCAGCAATGGCCACAGTAGCCAAACTGTGGAAAGAGCCAAGATGCCCTTCAATAGACGAGTGGATAAAGAAGATGTGGTGCATATATACAATGGAATATTACTCAGCTATCAGAAAGGATGAATACCCAACTTTTGTAGCAACATGGACAAGGCTGGAGGAGATTATGCTGAATGAAATAAGTCAAGCAGACAAAGTCAATTATCACATGGTTTCACTTACTTGTGGAGCATAAGGAATAACACGTAGGACATTGGGAGATGGAGAGGACAAAGGAGTTGGGGGAAATTGGAGGGTGAGACAACCATGAGAGACTGTGGACTCTGAGAAGCAAACTGAGGGTTTTGGAGGGGAGGGAGTTGGGGGGATGGGTGAGCCTGGTGGTGGGTATTAAGGAGGACATGTATTGCATGGAACACTGGGTGTGGTGCATAAACAATGAATTCTGGAACACTGAAAAAATAAATTAAAAAATATATACAACAGGATCCTGCAATTCCACTCCTAAGCATCTACCCAAGAGAACTGAAATATATTTCCACACAAAAGGTGCACAGATGTTCATCGGCAGCATTATTCATAATAACCAAGAAGTGGAAACTACCCAAGGGTCCTTCAACTGATAAACAGATGAACAAATCGGGTACATCCAGACAATGGAGTATTATTTGGCCATAAAAAGGAGTGAAGTACTGATGTGTGCTGCAATACGGATGGACCTTGAAAACATGCTAAGTAAAAAGAAAAAAGCCAGTCACAAAGGAACACATACTGTATGTTTCCCTTTATGTGAATGTCCAGATAGGCAAGTGCTGGGGAGGTGGGGAGGGAATGGAGGGCTGCTTATTTGGTTAGGTACTTATTTTGGGGGGGTGATGAAAATGTTCCGAAATTAAATAGTGGTGGTGGTGGTTGCACAACCCTGTGACCGCACTGGAAACCACCGAGTTACACACCTTTAAGAGGGTGAATTCTAGTGTATATGAATTTTATCTCAGTAAAGACATTATTTTAAAATGCCATGTGTTTCAACAATTAGTTGAAAATTCCGTCGCACTTTTTTAAAAAAGGATTTATTTATTTATTTGAGAGAGTGAGAGAGCACGAGCAGTGGGGGTGGGCAGAGGGAGAGGGAGAAGCAGAGTCCCTGCTGAGCAGGGAGCCTGATGCAGAGCTCGATCCCAGGACCCTGGGATCATCACCTGGGCCAAACGCAGATGCTTAAGTGACCGAGCCACCCAGAGCCCTCCACTGTGCTTTTAAAGAAAAAAAATTTTTTTCTTGGAATCTGACTAGAGCCCAGCGGAAGTTGCTAACCTCTGACTCATCATTTCTCTTATTCTCCTTGCTTCTTTAGGTCAGGTCACTAGTGACTTTTCAAAAAAATCCCTCCAAAAAAACCCTAGGAGTCTGGAGTCTCCCATTCTGCAGCCTTGGCCGGCCTCTGCCATCTCCTTGAGCACACCCTGTCCCAGAGAACCGTCACACTGAGGTCCCCGAGTTAACCTGAGCAGCAGGGAGCAAAGGGGTTTGGGGTCTGGCCCTACCCTGGCTCCACCTTTCAGCCCCAAATGCCCACCTGTCCTGGGACCCCGGCACCCAGACTACCCACCTTCAAGCTCCAACACTGGCAATCTACAGGCTTGTCACACCACAGACCTCCTGGACTCCAGGGATTCATTTTCAAAGGCCTCTGAGTATCCATATTTCTCAGAAATTGTTCTCAGAAATCCCCCATTTTCCCCTAACGAATGAATGGTCCTGGCATCTGCTGGTGGTCATGCAAGGGGTCAAGTCACTGAGAGACCCCTTTGCCGACTCTGTCCTGACCTCACTGGGGCTGCAGGTGAGCAGGTGCGCTGGGCGTCTCTGCCCCCTGAGGGTGGGCCTGGGCCTGGGGTCCAGGGTCCAGCCCGGCTCCGAGGAGGACTCCGGAGGGGACCTTCTCTGTGTACATCAGAAGGGAGTCTCTGAGTGCCTGTCTCCCAAAGGGCAGACCCTGAAACAAGGATTTATTCCACGGTGTCTATATGGAAAGTGTTTCCGGGAAGCGCAGTGCGTGAGGCAGGAAGTAAGGCAGGAGAGGAGGAAAGCTTGGGATGCCAGAGAGCACTCAGGACAACAGGAAATCTGGCTCAGGAGCCCAAGGGTGTGACAGCTGCGCCCACTGTCCCTCAGTCAGTTAAACTCACGGGAAGATCGGAGACGAAACGCTGAAGATCTCTGACACAGCGTCAACGCTCCGGAGACAGGAGTTGCTCTGACCATAGTCAGGAGAAGCCACGTGAGGATTAGCTGACTGAGGCAGCCCACAGAGAGAGCCCGGCCCTGCAGCCTCTCGAAGGAAGCCTGATTTCTCTTCCTTCTCACATCTCTAGCCACCCCACCCAGCCCCACCTCGCCGGCCTCCCAGAGCTGCAGCCCTTCTCACAGAAGATCCTGTGTGTGTGTGTGTGTGTATGTGAGAGAGAGAGAGAGAGAGAGAGAGAGATTGGTGCCTCCCCCACTACCCCAGCCTGCCTGGCACCCCTGCTGAGGACCTGGAGCAAAGGCACAGGGGAGGCCGCTGTGTGCCACTTGGCCCAGGCTAATGGAGCCATTTCCATCACCACCGGCCCAGGCTTTCATCATCCTTGCTTTCAAGTGGAAGCCTGCGCTCCCCAGACACCACACAGGCCATCATCTTCCATCTGGGGGTGCAGAGCAGGGCTGATGAGCAGGAGAGACGCTGGACCTTCCCTGCCGGCAGACCTCACTCAGGGCCAAGATCATCTCTGGGCTGGGGGTGGGTCATGACGGGTGAGTCTGCGAAATCTGTCCCTTTCCATAACCACAGCTCCCACAGACCCAGGTGAGGAGGAGTATCCCCCACCTCTAGCGGGCCCTGGGATGCAAGCCCGGCCAGGCATAAGGTCAGCTCTGAACTCAGCCCGGGGACTGCCAACTCCACGGGTATCCAAACACTTCTTGGCAGCAGAGCTTGTTCAAGTGAAATTTTCACGAAGGCCCAGTGCATAAAATTGTCTGGCTGACATCAGCCAAGGGGCTGCTCCCTTTCTGCCCTGAACCCCCACCCCAGACTGTCCCCAAGAGGGTACTAAAAAGCACACGTGAGTGGCCCACTGTCACACTGCCCCACCTCCCTACAGTGACCACAACATGTCAGACGGCCACCATCTTCCCAGACCACCCAGGCTCTTCTCACAGCCTCCTCCCCAACCCCTCCCTTCTCCCCAACAACCCTCACCTGCCCTTTCCACCTGCCGCCCCACGGGGCCCAGTGCAGAACCAGGCATGGGAAACAAGCTGTTCAAGGTACCAAAATATAAAGCTTCCTCCTTTCTTTGTCTTCCTTTTGTTCTCTGTCTTCATTTGATATTTAATGTCATTCTAAGTAAAAAGAAATTAAAATGTTTGTTAGTCTGAATTTTACCCTTAATCTTTCTATTGTTTAAGGCCAGTTTTAAATGCAAATATAAAAGCATTTATCTCATATCCATAACTCGAACATGCATTTAACAGTGTGAATACTTCACCCAACTAACTCACCTGTTCTAATCCCACTTCCCGACCCCAAGGCACATCTATCCTACCAACACTCTCCACCTCAACTTACTGGCCAAAGGAAGGAAGGAACGAAGGAAGTAAAATCACTCTCTTTTCTTCTCCTGTCATCACCGTCCAGCAAGTCAGGTTCTTACAGAAAGTGGGACCTCTGGAGCTGCCCCCCCACCCGCCTTACTCCATCATCCATGTGACAAGCTCTCCTTGTTCTCATGGAATCCCGGACCCACACAGTCCCCCAGCGCCCTGTGCTCCAGAGATTTCCTGAAGACATATGCAAATAGGTCTGTGCACATATTTGCCTATCTCCCCCGATCACACATGCCCCATTTCCCAGGATGGCACTTAGAGAACACAAGTTCAACGATAAAATTAGTAAGATTTCGGGATTGCTACAGCCAAGCGCCGAATCAAGCCCAGGTCCTTCTAAGCCCGGGCCCACGTGCTGCTGTGTGGCCACCAGCCCATGAGCCAGGCCTGCTCCCCACTTGCTTTCCCCCTTGGCTTACCTTGATTCCACATTGGGGGAACCTCACAGGGCAGGGCCCCGCCCAGTGTCCCAGAGCCTCTTCTCTCCTGGGCTCCTCCTGCCACCCCGGCTGCTGTTTACGGGTCTGGCTGTCCCTCTAGAACACGAGCTCCCAGGGGCCAGGCTAGGTATGTTGGTCCAACCGGCCACTGGCCCCATTCCTGAGCCCAGCACAGCCACTGGATAACTAGTTGCTAAATGAACAAATCAACCATTCGCTTAGTATAGGCTGAGCACCTAAGATGGGGCAGGTGCCTCCACGGCCCGGAGATACAGTCCCCAGGGCCTTGAGCCTCATTCCCACCCGGATGAATGGGGTCTGCAGGAGTGACCCATCCTGCTGATATACAAGCTGAGGCCAAACAAGTAAGACTTGTCTGCAGTAGCCTGGGTGCTGGGGATAGACCCCAGGCATGTGACAGCTGCTCTGGGATCCAGGCGCCCCCGGGGCCTGGGACTGAGAGGGGCTGGGCAGGCCCTTGAACCTGTGGGACTCTCTCCTAGCCCTCCTCCACTGCCCTGGGACTGCTGCCGTGGGGAGGAACAGCCTGTCCCTGACTTGGAGCTGACCTGCTTGTCCGGCACAATCGATTTTCAATTGACCTCCACCTTCCACTTTACACTTCAGAGCCTCTGAGGCCTCACGTGTCTCTGAACAGACCTTCAAAGCCTGGGAAGGCCAGCTGGGTGCCGAGGTCGAGGGGCGCAGCCCTTCCTGGCTTCCCAGGGGATCCCCAAGCCTTTGGCCATCAGCACTCAAACCACCATTTTTTCCCTTTCCCTGTTTTTCATAATCACACAGATAGCATTGTATTGACGACAAAGGACACTTTCCTTTTTTAACTTTTTATTTTGAAATTCTACAATTCTACTTCTACAGAGAAGTTGCAAGAAGACTACATCTACCCTTAAATCTATCATCTACCCTTAAATTCAACAATTCTTAGCAAGATACAGACCTTCTCCTGCAGGAACCCACGCAATTATCGAAGGTGGGAAATTTAACAGTGACGCAACCATGTTTTCTAATATTCAATCCATATTCAAGGTTTCCCAATATTATCCTCTATAGACTTGTTTTTCTTGTTTTTCTTAGTATAGTTCCCAACTCCAGATCAGGCATTTCATTTACTTATCATGTCTCTTCATTAAGGGACTTTCCAGAGAAAGAAGAGTAGCATGGCCCTGTTGTCCTTTCTCAGTTCTCATCCCCACACTTCCCATGCATGTGTGTACACACACACACACACACACACACACACTGGCCCAGGGCGGGGTCTAGAGGTCTGCACACCAGGCCCTGGGTCTGCCACCTTCTTGCACATGTTACCCCATCCAGCAGGTAATTCGCCTCTTGTGCCTGAATTACAGTCCTTATGGGAGATACTCTGTGCTTTGCTTGCAGATTTTTCTGGAGAAGGAGGGGTACCCCTGCCCTCCTTGATCCCTTGAAATCATAAGGCCTACTGGGTCTGTGAGGGGGTTTCTCCAGGTGGCCTCCCTCTGGGTCAGAGCCCAGTCATCCCTGCCCTGGGTATTCTCATCCAGGCCAGCCTCATTCAGGGCCAGAGACATTTCCCAGAACTGAAGGAATGAGACTAGGGCAGATAGCCCGACTCAGCAGGAGGCACGTGAAGCTGCTGGCTCATAGCAGGAGCCTCCGTCCTTGGGAAGGCAGCTGAACCCAGTGATTCTGTGGTCCTCAGCTCCATGTGATCTTGGGCAGGTTCCCTGGCCTCAGGAAGCCTCAACTGTCCCCATCTAGAAAATGGAAAAAATAATACTATCTATTATGGGAAAATTAAAGAGGACCATGCTCGAAAAGTCTTTCCTAGCATCCTGGGCATGTATTAGGTGCTCGGTAAAACTTGGCTACTGCTACCATCATTATCCCTTTGCTCCTTTCTGAGAGCACAGTACCCAGAACAGGCATGCTGTCCACAGAGCACTCTGTGCGTCTGCCTTGCTTTCTCTTTGTGCCACTTGAGGCCAGGACTCAACTCCTGCACCAGCAAAAGGGTTTCTCGTGAGGTTCCCAGGTCCTGTGAGCACCACACCTTCCTCCGGCAGGTGCAGCAGACTTCTCCCACTGGCTGTGTTCCCCTGCTTGTGCAGGGGCTGAATGAGGGACAGGGCCCCAGAGCCATGCGCTCAGTAGCCCCAAGGCATAGGGTCCAGCCTGGCCAACAGCAACATGAAGCCCGGACCCCCTACTCTTGGCACCAAGAGGAGTCTTCCTTTGCATGCTGCCTGCCCTTGGCAGTGGAAAGTACAAGGGAGGTAACTGTTTGGGGCAGGGCCTGGCACAGTGACATTGCCCAGTTCATGTGTCAAGCCCTATGAGTTGTACCCAGCCCCTGCTGACCCTGGGGACTCTGAGGCCACCTCGCTCTGCCCAGGCCTTTCCTGATCATAACCCAGATGGGCACTGGTTTTCTTCCAAGCCTGTTCAAGACAAGACTGTGGCTCTCCACCTGGAGCTCGTAAGGGATCGGCATTTACTGAGAGAAGACTTGCTGCAGTCCAGCCACCCTGTTTTTCCCAACAGTATACTGTTTCTTTTCAGTGCAACCTTGTTTTCCCAAAGCTGATTATGACTATTTCTAATCTATTATTTCAACTCAAGCCCACTAATTTTCATTTACCAGATTTACTTCTCACAACTTTGTTTTGAGACACCAGGCATGTAGATGAGATCCCGCCTGAGATCAGAGAGCCCGCTTCTTGCAAGGGCAATCAGACAAGCAGACATCCTGGGGACTGTGGCCTTTGAGAAGGACCCTCTGGCTCAGAGACAGGCATGCTGAGAAGGGTGACCTCTACAAGTACAGGAATGAACACGGGTGGTCCAAGAAATGTTTGAGGGGCTGGTGGGAGCCAGTGCTGAGAAGATGGATGGAGCCAGCCCCAGAAGGGCCTCAGTCATGACCAGGGCTCCCCCATCCAGCTGCTTGCTGGGGTCACAAGGCATGAACATGATACTGTGACAAAAGCTCTCTGCACACAGGCTTCTGGTGGTGATTGTATTACTGTCCTTTCAGGCTGTCCCCAGCAGGCTCAGTGACTTGGAGCCTCCATCCCTGGGGTCCACTGTGAGCAGACACCATGCCCTGCTGCTTGGGGTGGGGGTGTGGGTGCAGGCCCCAAAGAGACTACCCCAGCTCCATCATCACTGCACTCTGACATGCAAAAATAGACAGGCTCGAGGAGGAAAAATCAGACCCAGCCACAGAATTCTTTAAATCCAGAGAATTCTGGACACGGCATGGTGCAGGTCCCTGGAGCTTACTTCTGTTCATATTGCGTGCTTGTAGAAGCCAAGAGAGAAGCTCCTGCCCACTGTTGTGACGGCACACCCCTAGCCCCGGCCGCCGGGACCTGAGCAAGCCAACTGGGGGATCCTCTGGGGAGCTGTGCCATGGGATATGACGAGAAACTGGAGAGGCACCTGGGTGGCTCAGTTGGTTAAGTATCTGTCTTTGGCTCAGATCATGATCCCAGGATCCTGGGATCGAGCCCAGCTCAGCGGGGAGTCTGCTTCTCCCTCTCTCTCTGTCTCAGCTCCTCACCCCCCACTGCCTATGCTCTCTCCTTCTCTCTCAAATAAATAAAATCTTTAAAACAAAGAGAGAGAGAGAGAGAGAGTGGAGCTGGCAGGCAAGGGGACCAGCAGATGTTCCAGAACACTCTCTGTGCTCGAATTACTCATCCAGGGTGCTCTTAACACCCCTGGCCTAGACTCTGCCTTTCCTAACCCTAGGACAACTCTTTCCCTCCTGTTCTCAAAGCACAAGGGAGGAAGAAGGGAGCCTCCCAACCCTGGGAGTGGGGGGCCCACTGGGGACCCAACTGACAGTTCTCGTTCTTAAAACAACTCAGATATGAGCTCATCCTATCTTCTGTACAACAGGGACAAAATCAAAAGGAGGTCAGAATAATAGTACTCCCTGTCTTTTCCCCACCTCCCGTCTGTTCTGGGTTCTTCCTTTGCTCCTGTGTCTTGACTGGGCTGAAAGGAACATGGACTTCCCTTGTGAGGCATCTTGGTCTCCCAGCGTTTGCTCCCACGGAGGGTAGCCGTGCGGACTAAAGCCGATGAGCAGAGAGCAGCCAGTGCCTGCCTGGTGAATTCTAAGCACATGGTAAGTGTTCACTGATATTTTTATAGCTTTGATGTAAACCCAGTTCCTCATCCATCCCAGAACAGAAGGGTGTGTGGAGGGCTGCATGCCACTCTGAGCTGGCCTGGGGTCTAGAGTCAAGTGTGGGTGGGAGCAGACAGGGCTGACCTCTGGTGGGGGCTGGAGTCACCAGATCCCCGAGCAGCTACCTGGAGGTGGGTGAGCTGGAGACCAGAGTGGCTGACCCAGGCCAGAGCCAGATCCGAAGCAAGGGCGCCGCACAGCCTGATCCAAGGTCCCTGTGGGCACTGTCCTCCTAGGGCAGTGGGGAGCCTTTGTGGGCTCCAGGCCAGTTCTCAGCTGAGCAGGTTGGCAGGTGTGAACCCCTGAGACTGGGCCCCTTTCCAGGGACTTAGCTGCTATCTTCTCCAGCTCCACATGCCTTTTTTTCTTTTTTTTTTTTTTTTTAAAGATTTTTTATTTGTTTATTTGACAGAGATCACAAGTAGTCAGAGAGGCAGGCAGAGAGGGGGGTGGAAGCAGGCTCCCTGCAGAGCAGAGAACCCGATGCGTGGCTCAATCCCAGGACCCTGGGACCATGACATGAGCCGAAGGCAGAGGCTTTAACCCACTGAGCCACCCAGGCGCTCCTCCACATGCCTTTTTTGAAGAGTTTTTCCCCAATTAAGTCTCTTGGTTTTCTTTGTGGATTTTTTTTTTTCATTTTCCTGCTTCAAGTTTTAAGACTATAGAAAAATACAGAGCAACAGACACCAAAGTCAGAATTTACGAATGTTGACATCCGGTGTCACATTTATACCAGAAGTTTTCAATAGGACATTGCTGATGACCTTCCCTCCTGACTCAAGGGACTCGCCCTCCCCCCCCGGCAAATGTTGGCACAGCCTCGGCGGGTCTCTTTGCTGTCCATGTCTTCATATTTTTGAGACCTCGAAACTCACACATGCACACACACACACATACCCGCATGCACACACAACCATGCAGGAACACCTACATGTGCACACGTGTGGCAAGTGTAATCTATTTTTGAGCTTATCCGTGTTGTTACATATAAATCTAATTCATCCACTTGAACTTGTCCATGAAGACTCTATCTCACAAATATCTCACCATTTGTTTATGGTGAGATATTTGTGACTTAAGTTATTCCCAATCTTGTGCCGTAACAAATGATATCATAATGAACATCTTTATTCAGGCTCCCAGTGGTACCCAAGGCTGTGTACCCAGAGTGGCATCTCAGCGTCTTCTGAATTGCATTGTCTCAAGTTCACACTCTCCGCCCCTCCAAGTGGTTGGATTAATTTACACCCTGCCCATGGGCGTGAAATTTCCCACTGTTCATCATTTTATCCGCACTTGGGATTCTCAGACATAATTTTTTTTTCCAAACTGATGGATTAAAAAATGATATTTCACTTTTACTAATTTGTATTTCTTGATAATCAGTGATGTTGAACATCTGATTCCAAATTTTCATTGGCCATTCATGTCCCCTCTTCGGTGAATTATTCATTTTTATTTTGCCCACATTTCCTAGAGGTTATTTGTATTTTTTCTTATTGATTATTTTTCTTTTCACATTTTTGTTTAAATTCTAGTTAGTTGACATACAAGGCAATATTGGCTTCAGGTGTAGCGCTCAGTGATTCATGCCACATCCAACAGCCAGCGCTCATCCTAAGAAGGGCACTCTTTTTCTTACTGATTTTTTTGTTGCTGATCCTCAATGTGGTATATGTATAGCAAACACTTTCTCCCTGTTTGTTGCTTTTCTTTTTACATTGTTTTTGAACACCACAGCGACTGCATAGCTCCTAACTACACGGCTGCATGAATTCTCTCAACTGTATGCATCCATGTCACCCCTGGGTCAAGGGCACTGCCAGACCCCGAAATGCCTTCATGCCCTTCACTGTCCACTGTCTGACCCATTAATGAGCGGATTCTGTTAATATCTTTCCTAACAGCGTACACCCTTCCTCGCCAGGGGGACGTCCTCCCCGTTATGGAGTATTAGTCTCCTAATGTGCAGTTGATTCTATTTGCTGATGATTCCCTTGAGGTTTTCGCACCTGTGTCCAGAACTGAGAGTGGTCAGTGGCCTGGAGTTCTCCATTTTTTGCTGCCCATCAGGTTCAAGTATTCATGATGGACTAGCTCTGTGATAACTGTTTGCCTATATGAGAGTATTATTAATCTTAGAAAGCTGTGTTAGGGATAACAGAAAGCA
Organism: Lontra canadensis; assembly: GCF_010015895.1. Lineage (NCBI taxonomy): Eukaryota > Metazoa > Chordata > Mammalia > Carnivora > Mustelidae > Lontra > Lontra canadensis. The sequence continues at coordinate 26,783,385 of NW_022630997.1, forward strand.
GCAAAGAGAATGAGGTTCCAGTAAGGGTTTCTTAGTGGTCCCTGAGGCTGCAGTGTGGCATCAGGAGAGTCACAATGGGCCACACTGGTCACCTGTGCTCTCTTCAAGCAGGGCTTAGACTCCCCTACACTCGTAACACCCTTAACACCCTCTGCCCAGTGCTGCCCAAGGGCATCTCCAGGACTGCTGGCTTTATAGGGTATTAATAGGTGTGGTGTCACACTCCCTTTGTTTTCCATGGGACGCACTGGAGGGTGGTCTGGGCTGGCTTGGACATTTTCTCCACACCCATCACTCCCCTGTCTCCAAGCTCCATCTTCCCTGTTGGAGGCCACTCATAGCCCCACCCCAGTCTCTCAGAGGAGATAGTCCTGGCCCATCCAATACTGGGCACAGAATGATGGCTCTTTTACCTCCCATCAACAGTAGCCTGCAGTTAGCTAAGCTCCAGAGCAGGTTGGGTTGGGAGCTCAGGGCCCTGGGCCTGTCCAAGAGCAGAAAGTGCCACACGGGTCCTGACCCTGGGCTCCGGAGCTCATCTGTCCACATGATCCCTCAGGCAGAGAACAGGGACTTAGCCTGCCAGACGGTGTCTGCGATTCTGACCTTGTCACCAGGTCTGTGGCCCACCAGCCCAGCCCAGCTGGGTTTTGGAGAGGACAGACACCTGGGGTCTGGGCATTCATTCATTCACCTGCCAACATGTGCCCGGAGATGGGAAAGGCGACTTGCAACCCCTCCCTGGAGAACAGCTGGGAGACACAGAGAGGCAGGGAGCTGGCCTCTTCCTTATAGGCAGTCACAGGTCTTACAGAGGAGGGACATCTGGGGGCATGGAATGGACAAGCAGAGGGCACAGCAAAGACAAGGCACAAAGCCTGGACCAATGCAATGTTGAGAGAATGGGATGACCGAGGATTCCAGTGGAAGGGGTCTGGGCAGTGGGCTGGCCACAGGGTGGGAGCTTTGTGGGGCATGACGGGACACTGACCCCACTTCTGGAGGAGCTGGGGTGGCCTCTTCAGTGTCCATGTCCTGCCTGTGTTGGCTCAGCCTCTCTGTGCAGGGGCTCTGGGGCTCAGAGCTGTGGTGGGGGAACACTGGGCGTTCCTACAGCGTGCAGGGGTGTTGGGTGGGGTGGGTGTCAGAGGTTGGTGCCATTTTCAAGGAATCGCACCAAGAAGACGGCATATCCAGGTAACACTCAGGTTGGTAGCTGGGCTCTCAGGCCCTGGGGGATGCGGCCAGGTCACGGGGAAGCACAAGGGATTCAGGTTACAGCATTCTCTAGCTCCCATCCGCAGAGAGGACATGAGTAGTGAGAGCTAGAACAATCCATGCCATGCCTCAGGGAAAGCCAGCTGGGAAGAAAAAGGAAAGGAAAAAGCACCACCCAGTTGAGAACAGAAGAGAGCTCTGAAGCAGCCCCTTGCCAGCTCCTCATTTCATAAGAGGGGAAACTAAGGAAATGAGGGTGAGGCTATCCACAGTCCCACGGGCAGGGGCTGGGGGGCCACGGGCCAGGTGAGAATTGTGGAGCCCCAGGCTCAGTTTCTGCTCAGCCGCACATACGGAATAAACTGCCAACATCTCATTACACAGAAGGCATTCAGCTGAGCCCAGAGCCAGCGAGTAAGAACAAGGACACGGAGGGCAAAATAATAACATGAACTGGCTGGTTTTTATTGTTTTTATGACTTCGATCCTTTCACATAACACTGCCGCTTGGACCCCACTGGCCCCAGGAGCAAGCAGGGCAGATGGTGCTCCTGTGAGACATCCGAGTCCTGGGGGGTGCGGGGGGCTGCTCTGACCCAAGGGTCCCCACTCCAGGTAGCTGGAGAGCCTTTGCTGCCACTGCTCTTGTATTTAATCCTTCCCGCATGCCAAGCCCCACTGCTGATGGGGAAGCGGGAGCACCTGGAGAGCACCATGGGCCCTGAGCTCCCTTGGGCTACCTACCTAGAGGACGTGGCAGCAGGCAAACTAGGGTCTGTACAGAAGACACTGAGGGGTTGGTATGTGATACCTGCTATGGACCCCCTCCACCCCCCACCTGAACCCGCCTGGATGCAAGGGTGGTGCATGCTCTCCCTGCAGTGGCAGGCAGGTTTCAAAGATTCCTTCTTCTCTTCAGCTCCCAGAGAAACTGCAGGATTCCTGAGGGCTGCTACACTGCATCTCCCCAGGCTGGAAAATCTCAGGAAGCTCCAGGAAAAAGGGCAGATCCCTCAGATATACTCACAGCCAGCAGCTGAGGCCAGAACAGAGCTCAGGTTTTAGCCATGACAATACCTGTTTCTCCAACTCCTGGCACCCAGGAGGGCTTCTCAGACCCACATCATATCACAGGACCTTCACAGCTCTTCCCAAGGTAGGTGGGAAAGAGAAGATCGCCTACCAGGTTACCAGCTTGCCTGAGGTCCCTCCACTAAGAGGCCGGATTCTAAGGTCCCCCTTGAACCCCTCCAACCAAGTCCACTCAGCACAAGCCACTCGCTGCTCAGCAGGAACACTTGGGTGGATGAGGCCTCAGCCCTTGTCAAGCGTGAAATCCTCACAGTGAGCCTGAGAATGAGGTAGAATTGTTATCCTCGTTTTACAGGTGAGGGTACTAAGACCCTAGAGAGGTTGAGCCATTTATGAGAGTCACGCACCAGGAAGTGGGGCCTCGGAGTTTCCCCAGGGCTCAGGCTGTCCAGGATGCTGTCTCTTTAAACAGCAGAGCCAACTGTGCGACATCTCTGCACCAGACCCCTCTTTCCCAGCGGAGCTGCAGGCCAGGAGACCTGCAGGGGCACGTGGAGGCACACACACCTGCAGCCCCGTCCCCCCCACCCCCGACGCCCGCCCACGCCCACAACCAGCGTTCCCCAGGCTCCCAGGAGCTAATTACATCACAGGAAATCGCAGTGTGAGTCTCATATCATCGGAGATGTCCCAAGCGGATGGTCCGAGACAGAACACATGTGGCAGAGGCGCTGGCCAGGCCCAGCTGCAGCAGATGTCCGCCATAGCTGGAGGGCAGCCAGACAGCGGCCCACGTGTAGCTAGTCCGGAGCGCCTCCCCACACCCCCCGTGGCCAGGGGTCTGCAAACAGTCGGAACTCAGGCCTTCAGGCTTCTCCACTTCCAAGCGCCAGCCAGCCTGCTGCACAAGGTGCAATGTTTCCTGAGTGCTCCACGAGGTCACCGTGAGCCTTAGCGAACTGAGCCTCTGCGTGTCAAGGCATCACACAGTGCCCAGCAGGAAGGCGAAGGGACCGGTGTCCATGACAACAGGAAATCTGGCCTCTGCCCTGCTGAGGCGGGGGACACGGTCTGCCAAGCAAGGACCACTGGAGTGTATGGGCCAAACAGGTGAGTCTCTGCCTCTCTTAGGAGAGAGGTAGCAGCGACCAAGTCAATAGGGAAGATTGCTAGCTGACAGCGACCAAGTCAATAGGGAAGATTGCTAGCTGACTGTGACAAGCAGACCAGGTGAAGGGGACAGGTAGGGCAAGGATGGCGGGAGTGCTCAGGGAGTTCCCCTCTGGAGAGAGACACTGAGCTGAGCAGAAGAGAAGTAAGATGACCCGGCAGAAAGAAAAAAAAGTACAGGGACCCCAGGCAGCAAAGGGCTAGAAGGATGGGCCAGCAGTGCGGTCCCAAGGAAGGAGCCGGGGGTCCTGGAGCCCACAAAGGGCCCTGGGGGCCATCGGAAGGAACCGGCATTCTCTAGCAACAGGAAGCCACTGGGGGGCTGGGCACGTAGGAGTGGTAGGATCTGAAGGTGCAGGTTAGGAGTGGGAGGGGCTCAAGGGAGAGAGGCTTCTGGTCCAGCATTGAGATAGTGAGGATCCATGACCGGGATGAGGGTGGAGAGAAGGGAGGGGCCTATGGGGTGGGCTCCGTGCTGCTCCCCTGCTGGCAAGGAGGCAGAAGTGGGGAGTGCAGTCTAGGCGAGAGCAAGAAGGGAGCAGCTTAATGCAGGGAATTACGATGGAAAGAGAAAGGAGAGGTTGGGGGGGGGGATCAGAATCAGACAATCACAAAAGTTGAGTGAAAAAGGCTTCTATGGTTTTCAGTCTCCTGCAGTGAGACGAGAGGCAGAATTGGCCCCCAACCTCCCGTCTGCTATAACCCATCCCTCTATAACCCCAAAGCTCCTCCGGAGGAACCACTAGGCTCCACGGGACACGCTTTGGAAATGCTGGTGTAGGCCAGCACTGTTGGTTTGGAATTCCCCTGCCACAGTGTCCAGGGAGGGAGGGGAAGGGAGTAGCCCAGACCACAGTGAGTTCGAGGTAGAGCAAGGGCTATCCTAGGACAGCGGCGGCCAACCCAGGGCTTCCCCTTTACCCACGAGAGTTGACTCTCATTCCTGGAGCCTCCCTCACTAACACCTGACCTGAAGTGTCTCCCCTCCCTTCCCCTCCCTCTCAGTGGTCCCTGGGTGTGTCACCAGCTTCAGGGGCTTCTCCTCTCTCCCTCTAAGTCAGAGATCCGGGAGACAGGTGGAGAGGCAGCCCTAGAAGAGTGTATCAGTGGATGTGGGAGAGGCCTAACCCTTAGGTCTCCAACCAAGTGACATTTCATCTCTGGACAAGCACCCCCACACACATGTTCACCTCTCAGCCTTGAGGCCCCAAGGCCACTTCCCCAAGGTCAAAGTAGACAGGGATAACGCAGGCTTGGCGATCCCCACAGAACTCCGGGAAGGGCAGAGCTGGCTGGCTCCCTGCCACCCGCCACCATGCCTGGGAGGCTCACATCGAGCTGACCTCCCAGCAGGAATCCCTACAGGAACATTCCTGAGCCCAGGGCAGGTCAGACCTGGAGGTCATGCCACCTGAGGAATTCTCAAAAGATAAGGAGGAGGCTCTGCCTTCTTCCCCCTGGTTGTGCACCTGCCCCAGCTATGACACCATCAGCATCGACTCCTAGTCTCCTGAGCAGCCCACATCCACTTGTCTGACCAACCTCAGCCACTGAAGGACTGAGGACCCCAGGTCCTGCCCCTGCCCAAGTGCATGGAGGCATCCAGCAACCCCTCACTCTGGGCAATCCCTAGAGCCAGGACAGAAGAGGCAGAAATGGGGCAACTCCTGTTGGCCCCCCACTGCTCCCCCTGGGCCCAGGGCATGGAGGCCTCTTTGAGGACAGAGATGTGATCTCCATGAAGCAGATCTCAGGGCCCTGACCCTCCTATCTCCCTCTGACCTACCCCACCCCTAGCGATGCAGTGACTTGCTAATCTGGGTGTCTGTGAGGATCCTGGCGCTGTCCCAGGAGACAGGTTGGCCCCACCTCTGGTGCACCTGAGGGGAAATCAGGGCCCAGAAACGAAAGCACTATCCAATCAGGCTTTATCTCCTAGATTCTAGGATCCTTGCCAGGACCTCATGGGTCCCATTCCTTGGTCAGAAGCCAAATTGGGCCTCAGTCACTCACCCACAGGACCTCTGGAAGCCCAGGATATGCAGTTTTCTGACCCACACTTAGATATGTCTTTCCCCTCTGCTCCAGGTCCTGGTTCTACCCCTAAGTGTACCCAGAACCATCCATGCCTCTCTCCTCACAGGCCTAGGACCTACCATGTTGTTGGAAGCCTCCATCATAGTACATGCCTTCCCGTTCTCCCTCCCAGCCTTTGACCATCCTCCTATAGCCAGGTCCCAGACCTTACCTGAGGGCCTAAGAGCCACAGGCAAGACACTTTTAACTCCCTGTGCTATGTGGCACTGTCTGAACAGATTCCAGATGGGGACTCTAGCATCTGGAGAGACTCCTATTGCTCCCCCTACACTGACCTCTTTCCTTGTCCCAGAGACTTCAGTGGTTCTGCTTTTGTATGGCAAGAGAGCCCAGGAAGGGTCAGGCAGGGTAGACACTGGGCCTGTGGGATCTTCATTCTCCTGGTCAGCTAAGAAATGCTCCACTCACTAATCCAGGCCTGTGTCCCTCCCTCTCTCTCCTCCTGTGTTCTCTTCCTCTCCCCATCCCCTTCCTTTCCCACCTTTCCTGTGAGGACACTGCAGGTATCAGGCCTGGCCCCCCAGGCAGGCTCTCAGCAGCTCAGAGCTAGCACTCTATATGACAAAACTTTGCGTGCCATCAGAGGTGGTTCCTGGCAGGAGGGATTTGGGCTGGGGTCCCACAGCTTCCACAGCCCACCCCCACCTGCTCTGCCAGGCCTGGCAGGGGCCCCCCAAGCAGCCCAAGGCCCAGATCAGTCCCAGGATTTTCCTTCCCGATCCACGAACGCATGGCCCTTCTGAGGTGACTGAGGATGACGATGACTAATTGTGTCAGCAGTTGGTCCTAACCGGAACTTTGCCCCAATTAAAATGGAAACGCTCCCTGTGATTTGCAGGCGGGAGCTGGAGTGGAGGGTGTGGGGATGTTTACATGGATTTGTAAGGATGCTGCCTGAAACGGGTCCGTGGGATAAAAGCAATTTATCTCAGCGAGTCAGGGCCTGCGGGGTGATTTAATTAAGGCCAAATCAGCCACAGTGTCTGGCTCTCCAGTGCCCAGCATCACTGGGTGGCGGTATTTAACGGGCCCTCTGTCCGGCTTCTCCAGGACTGAGAAGGTCGGAATGGTCTCCTGGGCTGTGCGGGTGCTCCCTGCTTGCCAGGCCCGAGTCCAGGACCTTGTATGTGGACTGCGTCCCAGGCTCAGTGGGGAAGACCGAGACACCTGCAGTGGGGAGGGTCAGCCCCCTACAGTCAGCTCTCTAGGGCTTCCCGAAGGGGTGCTCGTTACACCTCACCCCGCAGCCAGGTCTGCAGCAGCGCTGAGGGCCTATGACATCACACAGCCAGTAAACAGCGGATCCCCGACCCACACCCCAGTCAGGGGGACTGTGACACAATGGTCCAGGGCTGGGACTAGGCAAGACTCAGAGCAAAGTCACCTCCTCAGAAATGTGGGTGACAACTGAGAGAAAGAATATTCTGCGGGCCTCAGGTGGGCCTGGCTGGGGATGCCTCGGGAAGGATGTCATCTTTGAGATAGGTCCTAAACAGGAATTGTGCTTCTTAATAATGGTGCCCACCAGGAGCCTTCTCACTCCTGGAAGACGCAGACACAAAGACACAAGGGAGAGGAAAGGACACAGCTTACTAATGACCAGGACACACTGACGCAAAATGCAGCTGATGGAGCCGGACGGGAGACCTGCTTAGAGGGTGGGGGGCTGCCATCCCTCCCTCTCAGGAAAGAAGGAGAGGGGAGAGGCTGGTTTCCCTGCCGTCTTGCCTGTTCTTGCTGTGTGGGCCTTGCCGCTCAGGGGCGCTGGGGGCCAGAGGCAGAGGGCATAAGCTCTGTGCAAACATCCTGCCTCCTCCCCAGGATACTTTCTTTAATAAAAGCCCTGGAAATGTCAGCTAGTCTAAACAAATAGCCAAGTTTGATGGGGGATGAGCAGCCCGCATCCAGGCGCCTCCAGGGCCTGCTTTCCTAGGTGGCTTTGGAAGACTGTGCCAGCAGGAAATGTGGATTCCTTCCTGTTGGGGTGAGCATTTAGGATCATGACAACTGAGCCCTGAGAGGCAGGGCTTGCAAGGTCCCTGGGGAGGAAGGGGCAGGCGGACCTGGGGGGACTAGCCGTTAAGAGCCAGGCTCCCATCAGGTGGGAGGTCCCTCTTGAAGACCCTCAGGCAGGGCTGACTGAGGCCTTGGGGCAAAGGGATAGCACAGACAGGCACCTCTCAGGCCTGGTGTCCCTTCCTCCCTCCTCTCCTCTCCTGTGCAGTCTACTTCCTAGAACTGCATCTGCCTTCTTATCCATTATGCAGAGCTCTGTGTTAGGGGGAGTCTTTTGATCCTCAACGCCCACTGAATGGGGGAGAAGGAGACCCAGAAGGAGGAGGTAACTTACAGCCAGCGCCTGACTAACTCGGGCCTAGGCCCAGCTGGGAGCTGCAGAAGCAGCTGCTAACTCAGCCCCCAACAGCAATCAGGCAGCCTAACCCATTCAGGGTTCAAGGTGTCCCTGAGATCTGGCTGCAAACAGCATGTTCATTCCATGACACACTGGTCCAGCTGCAGCCATGAGCAGGGTGGGCATGCAGGCTGATGGCAGTCTGGAAAGTTTTCCAGGGTGCTGGGCCCTGTGTGGGTTCAGACGGCCTCTGTGGATTGTGGCCTGGTAGGAACCACTTGCAAGGACTGCCACCAAGACAGCACTGGCTCAGGAGCGTGAGGCCCTGAGAGTAAGGCTTAGGCGGATAGTGGACCACGTTTAGGGCAGTGCTGAAGGCCATCCACATGGCCTTGGGGCCTCGTTGCAGAACCCACCTCCCCATCCCTGAGGACAGTGGTCAAGCCCACCACAGGCAAGGCTACCAAGGCTGTGTAGGTGGACAAGGAGCGAGGACCAAAGGCAGTAGCGGGCTCCCCAACCAAGGCTGGGCCTCCAGGGTGGCCATACAGGGAGAGGGGCAGGGCTCTCTAGTCCTGTATCTCAGCTCTGCCCCTCTGGCCCCGGCAGGGGGACCTTGAGCAATAAGTCAGGGAGCCACGCAGATTCCCTGTTTCCTCCTCTGTGGAGCTGGGGAATGGTTTCCACCCCACGTGCTGTAAGGAGAGTGGGCGCCAGGTGCAGGGTGGAGAATTCCATCAGCAGAGGTTGGTCCCCCTCCTCAGGGTCCCTCAGAAGGGGCTGCCAAGACAGGCTCTTCTCACCGCTGAGGACTCTAGTCATGGGACTCTGGGAGGGGAATCCAATGTGGCAGATGGTATTTTCCAAAAATGACCACAAAAATAATTCCAGTCCCACATACTCTCTCAGAACCTGCCACTGTGCCCTACCAACAGGGTGTCTGTTTCCTCTGCCATGGAACACAGGGTGAGGTGTGGGGTTGACCTTGATGGCTGCCTGGATGAACAGAATTCTCTAGAAGTGACACCAAGTGAAATCAGAGACCAGGACAGACAAAGCAATTTGTTTTCCGCCCAGTTCTCTCTCTCTCAGGAGTTTCACCCTTGATGGCCTCCATGTTGTGAGAAACCCCAGACCTCCTAAGGGGCACACGGAAGTGGTCAGGCTGGCAGGACCCCAGTACAGGTCCCAGCAACAGCATCCATGGCCAGACCTGGGAGCCCCAAATCTTCAGATCATTCCAGCTGCCCCAGTTGACTTGAGTAGGGCAGAGATGAACTGTCCCCACCACACTCTGGCCAATTTGCTGTTTTGTGAACTCAATCAACATTGTCATTTAAGCCACTTCTCCGTGGGGTGATTGGGTATGTAGTAAGAAATCATAGAGCAACAGCATTCTGGGGCTGGACCTTTTCTCCTGAACTCACTGAGCCGGGACGTCAGCATGGGAGGCTGATGTCAATGTCACCCACTCCGTCTCTCGCCAAAGGAACCTGGGAGCCCCTGACCCGTGAGGCCTGTGTCAGGAGACAAGGCCCCAGCTACCTCTCTGACCCTCCTAGCCCAAAGCCCTGGGACAAGGCCCCGCTTGTAGTCTAGAGTTCTTTAACCCTCAGAAATACAGCCCCACCTGTCGCGAGCGGGAGGCAGTGTCACTCACGGTTCATCCTGTTTCACCTAACCCACAGGAGAACTCTGTGCAGCCAGGACTGTGATTTTTCACAGGACGAAACTGAGGCTGCAGGATCAACCACATCCCTTTTCTAATGTGTCCCCATGTGACCTTGGAAGAGGCACACTGGGGAATGATTTAAAAGCCGCTGCTCTCAATCACCAGCATGCCAGCCGGGGCCCCCCATCGCTGGGGCAAAGCAGCAACTCTCAGCTACAGGCGCCCCCATCAATCAATATTTTTAATTACTTACATGATTGACTAATAAAATTCTCCACTGACTAATTGATTTTTTTGATTAAGCGGGAGCCTCTGTTTTTATTAAAAGGCTACTTAGATGATTTTTTTCCCCCCACTAAATGGGAGGTTGTATGTCTTTTGGTCATTTTGGAAGAAGAAAAATGGGAGGGAGAAAGACCAAGGGGAGACCTGGAGGCGAAGATTACAGGCCCAAACCAGAGGGCCTTGTGATAAATAAATCGACAGCCCTGCCCACCATCTGCCGGGTCGAACATCCGGAGGCCCCAGCGGTGGGCTAAGCGCTGGCCGGGGGGATCCTCGGAGTTGGGCAGGCGGCCCCAGAAGCACACTTTACCTAAGCCAGGCTTAGCCAGAACAGCTTCCAGTTTTGTTTAAAGTGAACCACAAACTTGCCTTTGCATTTTAAGTAAAGTATTGGTGTTTAAATTACAGAAGTAACTCATTCTTCCTGCACAAGTTTGAAAAGACTAGCAAATCGAACAAAACAATGAAGCAGTCTCTCAACTTTGGGCCGTGGCCTGACAGGGCAGCTGATGCAGGCACTGTGAGAAAGACCCTCCAGGCCAGTTGTGCTCTCCCAGGGGTCCGAGGCCTCAGAGAACTGTCACCATAGAAACCACCATTCCTGGGGCCCAGGGAAAGCTGCTCAGGGCCACCACATCAATGGACTTTGTGTTTTTTTGCTTAGGACACATTTAAAACTGTGTTTTAAAATGGATCCAGGGGCCTTGTCCTGCTGAGGAGCCTTTGCCTGTGACCTGTCCTTGTCTTCCCTGGGCAGTGTCCATAAAGTGTCCATAAAGTGAGGACCTTAGTATGGATGGTTAGAGAGAGAGAGGATGGTCATTTGGTGAAGGAGGGACAGGGAACAGAGAGCAGGGCTAGGCCTTGGAGAAGGACACCCACCGTGGCTTTGGGATGCCCCTTCCCTCTCTAGGCCTCAGGTACCTCACCTGGATCTCAGTGCTTCTGTGCGGGGTCTCCAGGGCCTGGACACTCCCAGGTCTCAGCTGTGGGGACACACTTGCGATGCGGAGGGGGCTACTCTAGCTCAGGTCCTGGCCCCAGGCCCACCCCCCACTCATCACATCCAAAGTCACTACCACCCCACTTGTCCTGCTCCCACTACCACCTCATCTGTGTTAACTGCTATATACCCAGCAACCAGAACAGTGGACAGCACAGGATGACTCTGTGACTAGGTGACAAGTGAGTGCTTAGTAAAACCACCTTACTCTGAACACCCATTCCTTCCGAGCTGACCGTGGAGCCGTAAGATGATGATCCAGGCATCTAACCCCTTAGTATGGTCATGGTGGAGATACAGAATGGTGGGTGATGGTGTCCCCTCTGCCCCTGCCAGCCCTGTGCACCAAGGTCCCTGTGACGGCCTCATGGGCAGAGGTGGGGATGACCACCCTGAGGTTGTGTCCCACCTAACAAGTGCCCAGGGGACCTGTCCTCAGCTGGATGTGAAGCCCCTAGACCCGTGCAGGGCCCAGAGACTCTCAAGTCTACTGCTGTGCCTGGGGGACCCAGATGTCTTTGGGACCTAACTCTACTTTAAATAAAATGAAATTCACTGTTATTGTTGTTTTCTTATACAAAAGTAACACCTGCTCAAAGACAAAAACAGGAAGAGGTCCTTTGTCCTCCTTCCCTAAGAGCTAATGACATGGGAAGGAAAAGTGGGGGCATTTCAGGGATGCGAAGACCAAGGAGAGTGCCAGGCATTCCTCCCTGAATCTCTGTATGCCAGGGGACACATTCACATCCAGGTCCCCTTGATCACCCTGGGGCTGGTTACCCTCAATGCAGTGAGTCACTCTCTCCTGGAAGTGTTTCCCTCCCTGGCCAGGACCAGAGAAGCTGCAGCTGGTGGCCACCAGGGGGTCCCAGCCCGTGGAGAAGGCCCCGGAGTCTCACCTCACCTGTCCCCCAGTTCCAGCTTCTGGTCCCCTGACTGGCTCTGCCCTCATCCTGATGGGTGGACTTTGGAATGTCCCGGGATTCTCAGTTCTCGATACTCTTCTCTCTCATACTCTTTCCTCAGTGATGTCCTCTGAGCTGTGGTTTCAGCCTCTGTGTGTCGATGTCGCCCATGAAGATCACTCTGACTCTCTCGAAGGCACCTCAAGGGTAAGTTGAACCAGCTTCTGATGTATCCCCAACATTCACACCAGTCCCTCCAGATCTTCTACCCATTATAGTAGGTGGTAATCTCGTCCTTCTAGGTGTTCAATCAAAAGCTCTGGGAGCTCAGTGACTGTGACTCTGCTGTTGTCCTTCACCCTCCCTCAGCAAACCGTCCAAACCCACAGGGTCCCCAGCCATGCCGCTCCCTGACTAGACCACTGTAACTTCTCTGAACTGGTGTCCTGCCCTCTTGGCCCCTGGCCAATGACAACTGTTAACTCTGTGATCCGGAGAAAGCAGAGGCTGCTCTTGAACTCCTGACTCACCAGCTTTTGCGCTCCCCACCCTCCTCCCTCTAACGGAAACCCATCACCTTTGCCATGGCCTTCAATACCCACGGAACCTGGGCCCTGCCTCCTCGTCAGCTGTGTCTCCCAAATCTTCCTGCTCCTTGTGCTCCAGGCACAGTGACCTCCCTGAGGCTCATGGAGCCCACCTTTCATGTTGGTTCAGACCCTCAAACCAGGGCTCAAGGCAAGGACTTGGAGCACATGGTTGATCTGGAAGGTGATGCCAGGAGGCAGAACTAGAGGGGAAAAGCTAATTAAGGGGTATGTATGTCATCGATGGTAGCTGGGGGGTCCAGGGACCCCCTGAGAAGCTCTCAGAACCATCCCCTTGGAGGATATGCAGCTGGGGCATCGTCCATGCTCCTGCCCTACCACAGAAAGGTCACTGCAGCTTTGCCTCCCCATGCTCTGAGTCTGCCTTAGGAAGACCCCAAGGCAGGGCTCGAGGGGGACACTATAGTGTGGGGGTGAGTCTGAGCACACAGAACTGTCTCCTATAGGTGTGAATGAAGACAGACAGGCCAAGGGCTGGACCAGGGACATCTGAGATCTTTCCTGTCTGAGTGTGGTCTCAGGGCCTGGCCCAGAATGTCCTTATTCCCCGGTGACCCGCTCCTCACTCCTGATCCCTACTTGAATCATCTTACCCAGAGCCATCCCCAAGCCCCTATCAATGGAGAAGCCCAGGGCTACCACTCTCCATCCTCAAGATTCTGCACTAATAGGGATATGAGAGCAGCTCTTATCACCTCCTGATATAGTTTATATTTATCAGTTTAATTACCAGCCTCACTCACCAGCTCCCCAGAGTGAGAATGGCTCTGCTCTGTTTTGTTTACTATCCCAGTGCCTAGAGCAGATCTACACACAAGAGACACTCAATATATCCCTTTTGTTGGACAAGTGAATGAATTTCAGCCAGATGAAAAATGTGTCCAAAGGAAAGATGTAGAATAAGGGAAACCGCGCTAGTGACATTTAAGTAATTTGTAGGCATTTATTATGGAAAAAATTCAAACATGCAAAGTAAATAGAATAGTACAATGAACTCCCATGTACCGTCACCTAGTTTCAACAGTTATCAGCCTTTTGTCATTCCTACACCATCTATAACTCCAACAACCCCTCACTCTATTCAATTACTATTTTATAGGTAAAATGTGCATATATCTTATAGACATAAATGAAGACCACACAGATGAGAAAAACGAGTTATTTATTCTGAACTTGCTATAGCAAGGGGGTCAGCCATGGTCACTTGTGTGTCAGCAGTGACTCAAAGGCAAGCAGATGAGTGGGAAAACTTCACAGTGGAAAAAAGAGAAGGCTTCAGGTATACCCTGCTTGGAGGCTGTTGGCCCAAGGAAGCTGTAGGTGAGCTAAAGGTAAGCAAGGCGTCCTATGTGATTGGTTAGGGGAGCACATTTGGCTTCCTCTGGTTGCCCCTAAGTTGTAAGTGGGAACCAAAATTAGGGAAGCTATGTGTTATTAGTCAAAGCCTTGCCATTTTGGGTCAATTGTTATTGAAGTTACTGTTTAGCTTCCTAGATTGTTACTAGAGATAGCAATCCGTCTTCATATAAGTCTGACTCATAGCAGATTGGCTTTCTGGGCTGATTATTGCAGATAAGGGCTTGGTTTCCCGGTCAGGTTGCTGCAGGTTGTGGGTCAGAGTTCTATTTTTATATACAGTCTGGTCATTGTCTATTTGCATATTCAGTTTCTCAATTGAGATATACAAATATTAGCTATGTAATTTTGATAAACGGGTATACCCATGTCACACATACTCCTGACATAATATAGAACAAGATTTAAGTTGTTTTTAATTGCTAAAAAAATATGAAACTTAGTAGATGTTCAGTTAATTCTGGGTACATGAAAGGAGTATGAATGAATGAATGAAATTTAAATCCTAGATTGTTGCAGTATGGGAGGTTGCAAGAGGGAGAAGAGGAGAGTAGAAGCATACCAGAATCCTTGTCTCTTGATAGAGGAAATATGGTGTTGATTAAATCTAGATTTGATAGAAAATATATAAATTTAAATATTTGTATACATTTTAAGAATAACTACTAGAAAAATAAAAGTTGAATGGGTAGCTTTCACCATTCAAACAAAGATAACTTAATTCAGTTGTTTCTTTGAATAGTTTTTGAGGTCTTACTATGTCCTGGGCACTGTTTTACATATTGAAGTACAACAAAGAACATACAGACAAAACTCCTGCCCTCATGGAGCTCACATCCTTGTGAGAAAAATGAAAATAATCAAAATAAACAAGTCAATCCATAACATATTAGCCAGTGATAAATGCTATGGAAATAAAGCAGGAAAGGGATGAAGAAGTCCCAGAGGTGGTTTGCAGTTTTATTTTTATTTTATTTTAGATTTTGTTTATTTATTTTAGAGAAAGAGAGAGTACACACAAGTGGGGGGAGGGGCAGAGGGAGAGGGAGAGATCTCAAGCAGACTCCCCACTGAGTATGGATCCCATGATCCTGAGATCATGACCTGAGCCAAAATCAAGAGTTGGATGCTTAAAAACCGACTGAGCCACCCAGGTGTCCAGTTTGCAGTTTTAAACAGAATAGTCAGGAAAGGCCTCCATATGAGTAGATACCAAAGGAACTGAGGCAGCAAATTATGTGGCTCGAAGGAAAGAGAATCCCAGACTGAAAGGGCAAAACCTCTGTGGTGAGGCTTTGACTATTGCAGCAAGGAGGCCAATGTGGCTAAAATGGAGTGGGTGAGGAGGGTAGCAGAGAACATTTGGTGAAAGAGAAAACAGAGGTGCCAGGATTTGCTGGCAAATTGGATAAGGAGCATATGGTAGGTAGATCTGAGATGGCCCCCAGTGATCCCTGTGTCTAGTGCAATCCCTGCCCCTTGAGTGTAGGCTCAACTTAGTGACTCACTTCTAGAGAATAGAACACAGCAGAAGTTATGATATGTTACTTCCAGGGTTAGATTATAAAAAGACAGTGGCTTCTGTCTTGATTATTCTCACTTCTGACATCAGAACACTCAGGGCAGTTATGGAAAAGTCTGAGTGGTAAGAAATTGAAATCTCTGGCAAGCAGCCAGCGAAGAGCTAAGACCTGCCTCATGGGTCAGCTCAGAAATGGATCCTCATCCAGTTGAGCCTTCAGATGAGACTGCAGCCCCAACAAACAGCTTAACTGCATCTTCATGAGAGACTTTGAGCCAGAACTTCCCAATTAAGCCACTCCTGCCCCAACAGAAATTATAGCATGTAAATGTTTGTTATTTTAAGCTGCTTAATTTGGGGGTAATTTGTTACATAGAAATAGGTATTTAATACAGTCTGTGTGATTTGACCACCTGAACAAATGGAGATCATTGGTACTCTTGACTGGAACAGTTCGAATAGGACCATGGGGAAGAAAGCAAATGTTATTACTTTGAGTAATCTTGCTCTACTGGGAAAAACAATAGTTGGATTTTAGCTAGAAGTCTAAAAGAGGTCAAGATGGGGTTTGTTTTTTAGGGTAAGAGAAATTATTTTCTATTTGTATGATTTTATACGAAGTATCCAGTGGAAATGGAAAAATTGATGATGCAGGAGAGATTAATTGGAGTAACATCCTAAGTAGATATAAAATGTTGAGGTCTAGGGAACAAGGAGTCTCACTAGGAACAAAGATAGTTTATCCATTGAAGCAAATGCAGAGGATATTAGAACCAGACACCAGTAGGTGGGTAGAGGTGAATGGAGCTAGTGGACATCACGTATTGCTTCTGCTTTCTCTGTAAAATATAAGTATACATAAAGCAAGATATGCAGTATCTGCTGAGAACATGGCACTTCAAGTAGAGAAGAGAAGTTATTAAACAGCTATCTGGGAGAATGGGGGAGGGAATGAAGGAGAGACTAGAGTGTGACTGCCAAGCAACTCTGTGAACCCCTTGAAGTTGATGACTATGGATCTGAAGTGAAATTAGCTGCATGGTCATGGATTTTTCTCCAGTTTGTTAAGGTTGTGGGCACAGATACAGGCAGACAGGATAGGTTTCACCAGGATGGGTCATGGGCAAGGGCATAAAAGGGAAATGAATAGTGAAGGGACAGTAAAAAATTGGTAAGCTCAGTGGATTTTAGGTTCTGGTGAGTTTGAACAAAAACTGTTAAAAAAAAAAGAAGGAGAAGAAGAAGAGTGGGGGAAAGGAAATAAGAAAGCATAATAATAATGAGAAAACCTAAAATAAGATGGCAGGAGTAAGTCAAATCATATCAGACTTCACAGTAAATCCAAGTGGGTCAAATTCTACTATTGAAAAATGGACTCAGACTGGGCAAAAACATGTTCCATCTATACACTGTTTACAAGACACAGGCACAAAATATATTACATGAAAGATTTAGAATATAGAAAGAGGAAAAAATATACTAGATAAATGTTACCAAAAATGTGGGCATTCATGTAGAAATTTTAGGCAAAATAAAAATCAAGGTAAAAAGCATTAAAAGGGATTAAGAGTTATAATTCATATTCATGAAAATTACAATCTACCGGGAAAGTGTGATAGTCATAAATGTTTATGTAGATAATAATTTAGTTTCATAGTTTCTTTAACTGAAAGACACAGAGAAATTGTGAAATTTACAATCACAGTGGGAAATTTTAGGACATATTTTTCAGAAGTCAGAACATAAGAGACACCAAAGAGAAAAAAATGCAAAAATCTTGAATTACTATAAACTTAACCACAAATGTGATAAACTTTTACCAAAAACAGAGAATTCATATTTGCTTTAACCACAGGTACCACATATTAATCCTCCAAAAATTTCCATTGAATTCCAAAAATCAATATTCCTAGGACTACTATTTATAGCAATGAAATAAAAGTTGAAATTTAATAATGAGGGAATTAAGCTCCAAAGTCTACCAACTTCAAAATATTTTTAAAAGCTTTCTATGTAACTCTTGAATTATGTAATGACAGATATTGTTACAAAACAATGTCATTTGTATTTAAACTCCCTTAAAACATTGCCGCATGTAATTTATGAGTATATATGCCTGTCCTAATTGAGCTGACAAAAATCTGAAAATGTGCTATTATTCCTCCCAGTGAGTACAAATCAAAGCCCTGGACATTAAATATAAAACTAGTATAAGAAGACTCAAAACAGTGGAGTGAGGAAGACAAACTGGCTAGTCACCTCAGGCCCCAAGGAACAATAGTGGTAGTTTTTCTGGATTTTCTTTTGCCTCATATATCCCAGACTTGGAGCTAAAGAGTCAGCAACCTAGAAAGCCCAAAGAGCACAGACCAAAAAAGCTCCCACAAAAGGTGCTTAGTCTAGCCCAAGGACAGGAAAGAAGTAGCCCACTACGAGAGAAAACTTTAGACAATCCCTGTTCTCTTCCAACCAGACATCACAGAAAAGAACTGTGACCTCAACCACCCCCGCTCCAGCAAAGACCTAGACTTCTACCAACATCAGAGAAGACCAAGTGTGATGCTGAGGTCTTCCAACCCCATTAGCTATGCCAGTGAGGACCATACAGAAGCCAGAACTCCCACTCCCACCCAGCCCCCACAAGGATTCTCACTTCAGGTGTCAACAGAGGCTGAGTGAGGAATCTGAGCTTCTAATTCTACCAGGTTGTGAGGAGGAGCTGCCCCCCACCCCACAATTTCCTTACTAAAGTAGTGGCAGAAAGACCCAAGTAAAACAGAATGTTTGAATAAGATCCAGAATTTTACAACATAATATGAAAATGTCCAGGTTTCTACAGAGAATTACTAGTCATACCAAGAACCAGGGAAATCTCAAACTAAATGAAAACAGACATTCAACAGATGCTGACAGCTAGATGACAGAGATGTTGGAATGATCTGGCAAAGATTTCAAAGCAGCCATCATAAAAATGAGTCAACAAGCAATTACAAATATGCTTGAAACAAGTGGAAAAACAGAAAGTCTCAACAAAGAACTAGAAGATATAATAAAGACCAAAATGAAATTTTAGAACAGAAAAATACAATAAGTGAAATAAGTGGATAGCCTTAATAAAATGAAGAGGACAGAGGAAAGAATCAGTGAACTGGAAGTTAAAATAGAAGTTACCCAACCTGAACAACAGAGAGAAAATAAAACAGAGCCTCAGGGACCTGGGAGACTATAACAAAAGATCTAACATTCATGTCATTCAAGTCCCAGAAGGAAAAGAGAAAGAGGGTAGGCTGAAAAAGTATACAAAAATAAAACAGGGGCTGAAAACTTATCAAATTTGGCAAAAAGGATAAACCCGCAGACCCAAGGTGAGTAACCCAACAGAATAAAAACAGAGGAATCCATGTCAAGACACATGATAATTAAATTTTTGAGACATGCAAAGAAAAAAAGATCTTGAAAACAGAGAGAAATATCCCCTTCAAACGACAGTGCATTCCTCCTCAGAACCATATAAATGAGCAGGAAGTGAGCACAGTACTCTTCAGATGCTGAAAGAAAAGAACTACCAACACAGAATCACCCAGTGAAAAAATGATTCTTACTCTTGTTCTCAATCTCTGATGAAGGAAAACTACTAGAGAATTCATCAGCAGCAGAACAACCCTAGAAGAATGACTAAAGGAATTTTTATAAACAGAAAATAAGCAATAAAAGAAGAACCTTGGAATATCGGGAAAGTGGTAAACAAAAATATCAGTAAACACAATAGAGTTTCCTTCTCTTGAGTTTATTAAATGAAGTTTGATTGCTGAAACAACAACAAAAAATTTGAATCTAGTTCTAAATGTATGAGTAGGAAATATTTCAGGCAATATTATATATGAAAGAAGGGAAGTAAACAAAGGTGAGATTTCTATACTTCATTCAAACTGGCAAAACAGTAATACCAGTAGAAGATGATAGGTTATGTATATGTACTGTAATACCAAAAGAAACCACTAAAAAAGCTATACAAAGGGATATACTCAAAAACACTAGTCATACATCAATATGAATTCTAAAAAATGTCCAAATAATCCAAGAAACTCAAGAAAAATAAAACAAAAAATTTAAAGCAGAAAACAAAAAAATAGAATGGAAGACGTAAGCCATAACATGTCAATAATTACATTAAATGCAAACAGTAGTGATATGTGACCCAAACAACAGAAATTGACAGAGTGGACTTTAAAATATGACCCAGCTATATGTCATTTGCAAGGAGCTCACTTCAAATATAATGATATAGGCAGTATGAAAATAAAAAGACATACCACATAAGCTTTGATCAAAAGGAAGTAGTAATGGCTATATTAATATCAACTAAAGTATTCTTCAGAGAAATGAAAATTACCAAAGATGTAGAAAGACATTACATAATAATACAGTCAATCCATTAGAAAGGTATAGCAACACTAAATGTATACACACCAAACAACAGAGTTACAAAATACATGAAGCAAAATCTAATAGAACTGAAAGGAGAAATAGACAAATCCACAATTATAGTTGGAGACTTCAACACTCCTCTTTTAACAAGTCATAGAACTACTAGACAGAAGATTAGCAAGGATATAGAAACAGAATACTAGCAAGGATATAGAACTCAACAACACCATCAGCCAACAAGATCATATTGGCATTTATAGAACACTCTAACAACAGCAGAACACACACTTTTTTTAAGTTCCTGTGGAACATATACCAAATACATCATATCCTAAACAATAAAACAAATCTCAATAAATTTAAAGGAATTGAAATCCTACAGTATTTTCTATGACCACAATGGAATGAAACTAAAAATCAGTAACAGAAAGACAACAGAAACATCTAGAAACATTAGGAAGCAAAACAACTTCATTCTAACTAATCCATAGGTCAAGGAAGAAGTCTCAAGGGAAATGAGAAAAATACACTAAAGTGAGTGAAAATAAAACCATAACCTATCAAAATTTGTGGGACACAGCTACAGTAGTGATGAGAGAGAAATTACACCAAATGCATGTGTAATAGAAAAAAGTTCAAATAGATTATCTGAACTCCCTCCTTGTATTAGTTTATTAGGGCTGCCATAGCAAATACCATAGACTGAGTGGCTTCTGGGGCCTCTCTCCATAGCTTACAAATGACTGCTTTCTCACTATGTCCCTTTGTCTGTGTGTGCCTGTGTCCTAACCTTCTCTTCTTACATAACCACCAGTCATATTGAATTAAAGTGCCATCCATGTGACCTCATTTTACCTTAATTACTTCTTTGAAGTCCCTATTTCCAAATACAGTCACATTCTGAAGTACTCAGATTTAGGACTTCAACATATGAATTTGTGGGGGAAAACATAATTAGCCCATAACACTTCTCAAAAACCTAGAAAAAGAATAGCAAAATAATTGCAAAACAAGCAGAATGAAGGAAATAATGAAGATCGGAATGAGTCATTGAAATTGAAAACAGAAAAATAATAGAGAAAATCAATGAAACAAAGAGTTGGTCCTCTAAAAAGTCAATAAAATTGAGAAATTTCCAGCAAGACTGACAAAGAAATAAAGAGAGAAGTCACAAATTACCAATTAGGAATGAAACAGAGTGTATCACTACGGACCCTGCAGGCATCAAAAGGATAATAAGGAAATATTGTGAACAGCTCTATACACATAAATCCAAAAACTTAGACAAAATGGACCAACTCCTTGAAAAACACAACTACTATAACTCATCCAAATAAAATGGATAATTTGAATAGGTTTATACTTAGACTATACCTATTAAGGAAGTTAAATTTATAACTTTAAAAACTCCCCCAAGGAAATTTCCAGGCCCTTATGATTTCATTGGAGAATTCTATCAAATGTTTAAAGTGTTAGCACCAATTCTAAACATTCTCTTCCAGAAAATACAAGAGGAGGGAAACTTTCTCCATTCATTCTATGAAGCTTGTATATCCCTGAGGCCAAAACTAAACAAAATACAAAAAAAGAGAAAGCTATAGACCAATGTCCTCCATTACTATAGGTGTAAAAATCTTAACAAAGTAATACCAAAGAGAATTCAGCAATATAAAAAAAAGAATTTTAGGGGTGCCTGGCTGGCTCAGTAGAACATGCAATTCTTGACCTCAGGGTTCTGAGTTTGAGCCCCATATTGGGTATAGAGTTTACTTGATTAAATATATATGTGATATTTTAAAAGTAATAAAATAATACAATGATTTTATACAATTACCAAGTAAGTTTATTCCAGGAATGTAAGGTCAGTTCAACATTTGAAAATCAATCAATGTAATCCACCATATTAACAGGTTCAAGAAGAAAAATCATATGATCCCATCAATTGATGAAGAAAACACCCTTGATAAATTTCAACATTCACTCCTGAGGAAAGAAAGTTTCAGAAAAATAGTAACAGTGGAGAACTTTCTCCACTTAATACAGACCATCTACAAAAAAATCTATAACTAACATTTATACTTAATGGTGAAAGATTGAATGCTTTCCCCCTAAGGTCAGAACAAGGCAAAATGTTCATGCTCACCATTCTTATTCAACATAGTGCTAGAAGTTATAGTAAGTACAATGGAGGGGTGGGGGAAGGATGAAAGAAGGAAATAAAAGACATACAGATTAAAAGGGAAAAAATAAAACTGTTGTCCTTATTTGCAGATGACATGACTGTCTAGGTAGAAAAGCCCAAAAAATCAAGAAAAAAAATCTCGTAAAACTAGTAAGCAAGACCAGCAAGTCTGCAGGATACAAGACAAACATACCAAAAAAAAAAAAAAAAAAACAAAAAACCAAGAATGTTATTTCTATATACTAGCAACAAACATGTGGATACCAAAATTTAAAATATGCCATTTACAGTAATTCAAAGAAAATGAACTATTTAGATGTAAATCTAACAAAACTTGTTATGCTAAAAACTATACAAAACTGCTGTAAAAGATCAAAAAATATCTAAGTAAATGGAGAATAAGAGACAGCATACTAAAGATGTTGGTTTCCTCCAAATTGGTCTATATCCCTAACACAATTCCTACAAAAATCTCACCATGATTTTTTTGTGTGTATATATATTCATATACACATATATGTATATGATGTAAGATTATTATAAAATATATAAAAAGACGAAAGACCTAGAGTAGTTAAAACAATCTTGAAAAAGAAGAATAAAATGAAAGAAATCACTCTACCCAATGTTAAGATTTTTACATTGCTACAGTTATTAAGACTGTGTGGTCCTGGCAAAGGGAGAGACACATAGATTTATGGAACAGAACAGAGAACACAGAAATAGACCCATAAAAATATGCCCAACTGATTCTTGACAAAGGAAAGATAGTCTTTTCAACAAATGGTACAGGAATAATTGGACATCCTTAGTCATAGAACTGAACCTTGACCTAAGTTTCATATCTTATACAAAAGTGAATTCAAAATGAATCGCAGAGAGAAATGTCAAACTTAAAACCAAAAAAAAAAAAAAAAAAAGGAGAAAAACTTTGAGATCTAGGGCTAGGCAAAAAGTTCATAGACTTGACATCAGAAGCATGATCCTCAAAAAGAAAAATTAGTAAGTTGAGTTTCATCAAAATTTAAAACTTTTGCTTTGCAAAAGACCCTGCTTTGGGGATGAGAAGTAAGATATGGAGTGGGAGAAAGTATTTGGAAACCACATATCCATCTAAGAACTGATCATTGGAATATATAATTTTATGTCATTTTGAAGGACATTTTCCTACTTAAAGAGCTCCCAAAACTCAACAAGTGAAAAAAAATTTCAATTAGAAAGTGGGCAAAAGACATGAACAGACATCTCACTGAAGATGATACATAGGCAGTAAATAAGCATCTGAAATGTATTCAACATCATAAGCTGTTAGGGAAGTGCAAATTAAAACCACAATGACATATCATCATCAGAATGGCTAAAATAAAAAATAGTGACAACACCAAATGCTGATGAAGATGTGGAGAAATTGGATTACTCATACACTGTTAGTGGAGATGTAATATGGTACAGCTGCTCTGAAAAAGTTTGACAGTTCTTTTAAGATGAGCAAAAACAAAAGGCTAAACAGGCACCTACCACACAATCCAACAATTGCACTCCTAGGTATTTATCCCAGGAAAATGAAGACTTATGTTAACACAAACACCTGTACACAAAAATCTGTAACAGCTTTATTTGTAGCAACCAAAATCTGGAAAGAACCCAAATGTCCTCTAATGAGTAAATGGTTTAAGCAAACTTCCGGACAACTATACCGTAGAATACAACTCAGTAATAAAAAGGAACAAGCTATTGGTACAGACAACAACCTGAAAGAATCTGAAGAATTCTGCTGAGTGATAAAAACCAACCCCAAAAGATTACTTGCTATATGATTTTATTTCTATTACATTCTTCAAGTGATAAAATTGTAGAAATGGAGACCAGATTACTGGTTGCCAGGGGTTAAGAAGGGAAGAGGTGAGAGGAAAGTGAGTGTGATTATAAAGAACATCATGAGGGATCCTTGTGGGGATGGAAATGTACTATAGCTTGACCATGTCAACGTCAATATCCTGACTGTGATACTGTATAGAGTTTTGCAAAGTTGTGCTGATGGGGAAAACTGGGTAAAGAATATAGGAGATCTTCTGTATTATTTCTTACAAATGCATATTCATCTACACTGATCTCCAAATAAAAATTTTAATTTTAAAAAACAATGAGGGATGTCTGGGTGGCTCTGTCTGTGAAGCATCTGTCTTTACCTCAGGTCATGATCCCAAAGTCCTGGGATCAAATCCCAGCTTCAGGCTCCCTGCTCAGCAGGGAGCCTTCTTCTCCCTCTCCCTTTGCCTGATACTTCTCCTGCTTGTGTATGCGCGCTCTCTCTCTCTGTGTCAAATAAATAAAATCTTTTTTAAAAATTTTAAAAAATAAAAAATAATGAAATTAGATGCAGACTTGAGCTCTAGCTACACTGTTCATTTACTAGAGATTACACATATTTTATACTCTTGCAGGGGGGAGGGAAAGATGATAGATTTGATTAATAAAAATATAAAACACCCACACAGCTGAAGACACTATGAACATCAAAAGAAAAATAACAAAATAGGAGAAATATTCACCGTGTACAAAATAGAAAAGAAGTGTAATACAAACACAGAAAACATTCCATTTAGTGAAACAAAACCATCCAATAGAGAAATGGGCAAAGCTTATGAATAGGTGATTCACAAAATAACTAGAAATGACTACAAGGTGAAAATATGCTTGGCATTGCTTGTAATGAGGTGAACGCAGATGAAAGTCCCTGTGAAATATGATTTTTATCTAACACATTGGCAAAAATAATTTTTTCCTTAAACCTTTTATTTGAAAGCAGTTTTCAGCTCAGTGCAAAAAACTCCCTTATATTCCCTTATACCGGTATTCACTGGACTGTTCACATTTTGCTACATTTGTCTTTTTCTCTACCTCTGTGTGTGTGTATGTCTCATATATATGTATACATATGTATTTATATGTAGTTTCTTTTCTGAATGATTTGAAAATAAGTTGCATATCTCCATCCCTCCTTACTTTTAAATATTTAAGCCTTTATCTTCTATAAACAAGGACATTTTCCTACTTGACCATAATACATTTATCAAGTACAGGAAGGTTAATATGGATACAGTTTTTATCTGTTAGTCGTACTTTCATATATTATCTGAAGTCATACTTTAATTTTGTCAGCTGTCCTGATATTGTCCTTAATAACATTTCTTCAGGATCATGTGTTACATCTAATTGTCATAGCCCAATAGGTCCCTGTAATCAAGAACAGCCCCCACCTTTCTTTGCTTGCATAACATTGACATTGATGAAGGGAACTGTCCCTTGCTGGTGAACAATGTGCCTCAAGTTGGGGTTTGTGATGTTTTCTCAAGATTAGATTCAGGTCATGCATTTTCGGCAGGAAGCCACAGAAGTGCTATTATGCCCTCTCAGTGGGTCACACCAAGATGGACATGGGAGTAGATTCCATCACTGGAATATTAACTTTGATTATTTGGTTAAGCTGATATTCACTAGGTTTCTCCATTGTAAATGTGCTCCTTTTCCTCTTATAATAAAGAAGTATTTTTGTGGGAAGTTATCTGGAATCTGTGATTCCTAATTGAGTATCTTCTGATGATTCTTATCTGATCAATTATTTTCATAATTGTTGCTAAATGATGCTTTTTCTAAATCCTGTCTACATTTTGCTGAAATTCTACAAGTACGAGCTTTTCTTTTTTATTTATTTAATATCACTATAGACTCATGGGGTTTTCATTTTAATTGCTATAATTCACTGCTATAATTTATTTTGATGCTCAAAATGTCCCCATTGGGTCAATGGGAACCCTTCAAATTAGTTTATGTTCCTTTGACATGTCCCCATCATTTTTTGAAACTTCCTTACTTTCTGGCTCATGGAACTATTCTTAGCCCTTTTTGTTGTTATTGTTCCCTGCCCCAGCCCTATAATGAGTCATTTCTCCAAGGAACCTTGTTCCTTTTAGTGGAGACAGCATCTAGAAACCAAGATTTGGGCACTGAATGTTGCTACTGGTGTGTTTGCCAAATTTGTAAAGATTAAAATTATCCAGAATTAGTGAAGGCACAGGGAAAGAGCACTTTTGTTCTCAGTCAGGGGGACAGTAACTGGTGCAGGAGTTTAGGAATGACATATGGCCACACCTGCCAAATGCAGATCAGCATAGGCTTGGACACAGCCAAGCCACATATAGGAATCTCTTCAACCCAAACTAACATACAAGTACATAAAAGCAACACAGTGGAAACAACCACAGTGTCCAGCCACACCCATTAGCTAAAGAAATCATAATACCTCCTTCCTAAAGAATTTTCATCATATGTTGGAAAGGATGGGCCAGGCTTAAGTCCATGATTTATTATTGGATAAGAAGCAACTTACAGACTGCCATGTGTAGTCTGAATTTTTTCTATTTACAATGAGATGTGTGCATCTTACATAGTAAGTGTGTATGTGTGGGGAAAACTCTGGAAGGACACACTCGAATCTCCTAGGCAATGTTATCCCTCCGAGTTTTGGGGAGAGGGATGTGGAGGTGAAAATAAGGGAGCAGAAAATTACAGTTTTTATTTCGTACACTTTTGAACTATTTGAAGATTTTTATAGCAGCCTTGTATCTCTTTTGTAATTTTTTTTAAAAGCATTAAGAGATAATAGGGGAAGAAGAGACAGCCAGCTCCCAGCCTAGAAGACTCGCCACTATCGTTGAATAGTAAAGTAGCTTCATAAATAAAGAAAAAGATGTTCATCAGAAGTGGGGTCAAATAGCTTTGGAAACAGAGGAAGAGAAGAAGAGAGAGAAAAGTTTGGCACCATTTGCTCACATGTGCCCTGGAGCGGAAGCAGACATGGCCCAAGATCTTGGCTCTCCACGGAATGGACCCATAGGTTCTCCCAGGCTATCGAACATTCCCGGTGTCTACTCCCCAGCTCTGATCCTGGCTCCCCGCCCTTCTTCAGAAGGTAAATGGCTTTCCTGGAGTGGTGCATGGCAGGAGGGAATGGTGGCCAGGAGGCTTAGGACGAGGGGCCTCAGACCTGGGTTGTGCGGTCCCTCCCCGCCTCCCGAACTTACAACTAAATAGTACAACCACATGTGATTAAAAGCACCTGGAGCCACACTTTCTGAATCCACATCCTGGGTTCCTGCTCAACAGCTTGGACATGATCTCTCAACCACTCAATGCCTTAGTTTGGATACCTATAAAATATCCCCCATGCAGCTGCAGGAAGATCAAATGAGTAAATATGCCAAGTGCTTAGGAGAGTAGCTGGCATGCAGTGAACACTTGAAAAAACGTTATTTGTATTATTATCATTCCTAGCAGTTACAGTGGGCACACCCTTGTCTCAAAATGTAATGGAAATTCAGCTAGGGTGTCAGTGTTCCGTGTGATGCTCGCTGACAGTTTGCCATCGTGGTGTGTATTAGCTAGGAATGCTTTCTGCTGCAAGAATTCCAAACACAGCAGCTTAAACAAATAAGGTTTTGTTTTGCCTCAGTTTACAAGAAGCCTATAAGGAGACATATGCTGGCGTGTGTTCAGCACCTCAGCCATGTTTGGGCCTGTCTCAGCAAGTGCTTAGCCTCTCTTTCCTGCATTCTGCCTCAGTGTTGCAACATGGCTGCCCCAACTCCTGGCATCACACCCACCTTCAAGGTAGGAAGAAGAGAAATGGAGAGAAAACTGGAAGTACTAACCCCATGTGGCTCTTTTATCAAGAAAATTAGTCTTCCCAGAATCCCCCAGCTGGCTGCCAATTATGTCTCGTTTACCAGAACTGTCTCATTTGACCACACTCGGTTCAAGACAGCCTGGGAATATAGTTAGCCTTTCAGCCTCAATAGTGCAGATCACAGGGGAGAGGAGGTCGGGAATGACCTCCACAGAGCCTGCCACTCTTTCTTTTTCCTATTAAGGAAACATCCGTGTGACCATGTTTTAGTGAATTAGGAGCAGGTGGCAGCATTCAGCATTTCCTCGGCGGTGAGACCTTCGTGGTGTCTCTGTCCCTCTCCTGTCTTGGGATCCACCTAAAGAGAAGCTCACCTATTGTGAAACAGAGGGAAGCGTCTAGCTCTCCAGGCCAGCTGGGAGCTCCCTTCTCTCCAGAACTCAGCAAAGTTGAGCCTCATGCAGACCAGGTTCCAGGACATCCAAAGTCCCCAGATCTAGCTTCTCAACTTGGCCAACCCTCTTCCAGAAACTGCCATTGCTGCCAGCTCCAGGCCGGCGAGGGGGACCAGAAGCAGCGAGGCAGCTGGCCCCAGCCCTTGGCAGCAACGGCGCCTCTGCTCCTTTCCTCCTGGACTGTAACCTGTTTTCCACCTTCCGGGCTCCCGGGAGCTCGGGGCAGGCAGGCCTGGAATTAGGCGGCTCCCATGTGTGACAGCCACAACCTCCCTTCACATCCGCTGGACAGGCCAGGCTGATGGTATCTAGTTCCTGAGACCCCACGGTGAACTCAGACCCCAGATACTCTCTCCTGATAACAGCTTCACCTTCTTCATCTCTTTGAACAAATACCAACCACTGGCTGAAACCCAAACTTCTGGCTGAATAACAACTCTTGGCTGAAAATGCCTCTCCCTGCTTCCCAGAAACAAGCCTGGTCTGAGGCAGATGGTGGAGGAGGGGCCACGGGCTGGATGCCCAGGACTTCCTGCATGCCCTGGCCAACCGAATGTCTTCTCTGGGGCCCTGTTCCACAGCAGGAAAGTGAAGGGAGCGGACCAGAAGCTTCCTGGGGTTGCTCTCCTCTGTGCACCCCGGCGGTTCCCCTGGCTCCCCCTTGATGGCCCCCGGGCTCCACCAGTGCTGGGCCTCAGCTCTGTGGCCAGCCACGGGCCACCTTTGGCAGGAGAGCCACAGCCATGGGCCCAGGCCTTGGGGAAAGGCAGTTTGTTATTTCTGAGTTTGTGGGAAGTGCACTTTGAACACATTTGCACCAATGGAGGAAATAATATCTCTCCCAAGAGACCAGAAAAAAAGGGAAATTCAATTTGCCCTGACATCCAGCCCTCTTTCTTCTCTTACTACCTGCGTTCTTGGCCACTGAAAGGCAGCAAATCCTCTGGGGCCTGGATGAAGAGGAAGGGAACCAGATGCTGTTTCAAACAGGGATTTTTTTCCCTCAATTCAGTAGCAAGTTAATATTTTCTTTCAGAATGATTTTAACCGCTGCCCCCTCCCCCTACAGAACAGTATGTTGTCTGTTCAGGGTACCTCGTGTCCTGTTGGCACCATCTTGATTCCTCTCCTAATGGAAGACTCATCCCTCTTCTGCACAAAATCACTGCCCCACACAGGTCTCCCTCTCACACCCCTCACCCAGCCTGTGAGATTGTGCTCTCACTCACTCCATTTTTCCAGATGAAGAAACTGAGGCTTGGAAAGGCAGTTCCTTGCCTGAAAAACCGTAGCCAGAGCCTGGTCCTGAGCCTGATCTCACAGGACATCCCCTCACAGGGATGTCTGGCTGCCCACTGTTCCCTCAGCAGTGACCAGCTGCTGTGCCCCCCCAGAGCCATGTGTTCTGCCCCCAGTGCCTCCGAGGGCAGTCAAGCATGTCTAGGGTTGGCCTCTACTCTCCCTCTGCAAAGCTTATCAGCCTTTATTTCTTTCAGCTTCTCGAAAACCACATGAAACAAGGCCGTAGATGCAACATGAGATTAAAGGCTGAACCTCGTCCAGGTCAGGAAATTCCAAGGGCAGTCTCCCAGCTCGGCCCCAGCTCTCTCGGTCACCCCCAGGGCGACTTGTCCGCCAGCCAAGATGGTGGGATGTCTGGGGACCCGTGCGTGCCGCAGGGGCACCTGCATCCTCCGGAACTTCCTGAGGCGGACACTCTGATTTCCCAACCAGTTCCTAGGGACATTTCCAACTCCTTCTCTGGGGACAACTTGCAGCCGGTCTCCCTCCCTCCTGTGTCCTGGGGTTTCCCTCTCTAGCCAAACCTTCCCTGTTGGGTTTATATACTGTTCTTTCCCCATCTTTAAGACGCTCCTCTGCGGAAATCACTTTGTCCTTCAGCTGCTGCCCTATTCTTTGTTCCTCTTGGCAGAAAAACTGGTTCAGATTGTGTTCCTCTACCTGGTTTACCCCTTGAATGCTCTCTCAAGCCCTCTGAAAAGACTTCAGGAGACCCCTGCTACCAGTGACCCATGAGTTGCTAAACCAAAGTCAGTGCTTGCCTGCCCTTACAGATGTCAGGGAGGTTGACCGCCTCAGCCCCTGTTCCTCCACGCTGTCCTCACCGGCATCCCAGCCTCCCTCCCCGGCCCTGCCATGCCTGGCCCTCTCCTCCACTCACTCCTGTCTCCTATCTCAAGGCCTGAAAAGTCTCTCCATGCTGCCTTGTCCAACCACTTCCTCAACCCTCCACCTCAAGCTTGGACCGGTGTTTAGGGCTCAAACCCCAACCTGCAGGCCTCCCCAGACCTGCCTGCCTCCACCTTCCTTCTGATGCAAAACAGCTCTCTTTCCTTATATCTACCCACCATCCGGTTGCCTATAAGGGATACCCGGGACCCAACAATTCTGATCATCTTCCTGCTACCACCTGCCTCCCCAAACACTCTTATCACCCAGCTGGATCCTGCTACAATGTGCAGCTTTTCAAAGTCTGAAAGGCTCCCTTTTCCAGAGCTCAGAGCAGAAAGCCAAATGCTGGTGTGACACCCCCACTTCCTCTCTGCTCTCCCCTGCCTTTTGCCCCTCTCGCTCTATTCCTACAAGCCCTGTCTCCTGAGCTCCCACAAACACATGACCCCAAATCTAGTTCTGCTCCTGGGGCACCATGGCCCTCTCCCCTCGAGTATTATCTCAAATAAGTCCTTCCCTGCACCCCCTACCCTGACACTCTCCGGTCCTCTCTGTGCTAGTTAGCTATTGCCAAGTAACAAGCAAGCCCAAAGTCTTAATGGTTTGAGAAAACATTGGTACACTTGTTATCTGGTTTCTATCATTCAGGAATCTAGGTGTGGCTTAGCTGTCCCTCTGGTTCAGGGTCCCTTATAGGCTTCAGTCAAGGTATTGGCTGGGCTGTGGTCGTCTCAGGGTTGGATCTTCAGGTTCCCTCCTGAGGCCATGGGCAGGAGTTACCTTCTTGCGGGCCAGCCTCCATCCCTTACCCAGGGGCCCACCACAGCACTGCTCAAACATCAAAGTGAGCGAGGGAGAGAGTGGGAGGGCAAGTAAGACAGACTCCCCATCATTTGCAACCTCATCTTGGAAGTGACTTCCATCATTCTCCCTTTTCATTCAGAGCAGGTCCTAGGTCCAGCCCACCCTCAAAGGGAGGGGATGGCACAAGTATGTGACCCCTGGGG
The DNA here is from genome assembly GCF_010015895.1 of Lontra canadensis. NCBI lineage: Eukaryota > Metazoa > Chordata > Mammalia > Carnivora > Mustelidae > Lontra > Lontra canadensis. The sequence goes on from NW_022630997.1 coordinate 26,814,557, forward strand.
GTGTGAATATCTGAAGCCACTTCTGAAACTGGCTACCGTGCCGTTCCTGCTATTTTTCTCATATAGCATTTGTTCTCATCTAACACACCATGCAGTTGGCGTGTGTTCTGTTCATGGTCTGTCTCCCCAGGTGGAAAGCAAGCTCTCTGAGGGCGGGGATTTTTTGTGTTGTTACGGGCTGTATCCCTATCTCCTGTAACAGCATCATCACAGAACAGAGCAAGTACTTGTTGGGTGGGTGCCGGTGAACTTCGGGAAGCTCTGTGCAATGCAGCACGAGGAAAAGACATCCACCCCCATCCCCCCACCCCCACCCCATGCCGATACTTCCCTGGGCTTACAGAGAGATCTGGGGACGGGCACTGAAGACTGATTCTGTGCAAGTAGGACAGGCTGGGGCCATCCTGATTACCACAGCCTCAATGGCCAGGAGATCACAATCCCACACCCTCCCTGAGCCTGGGCTGTGACCCGGTGAAATGAGACTCAGGCCCAGAGCTTGATCTCATCATCTCAAGGGTTCTATAATGGAGGGGTGCCAGTTTCATTCTTTTAAAATAGCCATTTTCAAATATTTTTTTAAATCATAGTTTGTTATAAAACAGGCCTAGGGGACAGTTTGGCACTATCTACCAAAGCTTTAAGGGCACACAGTCATTGACCCAGCAAGTTCAGAGCCGGGAATATTGATTTTTCACTACAGCTACACATGAATGCAAAGACAGGTGTACAAAGATGTGCAATGAAACTCTGTAGTGACAAAAGAATAAAAACACTATGTTTCCTCCAGGAGGGGGTCAGTTCAGTAAGCTGTGGCACACCCACACCGCGGACCAGCATATGGCTGTCAGGAAAGCCATGGTGAGCCAGATGTCTCGATGGGGGTGCCTCACCATCGCATTCATTCCCTTAACCAACCAGTATTCGTTGAGCACCTGCTATGTCCAAGCATTGTTCTAGGCACTAAGGACACAGAAGAGTAAACTCCCTGCCCTCAGAAGCTTGCTTTATAGCGTAAAACCAGACCACGTGCAAATAAGCATGCCTGCAAATAGACTAATGAAATATAACAGAGTTCTAAGGAAGGCAAAGCAGGCTAGGGACAGTGTGAGAGCACTGCCTTATATAGCATGGCCAGGGGAGGCCTGCTGAGGAGCAATGTCTGAGCAGACACCTGGGCAAGCAAGGGAAGGGCAAGGCATGTGGGACCAGTGCCTCCCAGATAGAGCCAACAGCCAGTGCAAAGGCCCTGCACATGAAGAGCCTTGCTCTGTTCAGGGAAGAGCAGAGCAGACCAGAGGGGGCCCAACTGGAGTGAGGAGAAGGAGGAGGGTGAGGCCAGGGAAGTAAGGTGAGCTGGGGTGAAGGGGCAACCATCCATCAGAGTGGGCTTCTGACCACGCACCCCTCAGGCTGCAGCCTTGGGTCAGGCAAACCAGTGCATGTTGATGGAATATCAGCCTCTCCCCATGGGCCACCTCCATGTGATGGGCCCCTGCTATTTTCCAACATCACTCTGGGGTCAGGGGGAGGCCAGATTAGGAGTGGGCGAGGACAAGGGCAGGAGCCCCGGGGGAGCCAACATGGTGGCCTAGAGAGGACAGCAGCTTGGATCAAGGTGGCTATGGCCAAGGTGAGTGGGTAGGACTCTGAATACGTTGAAGAGAGAACCAGCAGAATATGCCCTTGGATCAGATTTGGGGAATGGAAGGAAGAAAGGGATCGTGGGTGACTCTGGCTTTTGTCCCGAGAAACTGGGTGAATATGGGAAAGCTGAGGGAGAAGTAAGATTTGGGGAGTGGGAAGGGTGGAGTGTCCATGTCATGCCCGCTCCCCAGGGCCCTCGCCGGGGCCCTGCTCTGTAGGTTTGCCACACCACCACCCTGGGAGGGGTATCACTTCGAACCGGTTTTGCAGCCACGGACCTGAGGTGTGCAGCTAAGTTGTAGAAGCTGGCTCTCCTGAGCTGCAGCCAGGGAAAGCTTCTATAAATGGGCAGGTCCTCCATGAGGGGACACAGGGATTGCGATGGGGCTGACCTGGAGGAGAACGTGGGGCTGGTCAGAGGTGAGAGAGGCCCCAAGCAATCCAGGGCTCCCCCTTTGTGAAAAGTTCCACATGTGGCAGGGTTCAGATAACGTTTACTGGCTCCTTCTTGTTTTCTAGACCTGGAAATTGCTGACAACCCTTCCAAGTCTTGAACCCAATGGCCCCAATCCAGAATACGGACATTCAGAGAGAACTCCAGTCAGCTGCCAGAAAACAGCAGCCCTGCCCACTTCACCCCATCTCCGACACCCCGAGGTACCATGTCCTCCTCCAGTGCTGGCAGCCCTAAGTTGTGGCCACAAGTCAATTCTTGTTCTGTGAATGACCAGGAGGCCAGAATTTGCTGACTGAGGACTCCATGTGTGCCCAGCACTGTGCAAGGCCTCAGGGGAAGCATGAGAGAAGAGGAGAGGGTCCCCCTGTTCCCCTGGCACCCAGGACTCCTGGGCCTGAGTCCTTTGACGCACTTTGCTCCAAGGTGGGTGTTGCCCACATGACAGGTAAGGAAGGAGGCCTCAAGCAGGCCTGTGAACATTGTTCCCCAGCAGACAGCAGAGGAGCAGGGTGTGGGCCTGGGTCCTTGGGGGCCAGCTGCTGTCCGTGTACCTTCATCACTTCTTCCCTCATGATGGGGCCCAGAGGAGCCCGGCTCAGGATACGAGTCTCTTGCATAGTCCCTTGCACAAGTGTCACAGTTGGAGAAGTGCAAGTTTGTTGAGGGGGCAGACCCCAGCAGTCAAATATCCTGGCCGGGAGGAGCTGACTCTCCAGGGTCTCCTGCCCCCACCCACCAGGGCAGGGGGGCTCTGGTGTCCCCTGCTAGAGAGAAGACAGTCAGAGCCGAGGGCCCATGTCCCTGTCCGCCTCCCCTTGATCGGAGTGTCTGCCCTGGGAACGTCACCTCATACTGGCTGGGCTGTTACTAATGGAATCCCAGCTTGCCAGGCAGAGCAACAAGATTTATAAAATGCCCCAGGCATGACAAATCCTCCTTTAGACTGGGTCATTTGCTGAAGGAGATTCCACTGATGACTCATTTCAGACTGGAGAGTCCTGGCATCACAGACAGTCAGAGCCGAGGGAGCCAAGGAGCCTTGAGGGAGGCTCCGGGCTGGCCTCTGTGTGCTGATGGCCCAACAGGGCCAGAGGGGAGCTCAGGCACGCCCCAAGAAGTATTGGCTCAGCCTCACTTTGGTGGCAGTGGGGAGGCATTTTTGAACTGTGTCTGCAACGCCTGGTGGCGAGTCGTATTTGGGACCTGCCCCCCTTGATCCAGAGTCCCTGGTGTGACCTGTGGCCCATGGTGTGGCAAGGCCGCATTTTCCAAAAATAATCAAAGCGATATTTCTGCCCTCCATGCTCTTCCAGAACCTTGCCTCCCCCCACTAAGAGGATTCTATTTCCAGTCTTCTTGCAACTGGGCAGGCTGGTGTGACCTTTGTGGTGAAAAGAACATGGCAGAGGGATGCAGGGTGACTTCTGAGGCTAGGTCACCCTATGACTTTGACCACCACATTGTATGGAAACCCAGACCCTGTGGAGCCAAGCGTCCGTGTCCTGGCCAACAGCTCCTGCAGGTGTTGAAGTTCTGGGCTGACAACCAGCACTAGCTGGAGTCCCATGAGGGAGCTCTCAGCTGCTTCCAGCCCTGCCTGCCAGCCACCCCAGGGTCCGCCGAGTAGAGCAGAGACAAGGTACCCTGGCTGAGGGCGCCCCAAATGGCAGACTCATGAGCAAAAGGAAGGATGGGGTTGTATGAAAACACAGTTTGGGACTGGTTTGTGGTTCTGCAATGGATCTGAACACAGTGGCCTCAGTGATCCCGCAGACTTCCAGGGATTTCTGTCCTGGGGATGTGGCAGTGACTCTGGAGATGGCTCACGGAAGACTCCAGGAGAGTGGAGGTCTCCTCGTCCTGGAGGGACTCCAGCCAGTCTGTGGGAAGGGTAGAGGGCCACATTCAACCCGATCCCAACCGCCGTGCCCGGGATGCTGGGGAGTGTCTCATGCCTGGGAGCTCTGACCAGGATTTTCTATTCAATGGGAACATGTTTTCATGATAGTAAAATGCTAGGCATTACCCTTCTGAATTTGATGTTTGGTCATTTTCCCCAAGGTTGTGAGATTACCACGTCCCTTCTGTGAACCTGCAGCGAGCTGAGTTCCAGCCTGAAGAGAAATGGCTTATTTTAAGCCTCCACTGAAAGCAGCAGTAATGCGACTGCTGTAGGAACGAAAACTATCACTAAGCTGAGTGGGTCAGGGGGGCTTTAAACAACACTCTGGCATTCTCTGGAACAAGCTTCACCAAGCGAAGGTCTGTGATTTTATTTAAAATACATGTTGTATGAGGACACCTACACCTGTAATGCCTGGGAAGTTCTTTTTGTTAAAACAACACTGACCTGCTATTATGTGAAAGGACAAGCAGGCCCTCGGTAGCCCATTCCCTCCACCTCTTTGGCTGCATGGCAGTGCCCTATTTGGGTCGCCACAGGGCTCCTGATCAATGTCACTGCCAGTGGGGACATTGAGGGTGGAGGCAGAAAATGAAAAATGTCACCAAGACGGCAGGAGAGGTGGGCTGTGGGCTCTGGCTCCTTCATCCGCTCCGTGCCTCAGCAGCCAGCACATCTGGCACCTCTCTGACACTCGTTCTCCAGCAGCTCCTCCAAAACCCCCCACCTCCTGCAGGGGCCACTGCCCCTAGAAAGCACCAGGCTGCCTTCCCTGTCAGCATCTCCTTCTAAACCACGGAGTGTCACTAAATGCACTCTGATTTGTGAATCCATCAAAACAAAACAGACTAAAGAAATTAGAAGAACAAAAAATATCTGAACCACCAATCTCCCTGCCAAGATATAAAACAAATAAAATAGTGCTCTCAGTCCATGATCATGAACTTCCTTATCATCGGTTGCAGTTTCCAGGGATTGCCACAGCGCAATTGGATGGCTGGGACACCATGAACGTGTTCTCTCATGGTTCTGGATACTGGGAGTCTGAAATCAGGGCTGACTCCTTCTGAGGGCCCAGAGGGAAGAATCTATTCGAGGCCTCTCTTCGCAGCTGTGTCTCCCCGCCTCATCCCTCTGGAAGTGTCTTCATGTCTCAATTTCCCAGTTGTTGTTGTTTTTTTAAGATTTTATTTATTTATTTGAGAGAGAGTGAGAGAGAGAGAGAGCATGAGAAGTGGAGGGTCAGAGGGAGAAGCAGACTCCCTGCTGAGCAGGGAGCCTGATGAGGGCCTCCATCCCGGGACTCCAGGATCATGACTTGAGCTGAGGCAGCCACTTAACCAACTGAGCCACTCAGGTGCCCGTAAATTTCCCTGTTTTTAGGATGGCTTTAGGTTTACCTCCTTAGTATGACTCTGTATGACACTGTGGTCAGCCCAGACCAGCCTCATGGGCAACCCTGCAGCCGTGTCCAACAGGCAGAGGGCAGAAGGCGCTCCCCTGGAGACTGGGAGGCCTGCTTTGTTCTGTGGCCTGGGGCAGTCCCTCCAGGGCCTCAGTTTCTCCATCTGTCCCATGAAGCTTAGATTGGGTGTCCCCTCAGGGCCTTTCTCTCCCTGAGGTTGTTCAAGGTCACCTGTACATAGCTTCAGGTGATAGCCTGCCCTGGGTCAGCCCAGTGTGATCATGTGTGGGGGACACACAGGCTCTCTCCTGGGCTGCTCAGTGTGGTGCACACCAAGGAGGCATTGATAGGCCTCCCTGGAAAGACCAGGTTGTCATGACATGAAGAACAGGAAACCTGTTCCTGGTTGGCTCAGTTGGTTCAACGTCTGACTCTTGCTTTCAGCTCAGGTCATGATCTCATGGGTGGTGAGATCAAAAGTCAGGCTCTGCACTCAGTGGGGAGTCTGCAGGAAGATTCTCTCCCTCTACCCCTCTCCCCACTTGCTCGCTAGCTCTCTCTTCCTCAAATAAATAAATAAATCTTAAAAAACAAAAAAACAGGAAACCGGGCCTTCCTCCATGAGATTCCTTACTACTTGCCCTGCAGGAATTTTCTCCAGGGAATGCATGGTCAGAGCTGGGCAGATACAGAGGGCCCACCTGAAGGGCCCTGACCATGGTTCAGGTTAAGAGCAGAGCAGGGGGCAGGACGTGGGGAGAGGCCAGCACGGTGGGGAGGTGGTATCCCCGACCCCTGCCACCTGCTGCAGGTCCAGATCTGACAGAGTAGAGCGGGGAGGTGAGGGCTTGGCAGGGAGGGGCTGGTGGATAAACCCTCTGTCCTCCTTGCATCACTCTCCTCCAGGGCCTTGGTATCAAGAGACACATGACAATGCTTTCCTCTGCCCCTCAGGAGCAGGTCTGAGAAGGTTGGAGAACAGGGAGCCAAACAGAGGGCAGACAGCTTCACAGGAGGCTGGAACCCAGCTGGCCCTGACTCGACTTGTCCACCCAGCCGCCCGAGTGCTACATGCACACAGAGGGGGGCAGACGTGAGCAGTATGGCCCTTGCCACGAAGTAGCGAGGGTACCTCAGCGCCCACCTGGCACGGAAGGCAGCCAGCCAGCCAGGCAGCTGCAGTGAGCCCCAGCTAGAAACTTCCCTGCAGAGAAGTACCCCCAAGGACTGACTGAAGGGCATCTCCTGGAAGGAAAGAGCAGACTCCAGGTCAGGGGTCTGGTTGGTTTCTAAGTCTATGTCACCTAACCCAAGAGTCTGGAGCAATAATTCTCACACAGCAAAAAGTGGGTGTATGATTGGTTACCGGGTAGGGGTGTGGGCCCCACTGCTCTGCTCTCAGCCAGTGCCCGGCCCAGCCTCCCCTGCCCTCTCCTCCCCTAGGCTCCTCCTGCAGCTGGGGGGAGTAGGGGTGAGGTGAAGCCTAGTGAGAGGATGTCATAACCCAGACCTTCTGAAGCCTGTCAGCCACTGGCCTGGAGCTCTGCAGAGAGATGGAGGAAGGGAAAGGTGGGAGGGTGAGTGGGCTTAGATGGGCCCCCTACTCCCAGCAGCCTCTGAGGCAGCCATGTGCTCCCCTGGGCTCCCTTCCTGACCCCTGAGACAGGCACCGCTGAGTGGCCCCATTTCTCATCCCTATTGATTATGCCACAGAGCCCTACAGCACAGAACGTAAATTACCGTCCCCGGGGTATTTAACCCGAGGAGGGTTAGTTAGAGGTGGCCTCCCTTCTAAGTCCAGCATCTGATGTTTTTATATTAATTCCTATAGTGGCCAGATTAATTTTTATTCCACTGACTGTTATCTCTTCTTCATTGACTAGGAGACATTTCGGAGCAGTGCATATCTTGTTGGGTATCAGTCATTCCGTGGGGTGCTTCCCCTTGCTGCAAGGTTTTCATTAAAGAATGAAAATTCCTTTGCTCCAAAGCCTTAGTCTTTGGAAATAACATTGCACAGACTGGATGGAGTCATTGCCGCTGCCACCCCTGCGTATGCTGTCCTGGAGGGGCCTGGTGTCCCCAACGGAGAGCATGGCCTCCCTTGTCCTCCTCTCAGCCCTCGGCTTCCCCAGGCCCCAGGGGCCATACAATGCCCCGAATCAGCCCTTACCAAGTGATCACAGCTCGTCCAAGGCCAGCTCTTGTTGAGCTGAGCACAAAGTCACTGGGATGATGACAACAGCTGTCTTGCTCTACAGAAGAGGAAAGGGAATCAGCTGCAGATTCCCTGAAGCCTGACACCATACAAGTGTCAGTGCTCAGATCACACGTTGAATCCTGTCCAATCATGGAAATGACCACCCTGTTTGCCTGCGCAGTGAAGGTACTAGATGCTGCCCCCACCACATGGACTCCAGGGGGTCTGAACGAGACATAAGGGGCCTCGCTGGAGAGGTGGGTGTTAGGAGGAGACAGAGCTGTCTGCAAATGCGGGAGCACCTCAGGCGCGTTCGGGATGGGTCCCCAGCAAAGCCAAGACCATGGGCATAAGTCAGGGGTAAGTAGAGGCTGGAAACAGGAGGTGATGTCGGGGAGGGGGAGAAGCCCGCCACAGAGGGACTGCACTGGCTACGGGGAGAGGAGGGTGGGTGCCTTCTACTCTAGACTTTCATCCTCCTCTCTGCCGTCCCACTTGCTCGGCAGCAACAGATCCCACATTGTGGGCCTGGAACCAGCAGCACTGGCCACCCCAGCGAGCTGGTGCTGAGCAGTCTCTCACCTGGGCCTATATCCAGACTCCAAGCCTAGGGGGCCGGCCACGTTGTGTTTGACCAGACCTCCACTAGAGTTCGGGAACCAGGAGCCATGTGGGGGAAGGGCTCCAGAGGAAGAAATCCTGGGCTTGTGCCTCAGTCATCTCACCTGTAACATGGTTACCGCAGGTACCATGACCTTGAGAGAGGTAGAGGTTCCCTGCCAGGACTACCTACAGGTAGGTTCCCAGTGGCTGCGAGCCATTTTTACTCAGGATCCTCAGGGCTTGCTTCTTGCTCTGGGAGAAATGATTCAGGCCCCCGAGATCTGCCTCCCAGAGAATCTCCCTCGACCCTTCCTTCAGAGGTCAGACAGGCGTAATCAGACCCTCCACCTTTAGGATTCGGAGAATGCTGATAAGTTACAGATGTAACTAGGAAACGAGTCAACATCCATGATCCCATTCTGGGTGTCAGCCCGGAAATAAAACAGAGGTCATTGCCTTCTGCCCTGCACAGGCAAGGTCGCAAGAGCCCTCAGAGATTACATGTAGTTTATGGGCTGCTTTCAGTCCGTGAGCAGCTGCTGTTCTGAGACATAACTGTGGAAAAACAAAAAAGGTTGTAAATGGTGTTAACACATCAGCTACATCCAAGTGCCTGGATCCTGCAAGGAAATAAATTATGAGACAGGAGTGAAGCTTTAGAAGATTGTGGGTACTTTGTCTGAACTGTTCTCATCTACCTATGAGATGGACTTGGCAAGGCCCAGGGGCTGGGGAGGTGAGTTCAGGGCCCTCGTAGGGGAAGGTGACCTTTGGGGATGGGGGAGCCACCCAGGTCCCAGCCTCTCAACACCCACCTCCCTGTCCATTCACTGCCCAAGACAACCAGGATAAAGCAACTGGGACTGCCGGCCACACGTGATCACATTCACACAAAAACTCTCCTCCAGGAAGATGGTGACATTCTCACAAGTGGGGTCCAAAGTGGGGTGAGGGTCTGAGACAGGCTCCTGAGGGCCAGGGCTGGGAGGAGGGAGATGGAGGGGCAGGGTGGGAGGGCAGAATATCTGCAGAAACGGAAAAATCGAGGCCAGGTTTCTCCATTACAGCAGCTGAACTATTGGAAACGTGGTTCCATGTGTCCACGAAAGTCACCTGAGCAATCAATGTGGAGTCTTGGTGTATTGATTGATGAGAACATTTCTGCTGTCCCCGGGAGGACCGCACAGACCCAACTGTCCCTTCTCCCTCGTTCCTCACCACCCCCAGTGCTCATCACACAGCTATGCTAGGACGTGGCCTGCCTGTGCCCTCAGACCCTGCGCTGCCCGTGAGCCCAGTGGGACCCTCCTGCTCCTGTCTAGGCTCTGTGTGCCCCCAGCACACCCACTCTGACGAGAAGACAAGCCTGAGGTCAGTCCAGCTTGGGCAGGGACAACCCCCCCCAATCCACCATAGCCTGAAACCACATTACATGTGATCAAGGTTAAAGTTCTTTGGTGCTGGCCTCATTCAAGGATGGGTTGCAACTCCAAGAGGGGATCCACCCCCTCACAATGCAGCCCCTGTCCTGGAGGGCAGGGCTGGGACTGAGAGGGGGGCAGCACAGACAGGGATAGTGGAAACAGCCCCACTGTGGCCACTTGGTGTCCAGGCCAGAGCTGGGCAAAGGATGGCTGCAGGACCCAGGGGTCCTGGAGGTGCTGGGGCAGAGCCTGGGATGGGCAGGTGGGGGTCTGTCTCTGAGCCGGAAGGAGAAGCTTCCAGACATGACTGCATCTAACCTTCTTCTCCTGTCTCCTCTCTGGCATAGGGCCCAAGGTGAGCTCAGCTCCTTCATACTCCCGGATGTCAGCGTGGGGAACTTCGTATGGTTTCCAATCCACTGAAAATTGCCAACTTCTGGAGGCCTCAGGAAGACCCACATCCTCCACACAGAGCCCTTCTCCTTCCTGAGGATCAACCATCCAGGCTCCTCCAGGGTAAGGTGGGGAGACTGGGGAGGGGAAGTGGAGCTGCTCTGAATGCTCCTAAGCTTCTCAATCAGTTTCCCTAGAGACCCCTTCCCATCCCCCATGCCCACTGGCCTGGAGTACTGAGGTCTTCAGAACCTTCCTGAACATTCCTCAGTTGAGCAATCCCAGCACAGGGCAAATCCCCAGGGAACCTGGAAAAGGAGAATGCGCCCCTGGCTGAGGATCCTTGCATCCTTAAGTTTAAACAGCCAGAGGAAAAAGGTTTCTGAGCTTTTTAAGAGGAAGTCTCTCAACAAAACTCTTCCTGATGCTTGTCTGACACTAAAAACCTATTAAAGTCATAAACTTCTCCTACGGAACACTTCTCAAAAATGTATTTATCTAAAGGGCATCTGTGTTTGGTCTCAAACTCAAACGCTCCAAATGTCAGGCCCCAAATGATTTATTTGGGGCGCCTTGTTCTCTCCCTGCAAGTTGTTTTGCAGCTCAAGTCCGTGGTCATGTAGCTCCTACAGCCCAATTTTTACAGATTGGCTTCTATTCACACCAAGGAAGGCAGCCCAGAAGAAGGGGCACAAGGGGCATGGGGGTGCACAGCGGGAATGATGCGGTCTCAGCCCACGGCCTCAGCTCCCCCACCTACCTGCCTAAGCACACCTCCTTGCCTTTGCCCAGGCTGTCCCTGCCCCCTGGAGGATTGTTTCTCACAGCAGGACCTTTAACCAGCACTTCGAATCCTCACTTCGAATTATCTCTGGACCCGAGCCAAGTGTCCAGAGATAAACCCAGCACAGTTAGACCAGGAGGCACATTGGGTCTCCTTCAGAGTATCTCTGTGGCTTGGGAAGAAGGATGCCTTGGAGCTAAGACTTCTGAGTGACAAATAGGAGCTGAAGAACAGAAGGGGCCAGGAGGAGGTGGGAAGAGTGTTCCAGGCAGAAGGAACAGCCAGTGGAGGCCGGTGACCAGGGAACATGCAGGGAATCTGAGACTGTGGTAGGGCTGGGGGGCGCTCACCAGCAGGGGGATGAGGGCCAGGGAGAGGGGCCAGGTGCTGAGCTCCCAGCGGCAGCGAGCAGGCCCTCGGGTCTCGGGCTGCCACACAGAGTCCCATGACAGCCCTTCATCACTGCATCTTAATATGCACGAGCTCATCAGCCCCTCTTGGAAGAGGCCCCTGAGAGCTGGGCATTGCTGCAGTGGGGCTGTGCTCACTCTGGGCTTCACAAGGCGAGGTCAGGCCTGGGCTGGGCCTGATGGGGAACAGAAGTTCCCCAAGGCAGGAGGTGCCCAGGATGTGCCCCAACAATGCTGCCCCTCTCCTTGGGACTATGGCCTCTTCAAACCACTGGGAAGTCAGAAAACAGAAAGCTGCTGTCTCAAAGAGCCCCCTGAGACCACACTGGGCACCCACATGGCCTCAGGCTGAGCGGCTCAGCCAGCTCTGGTTTCTCTGCCCTCACTCCTGTAGAAGTGGTTAGTGCCAGGAGGTCTAGGGAGGGGCTGGGGAGCTGTTTCTTAAAGCTTCACTGCCCGGTAAGTATACCGATCACATGTGCCTATTTCATTTCTCAGTATTATGAATTCAATAAAATTAAAAATTCAGTCCCTCAGTCCCACTAGCCAAGTTTCAAGTGCCCAATAGCCTTACCAGGACAGCAGAGAGGAGAATGTTTCTACCATCACAGAATGTTCCATCGGACAGCACTGTTCTAGGGGAAGAAGGCCAGACTGGCCAACTTCTCAGCAAGCAGAGAGGGGACCCCATCTGGTCTGTGTGAGGGGTCTGAAGCAAGGGTGGGAACTCTGGGCAGGCCTAGGCTCAGGAAGCAACCTCAGGAGGTGTTGGAGTGGAAGCAGTGATCTACCAGAGACAAGCCTGGGGCTTCCGAAATAGCTGGGTGAGTTCTTGTGGCTTCGGGCTGGGGGCTAGTTGGTGCCATGCTCCTGGGCCCGCCTGCTACACTCCCCAAGCTCTGCACACACCACAGATAGGTTGCCAACCTCCCCCTCCAGCCCTTCAGCTCATAGCATATGGCCTCAGCACCCACACCCAGGCCTAAGATGGCCCTAGAAGCAGCACACCATCCCTGGAATGGCAACCCACGCCATCCCAGGCATGGATGCCTGTAATGCCCCGAATGGTGGAGGCCATTACAGCACATTAAGTCAATGGACTTCCTGTTTGTCAGCATTCCAACTGCACGGGAGGGTTTTCTCGGCTCCAAGAGACTGCCCGGGCCAGAGTATGTGCTCTGCAAATTCTGCACGCTGTAACTGTCTCAGAGACGAGAGCTGCAGCTTCCAGAAGGCAAGGGTGAGGCAGCTGAGGAGGCACTCTTCTAAGAAGACCCAACGAAGGCATCTCATTTCTGCGGGAACAGTGTGGGCTCCCTCCAAGGCCCCTTCCCACCTCCAGCACCATTTCCAGAGAGAGCAGTGCTGTCCCTGACAGCTCGCCCCACATGGGCTCCCTGAAGCAGCCAGCCCTGACTGATGTCCTGCCCCACGTCCTTCCCCGTCCGGGGTCACTTTGAGACGTACTGCCCGTGTGCCTGCTGTGTTGGTCATTGTCTGCAAGAAGCACCAGGAAGGGAGGAGTCTTTGTTTCATTCACTGTAGGGTCTCCAGGGCTGAAAACAGCACCTAGAATAGAGTATGTGCCCAGGAAATGTTGGTTAAATAAACGAACTCTTCGAAAAGGAGGGTAAAGGGGAAATGTGCAGACTGGGTCTAGAGTCACATAGGAGTTTTTAAGCAAAAACGCATCTCAGTGTTACACTCAGTTGATCATTTTAGGTTCTATGTCTGGGGAGGGAAAACAATAACCCTGGGGACGTGAGGGGCTCAAGCAGCACCTCTCCCTGCAGACCCTGGGACCCTTGGACCCTTGAAGGCTCCCTGTTTGCTTCTTCCCTCTGCCTCAACATCCTTCCCATGGAGCAGGCTTCCCTGCTGGGCCCTGGGGTTCCGACGACCTCCTCCTCCTCCTCCTCCTTGGCTTTGTGATTCTGCCCTCCTGCCACCTTGTCACCAGTTCTATTTTGTTTGTTTTCCATTTTTTTTCATCTGATTCATAGAGGCATCACCCATCCTACCTGAAGGTTTTGCTATTTTAGTCTTGAAACCAAAAGGGAAGTCATAAATAAGTTTTGTTATGGTAAAGATAAGCTTAATTTTTCATTCGCCTCCAGCTAATAACTGATGGGGAGTCCTCCCTCGCTTTCAGAAGCAAGAGGGAAAAGAAAAGGCTTCCTAGTGACAGGATAATTTGTCAGAAAGTTATGAGTGAATACAAGCAGGCCTGTATAGGAAGTGTGTATTGAAGAATATGACACGCTGCCTTCTAATTGCTGCTGCCTTTCTGATCAATAATACATGTTTTCAAAAAGCCTTCTGTTGGCGTTTACACAATGGACTGTAACTACTGCAAAGGATCCATTAAGACCTATTTTAAAAAGTGCATTCGTAAAAACTTGTCTAAATCTGCATTACAAGGCAGATTATGAAACTGCCTTGGGAGATGTTTTTTTCTAAAAAGCATTCAGGCCACATTTGCTGGACTTGCCAATTTGAGCCCCCTCGCATCTCTATGGCTCGCCTGTGAGCCAGGATGGCCCTTCTCCTTGGCGTCCACGTGACGCAAGAGGCGGGCACTGCCGAGATCCCATCAGGCTCTAGCCGCCTGCGGTGCCCTGGAGCTGGGGACTCGGTTAAGGTGGGACGAAGGCATTAATCAACACAGCACTCCAGAATGTGTAATTACATAGCCAGATAAGTGTGCCTGCAGCAAGAGGGCTCTGGGGTTCTAGGGCTTTCTCTCCCGGCGCTGAGAAGGTGGTGTGTCCTGAGGGTGGGTGAGTGACAGGGCCCAGACTCCTGTTTGACTGCTGTCCCCATGTGGGCATGATCCGTTCCTTACACAAGTGGGGAGTCAGGGCACAGAGAGGCAGTCGGCTCGGATTTAGGGAGCCCCTGTTTCTGTGCTACCTTCTCCATGTCCACTGACCTCTTTGGCCTCTCAGCCCCAGCTTCTAGAGCAGATCGGAACCCATGGTACAATGACAGCTCATACTGATCGTGTGGGGACTCACTTGTCCTCGGACACCTCCGGGAGAAGGAACTCTGCTCTCCTGCTTGGGTCCAGAGATGCTGGCTACATGCTGCTGGGAACATGCCAAGGTCGTACAGACAAGGACACAACTCAGAGCCCACCTGCAACCTTCACATCATGCCAGTGCCCCCGGCCAACCACCAGGATGGCTCTCCAGACTTCGGAGGAGCCCTGGAAGAACAGCGAGAAAAAAAATGTCCATTTCCTGCTAAGCCAGGAGCTGTGCTGAGGCTGTCAATGCTTCGTGTGGGTTTAACTTCACTGCACTGCAAGCAGTTACCATGTTATTATTATCTTCCTGGCACAGGTGAAGGACCTGGGGCCCCACTGATGCAGCCAGCCCGGTTCAGTGGTGCCAGGTGAAAGGAATTGCAAGAGGATTGGTTTGAGAGGATGGCGTGGGGAGGAGCGGAGAAGGGGAAGGGGAGGAGAGAAGGGAAGGGAATGTGGGAGGAAATTCAGAGGAAAAAAATAAAGCTGTGGAGGGGGCCCATGATAGGGTGAGCTGGGGTCAGGCCCTCTGGGTAGGGGTGAGTTACAAGGGGTCTGTGTCTGTACACGGCTCCTGCCCCAGAGCCCTGGGCTCGGGCCTCAGGCATCTGCTCCTTGTCAGGTCCAAGGGAGGGTCCTCTCACCAGCCAGGCTGAGGCTCTGTCTGCAAACACCAGCTCTGGGGGTAAGGCAGGTGGGTGGACCTGCACAGAGTAAGGTGAGGAGTGTCCCTGTACCATGTCCTACCAGCCAAGTTGTGGTGTGTTGTGAGTGCTATGTGGCAATAGCATGTTTGACATCCAGGTGGGTGAGTGGGGAGCCCTGCTGGGGGGCCCCTCAGAGCCCACTGGTAGGCACTGGCTCTTCTTGCAGCTGTGCCGAGAGAAGGGCAAACCATGGCATGATAGCAGAACTGCCTCCATCTTGACACTCCACTGGGGTTGCAGAATGTAGTGGTAGGTACTATTATGACCCCCATTTACAGAAGGGAAACTGAGGCCCTGAGCAGTTAGCTAAAAGCACACACGGTCAGGCCCGGTCTACACTTCCAGCCACTGCAACACGTGCCTGCAGGAGGGGCTGAGACCTCCTCCCATGCTCACTCTGACCACATCTGGCCCCCAGTCAGGACCTGAGAGGCCTCTGTCAGTAGTTGCAGGAACTGCTGCCTGGTCTTTCAGTGACCCCAGGACTGAGCAGTGCTCCCGTCTTTGTTTCCCCTTCTTGACAAGGCCCCCTGGGGCCAGGGTTTCCTGTCCCTATACTCAGCCTCCACTCCTAAGACCTGGCCTTCTCAGCTCCCTGGACATCCCTGAGTCCCCACAGTCACCTGGGTCATGATCACAGAGCCTCCTGCCCTCTACCAAAGGAGCAAGCCTGTGCTGGCTGGGATCTGTCTCTATGCTGGGCTTGACCTCCACCTTCCCTTCCCTGTGCTGTGTTTCGGGGCAGACCCAAGGGGCTCCAGGTAGGTCTCACCTGCTCAGAAGCCAAGCATGCAGCTGGGATAACATATGAGCAGCCTGTGCACCAAGCACCTTATCCCGTGCTGGGGGCAGAGCCTTGCAGACACTACTCACTCCTCACAGACAAGGGCGTGTGGGGGACACTACTACAGCCCCCATTTTACACATGACAAAACTGAGGCTCAGAGGGGTAGGGTGATTTGTGCAGTGTAACATGACTGTAAATGGCAAAATACAAACTCAGGTCTGACTCACTTCAAAGCAGAATCTCATGTCTGAATTTCTTGGGGCACTTGGGGAGCTATGTTTTTCGTTTGTTTGTTTGTTTTTAAAGATTTTATTTATTTATTTATTTGATAGAGAGAGACACAGAGAGAGAGGGAACACAAGCAGGGGGAGGAAGAGAGGGAGAAGCAGGCTTCCCGCTGAGCAGGGAGCCCGATGCAGGGCTCAATCCCAGGACCCTGGGATCATGACCCGAGCCAAAGGCAGCCACTTAACAACTGAGCCACCCAGGTGTCCAGATCTGTGTATTGATGAAAGGTGCTCTGGTGATACTCCAAGGGGGTCTGTGGGCAGCAGTGGGGAGCACTGATGACACTGTAATGCACCTGCTCCCCACATCCCAGAGAGCCTTTCAGTGCCTGTGGGAGCCCACGTCCCTCAACACTGTGGTCTGTCGGGGCAAGGATGCTAAGAGCAACTCCTAAACCTGGGCAAGATGATGGCCATGATTTATTGAGCACCTACTGTGTGTGTGGAACTGAGTTTCTATCCTCCTATGTACTCCTCATATGTACTCACTCTTCCTTCTGAGAGGGGGATGCTTACAGTTAGGAAAACTGAGGCTGACAGAGAGATGACTAGGAGAAGCCAAGACAGGGAGCAGGAACCTCCAGTAGACTCTTCCAGGCAAATGTCCCAGGGCTGCCCTGGGACAGAGAAGTGAAAAGAACTTCCTGAGGATAACAACCTGACATATTTGAATTCTACCTTAGCTTGGCCTCTGACCTCCTCTTGTGGGACCTCAGGGAGGCCATATCTATTTCCTCTCTGCGGAGTGAGGAAGATCCTTCCAGCTGCTCTGCTGTTAGCGAGCGTGAGCCAATGCCCAAGCCCCCACAGGACTGAGTCACTCCCCTCCCTGCAGTTCTCAGGTGTGCAAGGCCAAGTCTTCACCTCTGCCCTCTGCTGGATGCCACTTTGGCCAGGTCCCTGGGCATGCAGTAGAAAAGGGTAGGAATGTCCATGTCTGTGAACACAGGCACATACCCACATGTACATGTGTGCGTGTGCACATGTGTCAGAGGTATATGTGTGAAGCCTCCCAGAACTTCTTCTAAAAAGAGGGCAACGCCCCTACCATGTTGTCAGGTGTCCACTCAAAACCCTCAAAGGTGGTGCTGGAAAGAGGGTGGAAGGACCTGAGGGGGCCCAGGCAGGACTCGACCTCAGCTCTCGAGATGGTCACACAGAGCACACCCAGACATCCAGCCTGTCCAGTGTCAGCCACCGCCTGGCCAGGGTGGTCCCTGAGAGGTGTGGGGATGAGGCTGGTTGGAAGAATGAGCCAGGCCACCCCTCTTCCTTTTGTCCTCCATGGGAGATTTGCAATGAAGAAGTCCCCCTCAGTCCCTTCCTTCCCACTCAAGTCTGTTCCCTGGGCAGAGGCCCGAGTGTACAGCCTTATTAGCACCAGAAAGTAGGGCTTGTCTGCACCCAAGGAAGCCCTCCCATGGCAAACTCCAGCCTCATAAATCCAAGGGCCGGGGCCCTGGTGGTGTCTGGGAAGCAGCACAAGGTCTGGTGGCCGCAGGGTGGCTCTCCTGAGCTGGCAGCGCTGTGCCCTGGCCTCCTGCCAGCAGGCCTGCTCTGGACCTCTCCGCTGGCAGAACCCCCAGCCAGCTTCTGTCTTGGCGGCATCTCCTGCCTACCAGGGTGACTTCACTTTGACTTCATATCTGCAGAGGGATGTGCTCATCTCTTATTCAGCCCTGAAGAGGGCGGGGCTCTGCACAGCAGGAAAAAGAGACGCTGAAGGAGGGGCACCCCAGGCCTCCTGTGCTGGACCCTCCCACCCCAGGGCTCCATGGGCTTCTATTCCTCCTCACCTAAGTGGAGGCCAGACCTCAAAAGACAGCGAGGGGTGGGAGAGAACGTTGGCCTCTTCTCACAGAGACCTAGACTCCAACTCCAACTCCAACCTCATCCCAGGTTCCCCTATGTTAGGGGCCCGGAGTCTCAGTTTCCCCCTTTATTGGATTGGATGTGTTTATTGGCATCATTTATTTGGACCAAAAAATTACATTATTTGGAGTTCCAGCTAATTGCTCTCCTACTCAGTCCACATACTAAGGGTTTTCCTTTTGGGAAGGGAGGACGCTCACCGTCCAAGCTCCCCATTAGGTTTCCAGTGCCAGGCCTCCTCCAAGGCCTGAGCCAGTGTCCTGCTCCCATCGGCTGGGCCGGTCCTAAAGTGAGGGGGATCACAAACTGGCCCCAGGAGATGTCACTCTGTCTCTCAGCGCTGCCGCGGACATTGCCAGCCACGCGCCAGGCTCGCTCCTGGAGTGCGCAGGAAGCGCTCAGACTCCCCTTCCCTTACCCAGACTCTTCCCTCCTCCCGCCTTGGGCCCCAAGAGAGGCCGCGCTCCCACCGCGTCTCCCTCCTCTGAGAAATGGCGGAAGATGCGACCCGCGCCGAGAGCCTGAAGGCGGGGCACCCGCCTAGCTTCCCGGTCCGCTGGGGCGCACCCCTCGCCTGTCGGCCCAGACCCCGCAGCCCTGCGTGGTTTCCCAGCCCTCACAGGGCAGACAGAAAGGGCGACGCGCCGGGACCGCGAGCGGACGCACAGGCTGAGGAAGAGTGGCTGGGCGAGCTGGGGGTGCGCGAACTGGGGCTGCGGGTGGCAGCCGCGCACCCCGCGTCCTGCACCTCGCTGCTACTCGCACCTGGCCCCACCGGCGTCCCGCGTCCAACACCAGTCTCCTCTCCGAGCGAGGCGGGATCCGCACCAGCACCCCCACACCACCGCGGGTACCCCGAGCCCCGCCCTTACCCCCGCACCCCGCCCGCACCCTGGCCCCGCCCGGCACGCCCCCGGCACGCCCCCCTCACCGCCCCGCCCCGCCCCTGCCCGCTCCGGCGGCGCAGCCCGCGCGCGCCCCGCCTCAGTCCCGCGACCAGAGCTAGGCGCGCAGCAGAGGAGAGCAGCCGGAGTCGGCGCCCCGACGCTCTGCGCCCCCAGTGTCCTCCGCGTCCCCCGCGTCCCGGGCGGGCATGGGGCGGCCAGGCTAAGCACCGCATCCTGCCGCCGAAACCCGGGCCCCAGCCAGCAGCCCTCTTGCCGCGGCCCCGGCGCGCACGGGCCATGGCGAAGGCGACGGCGACGGCGACGGCCGGCGCGGCGGGGCTGCGGTTGCTGCTGCTGCTGCCGCTGTTCGGCGAAGGTGAGTCCTGCCGGGGGCCGGTGCCCGCAGCGACCGGGGCGAAGTTGGCGCCTGGCGCCGAGCGGCGAAGCGGACGCGCTCGGAAACGCCTTTCTCTTGGCTGCGGGCAGCGGTCTGCGCAGTTGCCCGCTGCCCGGGCTGAGCCGGGAGCGAGGTGGGGCGGCAGACCCGGCGCTTCGAGGCCCGAGCTGGGTGGGTCTCCCGCCAGAACGGGTCGTGGGCCGGGCGGCCGGGGTCGTGCCCAGGGCCTAAGTCGCGGCGGTGCGTCCCAGCCGGGTCGCGCCTCGTGCCCGCGTCCTGGAGCGAACCGGACGGACCTTGTTGCCGTTTCGGCGCAGGTCGGGGAGGCCGGGCGGTGTAGCCCGAGAAAGCCCGCGACTTGAGCGGGCAGCTCTGTCTCTGCAGATTGTTTCAACTTGGTTTCCTTTCCTCGTCCCATGTCGGTGTATTCCTCTCCAGCTCGGATTCCCTGGCCCGCCCAGGGGTGCGAAGGGCACCTGCTGTTTTATAAAAGGTTGCTTTTCCCTCCTGCGCTTTTGCCACCCTAGGCTTTAAAAAGCCGAAAAGCCCGTGGTTTCTGGGAGGCTGCCCTCGAGGGCCCGTTCAGACTGGCCCAGCGCAGCCGGGGGAGGGCCCGCCGCGGCCAGAGTTCCAACAGGCAGCTTTGGAGTCGTGCGCCAGGCTACCCGAGGGTGCGGCCTTTGCGACCAGGAGACCGCTCTTGGCCAAGCGCTTTTGACTGTCCTACGGTGGTGCAGGGCTGTGTGCCGCCTTCGGCCAGCGTCGGTGCTGGGAAGATTGGCTGTGGCCTTGCAAAGGCTGGTCACCACCCCCGCCCCAAACTCAGACAGAATGAAGCCTAAGGCCGCAGAATCTTTGACCCGTTGGCCATGCCTTTTAGTTTTCCTTGAACTGGCCCTGACTTGATATCCTCCTTCAGCATGCACCAAGTTTCTCTCCGACAGGGAAAGCTGCCCTCTCCCACTGCTTACAAAGGGCCTTCTCTCTCTGTGGCCTTTGGGAACAGGAGAAGCAGTGGTCCCCTGCCTCTAGCCTCTGGTCTTGCAGATTCTGGGTTCACAGACCGACCCCAAAGGCTTCATTTGTGTGGCTGAATCCTGGGTTTCCCTGGAAAGATACTGAAGCCAGAATGGGTTCCCAGTCCATCATGGGGAAGGCAGGGGAGAAGCCCTTCCCTTGCCCTGAGGAGGAATGAGGGGGAGGGGGTCTGTTTCTGGTAAGAGAACTCTGGGGTCACTGGGCTGCATGGGGGAAGACCCCGAGGAGGCTGCAGTCAGGACAGAGGTAAACACAAGCAGAATGTTCTGAAGATCTCTTATAACTCTGAGTTGTAACTTTGTAGTTGTGGGTGTGTAGTCAGGTGTGAGCCGGAAGCTAGTGCTGGCTGGGCAGCCTGTGCCAGCCCCACTGTCTGTAGAGGCTTTCCCCATGCTCTCCCACAGCCACTAGCCGAGTTGAGGTGCCTGAGAGGCTTTAAGGGCTAGACTTTGGAGCCCAGGCTGCAAGGGTCAGCCTGTGGCACTTGGCCTGAATGCAGGCTTTTTCACACCCCTGGCCCACAGAGTTTGGTGGCCAAAGACAGGCTCTCCAAGCAGGGAAGGTGAGCGTCCCACCCCGCCCACCCTTCCCTTGGGATGACCAAGAAACCATGATTGGTGGGTGCTGAGAGTGGGGAAATGGCTCTGCAGCCCCCAGGAGGACACAGCTGGGGCCCTGGGAGAGGCACAGGGGCATCCGTCGCTTGGAGCAGCCACGGAGAAACGGCTGAGCCTGGCTCTCCTTGAGCCGAACCAGGCCATCACTAGTGAGCCCTGCGGCAGCTCCAGGACCCACCCAGGCTGAAAGCAGCTCAGCCTCTGGGCGCCCTCTTGTGGATGCGGCGCTCTGGTGGCCAGGCCTGTTGCCCTGGGGATGGATGCTCTGGGTCTCTAGAGGATGAGACTGTCCCCTGATTGGCCAGACAATTCCCCCAAGGCAGAAGGCTCTCTTCTGTGCTGGGGGACTGACAGGAGGGGAGTAGAGAGGCGACCCAGATGAAGAGGCAGGGGCCTAGACGAGCGTGCAGAGGAAGGAGCCCTGCTACCTCAGAGCTGGCCAGGAAGGGGGGACAAGGATGTCTAGAGCAAGGCCATGGGACATAAACAGATGCCTGCAGCTTGGTCCCGCTCCATGTGTGCACACTGTCATAGTGTGTGACCACATACACCTTCAGAAAAAGGTACCGACACAGACTTCTCCCACATCATGGCATCCATGTGTGGGTGCGAGCTTGCACATGAGCGCGTGCGCACACACACACACACACACACACACACAGGGTCTCTCTCTCTCTCTCTCTCTCTCTCTCACACACACACACATACACACAGAATCTCTCCCTCTCCCTCTCTCTCACACACACATGGTCTCCCCCCGCCTTTCTCTCTCTCTCACACACACACAGGGTCTCTCTCCCTCTCTCACACATACTGGATCTCCCCTCTCTCTCTCTCTCACAAACACACATAGTGTCTCTATCTCATACACAAGGTCTCTCTCTCACACACACATACACACACACAGGGTCTCAGTCTCGCTCTCATACACACACACACACACACACACACACGATCTCTCTCTCACACACACACATGCACACACACACTCACTCATACTCATAACTGGTCATCACAAGACACACTCCTGCCCCTGGTCAAGGGTATGTAATCATGACCCCTGTGGCCACACACACACCCCCTAGTGAATGAGGCTCGACCCCCCCCCCATTCTCCACCCTCCCCCAGGGAACCCAGCCCCTTTCCTTGCCACTCACACATATCCACCCCCTCATACACTCATGGACATGGCCCAGTGGTCCCAGGGAATCCTAGAACCTGGGAAACTTCCATCTCAGACTTATTCTTAGAAGAGTTTCTAGCACTTTGCTGCTCAATACAGATACAGCCCCTCAGCAATTTGAGTCCCAGCTCTTGGGCCCTGCCAGGCTGACACCTCACCCAGCACCATCTCCCTGACTCCCACAGTCCCTCAGCAGGCCTCGAGTCTCTTGTCTTCCTGGTCTGGCTTCTTGGGTCCCATTTTGCTCAGCACCTGTGGCTTCAAGGAAGAACCTGCCCTCTCTCCCTGCAGACCTCTGGGACTTTCACTCTCCAGCACCAAAGAAGGGAAGATTTGCCATGACTTGGCAGGCTCCCTCTCCGGGATGCCAGGCCCAGGCCTCTGCAGTGTGGCCTGGGCAGGCCACTTATGCCTGGACCAGATGTCAGAGCCGCCTCTGCTGGGAAGGCTGCCTCACCTACTTCTTACTTTCTTTGGGCCCCTCCCTCTCTTTTGCCAGGGTCTGGTAGAAGACAAGTCCTGCTTCACCAGCTCACCTGGGCCCTGCCCTCTTTCTTCTCTACCCTAGCCTGCATCCCTGCTAAGCCCCTCTGACCTCTGGGGGCCCCCAACAGAGTCTAGCCTGACCAAGGCTACAGGGGATGGGCTGGCTGGTGGGCTCCTAAGGGTGGAGCCTGCAAACAGGGAACAAATGGGAAAGTTTATTGAGCCCATTGCTAAATTGCCTTTATTCTGCAGAATTGCTTTAGGGATAGCTAAGTAAATCACTGTTTCCTTGGTGGTGTGAAGAAAATGGGATGCATTCACCTAATGGGGAGCTAATGGCCTTTTAGCCAGGGGAAGAGAAAACTAATTAAAAATCATGGTATCTGTTAAAATGGAGCCCAAGGTGCCAAGGGATATGGAGGGCCCGGAAGCTACCACCTCCCTTGAGGCCTTACCCCTCTCTGTGACCTGAGAGAGGACTCCTCTGTCCTCTGGTCTTAGCTGGACAAAGCTGATGTCAGCAGCAGCTACCCCAGGGAACTCATAGCCTGCTCGTCCCCTGCTGAGCACCGCCTGTCAACTAGCTTCCTGTAACCTCCCGGAACCCTAAGGGACATGACCTTGGTTTCCCATTTCACAGGTGAGGAAACCTTGCCCCACATAGCCTGTGGACTATAGCCTGTGGCGAAGACTCCCCGCCCCCAGGCCTCTGGCTTTCCTCAGGTGTCTTCTCCAGGCCAGCGGTGGTGGGGACCAGGGATGGGGCTGAGGAGGGATCCTGGGAAGGGAAGGTAGTCCTGAGCCCTCTCCCCCACCAGTGCTCACCTGCTCAGGGCTCCAGCCCGGCCCAGCTACAGGAGTGAAGTGTGCGCTGTGCTTGAAACAGGAGCTCTTCTGGGTCATGGCTGATTTCTCAGGTCAGACCATTGCTTTAGCTGATGTTTGGGAGTCTTACAGTTTTGGAGACAGCCCCCCGGCATGGCCCTGGCATAGCTGGGCCTGGGACAGGGGTGTGTGTGCTCTTGTGAGGCAGGAGGAGATCTCTTTGAGGGTGTAGGCTCTGCATGGGGACCCAGCACCTGGTAGAAGCTACTGTGCTGGGGTGGGGTGGGGTGGGGTGGGGTGGGGTCGGGGGCTGGGCTTCAGGGGCCGTGAGTGCAAATGTGTCTCCTTCTCCAGGACAGGGCCCTCCTTCCTAGGGCACTGGGGCAGCCTGGGAAAAGAAAGCAGCCAACCAGGGACCCAGGAAGAAAGGCAGAGTTGGAGAGGCACTGCCCTACCTCCCAAGCAGTGCTTCCGTCCACCCTGTGGAAGCAGCTACTTTTCTACTGTGGAACCTCCTCCCTATCCTGTGGGTGTGGAGGAGGACACTCCCTGCTGTGAGGGTAGTTCAGGGGCTCCTGACCTAAGCTTACGTCCCCACGCCCTCTTCCTTCTCCCCGTGTCCTCCCTTCCCTATGTCCTTCTCCTCCCTGTGTCCTCTTCCTCTTGGTAACCTCCTCCTTCTTGTGTCCTCCTCTACCCGCTGTCCTCCTCCCCATGTCCTCCCCTTCTTATGTTCTTCTCCTCCCCATGTCTTCCTCTTCCCCATATTCTCTTCCTTCTCTCCCTGTCTTTCTCTTTCTCCCATGTTCTCCCCCCCCACCCCATGTCTTCCTCCTTCCATCTCCTCCTCTTCCTCCCAGTGCCCTGCTCCTCATGCTCTCCTTCCCATGTCTTCTGCTTCTTCCCAGCATTGTTGTCCTCCTCCCTATGTCCTCCTCCTCCCCATGTCCTTCTCTCCATGTTCTCCTCCCCATATCCTTCCCCTCCCTGTGTCCTCCTCCTCCTACCTGTGTTCCCCACATTCTTCTCCCCTCTCTGTCCTCCTCCTCATTTCTGCAATTGTTTCTCTGAGTGAGTGATTTAATAGTAACAATAACAGTAATAAGGATCCACAGGTACTCCCTGGGGGACCATCTGCTATCTAGGGAGCTTCTCCAGGGCAGGAGATGCCCTTGGGAGACAACACAAGGGCCCTCTGACCTCAGAACTGTCACTGTGCAGGGAGGGTCAGGCAGTAAAGGAAGCACTAAGCCATCACTTCTCCCAGATGCACAAGTGTGATTTCCGAGGAGGTGCTCAGCGAGAGGCAGGCTAAGGGGCAGGGTAGGAGAGGGCCTTGGGCAGCCAGGCAGGCAAGTGACCCTCCTGGCTGTGGGCTTCAGTGTGGTGATGACAGCCGGGAGTGCCCCAGTCCCCCTGCCCATCTCCCTCCTATTCCCTTGCTCCCTCTCCTCAGCCTCCTGTAGGTCTCGGAGGGCCCTCTTCCATGCTCTATGGGGTGATGCTCCTGGAAGACTGGGGCATCAGTGCAACTCAGAGAGGCCAACCCAGGAAGGCCCTCTGGCCTGGGGAGGGTGCTCCCGGGACACTTGTAGGGCTATGAATGCCTAGGCCTCCCAGAACCCACCTGGCTTTCCCTTCACCACCCCAGAGTGGCAATCCAGGCCTGGTGTTTGGGGGTTTAAGGGAGGCTGTGACTTCAGAGGCAGGACCCCACCTCATGTCGGAAAACCTTAGCAGGTGAGGCTGTCTTTGGGCCAACACTCCAGGACACTTGGGAAACTACAGGACACCTGTAGACTGGGCCTTCCTGCCCTCCCTCCCCATCTAGTCTTCCTACTGCCCACCTTTCCTCAGCTCTGGGACCAGACAAGGCCTGGGCTCCCTGCAGGCTCAGGTTTCCAGCTCTGTGGTTGTCCCCAAGGCTGGAGCCGTGAAGCTAGTGGGCCCTGCACTGTTCTGTCTGAGACGCTGGGCAAGGAGGTGGTAGACAAGAGGAGGCAGCGGTATGCCTCCCCCCTCGGAGCCGACACCCCTAGAAAATGAGGTTGTGGGGTGGGTGATGCCAACAGGACCTTGTTCAGGCACCACCTGGGCCCCCAAGGAGAGCAGGTGTCCAGCCCCGAACAAACACCTCTGTTTGCTTTTGCCCTGTGAGTGGCTCCACAAAGTACAGCAGCCCGGGCACCCCCGCAGGAAAGTCACCTGTGCATCTGTGGGCTGGCCGGCTCGACTTGTCCATGACAGTCTCACAGCAGGGGGTGGGGTTCTGTGACAGGCAGGGCCCCGTTCTAGGCCCAGCTCGGGAGAGATGTCTGTGTCCCTGTAGCCCAGGCCCTGGGACCCCAGCCACCCTCTCAAGTTCAGGCACTGGCAGCCGCCCCTCACTGCCATCTTGGGCTGTTGTCACATAGGGGCGCTGATGTCTAGGTTCTGCAGGGCCCAGGCCTCCAAGAAGTGCTTAGAAGGCAGCATGGCCCAGTGCCGGGGGCACAGGGGAGTCAAAGTTCTGAGCCCAGCCCCAAGCACCAGGCTGACCTGCTCTCTGATGGGAGACAGGGCTCTGCTGCCAAAATAAATCAGAAAGCCCCTAGCAGGGTACTGACCCTCAAAGCTTGCGCCTCCTAGGTGTGTCTATATGATCACCATCAGATTCCAGTGATTCTCACTCTTTTTGAAAGGGGAAAAGAAAAAATGCAATTTCCTAAAATTTAATTAGTGGCCTAGGAAATGCTCGGGAAAATGTGGTCTCTCTGTGCCAGGACCTGAGGGTAGGGTGCGTTGCGGGGGTTGACTCCGAGGTGTGCAGAGTGACGGCAGCCATCTGAGAGTCTCATGAGTTGGTTCCTTAAATTCCTTTTCCCAGTGAAACAAGCAAAGACACAGAAATAGTGAAAGACAGAGCTGGAGCTGGTCCTGGGTGGATGCAGGTTTTCTCCTTGCCTGCTCCCCCATCCTGCCCTTCTGACATTAGCCGTGGGGCATCTGCTGCTTTCTCTCCTTTCTGGGGAGGAGAAAGGGTGGAGTTGGGGCACAGGGCACTGTTCCAGCATCCACTTAGCCCTGGAGTCGCTGCCCTCCATCTTCTCCCCGGCGGAAGCAGGGTTAACATGCACTTAGCACTACGGGGACCCACTTTGCCACCCGAGGGATGCGCCTGGTCAGGTAGGCAGCCCCGAGGGTGGTCTTCGTGGGCTACTCACCCAGAGGGACCACAGACATGACTCCACAGAGCCTTGAAAGGTCTTGAATGAGAGCCCATTCGAATAATCTTTGCTTCCCTGCTTCCCACCCACTCCTATCTTTGAGGGCAGGTGAGGATGTACTTGGTAACGGAAGCTCCCATAGTCTCAGTAACTCAACACAGTCCTTGTGTCTCCTGCTGACAGTGCCCCCCGCCAGGCACTCCATGCCCAGCCACGTGCTCAGGGAGGGGCACAGAGCCAGGCCTGGAGGGGGCCCGGCACTCTGCCCAAGTTCTGTGGGCTGGAATCCTGTCGCGTGGCCCAGAATCCTGTCGCGTGGCCCTTCCCTCCTCAAGAGAAGCCCCGAGTACAAAGGAGAGTGTTGTGGGTGGGAGGGCACATGCCGGGGCACCCGCGGACACCCTTGGGATCCCCCTCTCCAGACTCACACCCTTGAGCCCCACCTCTTTGATGTCTGCTCTCCTGGTCAGCACAGCCAGGACCTGCGTTGGGCCCGGGCACTGGGGAAGGAGGGATGGTGGATAATTACAGTTTGCTTTTTGGGGGGAGGTAAAATTCACACAACGTGAAATCAGCCATGGTAACTGAACGATTCAGTGGCGTTTAGTGCTTTCACAGTGTTGCCTCGGTATTGCTGCTGTGTTGTTCCAAAACATTTTCACTACCACAAAAGGGAGCTCTTAGCCCCTAGATATTGCCCCACTAGCGCCCCCACACCTAGCCCCCGGTAACCACTGCTCTGCGTCCTGTCTCTACAGGTTCGTCCTCTCTGGATGTTTCATATAAATGGACCTTTTTATCTGGCGTCTTTCTCTTAGCGTCGTGTTTTCAAAGTGCGTGCACATTGTGGCATACATCCCTATTTTATTTCCTTGTGAGGGTGATATTCCATTGGATGTAAATATCAGATTTATTTATCCATTCATCTACTGATGGACTTTAAGATCGTTTCCACCTTTTAGCTGTTGTGACTAAAGCTGCTATGAACGTTCATGGGCAAATATCTGAGTCCCTGGTTTCAGTCTTCTTAGATACATACCTAGGAGTGGAGTTGCTGGGCTGTCTGATAATTCTGTATTATTTTTTGAGGAATTGCCAAATTGTTTTGCCCAGCAGCTGCCCTGTTTTACATCCCCGCCAGCAGTGTGTGAGAGTTCTGATTTTGCCACATCCCTGACAGCACTTGTTATTTTCTGGGTTTTTATTTTGTTTTCTCTTAATTATAGCCAGAATGTGGGGTACAATGTGGTATCTCGTACTTTTGATTTGCGTTCTCCTAATGATTAGTGAGGCTGAACATCTTTGTTCAAATATGCTCATTGGCCATTTGCATCTTCTTTGAAGAAATCATCTCTTCAGGTCCTTCGCCCCATGTTTTAATTGGGTGGGGTGTCTTTTTGTTGTTGGGCTTACCTTGCTTTATCAGACCTCCACCAGGTATTGCTGAGAAGCCGTTTTGTGTCATTAACATTTCACCGTGTCTGTGACATTTCTGACAGTGTTTGAGCCCCAGGTCCCTTTTGAGGAGGACAGGGGTTCATCAGATATTCAGTGGGGGAGGCTGAGTCACCATAACCCCACTGGGACCCTGAGGACCTTCTCCAAAGACCTGGACCCTGAGGCCATGTGAAGCGTGAATGCCCCAGAAGCAATGGTGTCACAACTCGTGTATGAGATGCCCGTGCCCGGGGATCACCTTGTGAAGGACCGGGGAAAGGAGGGGTGCCAGGATCCAGCAACCCACCCAGCCCACCTGACAAGGCAGGACTCAGCAGCAGGAAGACCCAGGGCCGCCCTGTCTTGCTAAACCTCAGTCCTGACTCTAAAAATAACCAGGCAGATCTGGTGTAAGTTGATTATTGTAATTGTGGCTGTGTGATGTCATGCTGCTAGTCCCTTGAAGCCATTTTCCTAGGACAGCAGTGTGCACTGAGGCGTTGCTCACCCTTGTATCCAGAAGCTACAGGAGTGCTGGGCAGAGGCATGGGGGTGGGCAGGCCGTGACTGAGGAGTAGCTGGAAGGCTTTGTGGGCCCCAGGCTGCTCTGGTTCCATAAGAGGGGGGAGGGAAAATGGAGGAGGGAGAATAGAGAACTGGCTTCCGTCCGTGGGTGCTCTTTACCTGGCTTGTCCCAGCCATGATTCCAAGGAGGCGTTTCTGTCCTGGTTCCCAGCCGGTCACACAGAGAGGCAGTGAAGGAGTGTGAGCTTGGGCCCAGCTCTGCCCTTGTCTTTCTGTTTCCTTGTGTTGCCCTAAGACTCTCCTTTGGACCTAGGTCATGTCTTTTTGCCTAATCATTGGTGGTCTAGGAAGGCACCTGTGATTGTAATCTCGTTGCATCCCATGGCCCACGCCCCACTCCCAGAGACCACCCCGGTTTCCATCATGCCCACCATCCTGCCACTTGTCCCTGTTCAGAAAGTTCATTCTGTGACTGCTTCTGCACAGACATCACATAGACTTGTAGGGGAATCAGAATTAAAAGGAGCCTTAGCCTCAGGTGTAACCTTGTCATTTTATACATGGGGAAACCATATAGATGGGGAAAGCCCTCGGTGTGCAGTGGGCCCTCAGGACCTGCCGGCTTGTCTGGCCACAGGCCCATGCTGTGCTGAAACCGCCTCTGTCAGAGGCTTCCCCAGCTCTCTTCCTTCCACCCTCCCAGCAGAGCAGACCATTAGGCCTTCTTTGAGGCACACCCCCCCCCATCTCCAGAGAGAACCCAGCCTCTGGTCCAGGTGTTGTGGTGGCCCTGGACCCAGGGGGTCCCCTCTGCTGTTCACCTGATCACACCTACCCTTGCTTTTAGTGGGGAGTAGGGAGGGGAGGGGGCAACAGATCTGAAGCTGCAGGGAGGGAGCAAGGGGGGGCTCCCAGCAGCAGCACTGTGACATCCCAAACCTGCCCCACATAGAAAGGAGTGTGTACTGGAGGCATGAGGCAAGCCTTTTCCCAGAGCCCCTGGGAAAAGGGCCTTCCTTTGACAGGGCCCCTTCTGGTCTTCTCAGACTTGACAAGGAAGCACATCCAGACCATAGGACAGCCTTCCAGCCCCCCATCGAGCTAGAGCAGTCCCAGTAGGCCCTTGTCTGACTGACAGGCTACTGCTGGCTCATGGAGGTGCCTCTGTCCCAGTCACCCCATGTAGAAGACGTTACCTTCCTGACCCCTCCCCCACAAGTCATGGGTCAGTATCCACATGCAGAAGCTGGAGCCTGCTGATTCCACCTTTTCAAGTATTTAGTGATAATAGGATCCAGTGGGATGGAGGGAAGGATCCCTCGAGGCTCACTTATGTGTCCAGCTGAGATAGACATGTTGGGCCCCTAGCATTGGTGAGCACCTGCCAGGTACTTCCTCTGCACGCAGCAACCATTACTGTGTCTGTCCCTGTCAGACAGATACTGGCTGAGCAGACTCCCTCCCAGTCACACATACCTGGGCTTCACCCCATTTCACTGAAATGTTAACAATGTTTATACCAGGAGACTTCTAGGGGCACCTGCTTTATAGAAGAGGCTAAGGGAGGTATG
The DNA here is from genome assembly GCF_010015895.1 of Lontra canadensis. NCBI lineage: Eukaryota > Metazoa > Chordata > Mammalia > Carnivora > Mustelidae > Lontra > Lontra canadensis. The sequence continues at coordinate 26,844,636 of NW_022630997.1, forward strand.
GATGGGTATCTATGATGGCATTTTCAGCCTGGTCTGCAAGCAGGTGGGTGGGTGGCCCAGAGTCCCAGGGCCCAGGGCGCTGGCTTATCTGCACAGCCGGCACTGAGCAGGAGAACTTGGTGGCCACACACACAACCCCAGACAGGATCCTCAGCTTAAGTCCTGGCTCACTGTCTGAGTGGCCTTGGGCAAGGTGCTTAGCTTCTTTCTGCCTCAGTTTCCCCCTCTGCAAGACAGGCATCATAACCAGCCCTACTTCTGGCAGTTGTGTTAATAAGTGAACAATTCATGTGAAGTGCTTTAGAACAGAGCCTCTCATAGAAAATGCACTGTAGACATCTGGCCTGTTAATGTTGCACGAAGAGGGGCTCCTGCTTGGCTCAGTCAGTTAAGTGCCTGCCTTCAGCTCAGGTCATGATCCCAGGGTCCTAGGATCAAACCCCGCATCAGGCTTTCTGCTCAGCAGGAAGCCTGCTTCCTCCTCTCTCTCTGCCTGCCTCTCTGCCTACTTATGATCTCTGTCAAATAAATAAATAAAATCTTTTAAAAAGAATGTTGCACAAAGAGTGCTGGGGACAGGGCAGGGGTGGTGGTAGACAAAAACGGGCAGAACCATCTCTGTTCAGGGAGCTCAAGGTTGGTGGGGTGACATATTTGCTTAAGTCTGAGTCACAGTGCCCTGCTGGGTGCCTGAGGGATAGTTCTCCCAGCAGAGGCACACAGGGCCCAAGCCAGTAATGTCCTGGCCGGTCACCCCCAGGCCGGGGCCAGCACAACCAAAGTCAGCTGGGGCCTCGGGGCATGAGAGTGCTGGAGCCACAGGGGCCTGGTGACCCGCAAACAGTCATCGGCAGGCCACTTGGGTGGCCGGTCTTTTTCCAGCCAGGCCTTGCCCTGGGTAAGAAATTAATTGTAACCTAATTGGCAGTTTCCTTTGCATAGAAGCCGGAAGGAACTGCCCGTGAGGCTGGTGATTAGCTTAGCGGCAGCTGGGAAATCACATTTGGGCAGGAGCGTCCATCATCTCAGGCCACTGCAGCTGGCCTGGACGGGTGTGGACGTGTGGGCGGCGGTTGTGGGTGCAAGCACGGTGCAGCCTGGGGCCCGGACTCCTCGGAGCAGAAGGCTGGGGCCTGTGAGCAGAGGGCGAGTGCAGGCTCCTGGCTCCCACGCTGCCTGGGCTGTAGAGCTCAGTCATGACCTCAATCCCCCAAACCCCAACCACGCCCAGACCCCTTCCCCACGCTCGCAGGGGGCTCCCTGAGTGATGTGGCCCAGTGACTGGAGACCTGGGGGCTGACTGCATTTCGACCATGCATGTGAGAGGTGAACCTCTGCGTCTGTTTCCCATTGGGGTGTGCCTATGTGCGCAGAGTGGCATCTCTGGGGCAGGGGCTGGCCTTTCTCTCTTTCTCCATCTGGCTGCTCTCCCAAACTGCCAGCCACATTTCCCAGCCAAGGCCCAAGAGGACAGGTGTCTGGGGAGATGCTGCACCCACATTGGGTCCCCTGCCCTTCCCCACCATGAACCACACAGTGAGGACTGAGGCCAGAGGGATGGTGGTGGGCCCTGAGAGCTGAGCTGTGTGTGAAGCCCTTGGCCAGACAGGCAGGTGGGAGCCCTGGGCTCTGTGCTGGACACAACCTTCCAGAACATGGAGAGCCCCGGAGCTCGTCACAGGAAGCTGAGGGCCCCAGTGTGGGCCAGGGTGCCCACTTGCTCCTCCCTGCATGAGGGCCTATTCAGCTGGCCCTTGCCGTGTGCCCAGCCCATACCAGGAAGGCCACTCTGCCTCGTGGGCATTAGTGGCACAGGCCGCCCACCGCAGGCTGCTGGCAGCACTTAGGGAAGAAGGAGTGGAGGACTGGAACTGAGGGGGCACTGCTGAGATCACAGTGACTGATGTTCTTGTTGGGACATTAAAATAATTAAGATGGTGAATTGTATGTGTGTTTTACCACACTTAATTTTGAAAACTGGGTTTCCCTTTTATGCCCCCCCCAAATCTGTTAAGAAGTTCGATTTACCAATTTGAGCTCTACTTTCTTCCTAAAAGCAGATGCATTATAATCCCTTATAAAAGCAGAGCCTCCCACTGAGACAGAGAGTAGTGATGGCAGGCAGACCCTGCACACACACACGTGTGTATGTGTGTAAGTGAGCACACACATTCTGGCCACATCTCCATCTTCGTCACCAGTAGGTCATTTCCTGAGCAGGGATCCAAGGTTTTGTTCTCAGCCTGGGGGACTGTTTGCTCAGCACCCACCCCCCCGCCTGACTGAGATGCCTCGTGCCCTAGAGGAGTCCACATGTCTCTCACGAGGCTTGTGAGGACAGGAGGGGCATCCGTGTGGCTCTTCTGGCTCATTCTACTGCTGGTTCTCCACCTGCGGCTCTCAGTACCCATCAGACCAAACCAGAGAATCTTAGCTCCACACCCCCATCCCAAATTTGGACCATTTCCCAAAGTCTCCAGTGCACCCCCCCCACTCCATGAAACCATGTGTTTATTGGTTTCCTCCTTCACCGTTGCCTTCATTGGGCCACTCACTATGATGTCTGTTCTTTCAGCTCATAGTGGTGAGTTGGCTGATGTCCCTGGAATGTGGGTGTCCAAGAGAGTGGGAAGGAGGTGAGCTGGGGGAAGGACAGTTGGGCCCTCACCCCTGGTGAGGAGCTGTGTTTTATTCTGCAAGCAGTGGGCAGTTAATACAGGGCTTCAGGAAGAAGGGGATGTGGTCCGAGTGACCCTGGTGGTTCTGTACATGCGGCCTGTGGGGTTAAGAGTGGGCTCAGGAAGGCCTCTTGAGCAGTGTGGTTTCATGCAGGTAGAGGAGATGTGGGAGCGGGAGCATGGCGGCTTGGACTGGGGATGGCAGAGGGCATCCTGTGTTTGCTCTGCTCAAAGGTGTGGAAGATGGAAGGGCTCAGGACGAGTCTGAGGCGTGTGGCCTCAGCAGTGATGTGGCTGGTACCCTGACTGGGGCGGGCAGGTGGGAGGAGCAGGCGAGGCTGGGTGGTCGGGATCCTCCTCTAAGTGGACTGAGACGTGGGAGGGGCTGGAGCAAGACGATGGAGATTCGCACCTGGCACTGAGGATGAGGTCAGGGCCGGCGAACGTGGCAGACATGAGCACAGAGACTCACGAACAGGGGCACGAGTGCCGTGGGACCGGCTGCTGTTTGCTTGGAGGGAACAGGGAGAGAAAACAAGGAGCTTCCACCATTCAGAGGGCTCCCAAGGGGAAGGAAACCCGCATAGGAGATGGGCAGGCTGGTTAATCCTAATGCAAGGGGAGAGAGCACCAAAGACTGGAGGTCCTAGCAGCAGCCAGAGAAGAGGATGCCAAGGAGTGACAAATAGAATGGGTACAGAGTTCTCTGAAGCAGCAGCAACAACAGAAAAGTCCTCTGAAGGACTGAGAGAAAATAACTTTGCCACAGAATTCTCTACACAGCAAAAGTACTTTCCAGGAATGAGGTAGAAGGCTTATGTAAAAAACAATTTAAGAAAAGGCAAGAGAAACCCAAGCCCCAGGTTCCTGTTCAAAGTGAGTGGGGTGAGGTGGAAGGTGGGGAGCCGGGAGGGGCAGCAGCAGGGCCAAGCGTCCGGCAGGGTCGGCTGCGCGCCCACGGGCGTTTGTTGTGGGGTTCACTCTCCGTGTAAGTGTCCTGCAGGGCACGTTTGCGTCTATCAGATACGCTGCTGGAGCAAAGAGAAACCGTGACTGTGCCAGAGGGGCGGGGCCGTGCTGTGGACGTCCTGGGAGGGTGGTTGTGCCCAGCGCTGCTGTTGGATGTGGAGGGACCCCCCACGGGGACAGCTGGCCTGCAGGGGGAGGGGCCGTCCCTGGGGAGAAGTCGGTGGGGTCTGTTTCCCATTCCCAGAAAAGATGATGGCATTAGGAAATCGTCTGTTGAGGAGGTTCTGCTGGCTTATAATAAAACTGTCATCGACGCAGTCTGGCGCTCGTCAGGGGCAGGAGCTGGGGCTGTCCGGCGCACGGGTTCTGCAGGAGGGGACTGCCCTGCACTCACATGCAGGCAGGCCCTGGCCCCACCCCATTCTTGCATCGTACCGTTGCACTTTTATTTTTTTCTTCCTTAGAAGCCCTGAATTCCAGCTTCCATGTTGCAGTCCTAGGACATTTTTAGTTGCTGGGGGCTCTTGGCCTTTCCCCAGTAGGGCGACTATGTGCCGTGTTGAGTGCGACTCACTGGGCACTTGTGGCAGGGGGGAGGACAGGCCCTGAGCTGGGGCAACAGGCTGAGGGCGCCTGGCCGGGAAGCGCCTGCCCAGATCTGGACTGGCAGGGTCACAGAGCAGCACAGCCACTGCAGAGGGGGGACAGGGAAGGCAGAAGTGGCTCAGGTGATCCTCGAGTGGTCCCGATGGCCAGGGCTGACCAGGACCTCGGAGAGCTGATGCAGGTGAGCCCACAGTGGGGACCAGGCTATGCCACGCTGCTGTACACCAAGGAAGCCCGAGGGCGTGAGTGGCTGTGTAACCGTGTGCGTGTGGGAGAGTGAGAATGTGGAGGAGAGACGTGTGAATAATTGTGGGCTCACTGAGGGTTCTGCGGTCACCCAGCCCTTGAAACAGGAGAGGGTCACATAACTTCCAAAGCTACGTGTTGGGAGAACAACGGTGAGCACCGGGGAGTTCCGTGGGCCAGCTCAGGCTGAGAGCCCCCAGGGAAGGACCCCCCCCCCCCACCGCCACGCCAGGCTGGGATCAGAGCCTGCTGGTGGAGCTGGGCAGCAGCCCACAGCTCATGGAGAAGATGGGGTTGCTTGGGCCGGGGCTGGCCTGCAGCCTCAGGATGGGCTGGAGACAACCCTTCAGGGCACAGGGGAGCCAAGGCTGTGGATGGGTCTGCGGGAAGGTGATCACTAGGCTCACGTGTGGGCTGTGCAGGCACCAAGGGTCTGTGAGCTTTGGGCAGGTGGAGGGGGTGGAGCATGTGAACTGTCCCCACACCTCTCTGCTGCTCGCTGCCCCGGGGCAGCAGGAGCCTGAAAAAGCCAAGGCAAGCTGCCAGAAGCAGGAGCAGGGCCCTTGACCGCCAGCAGCGTCCCCCCCCACCCGATGAGGCTCCCCTTCTTGCTTATGGCAGGGAAGCCGCTCAGGGTCCAGTGTGGGCATGAGGGTGTGCGCACGTGGAACAGAGCGTGTGCAAGAGCACACGTGCTCTTGTGAAACGCTGAATGAAAGAGAGGGAGTGGGGGGCTAAGGGCCTGGTTCCATCTGCACCCAAATCCGAATAAATATGCCAACCAAATGTGGAGCATTGGAAACAACCTTTGCAGGCTACAGAATGGTCCCAGGTAAAGGCAAAACCGTGGCCTGGTGATGGCATGCACTGAACGCAGCCAGTAGGGCTCCCAGCTGGCAGGCACCCATGGTGGATCTGCTCATAAACAAGACATCAGGGGAGGCCCAGCTCAGAGCAGGACAGCACTTCACCCTGTCAAAGTTCATTCTACACCTTTTCCCTGTTGGGGTCTGGAAGGGTGGGAGGAGATGGGGTCTCTCTGAACGTGAGCAGTGACTTGAGCCTTGGACAGGGATGCCATGAGCTGCACGGGACCCACCGTGCTGTGAGGAAAGGCCAGCTCCTCGCCCCTCGGCATGGTGCCTGAGGGGCGACCTGAGCCACGAGGACCACGGGTTGTCCCTGGGGGGTGACACGGGCCAACCCTCTCTAGGCAGAAACCGTGGACTGGGCATGGGGAAGGATTCTGGCACCCCAAGGCATTCAGAAGTGAAAGGTATGGATGGGGAAGGCTTTGCCAATCCTGCTGTTATTTGCCCAAGCGGTAGATTGCAGCAGAGGCAGGACAGAGCCCACAGGCCACACGGCCCTTCCTGGCAGACAGGTGCCAGCAGTGAGCCTCCTTGTGGGCTTACCATCTGCCCTCATCCTGACTCCCCATCCCACTTTGTTTGCCAGTGTTCCAAACTCTGAGACTCAGAACCACCAGCAGATTCACCTGGGTAAGGCTTCGTACCTCCCAGCCTCAGTGTTCTGAACTGGGAAATGGGGTAGCAAAGGAATCTACACATAGCAGCTGTGACTCTGAAGCACGAGCTTCGTATAATCCCTGTGCAAAGGCAAGGCATGTCTGCGGCGTGCTCTGGCCAGTCCTCTCCCCAGCATGCCCTCCTTTGATTGGCAGCTGGAGAAACAGAGATGCAGCAGAGGTCAGCAGACTATAGGAGCTGCACAGCCCCGCGGAAGTGGGCCCCAGTGGCCCATCCCAGGCTCTCCTCATCCACCTGCCAGGATTGACTGCATCCTTTGTGGGGCCCAGTGTAGGAGGATGAGGTGGACAGTTTGTTCTAGGTTGTGAAGAATTTCGAAACAGTGACATGAGAGTATTAAACCAAGTGTGGGGCTCTTTGGGACTGCCCAGGCTATCCCCACCTGAGGCCGGCCCCACACCCACCTCCTCGATTCCCTGCCTTGGACCATGTGTTTTTCCATCTAGAAGGGTCTGTGACATTGAGGAGCATTAAGGGAGCCATGCCTGGCTACAGGGACCACCTGGAAGGTATTTAAGTGCCTTTAAGTCTGTTTCTGTTCAGAATCATTGCCCGACCCACAAATCCCTTTTGGCAGCAATCGACTGGGCCCCACACAGATCCCGTAGGGCTGGCCTCTGTGAGATGAGAGCAGGCAGGACCCATTCTCTCCTGCACATATGATCTGCATGGTGGGAACTGCACCAGCTTGGGGGTGGGGAGCTCTGGGAGCTCAGGCCGTCCTACCTCCCAGCCCCTGTACCACCGAAAGTGTGTGCAGTCAAGGAGGCCCTCTCAGAGGGGAGCCCAATTCTGGAGCTGCTCTTGCCTACTCTGCAGGTGAGGTGTTGTGGGTAGAGCTTCTCCCCCTGATAAGGCCTGTTTTCTGCAGCCTTCAGATGTCACCAGAGTCACCCCAGAAGTCCCTTTCCACAGTGGCTCCAAGAACAGCCAAGTTCTTGGTTCTGCTCTGCTGACCGGGGCCAGTGATGTGTGTCCTGAGAGAAAGCGCCAGCGGTTGCCTCTCAGGATGGGAGCTCTGTTGACATGTGATGTCCCCTCGCTGGTCTGCTGGGGGCAAGAACGCAGACCTCACCTCTCCGTGGAGGGGTCAGGCACGGCAAGGAAAGCTGGTGGCCTGGTGACACGGGCTCTGGAAGACACGGGCTGCCCAGGTCTGCGTCCCGTCTCGTGGACCTGGCAACACTGCCTGCAGCTCTGGGAGTTGAGGCCCAGCGGCAGCCTCTCAAGATCATAGTGTCGGTGCGTGCCCTTCTGCCGGGGCGCGGAGGAGGTTGGCGGCTCCCGTCGTGGCCGAGCCCCCTCCTTAGCTGGTGTCACTGTCACAAGCCCAGGTTGCCCCTCACCACCACCCTGTGAGGCCCCTGGGAGTTAGTCTCTCCTCCTTTTTTGTGCCTGGAAATGCCAACCTGCCCAGAGAGATGGTGAATCATCAGAACCACCTTCCCCTCGAGCTGTTTTGCTGACTTGCAGGGAGCTTCCGTCACTGCTCAGGGCTTTGTGGGGGAACAAAGTGTGTCCCAGCAGACAGGGCTACCTCAGTAGGGCCACAGGTCTGGTCCGCTGGGGATCAAGAGCACGGCAACTGTAGGGACCCCGGGAGATGAGTGGGCTGGTGGAGGGGGTGCCTTTCTAGAAAGCCTGCCTTGCAGATTCCAGTTCTCTTGCCGTCTGTGTGTGTGCCCTTGAGCAAACAAATGGCTTTCTTTTTGCCTCAGTGTCTGTTTGCAGAACAGTCGTCCTGACAGTGCCTCTGTCTGGGGCTGTGGAGAGGATGGAAGGTCGGTGGTTGGGGGGCGGGGGGGATTGGCCTTGTGCTGTGCTGCCTCCCAGAGCCACCTGGCCGGGCTGTGCTCACCCCACACTCCACCTTTGAGAGGCGACAGTAGGCCGCAGGAGGCCAGCCCTTTCCGAAGGTTGTGGGGGCAGGACATGGTCAGGGGAAAAGAGAGTCATTCTTCCTGCCCATAGGGCAGGGGGTGTCATCTTCCTTAGCAGCCCCCCGGCTCAGTCCCTCCCCTAGAACTCTTACTGGATGCTCTGACTTGTGGAACCTTCATGGAATGTTGGAGGACAAGCTCAGCTGCTGCTCATGACTTGGGCCCTTGGTGGAGCGGCAGTGCTGGGCCTGGCTCCAATCCCCCTTCTGAGCCTGCCTTCCGGAGCTTGGCCATGCTGGGATGCTGCCACGGGCTGGAAGCCCCTGTAGTATCAGATTTCCGTGGGGGAGACTGGATGGCCCCACTGAGGAGAGCGAGCCAGGAGTTACCCTGTCGGGCAGCCCAGAGCAGGCCCTGGCACAGTCCTGGTGGGAGGTGGCTGCCAAGCCCCATTGGGGACTCCCCGACCGCTGTTCCCTCCCTGTGGGTGTCTCCTCACCCACACACAGGGAGCATTCCTGTCTCTGTCTGAGTCATGACTTGATGAGTTGGCAGGGTCCTCTTTGGGGCTCCACACTGTGGGGAGCATGAGCGCCTCTGCTGGGACATGCGAGCCTCTGGAATGGATCCCCGGTGTGCAGGGACCCTCAGAGGACCGGTCAGCCATGGCCCATCACTCCGCTCAGCCCTGCGCTGGTGCCAGCAGCTGCCCTTGACCAGGAGCAGCAAGCGGCCAGCCTTGGGAGCTGCTTCCTGTCCCTGGGAGCATCAGCTGCTAAATCCCATGGAGGTCAGCCCTGAGTGCATCTGAGAACCTCCATCCTCCTGGGCCAGCAGGGAGGGTGTGGGGAGAGAAGGGTGGCATTCAGGCAGCTCCTGCCCATGTCTGCCACCGAGACCCCAGGGTGGGGGAGGCGTGGTCTTGGCACTCCCTCCCCAGAATTCCCCAGTGCGACTTCATGGAGCTCCTTTAGCTGTCTTCCCCTTGAATGGCAGCCAGTGTGACACTTTGGAGTGGATCCTTCCCCCAGGAAACTTCAGCTCAGAGCACAAGGCAGGCTCCTTAGAAGTCCTGGCCTGCCCCTCCCTGAACTGCAACCACAGGGGTTAGGTAATTCTAGGTCCACTCCAGGGACACCTCTTTCGGGAGGGCTTTCCAATGTGGTCTTTCAGGCCACATTGTAAGTGTGGTCATTCCCCCACCCCTGCTTCCTTCCATCTCTGTGTTGAGTGTGGGGTGCACAGGGCCAGGCCTTTGGCTCTGACCAGAGCATCTCTCTCCCTCCCTTCTCTCTCTCTCTCTTCCCCGCTTCCTTCTTTCCCTCTCCGTCCCTCTCCCCCTTGCTCCTTCCCAGCCCAAGCCTGTCTGGCAGGGAGCAGACCAGGCCAAGTGCATGCTTCCCCCCAGGTTGGCCCTCACAGTCTGGCTGCCTTTTGAAGTCATCCTGAAAAACTTCCCCCAGTGTGGCAGCCTTCCTGTTCACGGACTATTTCACTGCTTTGGGATCTGGAAAGGGCTCCCCTGTGGTCTTACCGGACTCCAGTTGGCAATGGATTGTTTCCCATACCCAGATGTGTCCTTGAGGACCCAGGTGGTACCAGGGGTATCCTCTGCTGGTGCAGAATGGCCTGGCTGCTCACCCCAACAGCTGTGAGCAGAGTGGGGTGTAGGTGGAAACAAGCTGATTGAAAAGAGAAATTGGCTCAATGTGAGTGAATACGTGGGCATTTATAATGTTTGTGTTGTGTGTTGGTTACTGCTATAGGGTATTTGCAGGCTTTTAGTGGTTTTTCCAGCATCGTTTGCCTAATTTTCCACCTTCTTGAAAATTCTTACTGTTTTTTAAAACTTTTTATCATGAAAAATGTTGAACTTACACAAAGTCAGCAGAGTAATGAATGGGTTTTCCCAGCGAGACCGTGGTCCACATCCTCTTCCTGGTGGCAACCAGAGCTCTAGCCACAGTCCCTTGGTGATCAGGTTTTCAGGGGAAATTTACAGAAGTTGAAATACACAGCTCTTATCTGTACATTGGCAGCAAATGTATGTGCACATGTGACCCACACTGCTATCCGGATGTGGAAACTTTACATCCCCCAGAACATTCCTTCCTGCCCTTCCTAGTCTTTGGCCTCCTCCCACCCCTCACAGGTCTCCAGCCTGCTCTGTTAACCTAAAATTAGTCTGGGATCGTGCCATGTGTGTCCTTTTTTGCTTGGCTTCTTCTGCTTCGCACGATGTCTGTGAGATCTTTCCCAGTTGTTGTGTGAATCAACTGTTCGTCCCTTTTTATTGCTGCATAGGATTTCGTGGTGTGAAAACCACCCTTTGCCTGTCCACTCACCCGCTGAAGGGCATCTGGGCTGTTTCCAATTCTCGGCTGTGTGAATAACCTTGCCGTTTGTGAATGAGTCATTTGATGGACATACGTATTCCTCTCTCGGATAAATTCAGTAGGAATTCTGGGTCAAGTTGTAGGAGTACGTTTAACTTTAAAGGTGTGTTTCTCTTATAAAGAGGCCTGGTTCGGGGTGCCTGGGTGGCTCAGTTGGCTAAGTATCCAACTCTTGGTTTTGGTTCAGGTCATTTTCTCGTGGGTCAAGAGATCAAGCCCCAGTACAGGCTCCTCGCTCAGCTGGGAATCTGCCAGAAGATTCTCTCCCTCTGCCCCTCCCCACAACATGCATGCCTCACGATCTCTCTCTCACACACTCTCTCTCAAATAAATAAATAAATCTTAGGAATGAATAAATCCGTAAAGTGCCCTGGTTCATTTTTGGTGACTCTTGCCTGCCCTGCTTATCTGGCATCGTCGTGCGCACTTGAAAGCTGGGGATCCAGGCGATTTTCTGAGAAACCTGAGTCACTCCCAGCTCTGTGGGGCTCACATACTTGTCAAACTTGGGTGATTGGGAACGATTTTGCAGATGTTTTGTAGTATGTCCTCCTCTCTTTTCTTTTTCTGTTTTAAGGCAGTCCATTTGCAGCTTGTGTTTCGCCCCACAGACAGGTGTGTGTGTTGACGTTACTGGGACTACTGGTGAGAAAGTCCGAGTAAGATCAGAATCTTATTATTTATTTGGGTGTGAAAGTCTTGAATGCCATGTATCATGGAGGGTGAGATCTCTCTCTTGTAATTTCAGAACAAGGAACTTGCCTATAGTTTTGCACTATTAATTATGCTAGGTTGGAATCTTAAGTTAGTAAATGTGGGAGGATCCAAAGTGTGAAATAAAGCGGCTGGAGAGTGCTGGTCTGCCTGGAAGACCTGCTCCAGACACCCATCGGCATTCCTCCCTCCCTCACACGCCTCCCTGCTTCCTGCAGCTCCCCTGGGACTCTACTTCTCCAGGGACGCTTACTGGGAGAAACTGTATGTGGACCAGCCAGCTGGCATGCCCCTGCTCTATGTCCACGCCCTGCGGGACGCCCCCGAGGAGGTGCCCAGCTTCCGCCTGGGCCAGCACCTCTACGGCATCGCCTACCGTGCGAGGCTGCAGGAGAACGACTGGATCCGCATCGAGGAGGACACGGGCCTTCTCTACCTTAACCGGAGCCTGGACCACAGCGCCTGGGAGAGGCTCAGCATCCGCAGTAAGGGAGCCGCCTGACCCCCCTCCCCCACCCTGTCTTCTCCTCCCACAGCCCACGTCACACCCACACCGGAGGCCCAAGAGGGCGCTTCCTGTGCGATCCCTGTGGCGTAAGGGTGAAGGGTGAAGTGAGGCTGGCCTGCCTCTGTGTCCAGCCTGGCCAGGACACCAGGATGAGTTTGGGGGCTGCTGATGACCCTTGGGCCTTCTGAGTCTGTTGGGATTTGGGAGAACCCCTGGAAAGGATCGGGTGCTCTCTCCAGGCTGGGCTTAGAAGCCTTTTCCATTTGGGAGAATAGGACTTAGGGTTACAAGAGAGGAGTTAAGTGGGGGGGCTAGAAAAATTGAAAAGTTTTGGTTGAGTGAGTGATCTGGAACTTTCTGGAGAAGTAGCAGTTCCATGGAAAGCTGGTCTTCCCATCAGCATCAAGCTGCCCGTGGTACCCAGTGGGGACTCAGGCCTGGTGCCAGGGAGGAAAGTGGTATAGAAGGAAGACCTGGCCAGCCTCCTCAGAGCAGGGGTCAGAGCAGGGAGAAAACCACATGTGACCCTGATACTGGGAAGAGGAGCCGCTTTCTGCCTTATGGCACAAAATAGTGATCACACACACAATAGCCCCCCACCTCCAACCATCTCCTTCAAAGACATGGCCTCACCGCACACTCACACCAGCCCTGAACCCCCTCATGTGGGCGAGAGGCCCATGGCATGCCTATGAATACAGAATGGGCAGCACTGCCCAGGAGGGCAGAATGACTGTGCCCCTGTCAGCCAAGGAAAGCCAAGGTCACATGACAGCCTGCCACAAGGGAACCCCAGTTCTGGAGGTGGCATCTCAGATGGGTCTTGGTTCTGCTTGTACTTAGTTGCTGCTGTCTCCATCCCAGTCCCCCATGGGGACCTTGAACTATGTTTCCGGGGGTAAAGGCTGAGTGGAGTTTGTCGAGGGTCCATATTTCCTAGGGGGCTTGTTCTGTTCATCATGCACCTGTTAAGTCTAGTCAGGAGAAAAACCACATAGTAACTGGAACAGGGCAGTTTCATATAGAAAATGATTAGCTACAACCGGGGATTGAAGCACAAAGGGAGGGCTAGGAAGAAGCAGAATTCTGAAGAATTCTGGGAAGGGCAAATGCGGGGTAGCAGCCACTACACTAGGGCTGAGGGAGAGGGCCCAGGAAGAGTACCCATCACTCTTGAAGAGAACCAGACCTTGATGGAGAAATTCTCTCTAATGGAGTTTGCTGGAAATCCCCCCTCCAGGCACTCCGGAAGTCTGGCCGTGGGTGTGTCTCCACAGAGGCGTTCCATGAGGACGGCCCCTGGAGGGCTGGGGAGCCCCCACATGCATAGGAGCCAGCCAGGGAAGTGCTCTACCTGGTTAGACCTGGGACTCAGGGCACCCCTCTGATGGGGGCAATGATGTTCTAGAGGCTGTTGGGGAGACGTGGGGGAACAATAGGGCCCAGCGCTCAGAGCACCTGAGGGAGTGGTATTTGAGCTGAGACCTGAATGACAAGAGAGGCGGGCCTGTGAGGCACCCCAGGCAGAGGGAGCAGAACCATGGGACCCTGAAGCAGAGAAAGACCCCGGGTCTAGGGCAGTTTGGGGCAAGTGGAAGGTGACCAGCGAGAGTCAAGAGCCTAGTGGAACCCTGTGGACAACGGAAGGGACTGGGCTTTACACCAGCCCTGGATCTCCTGCTCCTTCGCCATTCCACTCCCCGCCACCCGTGGGTGTGGCTGGTGCCCCACCAGGCCTGACTTCTCTCTCTGCAGATGGCGGCTTCCCCGTGCTCACCATCTACCTCCAGGTCTTCCTGTCATCTGCGTCCCTGCGTGAGGGCGAGTGCCAGTGGCCAGGCTGTGCCCGGGTATACTTCTCCTTCATCAACACCTCCTTCCCGGCTTGCAGTTCCCTCAAACCCCGGGAGCTCTGCTTTCCCGAGACAGGCGTCTCCTTCCGCATCAGAGAGAACAGGCCTCCTGGCACCTTCCACCAATTCCGGCTGCTGCCTGTGCAATTCCTCTGCCCCAACATCAGCGTGTCCTATAGGCTCCTAGAAGGTGAGTGCTGGCTTCGGAGGCCCTCCCTCGGCGTCTGCTGTGTGCCAGGCACAGCCCCGCCAGCCCCTGACATGAGCCATCTGGTTTACTCACCACACACCACTCATTCATTCATTTAATATTCCAGAAATATTTCTAGTGTGTCTTTCATGAACCAAGTACTGTTCTAGGGGCTAAGGGTGTGACCATGAACTAAACAAGTCAAAATGCCTGCCTGGAGCCTCCATTCCCTTGGGGCGGTCTCTGGAATGTGCTATTTGGGAAGTAAAGTTCCCAGGATGTGGAGTGGTGGAGACCGCAGTCTTCTGTCTCATGGCTGAGGAAGGGAGTGCTGGAGCAAAGGTGGGAGGGCACCAGGCAAGCTGGGCTAGCCCCGTAAAGATCACTGCGGTGGGACGCCTGGTAGCTGGGGTAGGGAGAGCAGAGGCCCATGAAGACAGAGAAGTTCCTGAGGTTTCCCCTTCAGGGGCTGGGGGAGTCATGGAAGGCTTGTAGGGGGCGGCATGGACAAGCCCTCACTTACCTTTAAAGGATTATTCTGGCTGTCATGCTAGGAATGATTTGGTACAGGGCAGCGTAGCATAGCAGCAAGGAAACAGGAGGCTGGGAAATCCCTGAGCAGCAGGCTGGAAACTGAAAGAAGGGTGAAAGCCACAAGGCAGCAAGGAGCAGGTGCCTTCCGGGCATATATTGAAAGAAGATCCAGCAGGATTTCTCGATGTTTTGGCTGTGGGTGTTGAGGGAAAGAGGGGATCCCGTGTGGTTCCAGGATTCTGCCTCAGCAGCTACAAGAGCAGCCGACCTGGCCACACGATGGCCGTGGGAAGACCGGCCAAGGGCGGGCCAGGGGGTGAAGCCCAGTGGAGGTGAGAGAAGGCACCTGAGCAGCCCCATGACAGGAGGCGCCCCTGAAATACTCAGAAGCAAAGAACTAGAACAGAGAAGGTAGGCTGCAGTGGAACCTGGATTCACACCAAGTTTATTGCACACACACATGGTAATGACATCGAAGAAAATCTCAATGAAGTAAGAAAAGGAGCCATGCACTCCCCCAGCATCCTCACCTTTGCCCTGCAGCAGGGATACATGTCTTTGGGCAAGATTGTTAGCCAAACGTCAGGTTCAGCAGGCTGCCCTTCCTCAAGAAGATTACCTCATTAAATTTGGTTGGGCATGGTTTTGTAACCATAAACAACAGAGAGAAACATTATATGATAAGAATTTCCCATAGGTAATCCACACGTAATACGTGGCTCTGAGGGAGGGACGTTTGCCTTCTCCCACAGTTGGCTGTGGGGGACGGTCAGTGTTGACCTTCAAGCCGTCAACATTCCCCTTTTCTGAGTTATTCCTGGAGGATGAATTTCAGGGCAGGCTTGGGTTGAAAAGTGTGCTATTGTCACTGGTCCTCCCCTCAGCAGGTTGTGAGAAGATACACCAGTCACTGCCCAAACCACAGGGCCTGGTGAGGAGCAGGCCTGTTAGCCTTCATCTAGCCCATCTTCTGGTGAGGAAACAGGCACAGAGAGGTGGGACAACCAGTCTGGGACAGCACAGCCGGGAATTGTAAAGCAGGGGTGCAAAGAAGGCAGTTGGAAATATTTGTGTGTTAACTTCAGATTACCCACTAAATGCCCACCATGTTTGTTTTCAAATGGTGGAATAGTGGCCTTATTTCTCACATTCTCTAAAATGAGCATATATTATTTCCATAATTTTAAAATTGCCTGTTTTTTTCAAAAGCCAACCAATGCTGGGGGCTGGATCTCTGGGCCTGCAGCCTGGTTGAGCTGGTGTTCAGGCCCTCCCACCCCACCCATCCCCACCAAGAGAGGCAAGGTTAGGGAAGAGATGGGAGCAGCCCTCCCTAGGTCATCAGAGTGAGGACATGAGGCACACCTTCTGGTTCCCTGAGCTTCCCGCATCAGCACTAGTGAAACTGGGAGGCCCAGGTAAGCTCATTAGTGCACAGCCATCACTGCCAACCAATGCTTGGAGCTCTGTGCCCCCTCCCCTTCCAATTTGGAGCCAAGGAAGAGCTCGGCAGGGCCATCCTACTCCCCAACTCTGACCTGCCAGAGGCCATCCTCCCCTGCAGCCACTCCTGGCGGGCCCCTTGAAAAAGACAGCTCACCCTGCTCCCTGGCGCGGGAGTCACACTGGGGTTCCTGGTCTGCTTGGTGTGTAGGTGAGAATCTGCCCTTCCGCTGCGCCCCGGACAGCCTGGAGGTGAGCACACGCTGGGCCCTGGACCGCGAGCTGCGGGAGAAATACGAGCTGGTGGCCGCGTGCACAGTGCACGTCGGTGCGCACAAGGAGCAGGTGGTGATGGTGCCCTTCCCTGTGACCGTGTACGATGAGGACGACTCGGCGCCCACCTTCCTCGGCGGCTTGGACACCGCCAGCGCTGTGGTGGAGTTCAAGAGGAAGGAGGTGCCTGTTTACCACCGCTGTGCTTGTCTGTTTTCTGTTGTCTGTCTGTTGTGTGTCTGCCACTCTGGCCACCATTTATTCCTTGGTCTACCCAGCTGTCCATCTAGCCATCCGGCCATACAGTTGAACATCCCTCCAGCCATTTGTCTTTCATTTGTCTGCCCAGCTATGTGTTGGGGCTGTCTGTCTGTCTCCAGGGTAGCTGAGGAGGAGAGGGGAGGTCAGTCCAGCTGGCCCCTGACAAGTGTCCGGGGACCCTGGATGCCTAGCACGTGTCTGACCAGGCTGGCAAGGCCAAGGACGTGCATCAGGTTCCAGGGCACACCTGCCGCTGCGTGTGGGTACAGCGGTGCTGCCCCCAGGAGGGGACAGCTTCCAGGAGAGCCCTCCCTCCCTCTGCTGTCAGCGTTCACATTAGAGTCCAGAGACTCAGGGAAGGTGGAGGCCGGCCGCCGCGCAGTGGCTTCCGCTGGGATCGTCCAGCACAGCCCCGCCCACCTCGGCCCACCCCCGGCTCTGGTCCGCGTAGGTGGAGCGTGACTGCCACCTGCTGGGCCTTGGGCCGTCCTGCAGCCCGCCGGCCAGGGGTGCAACGGCAGATACGTGGTTTTACCTGGGTCTCTGGACACCCCAGGTGCTAGTTTGGTGGATGGGTGGGCAGGAGGAAAGCACATCTCATTGGTAAAGATCGCATAAGCTAGAAAGGGCTACCTCGGGATGGCAACAAGGAGTCTGGTCCATGACAAAAGCAGAGATGCCCTGTGACTGCTCAGAACTTTCCTCGTGATCCCCTCCAGCCTGGTATACAGGTGTTTGGAGAATGTTCTGGTGGACACCAAGGCTTGGATCTGGCTTTGCCATCTATCACTATGTGACAGTGAGCTGAGTCGACCCTGTGGGGCCCAGCTTGCTGTTCTCTGTGGGACCTGGTGAAGCACATCAGCCGAGCCCCTGGTCATCTGCTTTAATCCATCCTTACAGAAAGCGTGTAGGTGCTTATCATACCTGAGGCACAGGGGAGGCTCAGGGGTGGCCCAGGGAGGGCAACTGGGCCAGACTGGCATGGGATCCCACAGGAACTCTAACATAGGCCAGTCTGTCCCTGGAGCCGGCTCTGACTGTACACCCTCGGTCCACCTGTGGGGCGGGTGTTCTCCTGAGGTCCCAGCCTGCAGGGTCTCTGCAGAGTCCCTCTCACCAATTCTGACTGGCACCCACTGTTTTCCTCAGGGCACCGTGGTGGCCACAATACGTGTCTTCGACGCAGACGTGGTGCCGGCCTCTGGGGAGCTGCTGAGGCGGTACACAAGCACACTACTGCCAGGGGACACCTGGGCCCTGCAGACTTTCCGCGTCGAGCACTCACCCAACGAGACCTTGGCCCAGGCTAATGGCAGCTTCGTGCGGGCAACTGTGCATGACTACAGTAAGAGGGGCTGGGCCTGGCCTGGCTGGGCCCCCTAGGGAGCCGGCAGCCCACTCCTCTCGTAACACCCTACACCCACAGACACTTGCCCCGGCGTTCCAAGCCCCAGGCCGCAGAGGCTTCCACTCCACCCAACCCTTCCTTGTCTCTAATGGGCTCACCTTGGTGGGTTTTTATAGGGTTTTTTCTTTCCCTGAACTGCCTCCCAGCAGACCTTGGTAGGGCCGTACCACACTTCCCATGCTGACTATGCCAGGGCTCAGTGCCCACTACAAACACAGACGTCATTGCCTAAGGCCTTCTTCTGGTCTCTGCTTTGCAATCCCCGAGGGACCCAAGTGCCTGGGGATTATTTCTCCCTTGTCCCCACAGCCCTCTACGAACAGGGGTTAGTATACACCAGCAGCTCTGTGTGTTTGAGCCAGAGGATTCTGCACAGATTGTCCTGTCTGGCTTTTGGAATGTACCGCAGGACTGAGCTCCAGGGGCCCACTGTGCTCACCTGCGGGATGGGGCACCTTCATCAGCTGCCTTGCCTCCCCTACCCTAGTGCCCATGTTTTCTGGGATCCCCTTCCAAATACCTGGCTGGCACTTGAATCCTTGATTTGGGATCTGCTTCTGAGGGATTCCAGAATCGCTGGTACTGTTACCCCTTTCTGCCTGGATCGATCCTGTTTGTTTCTCATCCTCCCCACCTCCACTGAGGCTTTGAGGGTCTCCTGCCCTGTATAAGAGAAAATGTCATCTCTGCCAGGCACTCTCATTCCATACACCACGTGTACCCAAACCTCCTCATGCCTGTCCTTCCATCTCTGCAAAACTAGAACCATAGCACAACACACAGCAGGTACAGAGGTGGGCAGGCTCTGGGCACTGGGGGTCTGTGCAGTCCAGGGCTACACTGGAGGCTGTGACTGTTGGGATAGTTCTCTGGGGGAGTGGAGGCCAGCATAGTCTTCCCGAGGCCTCAGTGATGATAGATCTTTATCTCATGTATACGCACATACATACCACCCACACACACACACACACACACCATACACACAGGTGATCTCCCAGCTGAGAAGGCTTCTCTTGGCATCCAGCTCAGCACAGCAGCCAACATTTAAACAGTGGTTCCAACTCAGCCCCACCTGTCAAGTCTGTGGTCCACATGGCCCAAGTGTGAAGTCTGTGTTTGCACACGTGTGTGTTTGTGCCAGATGTGTGGCTGGGAGGAGGCACGCAGCGGCTTGGGGCAGTGGTCCCAGGCCCCTAAGCGACGAAGCAGTCATCACCATGTCCCCCCTCCCCCACAGGGCTGGTTCTCAACCGGAGCCTCCCCATCTCGGAGAGCCGCTGCCTGCAGCTGGCTGTGCTGGTCAATGACTCGGACTTCCAGGGCCCCGGCGAGGGCGTCCTCCGCCTCCATTTCAACGTGACCGTGCTGCCTGTCAGCCTGCACTTACCCAGCGCCTACTCCTTCACTATGAGCAGGCGGGCCCGCCGCTTTGCCCAGGTGAGCTCACAACCCAATGCCTGCCTGGCAGGGGGCACGGAGGGGTGGAGGACCCCCAGGGTGGGGCACTCCATTTAACAGATTGCAAGCAGGGCTGGGGATGAGAGACACTCCTTCTGGCCTAAACAGTACGCGGAGCGGCCCGGGGGAGCCACAGGCACAGGGCCAGGGAAGCTGGGGCCATGGCGAAGCTGGCAGAGTCATGGGCAGGGTTGGTGGGCTCCATGGGCCTCTCATTTGCCCTTTGCTTTCTTGGTATCTTTAAAGCGTGTTTCATCCTAACATAAGAGCAGTGCCAGTTAAGTCTACATATGGGGACCTAGAAAGATGTTCCTGATGGATTGTTAAGTGAAAAGTTGTTTGTAAAAACACTGGCCTCATGCAGCTCCCTGTGTTCGAAAACAACTTTTCGGTGACGGAATATTGAAGTATGTAAATGCGGGCATCAGTCAGTAGTGGCGCCCTCTGTGGGGAAAGGTGGGGAACGCTTCCTCTTTGCCTTCTGTAAGTGCATTTACTAGAGCTTATCTTGGCGTCTGTTGTTGGTAAATAACAATTAGAAGTGGAAAATAAGTATTAGAAGTGGAAAAAACGTGAAGTAGTAAGTATTAGCAGAGAGGACTGATTCTTCTTGCCATATCAACTAGCGCTTAGCATTTTGGTAGTTTTTTCTAGAACACTTAAGGACTTTTGTGATTTTATTTGGAATTGCGGCATGCATTGGGCTTCACATACTGCTTGTTCCAATAGGGCAGCTTCAGGTACGTCCTCTTCAGAAGGTCACACTTAGGGCCTTCTCCATTTGTCCCAGTTCCTGTGTTTGGTTCCCATGCCCCCTCCACTCCTGACAGCCACCCAGGTCCCGCACACAAAGGACCCCACCCTTGGACACATCGAAGCTCCCTGACCTGCCACAAAAGGTCTTTCATGGAGGTAGAGGCCAAGGATGGTGGGAGGTGACAAGGCAGAGGGGCCCTAAGGGTGTCCAAGGGGGTATTGAATGGGAGCAAACACTGCAGGTGTGTCACCTGTACCCCAAAACACTCAAAAGATCACAGGGACCTGAGTCCCCAATCCAGCCTCAGACTTGCTGTGACCTTTCACCCCCGCTCCCCAGTCTTCATAACTGCAAATTGAGGATAGTGACCTTGGGCAGTTTGGAGGCACCTATGGGAGAGTGGAAGCAAGCAGGCTTTATATGGGGATGTGCTGGGACATCCGGGAGGTGGTTTGGTTGTGTGTCAGGCCTGGGTGTGGAGGAGCCTGGCTCTGCTCTCGGCCTGAGCAAGGCTGAGCAAGGCCCCGGCTACGGGGCCTCACCTGCCCCACCCCTGCCCTCTGCCCGCCCACAACTTGACTAGTCAGATTTTCTGGCTTCAAGCCACCGACACTCTCATTCTAACTCAAGTAGCCAAAGGATAAAAAGGAGAGTTCCACCTGCCCAGTTCCGGGCCCCAGCAATGGCACGGCCAACCTGGCATCCCCCAGAGAAGCATCCTGTCTTTCCCAGGGCTCCCAGCAAGACTCCCAGGCAGGCCCCTTGGGGCTCAGGTGGGACAGGCAGCAATGCTGCATGAAATCACTTGGCCCCAGTGCAAAGCTCTGCCTGCCCGGGCAGGGATTCTAGGCAGGGTGTGGGGTACCCAGCCCCGTGCACTGAGGATGGCAACTGGTGGTCCCCAGAATAATACTGGCCTGGCCAGAGGCAGCGAGGGAAGTGAGCAGGAGGGACCGAATGGGTCTTCCTGCCTAAACGAGTGAGTGAGTGAAAAATGAGCTGGGGATGTAGGCTCCTCTCAAAGTGGTCACTAGACCCAAACTTGGTGCCCTGTGTTCTTTTGCCTCTGGCTCCCAGGAGCTGGGGTGGGTGGTGGTATGATGGGCAGGGCAGGGCCCAGCAGGGGAAAGGATCTGCAGGTTCCAGGGATGTGGAAGACCAGGACTTGGTGGTGGGGGGCGGGGGGAGGTCTGTCATCCCTGGACCCAGTAGGGAGCTGCTCCAGGACTCGGACTACCCAGAAACCCTGCCAGCCCCCATCACAGGCGGGAGCAGCACCCGGCTGAGGCGTTCCCTGTGCCCCGTGCCTAGATTGGGAAAGTCTGCGTGGACAACTGCCAGGAGTTCAGCGGCATCCACGTGCAGTACAAGCTGCAGCTCTCCAGCGCCAACTGCAGCGTCCTGGGGGTGGTCACCTCCGCTGAGGACACCACGGGAACCCTGTTCGTGAATGACACGGAAGCCCTTCAGCGGCCTGATTGCTCTCAACTCCAGTACACAGTGGTGGCCGCCGACCGGCCAAGCCGCAGGCAGACCCAGGCCCCGCTGGTCGTCACCGTGGAGGGGACATGTGAGTGCCAGGGTGGAGGGTCAGGACAGGCAGGGTGTGGCTGAGCCATGGGCTTCCCCCACACAGAAGGGGCTGCACCCTGCTCCCTTCACCGCGTGGCAGCGTCCCTGAGCCTGAGTCTCCTTCCCTGTCAAGTGAGAATCGCAGTGCACCCTGCATAGCCGGGCTGGGAGGGTGACGAGGAGAAAGTTTAAAGCAGCATAGCCCAAAGGGACCACATAGTCAATGGTCACTACTCCCCACCACCGCTGTCGATCCATTCTGTACGCTCACCTGCTTTAGGGCTGCCAGAGAAAATACGAGATCTTGGCTAAATTTAAACTTCAGGTAAGCAACAAGCAACTTTGTGCTCTAAGTATGTCCCACGTAGCCTTTGCAGTCTCTTAGAAGACAATCTTCCACGGGTGTCCATGCAGTGTTAGGGACACAGTCACATAAAGCAAGTATTCACTGTTTACCTGAAATGCAGGTTTAACTGGGCCTGTGTGTTTTGGGCTGAGTCTAGGCACTAGCCTGCTCATATCCTCCTTCCACACTTACCCCAGCCAAGTAGTGCCCCCCTTGCTGTGACTGCGGTGACAGCCCTCTTCCTTAGTGGGTCACATCACTGCCCCATGCCCTGGTGCTCAGGCACCCCCACCCCTCTGGGCTCACCCAGGAGAGGAGCTTGGCCAGTGCTTCCCTCTGCCCCCGGACGCTGGCGGGACACGAGGTCCACGCCAGCCCCTGTAACCAGCTTTCTGCCATCCGCAGATGTGGCCGAGGAACCAGGCTGCCCCCTGTCCTGTGCAGTCAGCAAGAGGCGGCCTGAGTGTGAGGAGTGTGGCGGCCTGGGCTCTCTGATGGGCAGGTGCGAGTGGAGACAGGGAGACGGCAAAGGTAGGCCTCACGCAGAGCCATGGGCCGGCAGCCAGGCAGTCGAGAGGGGTAATGGTGGCTGAGTGGAAACGGGGTCCTTGTGGGCCCTGCCGGCCACAGTGATGGCCCTCCGCTCTCCACATCTGTTGTCCAGAGCCTGGTCCTCCTCTGTAGTACCTGATGTTGAGAGAGCCTGCGCGAGGGTGCAGAGTAGGGGAAGCACGAGGACGCTCAGGCTCTTTGTCACTGTGGGACCACAGGTCCCTTCGGGTTTTGGGAATCCCTGGGCCAAAGTTGGGGTGTGCAAGGAAAAGAGAGGCTCTACGTGGGAGGTCCCAGGCCAGGACATGTGGCCCCAGACATCAGGGCTGGGGCGTAGACAGTAGCAAGTCCAAGCTGTGCCTACCGCAAGGATCCCACTCATGGATTCTCAGCTCGGGCCTCAGTTTGCTCCTCCGGAGGGGGCCAGGATTGGCCGGGGAGGCCCCGGAGTGCCGCCCTTCTGGCTCTGGCCATCTGACCAGGGCGGTGCTCCTGCGTGGCAGTGACTGGCCTGCTGTGTGTTCCAGGAATCACCAGGAACTTCTCCACCTGCTCCCCCAGCGTCAAGACCTGCCCCGACGGCCACTGTGATGCTGTGGAGAGCAGAAACGTCAACATCTGTCCCCAGGACTGCCTCCGTAAGCAACCACTGGGCTTGCAAGTTCAAGAGCCGGACGTGGGTAGGCGGAGCCAGTGGGGGAGGCTTGGACCCCCACCTGCACTTCAGCCAGACCAGCATCATTCCCGAGTTTTATGTGCAGAGACTTTTTTCTAACATTTCGTTTGAACAAAGGGTTCTGCCACATCCAAACTGTGGAGACTGGTACCCTGACCCACTGTCCCGTGTCTCCCTGGCCAACTCACACAGCACATCTCCCAAGCCCTGATTCTCCTGGCTCCCTGCTGCCCTTTCTCTGCTCTGTGAAGTAACCATGTGTGAACCTTGGCAAGGGCCCTGCACAGCTTGTGTGTTCCTCCTCTTACCTGCTGAGGCCAGGGACCTGATTCAGGGCAGACTGTGCTGATTCCTGCCCAAGCAACCCAGATTCCAGAGCTCACTGCCCTCCCTGGGCCTGAGCATGCTGACATCCTGTGGGGAGGGACCTCTCATGCTTCTACCTGGGTGGTCCTGGTTTGTGTGGTCACACCAGGAGGCTTAGTGGGCTGCCTCTGTCCCCAGGGGGCGGCAGCATCATTGGTGGGCACGAGCCAGGGGAGCGCTGGGGGATAAAAGCTGGCTTCGGTATCTGCAACTGTTTCCCCGAAGAGAAGAAGTGCTTCTGTGAACCTGAAGACAGCCAGGGTGAGTCGGTGGGGGGCACTGCTGGGGTCACAGGCAGAGAAGGTCTCCCCACACCTCTCTGAGCCCCAGTGAGTGAAGGAAGGCAGGTAAAACCCAGGAGACCCTCTTCCTTTCCTCTGGGCCTCAGTTCCTCAATCTGTGCAGACAGGTCTAGGTCAGAGCCTCCACAGAGCTACTTCCTGCCCAAAGTTCTATGAGAAAGATTGGGCTGGAAAGTTCTTCCGCCAAATAACTCAGCAGCAACTCAGATGGTCCCAGTGCAGGGCCTTCTCTGGGCCCATGGCAGTGCCTGGCGGGAACCCCGCCCTCCCAGCCAGAGCCTGCGGGTGTGCCTTCTGGGCCAGCAGGTGCCAAGGGCAAGGGCCTGTGCACCCGGGGAGATTTCCTGCCTGAGCCCAAGGATGGTTCTCACGTATTTGAGCGATTGCTGCATGACACTAGGTCCAGAGTCACTTTCCTTCCCTCTCCCAGTTTTATGAAGAAAACACAAAACACATGGAGCACATGGGGGGACTCTGCCTCCCCGCCAGCACTCAAGGGCCAGCTGGCTTCGGTGCAGCGTTCCACAGCTGGTGTTTCCCAGACGCACACTGCCTCTGCTGTGTGACCTCAGGCCAGCTGCTTAAACTTTCTGGGTCTCTTGGCCCTTGTGGAGGAGGCTGACCACAGACTCTGTAGCGAAAACCCTCGGCACAGTCCCTGCCAAACGGTGGGTGCCATGTGAGTGTGTGCATTGCTCTCACATCCCACCGCCCACAGCACTTGCTGGCGGCTCAGTCTGCCACGGCAGACCCCCAGCAGTGGGCACCAGGGCACCCTCCCAGGAGTGCCGTTCCTCACAGCCACCCCTGCCTCACGCAGACCCACTGTGTGACGAGCTGTGCCGCACGGTGATCGCGGCAGCCGTGCTCTTCTCCTTCATTGTCTCCATGCTGCTCTCCACCTTCTGCATCCATCGCTACCACAAGAATGCCCACAAGCCACCCATCGCCTCTGCCGAGATGACCTTCCGCCGGCCGGCCCAGGCCTTCCCGGTCAGCTACTCCTCATCAGGCGCCCGCCGGCCCTCCCTGGACTCGATGGAGAACCAGGTCTCTGTGGACGCCTTTAAGATCCCGGTGAGGCTCCAAGCAGGGCCTGGGCCTGGGAGGCAGCTCTCCTGGAGGCCCTGCGGGGGCGCCGGCCTCTGGCCTGAGGAAGCAAGGAGGTGTGGGGAGGGGCACCCAGGGCTCGGGGTGCTGAGTGTCGTGTAATCCACAAGCAGCTTGTGCACCCTCGCCCACCAGGAAGACGCTCTGAGCAGCCCTTCCAGGGAAGGTGGGCGGGCAGAAGGCTTTCCGGGGCCCCGGGCAGTTCAGCAGAGTGGAGAGTGCCAGGGGCTGACTCAGCTGGACTGAGATTTGGGAGGGTGGGCTGCGCCATACCTGATAGGGAACCGTACTGTGGAAGCCCCAAGGATGGGAGGAGGCCCTGAGGAAGACTGGATTTTATTCTCAGAGGAGGGGGCCCCGGGTCTTGGGGGTTCAGCAGAGGAGGTCCCTATTCGGCTTTCGTTCCTGCAGGCTGCTCTGTTGGGGAGTCTCTGGGGTGTGTACAAGAGTGGGAGCCCTGTGAGGAGGCACCACTCTCCTCATCCAGGCAGAAGGCAGCGGCAGGCAGGGACTAGGCCAGGGTGGCAGCGGTGGGGAGGGGAGTTCGTTTGCGGAGGGGAGAAAGGGCTACCATGGGGCCCCTGGGCCAGCTGCGGCAGAGGCCAGCCCAGAACATGTAACCAGCCTGCTGACAGAGAGGCCGGCCAGCGCCAGCAGGCTCCTAATCCCCCTTCTCCGTGGGAGGGCCTGGGCCTGCAGTTACCCTATGCTCCTTGGGGCCTCCTGGCTAGGGCTCCCCTCCCTGCACCCTGCTTCTTCTGTGTCCCTGCAGGCAATTGCTAGGGAGTGGGAAGCCATGTTCTAAGAGGGACTTAGAGGAGAGGTTTGTGTGAGCAGAAGCTCCACCTCCAGGGCCTGGCAGGAGCACGGTCCTTTGGCAGGAGCCTCCAACCAAAAAGCTCAGGAGTCACTGGGCCTTTGGCAGTACCCAACCAGGGCTGGGAGGCGGCCACAGTTTGTAGGAGGAGCCACCCAAGGGTGCTCATCCCTTAGGGTCCGTCTGGGCCATGGGAGCCATTCCCTCCCGTGGTAGAACCGCGGCCTCTCTCTGAGCTTTCCTAGTTCCAGTCACTCAGCAGACGGGGTCTGCGACCCCTGTCCTGGGAACCATCTCTGCCTCCGCAGCAGGCCTCTGGGCTGAGCCATTTGATTGCTTTATAGACCCAGGCAGTTTGTGGCGGGGTCCCAGGAAGGGCAGTGCTGGTGGGTGTTCATTCAGGGGGACACGCACTGCCATCGGCCAATGTCACCTTGGACCCTCTGCACAGAGAAGCCAGAGCCCAGCTTGAGGCCCAAGGGCTCCGCCGACTGGCTCTGAGGACGTGCTGCTCAACTGCTTGACCTTAGTTGTCTCTTATATGAAGTGGGGAGAACTTTTCACATCTTTTAAGAAGATCAAATCAGTGCAGTCTGCACAGGCTCAGCGCCGTTTCCACGTGCAGTGAATTCTTTTCCAGGGCAGGATGGAGGTGAGGACGCTAGGGTAACCACGATGATGCTCGAGCCTGAGACATGGTGCTGAGAGGAGGCTGCCTCTGCCCACGAGGAGCACACACACCTGTACTTGGGTGTTGGGAAGCACAGCTGGGATCGTCAGGGGCCATCTGTGTGGGTCAGAGTAGGGGGCTCGGCAGGGGTCATCTGTGTGGGTCAGAGCATCACCCCCAGGCCACCCACATCCAGCTGCAGGGAGAGTTGGGGCAATGGATGCCTGGTGCTAGGATAGGAGGGGAAGTCCCAGGACTTCCCAGGATCTCCAGGACAGGCTTTGGTATCCCCAGTCAAGAGTTCAAGGATGTGGGGCCAGGCTGGGGCCTGGGAAGCTGTCCCAGAGTCATCTCAAGTGGGATTCCAGTGGGAAGGCAGGGTGGGTAGAGGATAGCATGATGGCAAGTGGGTGCGGGTTCGGGGAAACGGCCAGTCCCATGACAGGGCCAGCTCCTTCCACGGGTCAGGAGGGAGGTTCCCAACTACCTCTGTGGTACGTTTTCTGGGGCAGCACATGGGGAAGTCTTGCATCCATAGCTGGGGGTCCTGGGCAGCTTGGGCCTCTGGTGCCAATGGAGTCCTCTTGGGGCTCCTTTGGATCTCTGGGGAGGACAGACTGGGGCCTGGTCTGTAGGACATCAGTGGCTTGTGGGCCTGGTGTCCAAAGCAGAGGCAGCACCAGGAAGCTTGGGCTCAGCGCCCAGGGAAGAGGCCACACTCCCATGTAAACCACACACACACACACACACACACACACACACACACACACACACATACACCGGGGACTAAGTAAGCCCTGAATTCCTTGTTTGAGAGACGAGGACATGGGCCTGGGATGGCTGGGGGCATGTTCAGTAAACCGGGGACAAGCAAGTGTCCAGGTATCCAGTGTCAAGGCCATTCTGTGGCAACAGCTATCTTCCCATAAGGTGCAGGGTCCTGCCCTCGGTGCAGGGGCATGCCCGTTGCCCACTAGGTCGGTGGCAGTGGTTTGCACATTGGAGCTTGTCCACTGGGGGCTCATTGATGGCTCTTGTCATCTTCTTTTCCTCTTACCCTCACCAACTTTCTCCCTTCTCCTCTTCTTTCCCTTCCTTCAACCGCGCATAGGAGGATCCAAAGTGGGAATTCCCTCGGAAGAACTTGGTTCTTGGAAAAACTCTGGGAGAAGGCGAATTTGGAAAAGTGGTTAAGGCAACAGCCTTCCGGCTTAAAGGCAAAGCGGGGTACACGACTGTGGCTGTGAAGATGCTGAAAGGTACCTGTCCAGGCAGTGTGCACAGGTGGCTCTCTAGGAGCCCTGAGGGCTGGATGGAGCCACCCTGAAAACCAGAGTGCTCGCAGCCAGCCTAGGGCTTTCTAAAGAGCCCCCCCACCATTCCTATTCTTGAGTGGCTGCATTCGGGAGACCCCTGCCATGGATTACATGGGCCAGGGTGGTCCCTGGAGAAAAAGGGCAAAAGGACTTTCTTCAGTTGGAAGGTTCTAGAGTGGTGCTGCTTCTGCACCAATGTTGGGTAAAGATCGGAGTTTTTAAAAAAATTAAAACCCCTTTTGGTCTTGAACTGACAGCTCTCCCACCCTAGTCTGCCCCACTCATTCCTCTCAGCCAAGTGCCTGTGGGGTCCTGGTGAGGAAGCCACCGTAAGGACTGGCCCCTGTCCCTGGCGGCCTTGCCTGGCCCAATCCCTGGCAGCCCCCAGTGGGTCTGCCCCACCTCTGTGACAAGTCGTGCCACAATTCTGGCCCTAAATGAGCACATAATCACCCACACACATATTGTCACTGGTGTTTCTGAGCAGAGACTGGGTGGACGGCCCTCTGCCGTGGCCAGACCCTGGTTCACATGGACCAAGGGCCCAGTGGCCATGCAGTGGGCGCAAGTCGGCCAGTGCAACACTCTGGGCTATACTGTGCAGGGTGCTTCTGATGCTGACCTAGTCTGTCAGAATGGGGTCTCTGCATCCCCCCTGAGGTGCCAGGCACTAAGGGGGTCCACTGAGACCATCCTCCAGGCCACTATATGTGGGTCCCTACACCCTCTCCCCAAGCTGTCCTCTCTCTTCCAGAGAAGCATGTGGTCAGAGGAGGTGATGAGGTACTGCTCAGCAGTGGGCTGTGGGGCAGCTGCCCTAGGAGGCCTATGCAGCCCCCGCTTCTGGCTGCATACCCCTCCCGTCAGGCTTCAGCTCCTGGTGGATGCCCAGGCACAGCTCTGTTCCCGCCCACCCCAGGATGCATGTGTTCAGCATGGCAAGAGGCCACCTCTGTGAAGTCCTATCATTCCCAGCTTTCTCCAGAGCCTCACCCGCCTGTTGAGTGCTTAGTCAGCAAGGGTTTTAGGACATGAGATAGCCCTCTTACCTTCCAGAAGGTAAGAGATGGCAATTGCAGAGAAATACTACCACATACATACACAGTCTGGTCCCACGAGGGTTTTTGTGGAAAGACCCTACTGATGTGGAAGTTGCCTGCTGGGGGTTATTATTCCTTGGGGGCAGATGAGGCTGCTGTTGACTATCCTACAGGCTAAGAGACGCCCCAAGCAGCAGGGTCCTTGGGGACCTTGTCTAAACCTGGGTAGGCTATCTAGGAAGGAGATAACCAGGGTCTGTGCAGACCTACCTTGTGGGTCCAGTGACCCAGACTGTTCACAGAAGGGGCTTCTAGAAGGGATTGCTGTTCAACTCGCTGTGTTTATGTGCATTTCAGAGAACGCCTCCCCAAGTGAGCTGCGGGACCTGCTGTCAGAGTTCAACCTCCTGAAGCAGGTCAACCACCCGCATGTCATCAAGCTGTATGGGGCCTGCAGCCAGGATGGTAAGGCCAGCCAAAGGACAGGCAGCTACCCAGTGCAGGCCGGGGGTTCTGGGCTCCTTTACTCCTCCTCCTTCCCCTTCCGTGTCCTCTGTGGCTCTGGCCCCCACCTGGAGCATGTCTCCTCCCGTGTTGGTGAAAGGACCAGGAAGGGCTGCTGCAGGAGCGCTGGTGTGAGGCCTCCACTCTGAGCGTGCTCCCTGGGCGGGCTGCAGCTGCTCTGAGGTCTCTGGTGGCATCCTGGTTTGTCAGGACCCTATTCCAGGTGGAGCCCAGGGCAGGGAGCTCTAGAAACAGGTGATACGTCCTGGGCACCTCCTGGGGACTAGGTGTGCCATGACCTCCAAGTGACCACTGCCCCAACCATGGATGGTGAAGGCACTGTCACCTTTTCTCACATAAGGACACAGGAGATTGGCCTGGTCTGTGCAACACAAGGGCCTCTCACCGTTATGTGTGCATAGATGTGCGTGCCGCGGGTACGAGAGGACAGGTGCACCAGGGAGAGGGCAGCAAGGACACTGGTCAGCACCAGCAGGACTCCAGGCTGGGCCTGGGACAAGACGGCAGCTTCAGAGATGCTGAGGGCTGGGAGCAGGGAGGAAGCATTATGTGAGGCTTCTCATCATCCGCCTGCATCAGCCATCCCCAGCCCGAGCTGCAGCAGGGCCGAGGGTGTAGAAAGACACGATGTCCGAGCAGCAGGGGCGTGCCTCCCAGGGGAGCGCTGTGTACAGTGGCCGACTGCCCTGGTGGATGTGCTCAACCACCCAGGGAGCCTGCTTTAACACGCGCAGTGCAAGGAGAGCAAGCCATGCACGAGTGAGCTGGGACTGAAACACGTAACTCCCGCTACACGGCGCCCAGGCCACTGGCCAGAGCGGGGCTGTATCCTTCTGCCCACTTCTGGCAGGGTGGAGAGCCCGCCTGAGGACCCTGCAGCCTCCTTCCCTGCTCCCAGAGCTGGCCCGACTTCTGATGGCCCAGGACCCTGCAGACAGCCAGCTCACAGCCCCCTCTCGCCCCCTAGGGCCGCTCTTCCTCATTGTGGAGTACGCCAAGTATGGCTCCCTGCGGGGCTTCCTCCGGGAGAGCCGCAAGGCTGGCCCGGGCGACGTGGGCAGCGGGGGCAGCCGCAGCTCCAGCTACCTGGACAGCCCCGGGGAGCGGGCCCTGACCATGGGCGACCTCATCTCCTTCGCCTGGCAGATCTCTCGGGGGATGCGGTACCTGGCGGAGATGAAGGTGTGTGCCGCGCCCTCCCGGGCCCCCACTGCCTGTGATGGGGGCCCAGGCTACAGGGCTCCCTGCTGTTGTCTTCCTCGCAGCTTGTCCATCGGGACTTGGCAGCCAGAAACGTTCTGGTAGCCGAGGGGCGGAAGATGAAGATTTCAGATTTCGGCCTGTCCCGAGATGTTTATGAAGAGGATTCCTATGTGAAGAGGAGCAAGGTACCAGGTCCCCTGGGGTGGGTGGCCCAGGGCTCCCGGGGAGGGTGGAGGGCAGGCGCCAGGGTTCCCACAATGGGTGGGGCAGAGCCCTTAGAATGCCAGGGGAGTGGAGAGCAGAGTCTTAGCGTTTGAACTTCTAGCCCTCAACTTCAAATTCTTCCCTGATTCCTGGGTCCCCAGAGACCCAGCTCAGGGCTCACCCTGGGTCTGTTTCTTCTCTTCCTAAGGGCCACACCCGACCTTACAGGGCACCCACTGGGGAGCTAGGGCCCCGCAGCCTCTCTTGGTTTTAATCACCACCGCTTTTGAAGGTTACCTAGTGCTGTGGAAATGATAGTTGTCTCCGCAGTGAGACAGGGTCTTGCTTCTACAAGGTGAAATGTCCCCTGTTCCCTCTGTGTAGCTTTAGCTCTTCACTCAGAGGAGACTGAAGTCAATACAGCTGAGCGTGACAGTCATTCTGAGGCAGAAAGGAATGAACCAATTTATGGGTGGGGGTTCCTCTGGGCCGGGGGCCTGGGAACCCCCGACGGGGTGAGTTTGGAAAGCTCATAGGGAGGCCCTGGAGACGGAGTCCAGAAACACGGCATGCAGTTCTCAGACGCTTTCTCCAAACCTCTGAAATAGGTGGACTGGGGCCCTTCTGGGGAAGTGTGCTTCGCTGTGTCATCCAGTTCCCTGTGGCCCTCGTCCTAACCCTCCTAGTTCCACTGCTCTGTCCGTCACTCCCCTGTAGCCTCCTTGTGACAGACAAGACAGAGCCACTCATGGGCCGTTCAAGAGCCACGGCTGACTGGCTTTCAGAACAGACACCGCTCAAAACAACATACAAAAAACCACTTGTGTAGCCCTCAGATCTGCTGTAAGGGGCCCGGAGAAGCCCCACGTCGCCACAGGCTGTGAGGGTGAGGTTTCGTTTCTTCTGGGGTTTCTGTTGCAACGGCATCTCTCAGAACTGCTGAAGGGGAAGTGGAGAGGGGCTGCTTTCCGCCCCGTGCAGGGGTGTGGACAAAGTCTTCCTACTTCCTGCTCTCGGTCCCCTGAGAACAGCCCATGTCATGGAGCAAGGAAGTGCAGGTGTCTACACACGAGGCCCCCTGGAGAGCCCGGGCGGCAGGTAGTGTTGTTACAAACATGTGCCCCAGAAAATCACACTTCATTAAGGATGTAAACGCTAAAGAATGCTTTAAAGAAAAAGAAATTACAGGACATGTTGCATCAAAATGCAATGCACGCATTTTTGGTTGATTTTTGTCCTAAGACTTACCTACTCAAAAACCCTTCCTCGAGTTGTGTTGGAAAGCGTCCATTAGGTGTGGCCCCAGCACCTCTACAGTGGGACACTGTCTCGGAGGATGCTAGCAGGGCTCAGGGACAAAGTGATAGGTTAAAAAAAAAAAAAAAAAAAAAAAAAAGCAGCCCCAAGGCATGAAAACAGATTTCTTCCCTCAGGCCTTCTCGGAAGAGATTTTAGTGTTTTTGTGTGAGAAGTCCCCAAGATGGAAACACTGGAAGTTGTGTTTCCCAAACTCATTCACCCTCAGAAAGGGGGAGATCTTCTGGATGGCGATCTTGGCCCACATGTTGGACATCACCACCCAGGGCAACCTAGAGCCCTCTGGACATGGCCATAGGGAGGCCTGACATGGGCACGGTGGTGATTCCTTCTGTTTCTTCTCACTAAAGATGTGGTGCGTGCAAGGATGCCCTGCGTAGCTATGGGCAGGCCAGCTGACTCCCTCCAGCATCTCAGCCATGCCTGAGAGACCCAGATTAGAATCACAGCCCCTCTGAGGCCGTGCTGCCAATTCTGCATCTGGACGCACTCTGGATGGCATTACTCAGCATCCCTCCAAAGCTGGAAATGCCTGGGACACGGCCTCACCCTCTTCCACACCTCCCACCCCTGGTTCCCAGGGTGTCAGAGTGTTGTTAATGCCTTTCCTTCATTCCCTTTTTAGGGTCGGATTCCAGTCAAATGGATGGCAATCGAATCTCTTTTCGATCACATCTACACCACCCAAAGCGACGTGTAAGTGTGGGTGTTGCCTTCCTGGGGTCGAGGTTACATACACGGTGGTTCTGAGAGTCACGGTGGAATGCATGAGAGCTGAGAGCAGGGAACTGCAAATTCCGCTGATTGCTCCCCTTCCCAGCCCCTCCCTCTCTACTCTGGGCACCTTAGCGCCACCCAGGCCCAGCCAAACAGTTCGCCTCTGGGGACCTGAGCGTGGGCTGGGCTCAGGCAAGTTCCGCTGGGACTGGAAAGGTCCCCACCCACAGGTAGGCTGGCCTTGAGTGAGTTGATAGGCCGGTGTGTCCCTTACTGCTCAAAGATGGGAACCAAAACTTAGCCTTCCAGGTCAAACACAAGACTTGATAGTTTTCAAAAACACAACAGACTCATTTCTGAATGTTGTGCCATCCATAGAAACGCATGTCTTGAATACTGTGGGCTGGGGAAAGGCAGTGCCTGAGCAGTTCTAAACAGCTGTGTTCAGAAGACGTAAAGCCAACTGTAGACTGTTGGAAAATGCAGAGAAAAGGGTAATGAAGCCACTGAAAGTCACTTGGATCCCACCGCCCCTAAGTAACTCCTGCCAGTCCTGGCATACATGGACCTTCTAGTGTTTTCCGTGGTGTGCCGGTATAGGCTTCCTATTGCTCTAAGTGGGCTCATGTGATGATGCTGTTTTGTGATACGATTTTGTTCCCACTTCACAGTAAATTTTCCCTCACAGTTAGATATTTCTCATAGCAGTGCCATTTCTCTTCTAAGATTTTATGAAAGTTTCCAAGCCCACAGGAAATGTGAAGGAATTGTGCGGGCAACCCTGTGTCCCATGGCCTAGGTCTCCATCTCGAGTGCTGCTGTATATGTTCGGCTGCCCTGTGCTGTCTCTGATGGTTTGGCGCGTCACCACAGGGCCAGCCAAGTACCCCTTGTCGGTGCGAGGCCCAAGCCCAGACAGTGGCTTCATGGGGCTTCAGCACTGCAGGCATGAAAGCTGGGTGGTCACATGGCTTCTTCCCCGCCCCACACCTGTCCATGCAGTCAGGCCTTGGCTGGCTCTTTGCCCTGGGGGCTGATTGGGTCAACAGCTGCTGGGAGGAGGGATGTCTGGCCTGCTGAGCCTAGTATGGCCTCTCACCGGTCATCTCGCTTCCCTTAGGTGGTCCTTTGGTGTCCTGCTATGGGAGATCGTGACGCTAGGGGGCAATCCCTACCCCGGGATTCCTCCAGAGCGGCTCTTCAACCTTCTAAAGACAGGCTACCGGATGGAGAGGCCTGACAACTGCAGTGAGGAGATGTGAGCAGGCTTTGCTTTGGCCCATACTCCCTCCCTCCCTGTGCCTGAGCAGCCCTGGGCACAGGGTGAACTGGGTGGTGGATAACAATAGGTCAGAGCACGCAAAGGCAGAAGTCAGAGAATCACCGTTGGGCATGATGGCAGATGCTGGGCACCCTGATTCTGCTGGGGGCTGAGTACGCTTCCTGGGACCAGGGTTGGGGCGGTGGGGAGACATAGAGGATGGAGAGTAGGGCCAATGAGAAGTAGTAGGAAGGATCAAAGTGTTCTTCAGGCCCAGGGAGCAGATTAAGCCCAAGGCCTATCCCCACAGGACTCTTGGGGAGGGGCAGGTAATTCAGAATGACCTTAGGGGGTACGTGTTGGGGAGTGCCCGCATGGAGGCACAGAGGTCAGCAGGGGTCAGGCAAGAAGACCCGGCACTGCCGCCCGAGAGCACCCTCACATACAGTGATTCCAGCAGATGCTTCTCAGAGGACAGGCTGAGAACACATGAGAACGGGGCCATCACAGGCAGAACCGTGCTAGTCCATTCATTCCACAAAATCCGTTGTGCACCTGCCACACGCCTGGCTCGGGGCTAGGTGTGGGAGTGCAGGGGTGAGCAGGTGCCATCCCCCTGGGTGGCCTGAGCTGGTAGCCAGCTGGCCCAGCGCACAGCCACATGGCAGCCCAGGGGCCCAGCAGCTGTGCCAGGGACCCAGGGAAATGCGGAAGTGAGGAAGGCAGCAGACAGAGGTATAATTGGCAGAAGTTTCATTTGTCTGTTTCTATAACCAGTCATATTTCCTAAGAGTTTGAAAGACTGGCATTGCTCCCTCAGCCACCGTAGTGGGTGTGGCATTCTCTCAGCTGTTTATCAAGATCTCTGAAAGGAAAGTGAAGACAAATCTCTCTCAAGGGGAAGGAGGAGACTCAGAAGATGTTGGACCACAGCACTACGCACCCTGAGCGCCTCGTGACCCCTCAGATCCTGGCCCAGCTCAGAGAACAATGTCAGCGAGCAGAGACAGCTTTGGGGTTTGAGAACAGAGCCGTCTGGGCCCAGGGCATGGTGCCAGGTGCAGCGGCTGTGGTTGGGCAGTCCTTGCTGGGTCGTAACTGCCCACCCGTGCTTCCCACCAGGTACGGCCTAATGCTACAGTGCTGGAAGCAGGAACCAGACAAGAGGCCGGTGTTTGCTGACATCAGCAAAGACCTGGAGAAGATGATGGTTAAGAACAGAGTGAGTACCTGAAGCCAATTGCTGGTGTCGGCCATCTGTCGGCTGAACAGGGCAGTGGGGGGACTCCCGCCTCACCCCAGTTCTGTGGAGTTCCCAGTGCAGGGGCAGAGCAGGTCTGCGCAAAGGGAGGTGGTCACGCTGTCTCCTGAGGGCAGCTAGCATCTGAACCCTTCTCCTTGAACCGGGCTCCTTCTCAAATCATAAAGCAACCCAGATTCTTCCCTTTGTACTTCGAAAGTACTCTCCACCAATAGGTTTGAGAGGCAAATCTTCAAGGTCAAAATAATTTTTAGTAACAGAACATGAAAGAGTAGAGTTGAAGTGGGTATCCTAAATTCAAATGCCGCGAGGGGCCCAGTGGGTGGTTGGAATTAGCTAGGGAGTGGTGGGGACTGTGGCATCCAGGAGCACGCCAGCCCCTCTGAAGGACCCCTCACTGTAGTCACACACAGTCTAGAGGAATAGGAGTGTCAGAGTGTCAGGTCTTCTGAATTTTAAAGGATATTTATGTTAAGTTTTCCAATCTCTAATGTTAATAACTCATTTAAATTTCCAAAAGCTCAGTCTAATCCAAATAAAGCATCTCTGGGAGCCTAGATTCAGACCACATACCTCCAGCCTATAACTCTGTAGATAAATGAGAAAGCCAACAAGTTTCAGCTAATATTTATTGAGCAACTGCTATGTGCCATATTCGGTCTCAGATGCTGGGAATACAAGTAAACAAGACAGGCGCAGATCTTGCTTTCAGGGTTTCATCTTCGCACTGACACATTTACTAAACGTTGGCATTTCTTCATACACAAAAACAAAGGTGCATAGTGTGGAATGCTTGTAATAAAACCTAACATCCATGTACATCATCCGTGTACCACTTGGGCCAAGCCTCCAGATCCTGGGAACACAGGGTTCTCTTAAATAAAAATAAGGGGTGATGCCATGAGAACCAGCCTTCCCAGGACAGAACTGAGAAACAGCCAGGAAAATGCTAGAATTGTTCTTGACACATTTAACCAGGGTGGCGGCAGGGGCAGGCACTGGGAAATCATCAGGCTTAGAAGCTGAAGCCCATAGCAGCACCCTATGGCCAGCCCACATCGACAACTTCAGATTTCTGGCCCTGATGTGCTGTTCTAGATGGTAGGGGTCCTCAGAGGCAAGCTGAAAAGTGTCCAGCACATCGGAGATGCTTCCTGGTCCTCCCACATAAGTAACGGGCTGCAGTGAGCTCTCCCGGAGCCTCGGGTTTGGTAAACAGGCCAGTTCTCCCGTGCTGGGTGTGGTACCCCCTTCATGCTGCAGAGGTAGCACTAAGGCAACAAAGGAGTCCATTTCTGCCCTTCAAGAAGGTGAATTTCTAGAGGGAGAAATGTGGCTGTGGAGCAGGGCCAGCAAAGCAGAGGCTGGGAGAGGGGCTGTCTGGCCAGGGCTCAGGTATCGCAGAGAGGCTAGTAAGCCAGCATGGCGTGGGACTCAACCAGGCCTTCTGCCTTTGGGCGGGGAGGGGTTGGGGGCAAGTCCACCTGTAAGTGGGGTGACCGGCTATCTGTCTCTTCCAGGACTACTTGGACTTGGCCGCATCCACCCCATCTGACTCCCTGCTTTACGACGACGGCCTCTCGGAGGAGGAGACGCCCCTGGTGGACTGTAATAGCACTCCCCTCCCTCGAGCCCTCCCCTCCACGTGGATTGAAAACAAACTCTATGGTAGAATTTCACATGCATTTACTAGATTCTAGCAACATCGTTCCTCTCTGCACTATCCTTAACTCTCTGTAATGCTTTTTAAGAGTGTTTCTGGTCTGAATGAAACCAAAGTTCCCTCTGAACCTTTTTA
This sequence comes from Lontra canadensis, assembly GCF_010015895.1. NCBI lineage: Eukaryota > Metazoa > Chordata > Mammalia > Carnivora > Mustelidae > Lontra > Lontra canadensis. The sequence goes on from NW_022630997.1 coordinate 26,881,416, forward strand.
TTTGTAAATGTCTGACTTTGCATCCGTTTACATTCAGGCATTTTTGAAACTATGTTTATTTGTTTTTTTTTTTTAAAGGATGTGAAAATAAGTATAATGACCACTACTGCCCAGCCACTTAGGATTATGGAGAAGAAAGAGAGCTGGGCAGAACTCTCAGGGGATATTGAGAAAATGATAAATAAGTCATTTCTGGGGTGGGGAGGTATCAAGTCATAATACTTCTTATTTAACTACTGGGATAAATTTACCCGATGTGGGGAGGCATTTAATTGAGACAGGAGGAACCAATGCCACCCTGACTGCATTGAGGGCACAGGCTGTGGTCCCTCCCAGACCCCACGTGGGCGGGTAGGTGGCTCTCAGAAGCCACTCAGTACTGGGAAGCAGTGGCCAATACGGTCCGAGCCCCGCCCACATGCCCACGGCCAGGGAGGATACGTGCAGACTCCTGTTTTCACATCCTTTGCATCACACACTGTCCTGACAGTTGTCATTTACGAAGTCAGTGCTAAAAGCTGGAGCAAATGCTTTTGAAAGAACGTAGTCTGTGGTGCTGTGGTCTTGCAATGGACAGTAAATACGGTTCTTGCCAAAACTCCTTCTTTTGTCTTTAATTAAATACTTGAAAATTTTTGTGTTTCCTAACTTAATCATTGACTGTTTTTAAATCTGGGAGTTTGAAACATTTTTCGGCTGAGATTGTTCCTTTTGCATGCCTCCTGAGTCACTGATTCCTTGCTGGCTTTGGGTCTAGCGCTACACGCCATTTGTCCTGCCGACGCTGTGGGGCTCGCCCGTGTGCACCCTTGATTTGGAAGAGTCTGTCCTCCGTGGTGGGCTTGGATGGAAGACGAGTAGGCTTCTTACATTAGAGAACTTTTTATAGAAGCTTCCCCACTGCAGTAAGCCCTTTAACTCACCAATGTTTTATGCTGCCTTAGAAAAAAGACTGAAACAGGTCAACAGATATTTATATCAGATTTCGGAGTTCGAAGCTCATAAAAAGGCAAAATTGGCAGTTTCTGTTATGTTCCAGTTACCAAGAGAGCATGTGATCTTTCCCCCAAAAATGTAACCTTGTTTTTGGAAAGCTGGAGCATGAAAACATTCGTGTAATTGGCACAGAAACTAGAAAGTTTGGTTTGAACCTCAAAGGGAGTTTTGCCAAGGCCTTACTGTTTGCACATGAAGTGTTGGTTCTTCAGTGCAGAACAAATGATCTGTTTTCATTTTTAGGCATGTCAGACCCGAACTGGCCTGAAGAGAGTCCTGTACCACTCACGCGAGCTGATGGCACTAACACTGTGTGTCCAAGATATGCAAATGATAGTGTATATGCTAACTGGATGGTTTCACCCTCAGCGGCACAATTAACGGACGCATTTGATAGTTAACATTTCTTTGGGAAAGGTAACGGGCTCCCAAGGGGAAGAAACCTACCGAGAACGGAAAGTCTGCCGGCCCCTCCTTTGTACACTTGACACTGGCTGGTGATTTTCCCTCCTGGCAGACATAGCCACTGGACCCAAGTTGCGAGTCCAGCCTTTTTTTAGTCCTTCCTCTTTGGCCCTCAGCAACACCCTGTGTTGGCCCGTGTTCACCAGGGACAACCACACACTCTGTGCTCACACATGTGGGTCCCTCGCTCACTACCTGAGCTGTCAGATTTTTCTGGTTGCTGCCAAACAGGGCACCAAGGTTTAAACACGAAGCACACACACACCAGAAGGGCAACAGGAAAAATAAATAAATTTTAAAAACCTGACCCAAACGACATGTCCTTGTTCAGAACAAGAGCCCAGCAAGGCCTTAGAGTGAGGTCAAAGTCTCCCCCCCCCACAACACCCTCCAGGGCTGGAGGGGACAAGGGGACCTCGGGAAGGGCCTCCACTCAACGTTTGAGATCTTAAGAATGGTTTTTTAGAATCATGGCACCATTTCTTAGGAAGACATTTGATTTTTATCATGATTTAAATGATTCTTAAATGTAGCACAATGGAGAGATTGGCTGCCATATTTGCGATGTAGAGGGGTGGTGTGAGGGGAGAGGGCTCACCAGACACTTCAGTCCCCATCACTGAGTAATCACTGCCCCCTGACGAGAACGGTATGAAGCAAAGGGGCGTTTGAGTGGCCTCCGGTCGAAGGGATTGCTGACTTGGCCGCAGTGAATTCCACTGCTGCCAGCCTGCCAGCCGTCAGCACACCACACATCTGGTGCCGGAAAGCAGGGGCTCATCTCACACAGCAGGAGTGGGTGGGGCTAGGCTCAGTCTAAAAGGGACCGTCAAGCTAGCTGTGTTAGAAGTAAGGCTGACAATGGCCAAGGACTGCTACACCTCTAATTACAGTTCTGATGTGGAAAAGACAATGTTTTGGCTCTCATAGAGCTTGTGTGAAAAGGTATGTGCATCCACTCTTTTCTGTGTTTGTAACGCGATGCTGCTCTAGCAGGACAGTTCTGTTTACTAGATTCTGATCATGACTCATAAGCTTCTTGTCATTCTTCACGGCTTGTTTGTGGTCACGGACACTCAGCACTCCTCCCATCTTGTGGGGGTGGCTTTCGGGAAGTCCCCAGCAGCTCTTCTGTCTGCAACTTCGCCAGAGAGGCTCGGTGACCAACACCCTGCCTGGTCTTCCGACTTAAAGCCCGGTGAAGACAGTGTCTCATCCAAATACTGTATCTTAGAGGCATTTCACAAAAGCAGTAAAATTAGGGCATTTTTGTAGGTTGGGTGAGTATGTATCAGAGCCTCATGGGTGTGTGTGTGTGTGTGTGTGTGTGTGTGTGTATGAATGTGCACACAAACCCAGAGAGAGAGAGCTGGAAAAACACTTACTGAAGATGTGACCTGGCTTTAGTTGAGGCCGTTTTCCAGACACACTGTGGTAAGTTCTTTCACAAATATCTAGCTGTGGTCAACTTTTGGTTTTCAGATGTGCTTAATGATAGTCTTCTTAAATGCAGAAAAAAGAATAAGCTTTCTCAAATTGTTAAAAATACCTACTCAATAAATGTGAGTTGCCACCGTAGGTTTGTCCTTGGCAGGGTGAGAACTCCAGGTCTAACTGGCTGACCCAGTGATGGGGAACTGACCCTTGACCAGTTATCTAATTGTCTATTCCTGAATTTTAAAAGCACTCCTACTTACTAGTCCTTCCAGACAAGTTTTGTATGCATATACACCAAAGTTACTAAGTATTAAGTATTATGGAGTATTAAGTAGCAGTCTGTCAGTTATTAAAATTTGTAAAATCTATTTATGAAAGGTTATTAAGCCATATCATGTTAATTTGCTTTTGTAATCAAGGTGACTAAGGAAATAATTTCAGTTATACAAATAAAATCATGTATCATAAAAGGCGTAAACTTCTTTTCTCTTTTTAACTCCCTCATTGGAAACATCAGGTTCCTGATTTTGATGTTTCCGTGTAAAGATTGAAATATCACAAGGAAATCTGTTGTTGTCACCCCTGGGGAAGTAACAATGCTCAAAGAACTAGGAGGTGCTCGGTGGTACCTTTGACTTGTTTTACACAATATGTATGTGAATAGGTACATTTGTGTTAACTGTTAAAACTCCCCATATCCCACCCTTCAGGAAACTTCTTCCTTTATGTTTCCTTCCCTGAAATAGAGCAGCAGCCATGTCGTGTTCAGGTATCTGCGGTTCTCTAGCAAATGTGGTTTATTTCTTGAAGCTGGAGTTGGACAGGTGTATGAGAGAGGGTGTAAAATGCATACCCATAGCTGTAGGCCCACTGCAGTCAGAGGAAACATTCTGAGCCACTATGAAGGTTAAAAGACTAAATGCTTCTGTGGAAGTCCTGTTGGGTTAGGCAGGCACTCTCTGAACTCCTCCTCAAATGCCTGGCAGGGAGCCGGTGGGTCAGTTGACAAACACAAGCTGTTACCAACATAAATCTGATTCATGGTTGTGTTGTGTACTAGGTGCCGAGGGCCCGTGTTGTTCCCCGCACACATGTGCATGTGTGAAGACACACACACACACACACACACACACGCATGCATGAGCTGCTCCTGGCCCTAGGAGCTCCAGCTCCTGGCCCTTGGGACCCATTTCTGCTCTTGGTGTCCTCGTTCAATCTGGATCACGGGAACTGGAAGTAAATATAATTTGTAAAGTGGGCTATTTGTTACAGCCTTTTCCTCTGAATGTTTAGAAACCCATGCTGAGAAAAGCTAATACTAAAATACTAAAAGCCCCTTTTACAAGAACTTTGAACTTCCATCAGGAGTGTGTGTGTGTGTGTGTGTGTGTGTGTTTGGTTTATTTGTATTAAAAAGCACATTTCTCCACCAACTTACACACAGGATGCTTTCCCACCATAAGGCCAGCTTATTTTAAGGGTGGAAATTTAGTTGAAGATAATGTCTGAGAACAGGGCATGGACAAATACTTTATATATAAAAGAAAATTCAGAAGAAAAGCATAGGTTTCCCCTATAAATGAAGTATTTGTCCCCCGGTGAATGGTTTCCTCTTCTCCTTTGAGCATATTCACATGTAGGATATTTAGCCGGTAACATTTTAGGGTGGTTCTAGAAGGTGCCTAAGAAACCCTTGGTTCTGTGGCCCCAGAAAGACATAGCATTGATCTGAAGTCCATGTTCAGCAGCAGGGCGGGGCGGCGTGGGGGGGGGGGTTCCTCATCCTTTTGGCATGAAGATACGTGTGGAGCTTATCCACAGCTCTTGCCCTCGTATGAACAGAAAACAGCCCTCTCCGCTGGGACTCTTCTGTTCTCGTCTTTCCTCCACAGGCAGCAGTCTTGATGGCCCCTTTAAAACTGTAGGGATTCATAGGAAGGATTCTTAGCTGACATCACGAAAAATCAGCACCTCCATGTGGAGAATCTTTCCATTTGAAACCCCTCTCCCCATCTGCAGCCAAGGCTGGCTGGGTGGCGGTGTGATGGCAGAGAGAACACGCCTCATGCCCAGGGTTAGGGGGCACTATGAGTGCCCAGAAGAAATCACGGTTTATCTTTGCCACTCAGGTTTTCATGGTTGTGTCAAGCGATGAGATATTTTTGCAGGTGTTTCTGGGATGTGCAAATCACAGGACCTGGCCAACCAACACCTCTCAACCAGAGCCTGGGCCCAGAGAGTGACAGGGAGGCCATGGACAGGAACATGGTGACTACAGGAACATCAGTGTCACAGGGAACCAGCCAGGCAGCATGGAAGGAGTCACAACCTGAGACCACCCCAAGCACTGTGAGTTCAGGAGTTCTATAGTCCACACCAGGAGGCACCATAATCCTGCATCCTTTCAGAGGACACTGAGAAATTCATGTTCAAATTTAGTGTGAACCGGCAAGGTAAGTACCTTCCAAAACTAAAACAATACCCAAAAAATTTTTTTGAAAAGGAAATAATTTTGATATTGCATACACAGACAATATTTACCATGAAAAGGGTCAAGTTCGTGAATAAAAATGTTATGTTCATTTTAAGTGTCCTTGTTTCTGTTTATCTTGGTCAATTTTGTAAGCAGTGCCAGTGTAAGTCATATGCTTTTTGGTTGCTCCTGTTTGTCACCTCTGCCAGTCCTTTTCTGCACATGTCATTCACCCCGTGGAGGAAAGTCATTCCTGTGGGCTGGAAAGGGTCTAGCCCCAGAGAAGGAAGTATGTGAGGTTGCCTCTTGCTACCAGAGGCAAGGGACTTTGCCTGGAGGGCTGCAGAGAGTCCGCACGGTACCTGCGTCATAGCCTGTCTTCAGACATTTCTCCCACCAAGGGCCTATGATGTGCTGCATGCTTTGTGCCTCTTAAGAGTTTTAAAGAGCTTAAAAATTTTCCTGGAGGCTCTGTGGCCACAAGGCCTGGCAGGCCAGGTGCATGCCAAGGGTCTGGGGGACTTCCTAAGTATATGGAAAGAAGAATTATCAGAAATTATTTTTAAGAAAAGGAATGACACCGAGGATGCAAGGGTTCTGGTCTCTCATAAGGCAGTCATTGAAAGAAGTAAAAGAAGAATTGTGGTAGAAAATTGTATTTTTTTAAGAGAAGTCCAATTACCTATAATCTTTAGTTTCACCGAAGCAAGTAAAGACCGTCCAAATGAGAATGAACAGAGGTTGTTTATTCTGGACTTGCTATAGTGAGGGAGTCAACCACCATCACTTGCTTTTAAAAGAAATGTAAGGCAGGCAGAGGAGGGAAAAGATTTATAGTTTAAAAAGGAGGTGAGGGAGGGAGGCTTCAGACATGTTGTGACTGGAGGTTGTTGGCATGAGGAAGCTGGAGGTAGGCTACCTAGAAGCCAAGCATCTTATGAGATTGGCTTTGGGAATGTACTTGGCTTTCTCTGGTTGGTCCTGATTTGGAAATAACAAAAGTGGGAAAACTGGACCAGCCCTGACCATTCTGGACTGGTTCCTGCAGAGGTGTGGGTCAGAGTTTCTCAGTTTACATGTGGTCCGATCATTGTCTGTTTGCATATTCAGACTCAGTCCTCCTTTCTGATCATTTGCTTGCTTGTGAGAAGTTGGAGAATTCAGGGAAGTCTAGAAATCCAGATCTTTGCCACTCTGAGATCGATTGTCCAGTCATCTCTATGGCCAACTGTACCATGAGGTCTTCTCAACCTTTCTGTTGTATCATCATGGAGATCATGTGATCTGTGCAGAAGCATTTCAGACCCTGGATAGAATGCAGTGGACCAGTATCACGACCACTATGACAAGAACAAGAACAATTAATAACCCCTGTAAGATGCTTTGAACACAGAACCCTAATAACCCAGGCCAAGAATAAATCCCATATAGGTCACGAGGTAGCTTTTGCTCTTAAGGTACTGTATTGCCTGCCTCACCTTCCCTATGTCACTGATTCAAGTATAATATTAGGAAGGGCACACACCATGACTAACCCACATGAAACTTAAAACAATGCAATTGTCTATTTACAGCTCTTTCAGTGTTGCTTTAAGGTAGTAATCAACTTGTGCTCTATGAGTAGTTTCAGGGAGAAATTTAGCTCTTTGGCATGATGATCTGCAGTGTTTGCTTGAGCTTTAACCTTGTCTCTTTTTGCATGGTTCTCGAACTTCACAATAGACACCTTTGCAGTAAGTAGAGTGCATCTAAAAACTGCTTAACTTGATGTCCATTTTTGTGGGGGTTCTAGCATCCTAAAGTTGTGTAGTACTCCAAAAGCCTATTTCCTGTCTACATATATGTTTACTCTCTAGTCTTTGGCTAGTTAACAAGCTCTAGTAAATGCCATATATTCTGCCATTTGGACTGATTTTATCTCAGGAGAAGACTATATTCTAAAGGAGCTCTTCAATTAATGATAGTATATGCTGCTTGATAACTTCCAGCTTCAAGAATGATTCATCAGCAAACAGGATTAGCTCAGGGTTCTCAATATGAGACTATAATTAACATATGAGTAAGGTACAGAGAGTTCTCAAATTATCTGATTATCAAATTATCAGCAATAGGCTCCCCTTCTTCTGATAGAGGAAGGAGAGTGCCTGGATTCAGGGTGTTGTAACAGTAAGTAGGACCTGAGAGGGAGAGAATAATAGAATTTCATAAGAGTTTAATCAGTGGCTGAGAAGTACTGTGTTTCCAGTCAATAGTAATGTCTCTATTTCAGGAAGAATCATGAGGTCAAGCAAGGAGCTTGGAACTAGCTCAGCAGAAGCATCAGCAAATTTTGTAGCTGAGCACTTGCCCTAACACTGGGGAGATAAGTCTTTACAGCATGTCAAGGGAAGGCTACAGTAAGTGATGGGTTTTGGATAGTTCCCATGGAACTCCAAGGGCTTGTCCAGATTGCTCTTGCACAAACAGGCAAAAGGGCTTTCTCCTCTGAGAAAGGAGAAAGCTCTTTGAAGAGCCACCCACAGGTTCTAGAAAGCCTGTTCATATCTGGGCTCCCAGAGGAGAGAATCTCTTATTGTAAGTGTTGGCAATCAAGGGCTGAATGCTTATAGTTAACCATTCAGGAAACAGAGGAAATCTGTGGGTTATTTGAAATGCTTTCCATATGCCATATGTTTACTCCCAGGAAAAGATTGAGCAAAAGTGGCAGGGTTTAATTCAGAAAGAGTGGCACCTGAATCTACCAGAAATTGAAGAGGTTGCCATCTATAGTGGGTAGAATTGACCCCCCCAAAAGATTATATTCAAGTCTGTAATTCCACAGCCTGTGAATTTGCCCTTATTTGAAAATAAGGTCTTTGTGGATGAAGTCATATTGCACTATGGGGGCGCCTAATCCAGTGATTGGTACCCTTATAAGGAGAGGGAAATTTGGACACAAGGAAGACACAGGGGAGAATACCATGTGAAAATGGACGCTAGTCTGGAGAGAACCCCAAACTCAGGTCTGTGAACCAGCTTGAGCAACAGTGTTCTAGGGCCTATGCCAGCGTTCTGCCCTATGATTCTCCATATGTTAAACAAACTTTTAGAAAGCAGGCAAAACAGTAACATAAAAGACAGCAAAAGGGGATGAAGGGAATGGACTGATTCCATCAAAGATTCCAAATAAATGGGAATCAATAACAAAACCAGATTCCCAAACTGAGAATTAATAGCCAAGGAACTCAAGACAAAGCAAGCAGAGGTCAGACCCGATGCCAATTTGCCATATCCTTATAGACTTGATAAACCAAGAACAGCAGGGTACAAGGGACCTCTGTGAATACCATGCCTGAGTGAGGGCTATGGTCTGAGGCAATAAGCAATGAAGGCCATAGCTTGGTGGCCCCATTAAGGAAACTATGGAAACAAAAATGGCCCAATGAGAATAGGCAAAGGCTCTTCAGAGCTTGCTATATAGCAAGGGAGTCAGCCCTCATCACTTCCATTTGGCAAGAGCTCAAAAGCAGGTTAGGGGAGTGGGAAAGCTTTATAGTGATGAAGAAGAAGAAGAAGGAGAAGGAGAAGAAGAAGAAGAAGGCACCGCCACCTCAGAGTGGAGATTCTTCGGGAAAAAACTCTATGCTTCTGATATTAATATACCACAACAGTACTTTTGTATTTTTCTCAGTGGAACTACTTATTTTATTTGTATCACCCATTATCTGCCACAGAACTTGAATTATGCATTATTGTCTCTCCAAATTTAAATTACATGCATTTAGTATTTGATTAGCAATTCAAAAAATAATAAAAAGCTAACAATTTAAATCCATTGATGGCAGAACCTCAATTATTTTAAAGACAACAATGCTAATGAAGAATACAACTAGCAGTGTACAAGACATGACTGCTAACCCTAACCACACTGCTTCAACTTTAGGTCGGTTCCTGTCCTGGGTGAGCCTCTGCAGTTTCCTCTCTGAGTTTCTGTTTTCTCCAGGGTAAACTGAGGACCATAACCTACTCCACAGGGATGTCAATAGGATTAGAAGGGTTAAAACTGGGAGAAGCATCTGCTGCTGAATGCAGCCTATGCCACACGTGGCTACACAGCATGATCAGTAAGGAAAGTGTAGGATAAAGGAAGAAAAACAAATGCTATAAATAAAAAAACCCAACACTTATAAGGCTAGTGGAGGTAGACAAAAAATAGAATGTTAACGTGGAAGGGAGTGGTTCTACTGTGCACTGCAGCACAATGGAAGGTGAGGCTTTTTTGTATCTGATTAGTGGAAGTAGAGACTTATCTTGCTATTACTTGGCCCCCACTAGAGGAAAGTTAGAGCTGTAGAATTCACCAGTATTCAGGCATTCATGCATCTGTGGGTATGCAGTGAGCACATATAATGGGTCAGGCCCTGTGCCTGGCTTAGGAGTGCTTGAGAGAAAAGGAGAGGCCATGTCCCTGCCCTAGGGGAGCAGATAGTCTCATCCAATTTAAAGTCTGTAGGGGCAGCAGAAAAAGAAACAGCCTAAGCATTTGCTGTTATTGGATATGATACTGGAGGACAAGGTCCACATACTCCTTCTTCTGTAGACTTCCTAAGGTCCATCAGCAGGAATGTCAGGCACAGGCTGATTACAACGTCTTAACTAACAATATGTAGTAACTTAGAGTGGGATGGAGGGCTTCAAAGTTGCCAGCCTGGGAACATAATCCCCTGACAGTTCAATGGACTGCCATTTATATTTACTTGCAGTAACACCTTAAATATTTAAAGTACTTCTGTCTTATCCTCTTAAATTCACCAATGCTGTGCTCTGTACCCACTCCCTAATTCTCCCACAAGAATTTACATTTGCATTTACACTCCCAAGCTGGATCCTCAGGTTTACAGAACAAAAACACCCATGGCAGTCTTAAACATTAGAGAATTTACACTAAGTAGACTCACACAAGGCTGACTGCCATACCAGGCATCTGTACAGAAAGCTTAATTATGACAATAAACTTAATCATTCATGCCATCCTCTTGAGGGGTCTGAGATTCTGGATAAAGGAGATAGATTCTGGATGAGGGAGAGATACTTGTGCGTTCTTATTTTAACCAATTCAATTCACATTTATTGAATGCTTCTTACATGCTGAGTAGTGGTAGATGAAAAAGACATGGTCCATATCTTCACAAGGTCCCAGACCCATGGAATCTATGACTAGATGAATTATTTACTCTTGGGCCAGGTTGAGGGGAGGAGTGTTAAAACTATAAACGCTTACAGTTGCTCAGAAATGACATGAGAGAGGAATGACACCTTGATATTAGGAAGGGGCTGGACATCCAGCAAGCCTGGCTTAGAAGTAGGCTATCCACTCTCTTACCAGTGGGATTTCCCACAAGACATATCTGACGAGAACATCTGTATTAAAGACATCCAAATGACCATCATACAATGAAGACAGCTGTGACCGGGAGCAAATCTTCCCTTCTAGGAATGCCACTTCTATGGGATGCATCCCATAGTCACCCCAGTCTTCTGCTCAGACTAATGTACTTAATGGTGACAGTGAGCTTCAACTGCCTGCCACCTGTCAGGCAGTGTGCCAAACACATCAAACACAAAATTGCATTTAACACTCACAACACCCTTAGGAAGCATATGCTATCATTACTGTCCCTACAACACAGCTGAGGAAACAGGCTAAGAGAGGCTAAGTGTGGTCACCTGCCAAGGTAGCCACTAAGGAAAGCAGAGCATGGTGGGAGGCAGACCCCACAGCCACTCTTACCACCTCCGTGTCCTGCCCAGACACAAGCAGGGGCTGGTGCTGCCTGATATCGCCCCCGCCCACCCCCCCGCACAGGCTATCACTCTCCAAGGCAGCGTCCTTGGGGGATGCTCTGAAATAAGCAGTTGAGTGGAAGGAATGTTGGGGAGGGCTTTCTTTTTTTCACTCACTAAAATGATACAGCGTTAGCTCTCAAGCCATCTTCCACAATGTCTCCCTCGTTTCACATATAAGGAAACCCACCCACGTCCAAAGTAATGGAATGGCTAAAGGTCCAGTGGCAACTCAGGACTTCCTCGCTGGGGACATCAAGCGCAGCCCAGCACCCTTGAGGATGCTGGGACATCTCTGTCGATCTGTCAGTCCTTAGCTCAGTGCCCACCAAGGCACTCTTCGCCCCTTCGGGCTCCCAGGACAGAGGTCCCGAGCAGAACTGCCCTGCCATCCTCGGCTGAGTCCCTCCCTCTCGCAGTCAGCGGTCCTCTGCAGCTAGTCCTCCTGTCCCCGCAGACTCTTGTTCCGGTGGGAACGATTTTCTGCCTGGGGCACTCTACCGGTCGCTATAAATCGTTTCTGGAACTACACACACACATATTTTAACAGATAATCGATTAGTCACTACTGTATGTCAGTTTGAGTTTCCCAAGCCTGACAAGGGGCGCGGGCGGGAAAGTGGGCGGGGCTAGGGCGCGGCTGCCGGCGTTGGGTGTGGGCGGGGCGGGGCAGGCGCGCGCCGCGGCGGCAGCCTCATTTCCTCACGCGCGCCGGAAGTGGCGGTCGTCTGCGCGGCCGCGTGTGGTGGGCTGCGAGGCGGTGAGAAGTCCTGTGCGCTGGGCGCCGCCGGGGTATGCCGGCTGCGGGGGAGAAGGCGGCGGAGCGGCGGTGGCTTTGCGCGGACTGGTGAGTGCTGTGAGTACCCGGCCCCACCCGGCCTCGCCTGCCTGTGGCTCTGGCGGCTCGGGCCGGGGCAGTCTGGTCTGGGCGTCGGGGCGCGGGCGGAGGGCTGTGGGTCCTTGTCCTGGTCGGGTGGCTTCACAGACGAGCCAGCCAGGGGACCCTATCCCGATGGGGTCGCCTCCCGGACAAGCCCTCGGGAGGCCGCTGCGGTGTCAGGAAAAGTCACAGTTTTTTCGGAGCGGTCTGAGTTCTCTTTTGAGAACGATGCTGTCAGAGGACCGTTGGTTTGGGTGTGTTTTATTTTTATCACCTTTTTTTTTTTTTAATCTAACTCACCGCTCTATATGCTTCTCTCAGTGCATAAACTTTGTAGTCAGCTGTTACCTCTTTATGGCGTTAATGTAGTAGTCTGTTGACAGCAGCCCCTCGCTCTATCTGCCAGAAACCAGGAGCCTTTAAAGACGCACATCCGTGTAGGAATTAGTGGGGCGGAGGAGACTACAGGACCGGGAGCTTCTTGCATTTTCAGTCTTCATCTGGAAAATTGCGCTATTTCTGAACAGCGGGCGGAGGATTAATTTGTAAACGCAATAGTGATGCTTTTATTGGTGATGACATTATTTGCAGAACGAAAATTTAATTATAAATCTTAAGCTCTTATCCTTCAGCGTGTTCTTGAGATTTATATGCAGCGTCTGGACATTTAACCTCATTGAAGGTTCTCAGGAGCTGGGTCTTTATTTCTGGTGGAATTAATGTTGTCCTTAAAAATGTATTAAAACAGTGCTTCCAGGGCGCCTGGTGGCTCAGTCCTTAAGCATCTGCCTTTGGCTCAGGTCATGATCCCAGTGTCCTGGGATCGAGCCCCACATCTGTCTCCCTGCTCAGCGGGGAGCATGCTTCTCCCTCTCCCCCGGATTGTGTTACCTGTCACGCTGTCTCTCTCTCTCTCTCTGTCAAATAAATAAAAATAAAAATCTTAACAAAACAAAACACAATGCTCCCAAATTTAGACATGGGAAACCAAGTATCTTATGACTCAGAATGCTAACCTTCATTTTGTATTATTATTCTGATACCATTTGTTTAAAATCATTTACAGCTAAAAGAATATAAAAAGGATTTTGGGTTTCCAATATTTATGGCTGAATATGGTTGACTACAATATTTATTGAATATTGACAGTTTGGAAATTACGTTCTTTCTTAACTTTTTTATTGAGGTATAAAATACATGTGAAGTCATAAGGTACCTAAATCTTAATTATACAACTGAGTGGATTTTTATATACTTATTAACTTGTGTTACCACAAGCTAGACCAACAAATTATATTTACAGAACATTTCCATCATCCCAGGAGTTTCCCTCTGCTTCTTCCAAGTTTTACTCCTGCCCCCAATCAGTGTTCTGATTTCTGTCATCATCTCTTAGTTTTGTCTGTTTTGGGCTTGTTGTTAATGGAATCATGCAAAATGCTTAGCACATTGCTTGTGAGAGTCACTCATGATGTTTCATGTATCAGTGGTTGTTATCTTTTATTGATGGTTAATATTCCATTGGTATGACTACATGACTATTCTTTTGTTGATGGATATTTGTGTTTCCAGTTTCTGTGATTACATATTTTGAAGAATACTATGACATTCTTATAAATGTTCTTGGTGAACACCTGTGTGCATTTCTGTCAGCTATGGAATAACTATCATAAGGTAGGCAGAAAATTGTTTTAACCAACATGGAGTCTTTCTTTTTCAGTAGAATTTGTTATTTTAACTACTGTAACATTAAAGATTGGTAAAAAGCAAAACTATTTTGAGTTCAAGACTTAAGTGATTCATTACTGTATTATTATTTATTTCTTTAGTTGCACATCTGTGACAATCTTCTACCAGACTCTGATTACTTGTTTAACTGTTAGATAAGTCTGTTAGAGCTGGTGACGATCTGTCCCTGAAGCTTATTGCATAACACTTAGATAATAACTGTGTTACTCAAGTTGGTGGTTGTTAAGGGAAACGAAACACCAAAATGATGTGACTAAAAAGTGGATTGAAAATCATGGGTTTGCAAGTTAAAAAAATTATCTTGTTGTCATACTATACAAGTCTGGGTGTAAGTATAAAATTGCATTATAGTGTTAGCTACAAATGTGAATTTGCTGCAGGAGTACAGTGATTTCCATGTATACTGAGATGCTGATACCTTTATAATGGGGATAAACAACAAAATTAGTAGCGTATAAGAGATATGTAGAACTAGACCTGAAGCAATGGAATTGATGTAAGGAATAGAAGAAAACTTTAAAGTTAATATTAGTATGCTCAGATTTGGGAGGGCATCATACCTATTTAACGTATATAGGCTGCCTTGAAAATAATTAGTTCTTGAATATTAAAAAGTAGAAATAGTAAAAAATAGTTATGACATGGAAAATAGATCCAGAAGAATCAATGAGCATCTCATAGCAGTTCCAAGAAGAAACAGAAATTAGAAGAGGAGAAATAACTACAGATCATGAGGGTAGGAGTATCCAAGCTGAATCTTGGGCATCCAGAGCCAAACGGAAAGATGTATCAGGAGACAAAGTGTTGCCCATAAAATCAGCCCTTCCCTCTCTGGTCTCCATTTCATCTGTGTAGTGGGAATGATCAGTAAGTATACCTTTTCAGCAAGCTTATAGAAAAATGTGACACAAGTTAAGAGTTTCTGGCTAGCTAACAGTAGATGCCTGATTTCCCTTTCTCACCTTATGGTAGAATGTCAAAAGAAGAAAGGAAAGCAACAAGGAAATTTCTCTCAGAAGTATCTGAGTTTATGAATGGACTGTCTAGTTCATTCATACATTCATACAGAGAGTCTTAAAAGATTATTGATAGACACAGTAGATACATTCCAATGAAATTTATGAACCTCATGGGTAAATTAATATACAGTCTCGTAAGTTTCCAAATAGAAACATATGGTTACCTATAAAGGAGTGAAAATCGGATGTGCACTTAGTCTTCTAATCTGGAACATAGAATGTTAAATAACAGTGGAACATTATTTAAAAAGTGCTTATGAGACATATTTTGAACTAAGAAACATCCCTAACCAACCTGTCATTCAAAGTGGAGGCAAAATAGGGGCCCCAGGTGGCACGGTCAGTTAAGCATCTGACTCTTGGTTTCAGTTCAGGGAAGGATCTTGGGGTGTGAGATCAAGCCCCATGTTGGGCTCCAAGCTCAGTGAGGAGTCTGCTTGCTGGAGTTTCCCTCTCCCTCTGCCCCTCCCAGCACTTGCTCAGTCTCTCATGCTCTCTAAAATAAATAAATAAATCTTAAAAAAAAAAAAAAAAAAAAGAAAAAGGTCAGGGCAAAATTTTAAGAGTGTATGAAAATGTAAAGATTCAGAGCACAAGTTGCCAAATATGGCTGTTCACCTATTTTAGTATGACCTGTGACCTAAGAATGGCTTTTATATTTTTAAGTGCTTCAAAAAAAAAACAGTGAAAGAAGAAGAATACTTTGTGTCATTAATTATAGGTAGTTCAAATTTCAGTATCCATTGGAATATAACTATGCTCACTCATTTACAGATTTCTGTGGCTGCTTTTGTGCTCCAAGGCAGGGTTGATGGTTAGGATATTTACTACATGGCCGTTTACTTGCAATGTTTGTTAACCCCTGATTTAGAGCCAGAAATAGACCTCCTCCATATGTATAGGAATTTTGCTTATGATAAAGGTGGGATTTCCAATTAGTGACAAGAACATGGATTATTAAATAACTGGTAAGAATTGACTATTTGAGAAAATAAGTTTTATATTAGGATTATTTCCAATAAAGCTGAAATGGAGAAGTCATTCAAGAAGAGACTATTTGACTCCATTAACAACAACAAAACAAAACTTTACATAAGTGAAGTAATACCTAACACTTACTGAGCACTTAATGCTTGTCATGTTTTACTTGACTAATTGTTATAATTGTTATAATATAATTGAAATGTTGGTTCTATAATTATTCTCGCTCAACAGATGAGAAAACTGAAGCTTATAGAGATTTTAAAAACTTACCTATAATGAAGAATTAGAAAGTGTTAGAGGGAATATATGAATTTAGCCAATTATATGAATAAGACAAACTAAGAGAAATGTTTATAATCTGTTAATACCATTTTATAGGTGTTATCTGTGTCAACACGTCTGGGTCTACCTCATTCTTTTTGAATATTATATGATTGTCTGCAGTTTACTTCATCTTTCTATTGATAGACTTTAAATTGCTTTTCTTTTGCTGTTACATATAGCAGTAGTAAACATCTTCTGCATGTGACTGTATACTAGTATGAGTATTTCCATAGTATAGAGTCTTAAAATCTTAAAAATGGAATTGTGAATTGCTGGATTAAAAAGCGTGTGCATTACATCAAATTTGTCCTCCAAAAAGTCTTTGTGTCTATTTTTAGTTTCTCTTTAATCAAAGGAATTGAAACATCTTGGAAGAAATCTTGGCCATCCAGATAAATTACCTCATTTTATAGATGAAGGCCAGATAGGTTTAAGTATTATGGCCAAGATTACACAGCTATTATACTTGACTTTTGTAGTTGCTTTTCCTGTGCTTTTGACACATTTTTGCCTGTATTGATAGCATGAATATTTCTGTCATTTGTTTTGCTGAAATCTGAGTACCTTGAATATAGTTTAACCCAGAAACACTTCTTCAAAATGATCTGGTATTACTTGTTTTTAGCACCCAACACAGTGTCTGTCTTAGTCAATTTGGACAGCTTTAACAAAGTACCACAGACTGACTTATGAACAAGAGAAACTTATTTCCTTTAGTCTGAGATCAGGCACCAGCATAGTTGAGTTCTGATGAGGGCCCTCTTCTGGGACTGTCAACTTTCTGGCAGAAAGAGGGCTATGTTATTCTCTGGGATATCTTTCATAAGAGCACTAATCCCATTAAGGAGGCCTCCCAAAAGCCTCATCCCCTAATATTATCACACTGGGGTTGGGATTTCAACATATGAATGGGGATTGGGGAGAGAAGCATTCAGTCCTTTGCAATACCTAACACACTAGGTACTCAAATATTTTTTAATGAGTACTACCTTCTAGTGACCAGTACTTTTATTTCTAAATACTTACAAACCATTTATTCAATGACATGTTTAAAAAATCCATTTATCATTGTAACTCATCAATTGCTCAAGAAATAAATGGTTCTAATTCCTTTCCTTATAAATACTGATGCTTCATAAAGTTTTAAGTTTTGTTTTTCCTGTCGGTGCTTATGTTTCCCAAATAATTTTGTAACTTTGTTTTCGTTGTGTAAAAAGTGAACTAAAAATTACAAATTTAGTTTTTGAAAACTATAGTAAGAAACTGTGCAGAAATTTAGGAAGATTATACAGAATAGAACTTTTAAAGTAAATAGATTCAAATGGATTGTATTTTGCAAAAGGCAGTAAGTTACTCTTACTACAGAAGTTATTTTGGCACACTGCAGTATAAGTACCATGGAAACGATGTATGAAATATGTATAAGTAGTACTGTAATATTAGAGAATCAAAAGATTGAGTAGAGGGGTGCCTGGGTGGCTCAGTGGGTTAAAGCCTCTGCCTTTGGCTCAGGTCATGATCCCAGGACCCTGGGATCAAGCCCCACATCGGGCTCTCTGCTCAGCAGGGAGCCTGCTTCCTCCCTCCCTCTCTCTCTCTCTCTCTCTCTCTCTCTCTCTCTGCCTCTGCCTACTTGTGATCTCTGTCAAATAAATAAAATCTTTTAAAAAAAAGATTGAGTAGAAACTGCTCAAAGGTCATATTGTTATGTAGTGATCAACATCATAGGATGAACTGTGTTTAGCACTCTTCTGTTGTCTCAAAATCACAAGGCAAATAGAAAAGATGTGAGACCTTCAAAGTAATAGGAGTTCTACTCTAAGAGAATGGGTGTTGCTGATTTTGTTTTTGTTTTTTGTTTTTAAGTAATCTTTACACCCAACATAGGGCTCAAACTCATAACCCCAAGACCAAGAGTCATATACTCCACCAACTTAGCCAACCAGGTGCCCCTCTTATTTTGTTTCTTAAGTTCAAACTTGGAGTCAGCAAGTCTTCATGCTCATCTTTTTAATGAACAAAATGGAGTTTTCTTAAAAATGCTTCTTCAGTGCTACTACTAAAACTAAATCTGATTTGGTTTTATTTTTTAAATAGCTTCATTGAGGTATAACTGACATATATATGCTATACATATTTAAAATATATAATTTGATAATTTGAACATATGTATACATCTGTGAAATCATTACCATAGTCAAAATGATAGACCATATCTATCACTCCCAAAAGTTTCCTTGTGCCCTTTTTTTTTAAATTTATTTATTTTTTTATAAACATATAATATATTTTTATCCCCAGGGGTACAGGTCTGTGAATCGCCAGGTTTACACACTTCACAGCACTCACCATAGCACATACCCTCCCCAATGTCTATAACCCCACCCCCCCAACCCCCCTCCCCCTTCTTGTGCCCTTTTATAATTGCTTCCTTTTACCAGTTCCCTGACTCCCATCTGGTCCCAGGCAACCACTGACTCTCTCTGCTTTCTGTCACTACAAGTTACCTTACATTTTCTAGAACTTTATATAAATGGAATTATACAATATGTACTCTTCTGTTGTTGAACTTCTGTCACTGAGAATAATTACTGAGATCCACCCATGATAATGCATGTATCAGTATGGCTGTACTACAGTTTATTTATCCATTCACTTGTTGATAACCATTTGTGTTGTTTCTAGGTTTTGGCTGTTACGTCTAAAGCTACTATGAGCATTTGTGTACAAGTCTTTGTATGGACATATGCTTCATTTCTCTCAGATAAATATCTAGGATTGAAATGATTGAATCATGATAGGCTTATGTTTGACTTGTTAGGAAACTAAAAACCATTTTACATTCCCACCAGCAGTATATGAAAGTTCTAGTTCTTCCACATTGTCACCAACACACCTACTTTTTAATTTTAACCATTCTAAAATTAGCCATTCTATGTAATGGTATCTCATTGTGGTTTGACAGTGTTGAACATTTTTTTCATGTGCATATTTGAAGTGTTTGTTCAAACAGTTTGCCAAGTTTAGTCTGAATACAAGTCCTTTATGAGATATGCTTTGCACCTATTTTCTCCTGGTCTGTAACTTACCTATTCATTCTCTTAAAAGTGTATTTCAAAGACCACAAGTTAACAAATTTTAATGAAGTCCAGTTTATCAGTTATGCTGTTACTATTACATCAAAGAAGTCTTTGCCTGACTTAAGGTCACGAAGATTTTCTCCTGTGCTTGCTTCTATTTTCATAGTTTTAGGTTTTTCATTTAGATCTGTGATCCATTTTGAATTCTATCCTAGTGAATGTGTAGTATCTCCTTGTAGTTTTGATTTGCATTTCTCTACTGGCTATCGATGTTGAGCCATATTGCATGTGCTTACAGGCCATTCTTAATCTTTTTAGAGAAATGTCTAATCAGAACTTTTGCCCATTGGGTTATTTATCCTTTTAAATATTGAGTTGTAAACGTTCTTTATATATTCTAGACACAGGTCCCTATCAGACAGATGATTTACATATATTTTCCCCCTTCTGTAGTTGTCTTTTCACTTTACTGAGGATATCCTTTGTAGGACTAAAGTTTTTAATTTTAATAAAGTCCAATTTATTTATCTTGTCTTTGGTCTTTTGGTGTCATATCTAACAAATCATTGCCCAATTGAAAACCACAGAGATTTACACTTATGTTTTCTAAGAGCTTTATATTTTTAACTCGTACATTTAGATCTTTGACCTACTTTGAGTTAATTTTTTAATAGAGGGTGAGGTAGAATTCCAGTTTCATTCTTTTGCATGTAAATATCTGGTTGTCCTAGCACCATTTATTGAAAAGACTATTCATTCTCCATTGGATTACCTTTCTACCTTGTGGAAATCAGTTGATTTAATGTGAAGACTTATTTCTGGACCCTAAATTCTATTGATCTGTATGTCTATTCCTATATTAGTACCACACTATTTTTATGTATTTGGTTATTGGGGGGCACATGTGGGAGGAGGGGCAGAGGGAGAAGAACAGGGATAAATAGACTCCCACTGAGTGTGGAGCCCAATGTGGGCCTCTATCCCAGGACTTTGAGATTTCAGCCTGAGCTGAAATCAGACACTTAACCAACTGAACCACCCAGGCACCCCAAATTAATTGATTTTTAGATGGTACGCCAATCTTGCATTTCTTGGATAAATCTCACTTGGCCATGTTGTATTATACTTTTTTATGTGTTGATGGATTAATTGTACTAATATTTTGTTGAGGATTTTTGTGTCTGTATCATTAAGGAATACTCGTCTGTAGTTTCAGTGTCTTTATCTGGTTTCGATATCAAAGTAATACTGGTCTCAGAATGAGTTGGGAAGTAGGTCTATTTTTTGAAAGAGTTTGTGAAGAATTGGTATTAATTCTTATAAATGCTTGGTAGAATCCACTAGTGAACACATGTGGGCCTGGATTTTTTTTTTTGTGGGTAGTTTTTGATTATTAATTTAATCTCAACATAGGTCTACTCATATTTACTGTTTTGTCTTGAGTCACTTTCAGTGGTTTGTGTCTCCAGTTGAAAGGATTTAAATAATTTGAAAATTTATCATTATCCATATTGTTAACATTTCTGGTTTCTTCATTGCTTTGTGTAGATTCCTGTTTCCATCCGGTATCATTTTACTTCTGCCTAAGGAATTTACAGTGCAGGTCTGATGGTGATGAATTCTTTTAGCTTCTTAAAGTCTAAAGAATTATTTTCCTTTTAAGATTTATTTATTTATTTGAGTGCGTATGCGCACATTTAGCGGGGGAGAGCAGTCAGAGGGAGAGGGAGAGAAAGAAAATCTCAAGCAGACTCCCTGCTGAGCACAGAGCCCAATATGGGGCTCTGTCCCATAACCCCAAGATCATGACCTGAGCCAAAATCAAGAGTCTGACACTTAACCAGCCAAGCCTCCCAATGACCCAAGAATTATTTTTCCTTGTTCTTTTTTTTTTTTAAGTTTTTATTTATTTATTTGACAAAGAGAGGGAGGGAACACAAGCAGGGGGAGTGGGAGAGGGAGAAGTAGGCGCCCCGTTGAGCAGGCAGCCCAATGTGGGGCTCAATCCCAGGACCCTGGGATCGTGACTTGAGCCAAGAGGCTTTAACCCCCTGAGCCACCCAGGTGCCCCTCATTTTAGTTTTCTTTATGACATTTGTATTTGGTATTCATTGAGCTGCTTTTTATAAATTTGGGAAGTTTTCAGACTTATGTCTTTAAATACTTCTCCTTGTCCCCTCTCCCTTCTTTAGAGACTCTAATTACATATGTATTAGACTGTTTGAAGCTGTCAGACAGCTTTCTACATGCTCTATTCATGTTTTTCATTCTTTTTTCCTTCTCTGTTTTGCATAATTTCTATTGCAATGTCTTCAATTCATTAATATTTTATTCTGAAATGTCTTATCTACTATTAATCCCATTCAATGTATTTTTCATCTCAGACATTGAAGTTTTCATCTGAAGTTCAGTTTTTTATGTTATCTGTGTCTCTGCTTAGTTTTTTTAACATGAGTATCTATTTAAAAACACTTAACAATTTTAATGTCCTTTTCTATGAATTCTAGCATCTGTGTCAGCTCTAGATCAGTTTCAGTCATTGATGATTCTCATTATAGGTTCTGTTTTTATTTTTCTTTGTATGCCTGATCATTTTTGTTTAGATGTCAGACATTGTGAATTTTATTTTGCTGGGTGCTAGATATTTTTATATTCCTGTAAATATTTTGAGGCTTCTTGTGCAGTTAACTTGAAAACAATTTGATCCTTTCAGGTCTTGCTTTTAAGATTTGTTAGGCAAGACCAGAGCCATGTTTAGTCTAGAGTTAATTTTTTTCCCATTACTGAGGCAAGACCTTTTTGAGTACTATACCCAATGCCCCATGAATTTGAGGTTTTCCAGTCTGTCTGGTGGGAACATGCACATTATTCCTGGCCCTTTATGAATGCTGAGTTCTGTGTCTTCTAATTTTTTTTTTTTTAAGCTTTAGTTAGTTTCTTTATATGCCTGCACTTGTCAGTGCTCTGCTCAGTACCTAAAGGGTGTGCTCTTCAGATCTTTGGAGTTCTCTCTCTCTATGTGGCTCTCTCTTCTGGTACTGTACCCTTTCAACCTAGCTGCCTTGATCTCCTCAGACTCCCGGCTTCATCTCATTAATTCAACAAGTCACCTGGGCTCTACTTAGGAGGGGACTCCCTGTGATATGGCCTAGAAACTAAGGCAGTAAGCTGGGCAATCATTTGTTTCTTGTTTCTACCAAGGATCACTGTCCTTTATTACCTAATGTTCAGTATCTTGAAAACCATTGTTTTATATTGGGAGGGGCGGATTTTGGATTTTATTGGTTGGTTTTTTTATTGTTTTAAGTACAGGGGTAAATCTGGTCCCTGTTGTTCTATCTAGGCTATAAGAGGAAGTCTCTTTAGTCTGTCTTAAAGAGTAAGAAAATTAATGGCTCCTGGGGCACCTGTGTGGCTCAGTGGGTTAAAGCGTCTGCCTTTGGCTCAGGTCATGGTCCGGGGGTCCTGGGATCAAGCCCTGCATTGGGCTCTCTGCTCAGCGGGGAGCCTGCTTCCTCCTCTCTCTCTACCTGCCTCTCTGCCTACTTGAGATCTCTGTCTTTCAAATAAATAAAATCTTAAAAAAAAAAATTAATGGCTCCTAGGGTTTCTTTCAACTCTGAGATCTATGATTTTGTGTTATATATCTTGATAGCTCATTTTCCCATCTCCACAGTTATCTCATTCTCTGCTCACACCACTTAACTATTTGCTGTTTGTGCATAGAAAGGTGCTTGAGATAAACTCTGGGTTACAAATGAATCTTATTTATGATATGAACACATTACATAGAATGATGACAGTCAAGGTGTAACAGCTGAAAAACTGATGTTTTCTCCAACATGTTAATGTATTTAGAACTGTTATAATCTAGTCTTCTAGGATTTGGCTAAAGAGTTCCCTTCAAGAACTAGGCAAGTAAAACTTTAATTGCTATTGATGGCAGACGGTAAAGAAAATAAGCATGGTCTGCCATAAAATTAATTTCATAAAAATTGTATTGTTCAAAAAAAAGACTATAATTGATACTTTTTATTTTTAACAACCACAGAGGTATGCAAATAACATTTATATTCTAAAGTAATTAGAGCAACTTTTCTTTTGTTTCAGTGGGTAATATTCAACTGTAAAAGATATAACTGTAAGATAAGCATGTAAAGTATTGCAAAACCTGTATTTTGCTTAAGGGAGGGGAAAATGAAGAACTCAGCTTTAATAATACCACTCAGTAGTTATAGAACCTTACTTACACCTTTCATTTTTTTTAGCTTATTGTTCCTATCCAAAATGAAGTTAAGATCCACCCCATTTTAAAAAGATGACATAGAAAATATGTAAAAATACTTTATAAACCAGGATTCTTCAGGATTTTTGGACCACAGCTTTCTTATAAATACATTTTATGTAGAGATCTCATACATATACATATATATATATATATAATTGCAATATAAAACTTATTATATGTGGTGTACACTGATTTTTCCTGGTCTTTTTCATTGAAAAGTAATCCTGTATTTAGTGACCCATTAAATGGATCATATCTCACAGTTTAAAATATATTGTCTATATAATGAAAAAAAAACTATGAAGTACCATATTAATAAAAGGTAGAGGTACTTAGATGATACTAAGTACCTCTTAGATACTTAGATACTAAGTACCTCTAAGATACTTAGATACTTAGAACTAACATACTGTTAGTTCTTTTTCAAGTTTCATTTCAAAATAGTTTGAGTATAGTTATGTCCAGTATTTTTGCAATTAGCACCTTTACCATAAGCATTTTACCTGCATAGCTAATTGGCCCTAAAGCAAAATCATGAAAAAAAAAGAAGGGACATTTATTAAAAAGGACATATGAAGCATGAAAAATGAAGAACAAAATTTAAAAGACTATTGTAAAATACAGAATATTTTTAAATGTGTGTAGATTCATGGCAATATTATATAAATAACTGATTTTATTTTGTGGATTGTACCTAAACACTTGTGTTCATAGTCTTTTGCTCATAGTGTTGTACTTTTTTTTTTTTGCTTATTAATTCATGCCCTTGTTCAGCATTGCACTTTCTTTTTTCATGAAACTTGTTTCTTTCATTAAAGAGGCATCAATTTCCAAATACTAGAATATATATTTGTAACTGAGCTTCCTATTGTATTGTGAAAGCCTTCTACACTGTTGTTTGTTCTTGGCATTTTACCAGGTGTCCATTGATAAACATTCCAAAGTTCTATAGGAAATGTGGGTTCAAAACTCTGCCACTGTATAGATCATTATGAGGGCTGAGATTTATATAATATAAAAATAGGAGTACTGCGTCAATGGAGCAGTGAAACCAAACTGTCAGCCAGTTAGTTTTTAGTCTTCTACAGGATTGCCTTATGGCCTATCAGCTATGCAGTGAAAATGCTTGTCACAAATATGCTTGCAGCAAAACTACCTGGAACCTAGTCAAATATGCATAATTTATTAATAATTACTACAAGATTATGACTCTGCATTTTCAGTTTTAGTCTTTTTTTCCCCTAACAAGCAGGCGAGTAAGAACTTAAAATAGTTAAAAGAGATACCTCTGAGTTTTAGCTTTCAAATGATGATACTCAAGTTATTTCTTATGCTAAGAATTATGGTTTTGAGACGTGGTAAAGTCCTAGGACAAATATTAACTTTGCATTCTTATTTTTTAATTAGATACTTCTCTTTATACCAAAATTTTTTCCTATTTTTTTCTGCATCACTGAAAACAAGCTTTACAATCGTAAAACAAATGGCATCATATTAAAACTTCTTTGTAGTAGATTAAAATTTTCATGATACTTGGTTATCATTTGTTTATTGAAAGTAATAAGTGGTTAAGGGTACTTAAGTCCATTATTTTGGTCTACTAGCTATAAGAAGTTTGAATCTATCCTACATTTTTATACAGATATGTGCCACAAGGAAAAAAAAGGAAAAAGAAAAGGCATTAAGGCTTTCCTAATCACTGAGAAGGTGAATAGGACTGATGTTCCCCCAGTGATCTCCCATAAGTTCTGCTGCACTGGTAGAAACCATCTCTATTAAAAGCTGCTGGAGTATCACACATCCTTGACAAATACTTTGTTAGAATGAAAGTTCTCTCTGCAGTGGAGGCCTCCTGTCTCCTAAATTTAACATTCTCTGTTTATAAAATTAAGGATTCTTAGTTTAAAAAGAAATATGGAAGAGCTCACACAACTGGTTATAGTATGAACAGTAGTGTGTGATTTTACATTTATTTTAAATGGTTTTTTAATTTTTTTCCCAGTAGATAAACATTAAAATGGTCATGTTTTTTCTTTAAATAGACTCTAAACCTTTCCAGACTTGTAGGAAATCTGGTGCTGTGTAATACAGTGGAAAGAATTAGGTGATCTAATGCTCAAATAATCTATGGGAGGACTTTGGATGTAAAAATGTTTCTTAATGTGTTTTCCAGATGTCTGTGACCTTTTGGAATTGTCTCTCCCCTCACACACATACTTAATTTTAAGGCTCTTTTATTGGTTGGGTTCAGCCATAGAAATTAATGAAATAGAATGCTTGAATTGAATAAACTCAAGAAAATATCTGTCCCTAATAAGCCATTATCAATATAAAAAAAACAATTTGTGGAAACTCAGTTCCCAAATGGTGATATACACTAGGTGGGAAATGGCATATTAACCTAAATATTGTGTTAATAAAGGGTTATAAATGTTAAAATTTTCAAATAATTAGAAACAGTAATATCTCTGTAACAAAGTATGCTAAACATAATTTAAATGCTTCTTTGATTCATTCAGGAGGTTATGGTTGTGTAGACATTGTGGTTAAAAGTATTAAATGTGGGATTTTAGTGTTTTATAAGATATTTCTCTTAATATTTTCTTCGAGCATTTACTGAATATTCTACATTGTATTAGCACTTCTCATGGTGTTCTACATAGAGTAGTCACATCACTAAGTTTATCGAAACTACCAACAATTTGATACACTTAAAGAAATAAGATTCTGGGGTGCCTGGGTGGCTCAGTGGGTTAAAGCCTCTACCTTTGGCTCAGGTCATGATCACAGGGTCCTGGGATCAAGCCCCGCATCAGAGTCTCTGCTTGGCAGGGAGCCTGCTTCCTCCTCTCTCTCTGCCTGCCTCTCTGCCTACTTTTGATCTCTGTCTGTCAAATAAATAAATAAAATTAAAAAAAAAAAAGAAAGGTTCTGATCGACTCTATCTGTTTCTTTCAGGAAAATCACCACCCATATAATGGAATTTTATCTGATTCTATAGATAAGATTTCTTTATTCTGGATATCATGATAACAATACAGGAAGTATGCACTATTTCTCATTTCTGCAAGTAGTCTTCACTGCTGAAGGAAGAAATTTTTTAAGCTATAACAGAGTTCATTTTGGTACCTTTAATGGAAATTCTGATTTTGTTAATTTTTGATAACTTTTTGCAAAGGTATGAACAACCAAAGAACTTATCTTGTTAGGCAAGTCCACATTAATAAGAATGCCTAGAAGAGGATTGATTCTTCAGACCCGGACCCACTGGCTACTCTTGGGTCTCGCTTTACTCTGCAGTTTGGTATTATTTTTGTACCTCCTGGAATGTGCCCCCCAAACTGATGGAAATGCACCTCTTCCTGGTGTTGTTGGGGAAAATTATGGTAAAGAGTATTATCAAGCCCTCCTACAGGAGCAAGAAGAACATTATCAAACCAGGGCTACCAGTCTAAAACGTCAAATTGCCCAACTAAAACAAGAATTGCAAGAAATGAGTGAGAAGATGAGATCACTGCAAGAGAGAAAAAGTGTGGGGGCTAATGGCATAGGCTATCAAGGCAACAAAGAACAAACACCTAGTGATCTTTTAGAATTTCTTCATTCCCAAATTGACAAAGCTGAAGTTAGCATAGGAGCCAAATTACCTAGTGAGTATGGAGTCATTCCCTTTGAAAGTTTTACCTTAATGAAAGTATTCCAGTTGGAAATGGGTCTCACTCGCCATCCTGAGGAAAAGCCAGTTAGAAAAGACAAGCGAGATGAATTGGTAGAAGTCATTGAAGCTGGCTTGGAGGTCATTAATAATCCTGATGAAGATGATGAACAGGAAAATGAAGATGGTCCCCTTGGAGAGAAAATGGTATTTAATGAAAATGACTTCATAGAAGGTAATGTGAAAAATATGTTGATCCATAATTATGTTAGTATGACAATTCTATTACTTTATGCTGGTATTATAAGTCAGTCATTATTTACAGTATTAAAATATTTGAGTTTTTACTCAAATATTGAATTTGAAGTGGCTTTTTAAAAAAAAGTTATAATGTGACCATAATAAAATAGAGGACAGGGAAATAGAATAAATCTAAGTTTATATAGAAGAATATACTATACAGGGCTCAGGTTGAAGGGCTTTTAGGGCTATATATGTATTTCTACATGTATGTTTTTACATTCTTATCTGGTCTTGATGTTCCCTTTTTGTATTTTTCAAAATATATGAACTAAGGTTCATGATTTGAAAACCATTTGATAAAGGAAGGAAAAAAACCCTAATTTAGTAGATTGATGGTGATTCTATATTTTAGGGGGAGGAGAACCACATATTAGAACATTAAGGGGGCATATATAGTTTTGAAAAGCAAATTTGGTATTTGAAAAAGTAAAGAAATAACCTGTTTTCCTAATACAGACTGCAGAAAGGGCATGGAATGTATACATATCAAGATGGAGTATGACTCAAAATTTGAGGAACACTTCTGTAAACTTAAGATATTTGCTGATTGGTATAAATAGAAATACAGATCCCCACCCATCTCCATCTTAATATCTCCTGCCAGAAATTTAGTGACAAACTTAAAACCATTTTGGATATAAATCTGTCTTGAAAGTTCTCTTTGCTTGATTTTATGAACAGTATACCACATGTAATTTCTTTGGGCTTGAATCTTCATGAATAGTACTTGCTATACTACAGTGTAGTAGCACCTTAAGACCTTTGGAGGCCATCAGGAAGGGCATTGTGTTTTCCGTGGTACTTCAGCTGTCTTTTCATTGTAGTCACTTCTTTTTTTTGTTGTCACTTAGTGCAATTTTGAATGGGCTGTTTCTGTCAAAACTCTTCGAATTTTTCGTCAAATTCAGCTTTTTGTCTTTTTACCGTATTTGTAGCTTATAGCAGAACTGAAAGCTGCTAAGGAAATAACTCACTAAAGTATAAAATGTCTTCACATCTGCCTTAATAAAGGAAGGAAGCCATGTCAGTTTTATATTCTACAGCTTCTGCTTATCTTATAACTCTCTTTTGATTCTTTCACTGACAGGATTTTTCTCTGCATGGAACATAATTTTGTCCCCCACTTTTCTTCCACTCTGCTACCCCTCCCTGGCAAAAATAAAAAATACTCATTATTCAGTAAGTCCTATTCCTTTTCCAGACTTTAGCTTAGATATCACTTCACTTAGAAGTCATCTCTAACCTGCAAGTCTTAAGATAACAGTACTTCCTATATTCTCTTATAACCTCTACCTGTGTCCCCTCTCATAGTACTTGTCATAGTATATGATGTTGCCCATTTCCTGATTTGTAGTTCTCTTAGGCTGTTGTAAGCCTCAGGAGAGAGTGGATTGGTCTATCTCGTTCATTATTTTATTCCCAGATATTGACTGACTCACACATCTTATAGGTCTTCCCTCTCTCCTGAATGTACATTTAAAAATCAGATTGCCCAGGAGACTTCCAAACTTTTCTCCTGAAGTTACCTCAAATCACCATGTTTAAATCTGTACTAATTTTTCTTTGTCTGATTTCACTCTCTTCAGAGAGAGAGAGAGAGAGTGAGTGTGTGTGTGTGTGTGTGTTTGTAGAGTGAAATATGTATCACTGTATTGTTTTTATTTCCTTATTTTTCTGTCTCCCTCACTAGACTGACTGTTCCTCAAAACCAGGACTGTATAGCCCTCTTTATACCACCGATGAGTGACATGAAGGCACTCCATTCATTTTAGTTGAACTGAACCAAGCAATAGAATTTTTGACTCTCAGGTCTAGAATTTAGTATTGGTAGAAGTAATTTATTTTCATCATATGATTACTGTGTTGACAGGCTCTACTACTAAAAAAGTCATATGTAAAAAGGAATAATTGTGATTTGGAACATATTTATGAATTGACTAATAATAGAGGAGTGAACATTTTTTGTAACCTCTCCTTTTAAAGAAATAATTGTTTTCAACTGTACAATAGGGATAATTATTTTCACAAAATGATTAAAAACACTACATGTCTGGTTTTGTACTTTTGATCTTTGAGTAAAATCAATATTCACATTGAATTCATAAACTTTGACATGGAGACATCTTTGTCCCTAACTCTTTCCTTTAGGTTATTATCGCACCGAGAGAGATAAGGGCACACAGTATGAACTCTTTTTTAAGAAAGCAGACCTTATGGAATATAGGCATGTGACCCTCTTCCGCCCTTTTGGACCTCTCATGAAAGTGAAGAGCGAGATGATTGACATTACTAGATCAATTATTAATATCATTGTGCCACTTGCTGAAAGAACTGAAGCATTTGCGCAGTTTATGCAGAACTTCAGGTAACTCTCAGGGCTTAATGCTTTGGCTAAGCACTTCTAAAAAATCACATTTCATGCAGATTTGCTTAATTTATCTTCACTGAGTGTGATTACTTAGAATTCCAGAGTAATTTTATAGGCTTTGGGGAATCTTAGTTTTTGATACTCTTTTTTTTAAAGCATGTATAATATATTGTGTTATTGGCAATTTGAATTTTTTTTTAAGATTTTATTTATTTGTCAGAGAGAGTGAGCACAGGCAGACAGAGTGGCAGGCAGTGGCAGAGGGAGAAGCAGGTTCCCTGCTGAGCAAGGAGCCCGATGTGGGACTCGATCTCAGGACGCTGGGATTATGACCTGAGCCGAAGGCAGCTGCTTAACCAACTGTTTAACCAACTGAGCCACCTAGGCTTCCCTGGCAATTTGAATTTTGAAGTAAATTGAGAGTGACAACTATTAGAAACTATATTTGACGAACTTTATAATTGTGTGTGAGTTCATTTTAGGATGAGTTGAATTTTTAAAAATAACTTATTGAGGCATAATTTACATACAATAAAACCCACATATTTTAAGGGTATAGGTTACATGTCTTTTGACAAACCTTTATGCTCATAATTGCTTTCCCAATGAACATACAGGACAGGTCATTGCTTTTTCTCCAGAAAATTCCCTAAGAACAATTGAAATTTTAACATTGAAATAATTTTAGAAATACAAACATTTAACTAAAAATGAGAGTTATTCCATCTTGAAGAAACAGAGACTATAATAATTTTTAAAATAATTTTTTTCCTTTTTTGTCATTAAATTTGGATATTTTAAAATGCTGAAGTGTTAAAATGTTAACAAGTATGTATCAGGGTAGCTGTGTGAGGAAAGTTTTGCCTTTTTGTTTAACAATTGCCATGTTTTTAATATTTTAATATGCTAGTTTTAATGCTTTATAATTCCAATCTTTATTCTCATATTGAAATCATTGGATTTAAAAGTTAATGTTTGGGGCGCCTGGGTAGCTCAGTGGGTTAAGCCTCTGCCTTCGGCTCGGGTCATGATCTCAGGGTCCTGGGATCTAGCCCCACATCAGGCTCTCTGCTCAGTGGGGAGCCTGCTTCCCCCTCTCTCTCCTGCCTGTCTGCCTACTTGTGATCTCTGTCTGTCAAATAAATAAATCTTTAAAAAAAAAAAAGTTTAAAATAAATAAATAAATAAAAGTTAATGCTGCTCTGTAACAGAATATCTAGAAATCATGCTTCCAAATGAGTTTTGCCTATCTGAAATTGCTCACCTGAGATCTGATTTCCTAAAGTATTTTTTACTGCTTTTCTTGGAATTGCTTTCAGATGCTACATTATTCTTTACAGTAAGTAATCTCAGCCATGACAGATACTTATTCCTTGATGAGAGGTATAATTTCTGGAATTAGCCAGTCTGAGGACAAAATAACTCTTGACTAAGAACTTGAATATTTATTTATTTGGTTTTTAGACTTCTTTCCTTGAGTAGCTTGTAATTTGCTTCTGAAGGCAATACCAAAGCAAAAGTTTCAAAATTTTGGAATAAAGCAACTTCTGTAGACCTTCAAGGACTGTATTCATGTGGTTATATTGTTATGCATTTGCTTATATTATTATGTCATTAATAATTCAGCAATATTGCCACTTTTATATTTACTTAAAGCTTCATGCAGTGTCATTCTAAATGAGCAATGCCTCATTTGTTTTGTTAAAACTTCATGTGATTGCTTTCTGAATGAGTAGTGCCTTATATATATTTTTTGAATGAACTTTATTTTTCAATTCTGTTAGGGATGTGTGTATTCATCAGGACAAGAGAATTCATCTCACAGTGGTGTATTTTGGTAAAGAAGGATTATCTAAAGTCAAGTCTATCCTAGAATCTGTCACAAGGTTGGTGAGCCATGTCCAAATTGAAGTCTTGATACATAACATTAGAAGAATGAGAATTTCAGATATTTAATGAGTTGATTTTTTTTTATAAACATATAATGTATTATTAGCCCCAGGGGTACAGGTCTGTGAATCGCCAGGTTTACACACTTCACACCATAATGAGTTGATTTTTAATAGCTGCTGTTTAAAAGTTGGCTGAGCAAATGAGTAGTGGTGCTAGTAAGTTCCTCATTTCACCCCTCAGTTCACTCATGCAACTCTAATAAATGATTCGTCTTCCCTGACCTCTTGGCAGCCAGCCTGGCATGATCCAAGCCCTCTCACTCTGTGGCCCAGCCACCTTCTATTTATTTGCCTCCATTTATTACTTCTTCGTTCCCTTCTGTTGGACTCTTCCCCTTTTTCTAAATCTAATCCCTTCACTTTGATGTCATCTCCTAAGCTTTTCTCTCACTTGTCACCTTTCTTTCCTTCCATTTTCCCAAGTTCCTTCTTCTTGCCCTGCAAATAATGCTTAGGTCTCTCCTGTCCTTAAGCCACCACCACCTGACTCTGTAGTACCAGTAGCTGCTGGTAGGTTTCTGTTCTTTCATAGCTAAACCTCACCAAACAGTAGTTCTCTAATCAGACAATTCACATAGTACCTGGCACATAGTAGGTACACAGAGGTTTGAATGAATGAATTAGTAATTCCTTAATACTCCGACATTAATTCTATAGCTTTTCAGCCTTTTCATCTCTAAGTTGTAGGCCCAAAGTTATGACCTAACTGCCAAATTCAGCCTTTTTTCTGTCATCCTCTTTGGTCGCTTTTTTACATTTGATGCCTAACCAGTACTTCCTTCTTAACATATTCCTCTGATGTTTGTAAAATGAATATATTTTGTAAATGTAAATATGTTACAGTGTAAAATTTTAGGTTGATTGTCTTTTCAGACCAAGCCAACTCTGTATCCTTTACCTGCTTCTTTACCTTTCTGCTAGTTGTGGCCATTCCCTAAGAGTCCAGATTTGGCCGGCCATTCTTCTCGAATTGTTCAACTAACATTCCTTGAGTCCCACCGACTATGTTCCAGGTACACTGCTTGGGAGTCTTAACTGGGGTGGTTGGAATAGATGAGCACAGAAGAGAGTGTTATAGTTCCTACCCCGAAGGGACTCTCACAGCACATGTATTAAAAAACAAATACTGTCTTTTCTTCCCCCTTCACACTAGCTGCTTCACTTGGTGGCCCTCTTTCAGTTCAGACTAAGACCATTTTCATGATCCCCTGGGCTTCATGTCTGAGAGCTAGCATCTTTCATTCTTTACCTCTAGTCAGTTCTTACTTACTGCCCAGGACCTTTTCCCTGTCCTTTCCCTGCTACTGCCTAACTCAGGTTCCCCCTCCTTCATTTCTTTCCTTCTCTTCCCTCTTCACCATTTTCAGGTCACCCACTAAATGCCAGGCACTTACATTGGTACCACTGAAGCTATCACTGCATTACTCAAGACTCCTCTGTGGCACATGATAGAAACCCATCTTGAACTTGCTTAAGGAAGCTGGGAGTGTTAATGGAAGAATCTTGGATAGTCCCCAAACTGAAGGGATTATTACAGCCAAATTTGGGGAGAAAAACAAAAACAGCTTTGATATTTTAGGGACTGGAACCAGAGACTTGAGCACCATGAAAATTCTCTTGTCTTCTTGTCTGTTTTTCTCTGCATGTTGACTTCATTCTATTGCAGATTGGCTTCTTCCACATGTGAGGTATATGGCTGTTGGCGGCTTTGGGCTCACATCTTCTCAGCTTTGCCATCAGAGAGGAAAGAGCTTTCTCCCAGATCCAGTTGAGAAAAGCCCAGGGAAGGAGTTTTGCCCACTCTTAAGTCAGTCACTATGGCCAGGTGGGATTTGGGTATTATGATTGGCCCAGCTTGAGTCTGGTCCCTGCCTCTAGGAAATTACTGTGGTTTGGGTGTTCTATGATTAGTTCCTCCACTAGGTGGTGGGAGTGTGACACGGTAATCAGCAGTTTTCCCAAAAGAAGTGAGAGATTGATATTCATGAGAAGGGTAGTGTGGGCATTCGGAGCATATGGAGTCCACTCTGGAAACTATTTGAGCCTTTGCTTCCATCTCTCCATTCCCATTCTATACATTTATAAAGAGTAATCTTCCTAAAATGTCCCTTTTTGATCTGGCCATATCCTAGCATAGCAGTTCTCCACCTTTAACATCAGAGTCCCCTGGTGTGACTTTACCAAGAGAGACATAGATGCTCAGCATCACCCCTAGTATTTGATTCAGGGGTCTGGGGTGGGGCCCAAGAATTTGCATTTCTATTGCTTTCCCAGGGGAGGCTGATGCTGTGGGTGTTGGGACTTCCCTGTGAGAACTACCCTGGCAGAAAAACTCCTTGCCTCAAGCACACTGACCAACTTCTTTAACTTCTCACAGAAGCTACTCCTCAGTCTGACCCTTTTCTGGTCTTCTCTCATTGTTCACAATTTAGGATCCCTTCGTTCTCATCCAGTTTGTCTAATCTCTGTTCTCTAAAATGCTTTCTACTTTCTTACCTCTTTGCCTTTGAGAATAATTAATTGGAATAAGCTTTAAACTCACTACTGAATTCAGGAATTTAATTAAGGCATAACTTTAATTCTGCTTCTAACCTCTCTAGTCTCTAACTACTTTCAGACGAAAGCAATCTTTTTTTCTCAGAACTGCTGTTCATTCATTCATTCAGCAAATATTTATTGAACTCCTACTCTTTGAGGAGGTACACTATATCCACAATAATGAACAAAACAAAATCCCTGCTCTCATGGAGTTTATGTTCCAGTGGGTGGGGGGAGACACTCAAACAAACATGTCTGGTGTTGCTGAGGAAAGCAAAGCTGGGCAGGGGGATAAAGATTAAAGAGAGGGAGGTCGGGACAACTTCCCAAATGGTATGAGGGGAATCCCTCCGATAAGAGGACATGTGAGCAAAGATCCAAAAAACACAAGAGCACCCTTTGAATGTACCATTCATATGGAATGCATTGTTTATTACCAAACATTATGGCCATTTTTCCATGTGTATATTCCTTATCTCCCCAATAAGTTTTTAAGATCCTGAGGAGCAGTGATCCCTCAACACTTTTTAAGCTCACACCACAAACATGTTGCCTCAGATATGGCCATTTAGTGAATATCTGTCCCTGATGTTGATCATACATGTGAAGCTGATAATTTCCTTTCCCTGTATGACTCTAGAACCAAAATTGAAAAATACTTGAAGTATAAAACATATTTTGTAAGTCTTGTTGAAAGAAGAGAGTTGTTAAATTTTAAGTGGGACTTACCCTTTGTTGTATATGCTTTCCTCCTAGTGAGTCTAATTTTCACAATTACACTTTGATCTCCTTGAATGAAGAATTTAATCGTGGACGAGGACTAAATATGGGTGCCCGAGCTTGGGACAAGGGAGAGGTCTTGATGTTTTTCTGTGATGTTGATATATATTTCTCAGCTGAATTCCTTAACAGTTGCCGGTTAAATGCTGAGCCAGGTGCGTAAAATCTTGGTAGATGAGTTGAGTGTAGAAATTGAGAACAGTGTCAGCATGTCCCATATTTTGGATCAAGTTAATTATGTTTTCTTAAAGTTATATTAGGCATACTTTAACTGGAATATTAAGTAGAAAAGTTAAAATTTGCCCCTCTGAAGTTCATACCCCTGTTCTCTTGTGGCCAAATCCATTGCGAAAATTTGAATACAAATAAACAAAAGCGAAGAAAACGTCTTAAAATTGACAAGGAGGAAGCAGCACTTATCAGAAAAAGAGCCAAGCAGACAACATGGAGATGTGTGAAAGAAGTACTCTACCTCAGGCAGGTGGTACCAACAGAGACACACACACATGAAGAAGCCTAGATACAGATGGTGCTTGGCATCCATACTACATATTTGGGGATCATTTACTGTACTTTGCTTTATGTTATAGGTATTTTTTTATAATGTATGAGCAAATGATTTTTTTATAAATCAAATCTAATTTTAAATGTGAAAAGAAAATTTTCTGTTTCAAAAAAACTCCTAGTAAATGCTTTTTGTGTAGAACTATTCATATCATGCAAATTATTAGCCTATTAATTATTTTCATTAGGGATCATTGTCAGGAACTCTTTGAGCACCTAGTGAATACATGAGGGTTGGGTTTACTTTTTTTGCACCAGACAATATGAAGTTCACAGTGTGAAAGTGGAAGGAAACATACTTGCTCAATGTAAAAGAAATATTTTAATGTCTAGAAATAGATTTTCCTTGGGAATTGAACGTCCATCCCTAAGTGAGTTTTAACAAAGGTGAGATGAGCATCTAGTAGGGATTTTGTAATAGAATGGCTGCCACATTACCACAAGTACTTGACGGTTACGGAGCACTTTATATTATCATGTCTAACTGAGGCCCATCTTAGCAAGGGCTTCTCTGTTGAGGGCTCCTTAGTCTTCACAGGTCCCTTCACTGCTATCAATTTGAATGCTAATGACAAGATTTTCTGCAGAGGCTATTAGATCAGGTATTTTTAACTTTTCCAAATCTTACCAAAATCTGTCTGCAATTCTGTATTTTAATTATTGTGTACAAATCTATTGATTTTATAGTATTCTTTGGATTTACTGTTTCTGTGATTCATTTTGAAGGATGGATTTAACACGTTTCTAAGTTCTTGGTGATTGTCAGAGGTTAATCTACGTCTATCACTGCTAATCAGATGAAATGATGAGTAGTAAATAGCCCACCTATTGAATAACTGACCGAAAACTTTTGTGTATCTCTCCAAAGTCAAATGGAGTAAATGTGTGTTATACCCTTTAGTCTGTTTTTTAGTCTCTTTTAGGTTATAAATTTTGTAGCTACTGATACATTATAAAATCATCATGTTCATCAAATCAGCATGATGTTTAGTAGCCTGAAAATTGACAAAATACAATATTGATAAAGTCACCATATATGACCAAAGAAATAGCAGTATTAAATATTGATAACATGGTCTTGATCAGTCTTTCATTTTATTACTTTGTTGTGTGATATAACTGTATATTTTAATTTATAGGTAAGAAGGTGTTTTATCCTGTGGTTTTCAGTCTTTACAACCCTGCCATTGTTTATGCCAGTCAGGATGTACCACCACCTGTGGAGCAGCAGCTGGTAAGACTCATTCTCAGTTATGAAAGGCCACAATGATCCTTGCTAGGTTCCTTTGTGTTTGTTTCACAAGTAGAAAAGAAAGTTTTGATAAAAAACTGTAGTTATATTTTTTTAAGATTTTATTTATTTATTTATAGGAGACTGAGTACAAGCAGGGGGAGCAACAGAGGGAGAGGGAGAAACAGGCTCTCCCTCTGAGCAGGGAGCCCAATCCCAGGACCCCAGGGTCATAGCCTGGGCCAAAGGCAGACATTTAACTGACTGAGCCACCCAGGAGCCCCCCAAAACTCTAGTTATTATAAACACTTTTCATAGTATCTTTTACCACCCCCCATAAGGTGATTTTCCACTTAATGTTTTAGAATCAAATATCATTCTAGAGAGGGAAAGAAAATTAGGCCACAGAGAAAACTTAATGTTCTAGAATATATAGATTTTACAGTCACTTCTGCCAGTGTATTCTCAGTAATACTAAAAATGTGTTAATTTTAAAAACCTTATTTACTAGAAATTAAAACTACAAAATAAACTAAGAAGGAATGATATTCTGTGGGTAATTACTAAAGAAATCATGGAGTGGGAATGCCCATAACAGAACTTACAGTTATTGATAAAACTATATAAGTTTTTTTTACTTTAAGTAAACATACTATGTTGGAATAATTTAAATTTACAGAAAAGTTGGAAAGATAGTATAGAGCATTCCTGTACTCCACCCCGTTTTCCCTCAGAATAATATCTTATGGAAAGATTTGTCAAAATTAGAAATTAACATTGCTAAGTTACTACTAACTACACTGTAGATTAGGATTTCACCAGTTTTTCTACTAATGTCCTTTTCGTGTTGCAGGTTCCAGTCAAGAATACTATACTGCACTTATTCTAATCTTTTATTGTTAATATTAAATAAAAATGGAAATAAATGAATTAAGAAGTCAATTTAAGATATTAAAAAAATGAATAACTCTGAGAAAAGAAATAAAGATAAGGCAGAAATTAATGAACCAAAAATAATAGTTTGACTAATATATAGTAGCTTATTCTTTATGTGCAAAAAAAAAATTTCTTAACTAAAGTGGGCAGATTTGGGGTAAAAAGGAAAATATAACAACTGAGAGAAATCAATTTTATATGGTAAATTCTTAAAATTCTAAATAAAAGATTTGAGAACTTATAAACTATTAACACAAGCAAATTTTGTGTTAGCATTTTATATATAAAAGAGATGGAAGCTCTGAAAAGACTAAGAACCACTTAAAAAATTAGAAGTTATCAAAAAAATTACCTTGCATATGAATAGGTACAATGTTTTATTGGTGAGTTTTTCCAAACTTTTGAAGAACAGGTTAAAGTAATACCATATGACCTACTTAATAAGTTTTATGAAGCCAACATTATCTTCAGACTCCAGTCCTGCCTTTAGCAGAGGGGCTGGATATTGTAAGCAATATATCTATTAGCTACAGTTGATGCTATAGCAATATAGCTATTAGCTACAGTTGATATGTCTGTATACACACACCCCTCTGCCTTATCTGTAGGCCAGTATTACTTGGGAATATAGAAACAATTGGGATCAAAATAGCAAACCAAGCACCCACATTTGCCTTATCTGAAACCCTAAATCCTTTGTAAAAGTGAATTACTAAAAAGAAAAAAATATATTAGCTTTGGAAAATGAGAGAAGTGTCCTTGGTAGAAAATTTTGAGAAATTGATATAAGATGGCAATAGTTGGCATAGGATTGATAGAAGAAAGAAGAATCTGGAATATGTTCAGGAGAACACAAGATGGGGCTGCTTTGTATCCTCTGAGCTCATGGAAGACAGAGCATGATGGAGTACATATTCTCTGGGCATGTACTAAGCAACAGGCATCACAGGGATTGGACTACAGGCTGCGGCAGTGTATGTGGTCTCTGGAGCAAGAGAGGTAGGGTAAGGTTTTGGGAATACTGAGTTGTAGGATGGATAGGGAGCGCCAGGCTCTGAAAATGAGCTGCTGTTGGCACATTGTCTGCAAGACCACATTTAGCCCCTCTTCCACTATTACTGGAGATAGGCCCCTGTAATTTTAGCTGACAGCCAAGGGTTTTTGAACAATGATATATTTTTTTTTTCTTTAAGTATGCTCATTGTCCAGCGTGGGGCCCAACATAGGGCTTGAACTTAAGACCCCCAGGTCAAGACCTGAGCTGAGATCAAGAGTTGGATGCTTAACTGACGAGCCACCCAGGTGCCCCTGAACAATGATTTTTTAAACAAAAAACAGTAGCAGTTAACCGAGAGTAGCCAAACCAACACTATGAAAGGGAGGCACCAAATTTTAATAAACAGAAAAGATAACACATGAGAATATGAATAGAGAATGAAAACAACTTTAAGGTAAATAAGTCTTCAGGGAAAGAAAACATTAAATTACTAAGACTGGATTTGTTGCTAAAAAGGTCAACTTGGAAATTGTGAAAATCTAAAACTCAGTAAATGGGCTGAATATTGGAACAGTTACAGTTGAAACAAGCTTGTAACTAGAAGACAAGTTACCTGGGCACATAAAGACCAAGAGATAATGTAGAGAAAAATTGAGACATGAGGAATCACTCAAGAAGCTCCCAAAGTTGTGAGTAGGAGCTCCAGAAGGGAGAGAAAAGAGAGAACAGACAGTGGATGAAATAGAAGAAAACTTCGAAGAGCTAAGGAAAGACAAGTCTGGCATTTGAGAACTTGTCTGCAAAGGAGTAAGAATCGGATTGGCATTTGCCTTCTTTTTGATGATAATTGGTGCTAGAAGACAATAAAACAATATCTTGAATGTTGTGAGAGAAATAACTTTAATTCTGTAATTTATATTTTACCTATTTGAGGGCAAAATAGATATTGTTGAATATTCAAGGATTCAGGGTTTACTTCTTACAGACCTCTTCAGCAGAATGAGAAATGAACCCGTTTGAAAGAAGACCTGAGAATAAAACAGTAGTCACCAGCACTAAAACCCCAGTAAAACTTGTTTAAGTAGTTGTTGATGAAACACATAATAAAAAAAGAAATGAATAGCAGTTGGGGATTTAAAATTCAAAGGGTACACATACAAATGTGTATTACCTAGCCCTGTCCCCTGAGAGGACCTAGAAGCAGTAATACCCCAAGAGTAACCAGCATACCCAGCTCCCAGATCTTAGGATCTGGGACAGGAAATCAAGGAGCCTGAAGCTCCAGAAAGTAAGGCAGTACTCAAAGAAAAAAAGAGGATAAGGGTATGTCAGAGGGATACAGGAGCCTGAATAAACTCCCAATGGCAAAGTTAGAACAATTTGAGCAACAAAATAAATAACATAGTACTACATAGTACTGGATTGCAACCCCAAGCAGAAAATAACTATCCATGAGTACATACTGATACAAATAAATTAGCAAGTGAATAAATAATAATAAATCAATGGATAGACTGATTAGATAGGAGTAGATAAGGGAGAAGAGCTAAATCTTTGCTACAGAATTCTGAATAACTTATGTAGATACTTTCTTTTCCAGTAGGTGGAGCTAGGTGACTCACTTCTAAAGAATTGAGTATGGAAAGAGAACTATTCAGTGGAGAAACCTGGCAGACACCACCTTAAGCCAAGTAATGAAGGTTAACATCACCAGTGTTATTATGCACCCCTCATTTGATGAATCAAGAAGGGCATTTCACTTCTGTGGCCTTCCTTCCAGAAACCTAATCGTGAGAAACACTTCATCCAAACCCAAATTGAAGAGTATTCCACAAAATACCTCAGCAATACTTGAAAGTGTCAAGATCAAGGGTGCTTAGCTGGCTCAGTTGGAAGAGCATGTGACTGTTGGACTCAGTTGTGAGTTTGAGCCTCAGAGTGGATGTGGGTATTACTAAAAAAAAAAAAGAAAAAAAAAGTAATTTTTTAAAAAGTGTCAAGATCATCAAAAAACAAGGAAGACTGAGAAATTACGAGTTTCCAGTCCAAGGAGACATAACAAATAAATGCAGTGTGGTGCCTTGGACTGGATCCTGGAACAGAAAAAAGGACATTAAAGGAAAACTTGTAGAATCCAAATAAAGTCTAAAATGTAGTTAATAGTGGGGTGGTGCCTGGGTGGCTCAGTCACTTAAGCGTCTGCCTTCAGCTCAGGTCATGATCCCAGAGTCCTAGGTTCAAGTCCTGCAACCAGCTCCTTGCTCAGCAAAAGTCTGCTTCTCCCTCTGCTTCTCCCTCATGCATTCTCACTCCCTCTCTCTCTCTCTCTCTCTCTCTCTCAAATAAATAAGTAAAGTCTTTAAAAATAAATAAATAGGGACGCCTGGGTGGCTCAGTTGGTTAAGCGGATGCCTTCAGCTCAGGTCATGATCCCAGCGTCCTGGGATCGAGTCCCACGTCGGGCTCCTTGCTCAGCAGGGAGCCTGCTTCTCCCTCTGCCTGCCTCTCTGTCTGCCTGTGCTCACTCTCTCGGACAAATAAATAAATAAAATCTTTTAATAAATAAATAAATAAAATGTAGTTAATAGTAATGTACTAGTGTTGGTTTCTTTGTTTTTATAATGTACCACAATAACAATGTAAGATAATAACATTTAGGTGAAGTTAAAACTAGGTGAGAAGTATACGGGAACTCTGTTTACTACTTTGCAACTTTTCTATAAATC
Source organism: Lontra canadensis (assembly GCF_010015895.1). Lineage (NCBI taxonomy): Eukaryota > Metazoa > Chordata > Mammalia > Carnivora > Mustelidae > Lontra > Lontra canadensis. The sequence goes on from NW_022630997.1 coordinate 26,922,984, forward strand.
TAAAATTACTCCAAAATAAAAATCTTATTTATAAAAAAAATTCCTTGATAAACACAGTGCTAAATGGAGTCAATATGTGAGGGTGAAGAGGAATGTAAAAGCATGCTAATATCCTTGTCTGGTTTGGGAGGATGTGGGAGAAGAATGATTTGAATGTGGGTTCATTCTAGATGTTCCACACAAAAAAATAAATTTAAATACTTCCACTTCAAGTTGTAGTTTCACTTTGTAACCTTTGCAAGTTACCCTTTCTAAACTTCAATCTCCCCCACTTAAAACAAGACAAAAGCTTGCTCTCCATAATGTATAATATTATCTCCTTGATATTAAAAGTAAACAGGAAATACACCATTAGAAAAAAAAGGCTAAAAGACAGTTGGTAGTAATTCATAATAAACATATTTAAATAACCACCTTACTAAGAATAAATAAAAAACAGCAGTGCAATACTTTTTTGCTGCTGTAAAATCAGTTTTTAAAACAGCCATGCAAGCGAGGCTGGTGGGATAGGAGTTCTTCCATCCATGCTGGTGGTGTAGGAATGCAGACAAGCTTTCTGGGTCAGGAGTTTTCAAACAGGTTCATCCCTCTGATCCCGTAATCTCCACTCCCAGGAGTCTATCCTGAGAAAACAGAACCGTAGAGCAGCAATACATATAATATCGACAACATTGGAAGCAGCAAAACTGTCAAAAGAATGAATTATAGTACATATGATGGTGAATAGGTAGCAAGAGGAAAATGTTCATGAAATGTAGATTATACAGCCATGTAAATGTAGAGGAAAATATAAAGTTTAAAAAAAGGGAAATTATGTGTATTTTTTATGATATTTTAATGCTAATAATAACTATTTTTTTAGCTATCCTTTTCTTTGGGTAAGCTGTTGTTCTGTTTTTCATACATGTTAACTCATTTAATCCTTCTTATACCTCTGAGGTATATGCTATTATTACCCCTGTCTTATAGATGAGGATATAACCATCTGGTGGTTGAGTGCCTGCCCAGTTGCATAGCTGGCATGGCTGGGGCCAGGGGCCCGGGCAGTGTATCTCCACTCTTATCCACTGCACAAACTTGCCTGTGTTACCATAATTCATCCAATGGGGTTCATTCTAGGCCAGCCACTGTTCACTGCTGGAATCCCCAGCACTTAGAACCATATAGACATGGTTATTATTCACAAGAATCTTTATTCTGGTAGGAAGAGACAGAAGATGAAATCAATTAATAAATGCCATGCAGATCATTAAAACAGGCTGAGTTGTGAAAAATGATTAGGTGTTTCTGTGGTGTATTTAGTCATAAAGACCTTTTTGAGATGAGGCTGTTGGAGAGGCCATCCAAATAACAGGAAAGAACCTGCTACCTAGTAACTGGGGAAAGACTGTCCCAAGCAAAAGGAACAGCTACTAGGTTTCCTAAGGTGTCTAGAACACAGTGGGCAACAGGGCACAAAGCTGGGCCAGTCATGTTGAGCTATAAGGAGTTTAAGCTCAGTGTGATAGAAAGCCTGGGAAGGGTTTTGATTCTGTAAAGAATGGATGGGGTGTGGCTGTAGCTACAAATAGCCAGTTAGGCTTTGACAGCAAAATAAATGGCTTGGGTAAGGATGGTAATCATGGAGAAAATTTGAGGTATGATTTGTCTGACAGAACTTGCTGGAGAATTAGATGTGAGGAATGAAAGACAGGAATGGCAGAAGGAGAGATTAGGGATTCAACCTGAGTGGGGTAGGTGTATATGTTGTTTATTAGACCTCCAAGGGAAGGTGTCAAGTTGCCTCATGGATTTGTGAACCTAGCAGCCTGTGAGGGCCTGGGGGCTGGAGATGTAGATTATCTGTGGACACCTGCATCCCCCCACTTGCTTAGGAGAGGGAGAGATAAAAATGCAATAAAACATTAACAATCAGGGATTACAGACAGTGGAAATGTGTTGTTTAAAAATGAAACAAAACCATGGGGCACCTGGGTGGCTCAGTTGTTGGGCGTCTGCCTTTGGCTTAGGTCACTGTCCCAGGGTCCTAGGATCAAGCCCACATCGGGCTCCCTGCTTGGCAGGAAGCCTGCTTCTCCCTCTCCCACTCCCCCTGCTTGTGTTCCCTCTCTCTCTGTGTTTCTCTCTGTCAAATAAATGAATAAATAAATAAATAAATAAATAAATAAATCTTTAAAAAAAAAAATCAAAACCAATGACTCCTTTCCCCAGGTGTGATAATATAATATTGGAGATTTTTTTTTTAAAGAAACTAAGTTATAAAGGGAGACTTAATATTTGTAAAATCAGAATTGTCATGGTGTAGAAATGTCAGAGTGAGTGTTTTATTTTATTTGCATGGGGTGGGGAGTGTTTTGTTTTAATACTTTGCACCAGGATTATGTTTTGACTAAGGAGATAAGAATATTGAAACCTAGTTTTGCCACAGAAATTATGCCTCTATAAATTAATTTCATTTGACAAATGTTCATTGAAAGCTTACTATGTGCCTTGCATTGTTTTAGGTGCTCCACATATAACAGTGATCAAAATCAATAAAAAGTCCTGCCCTCTAGGAGCTTTATAGTCTAGAAGGGGAAGAAGCCCTCCCCTAACAAAAAAAAAATTTTTTTTAAAGAAAGAAAAGAAAATACATATCTCACTTATTAGTTCCAACTTAAGCTGAGTCCTCAGTACTGCCTGGTTCTTCTATTTTTTTCAGCCAATTCTCCCATTACATACAGCAGCTTTTTCAGATTCTTCCCACTCCTCTCAAGATTTGCCTCCTCTGCAGACCCGTATATTCCTTTCATTCCTGCTATCTGCAGTATTTTCATGTGCTGCCTTGTAGATCACTCACATTCATTATGCTCAGAACCCAGCTTTGCATCATTCAGCTCTGGGCCCTTTCCTCAGTGCTCCCACTATTGGGGGATGGCACTACAACATACCCATTATCCAGGACAGCAGCCTGCTGTCAGTCTTGGTTGATCCTTCCCTCTCACCCCAACTCGTACCCATTCAGTCACTTCCTGACTTCTATCAGTTCTTTGTCCTCAATCTTTTTTTTTTTTACCCCCATGCAATTTTTTCTTTCTGAACATATCATGATAATTTTTTCTTTCTGAACATATCATGATAATTTTTTCTTTCTGAACATATCATCAGCTTCCCATTCCCAGATTATAAATATTGCCTCTTAACCATCCTCTCAGCATCCCTTCTTTTCCCCTCTTATATCTCTTCTCTATACTCTAGCCAGAGTGATCTTTCAAAAATGTCGCCTGATCATATTACTCCTCCTGCCCTGACTCTTCAGAGAATTTCCATTGCTATTAGGATAAAGCGAAAATATGTGACCAGGTATCCTGTTCTCTCTGATGTGGCCCTGTGGGTCCCTTAGACCAGGGGTCATCAGTCTATGGTCTGTTGGCCAAAACAGCCTACTGCCTAGTTTTCTGTGGCTCATGAATGAAGAAGAGTGGTTGACAAATATTTTCAAGAATACAAATTTCAGCGACCATAAGTAAAGTTTATTGGAACACAGCATGCTCACTTGATTACTTATTGTCTGTGACGGCTTTCACACTACAGTGGCTAAGATAAATAGTTGTGACAGACTTTATGTTCTGCAGAACCTAAAATATTTACTGCCTGCTCTTTTGCAGAAGTTGGCTGAGCTCTAGCCTACATTTGTGGGCACCTCTACTTCTGTCTCTAATGTGGTCCCACCATCCTTCACCCACATGCTCTCTCCAACCTCCCAAGTCTTTGCACAACCTGTTCTTTTGTCTAGACCTTTCTCCAGCACATCTTTCAGTTGAATAACTCTGGCTTATTTCTCAGATCCTAGTTCCAACTTCATTTCTTAGAGGAAACTGTCTTAGAACTTTGCACTTTGGGTGAGGTAACTCTCTCCTTTCTGTCACCCTTCTCATGTCTGCATCCTCATGTCTCTCCTTACCCAACTCCAACTTTATAGTCAGTCATTATCCACAGCCTCCTTGCCATACTCACCTTCATCCCTCACCCTGTCCAGTGTTTTCTCTTAGAACCCCAGCCTGGTTAAGGGCAACTCTTACACAGGCCCTTGAGCAGTGGAATAGGGAGGGTAAGAAAAACACCTCTAGTAAAGTCCCACTATAGGGCCACTGCCTTAAAAACATGACCACGGGCCTCAGGGTTCCACAACTGCCCTGACATCTGTGCCTGACCGTGATCTACCCACTGTCCATCCTACAGGCCAGCCATACTGTCCTCCTTCTCTTGTCTCCCAGCACCCCTCACCACTTCCCACTCTCCACATACCTTGCTTCATATTTCACTTAGAACAGAGAAGCAGACATTTCACTTCCTTATTCGATCCTAGACTCATCAGCCTCTCTCCATTCCCAGTGGAGGAACTGCGCACACATCCCTTCATAAGGCCAATCTGTCCTTTTCTCTTGGACTAGAGCTCATCTCTCATGCCTAAACAAGCACTCCCCTCCAGCCATCCTTCAGGCTCTCCTATCCTAGCATTATGCTTCTTCTAGATCATTACCATATGCATACAGAAGAACTGTAATACCAATTATCTTCAATAGCCCTTTCTTGTCCACAGGACCTCATTCCTCTGCTCTTGCCCTTATTTTCTCTGCTCTTGCCCCACTCATTCCCTTTCTGCTTCATAGCCATCATCCATGCTACCCTCTTTGCCTGGAATGATCTCCTTTATAGATATTTCACAGCTCACTTCAGTATTTCATTAGGGTCCCTGCTTGAACGTTATCTCTTCAAGGAGACCTCATATGGCCTTTATATCTAAATACGCTTTCTGTCTCTCATGGTCTCCCCTTCTCCTACTATAGTTTTCTTCCTAGCATGTATTACCACCTGAGATACATATTTATTTATTTGCTATTTTTCCATCAAAACAGAGGCTCTGTGATGGCAGAGACTTTGTCATCTCTATTCATTGCTGTGTTCCCAGCTCTCAATACCATGTCTGATGGGTAAAAACACTTGCTGAATGCATGAATAAAATAAAGAATCTTTATCAGGTGTCAACTTTTACTTGATTCTGGGGTTATATATCATCAAAGCCCTGATTTTCTTTTTATTTCTCTGTTTGGACTTCAGTGGTGACAATTTCATTTTAAAGGACTGTAGTAATTCCAAACTTCACATCTACACCCTATAGCAGGAGTTGGCAAATTTATTCTGTAAAGAGCCACAGAGAAATATTTTGGCTTTGCAGGCCATATAGTTAAATCCCTGTTGCAACTACTCAACTATGCCACTGTACCATGAAATACACATAGTTTGTAAACAAATGAGTGTGGCTGTATTCCAATAAATGATTTTCAAAAACAGGCGGCAGGCCAGATTTAGCCTGGAGGCTGTAGTTTGCTGACTCCTGCCCTACGCCATCCAAAAAAAGCAAGTGTCTTTTCTAGTAGTTCTCTCAGAGGAATGAAGGGGCCTTGTTTTCCAAAGTTCCCAACAACCCTCCCCTTTTACCATGTTGGCCTGAATTTTGTCTAATTCCTGTTAGTCAATCATTTCCTGCAAAAACTGGGTGACACTGTGCCACTGATATAGGCATCGTCCAATCTAAAGCTGCGGATGGAAGGAGCTTCCCTGAAGCTCATGGGCTACATGGAGCCAAGTAATTGCCAGAGCAAAACTGTACACAGTTAGGTAAGGGGCAGGGAGGTGAATGCTGGATAGGCACCAAATAAGGTCTGTGCAGAATTCATTACAGTGTATTATAGTATGAGTTGTGCAACTGTTATCCTCCCAGAATGGAATGTAAGCTCCTCGAGCTCAGGCACAATACTGTTTGGTTATTAGTAACCCCAGCTTGCATCTTGCCAGAGGGCTTAAATTCAGCTAAATTGAATGTGGCAAGAACCCTTTGCTGACAGAGAGTACTGTATTTTTGTTGATTTTTTTTTTTAAGGATTTAATCATGTGAATGCATGTGATCCATTGTCAGTCACAGAAATGACAGGAAAAATTATTATTTGGAAAGTTTTAAATTTTTTCATTGTTGATTGAAACTTCTTCTAGTTCTTGAGGTATTAAATTGAATTTATTTTTTTTAACTGAAGGTTCACAAAAAGGATTCTGGCTTTTGGCGAGATTTTGGCTTTGGAATGACTTGTCAGTATCGATCAGATTTCCTGACAATTGGTAAGTATACCTTATATTTATGGAGAGGGGTGTACATATTTACTGTTGTGCCTTATGGCATTTTTCTCAAAGGTCTCAGAATCAAATATTTTCCTATTAAATTATGAATGAGATTAGCTAAAAAGAGGCATCTGGAGGTGTGAAAGGCAAAGTAAATTTATAATTAATGTCTCTAAGTAGCAAAAATGAGATCATTTTAAAAAAGTAGAATATTTACTTGTTTCTTTAAAATCAAAACACTAGTTTTTAAAATCATCTGTTTGGTTTGTTGCCAATATTTGCAGTTGTTACAAATACTCTTACAAAAGATCTCTACATAACTTTGGTGTTGTGCTCACAGATTGTTACATCTGGAAGTAATGTTAGATTATCTAATCCAAGGGTTTTTGCATTTTTTAAATTTAGAGATGAAACCCTCTTTAATTGTCTATTGAACTGTTAATGAAATCCTAGTATTTAAAACAAATGAAAAGACAGCTTATCTTTCTAGCTCTGGTTGAAGTTGGAATGGGGGACTTGGAGTCACTGGCTTAGTCATCCACTCCTTGAAGCCAAAATGACCCTGAAGAATCTGGTCTAAGCCTCCTGCCCCACTCTAGCTTCAGTCTACCCAGCAAAAAATGCATCAGAGTATAGTTTAAGAAAGCAGGCTGAAACCTGATTCCATGTCTCCTAATCAGTCGGTGGCTACACTTCCATAGCATATAAGAATGTATTTTATATATTTATGTGTGTGTGTGTGTATATATCTAGATATGTATATATACATAGATGTGTATATATATCTAGATATGTATATACATCTATACATAGATATACATATTTACCTATGTATACACATACATATCTATATATACACATGCATATATTGGGGTTTTTTTATATTTTGTAATAGAATATATTTGTATACTTTTTAAGTCCATCTTACATTTATTTTTTCTAATCAGCCATTTATTGTGGAAGTTCCTCCACCTTGTCTCTTTATCATTGTAACATTTGAATCATGCAAATAGCAAATAGTAATAAAAGGACTATTAAGTTAAACTAATGCCCTTTTCCCTGATTTCTGGATTAATAAAACAGCAAGGATACATCACTGCTTTCTAGCCCGTGTTATTTCTCACTGCTCCTTTCTCATTATTTTTTTCCTCATATTCCTATTTGGTATGTGTTGGTATAGCTAATAGTGTTGCACGTTTCTCTGAGACTCTGTTCATTTTTCATTATTTTTTATTATTCTTTTTTTTTAATTTTCATTATTTTTTTCTCTCTGTTCTTTGGATTGCATAATCTCAATTGGTCTGTCTTCAAGTTTGCTAATTCTTTGTTAAGATTTAATGAGCTACTCTCATGAATTTTTCATTTACATTGTCCTTTTTAACTCCAGAATTTTTTTTTTAATTTTTCTTTTAAAGATTTTATTTATTTATTTGACAGAGATCACAAGTAGGCAGAGAAGCAGGCAGAGAGAGAGGAGGAAGCAGGCTCCCCGCTGAGCAGAGAGCCCCTATGCAGGGCTCGATCCCAGAACCCCGGGATCATGACCTGAGCCGAAGGCAGAGGTTTTAACCCGCTGAGCCACCCAGGTGCCCCATAACTCCAGAATTTCCACTTGGTTCTTTTTATATATGTAATTTCTCTCTCTTCATTAATATTTTCTATTTGATGAGACATTATCATCTTGCCTTCTGTTACTTCTTTAAGCATGATTTCTTTTAATTCTTTGAACATATTTATAATAGTTTTGAAATTGACATCTGGGCCCTCAGTTTCTCTTGCCTACTTTTTCTGGTATATGGATCACACTTTTCTAAATCTTTATGTGCCTCATAATTTTTTTCTTGAAAACGGGGCATTTTAGGTAATATATCATGGTGAGTCTGGATATTGATTCCCCCCTGACTCCAGGGCTTGTTTTTTGTTCTGTTTTTTTTGCTTGTTTATTGACTTGACTTTACTATTTTAATGAATTTTATCTCCCCCTTCCCCGGCAATATGAAGCCTCTCATGTCACTCCTTAGGGCATGGGCACAGTCACTCTGAGATGACATGGATTTAGTAGGGCTCTCTTTTTTAAGATAAATAAGTAAAAATAAAAAGACTATTTATTTGAGAGAGAGGAGGACCAGGGGGAGGGGCAAAGGGAGAGGGAGAAGCAGACTCCCCACTGAGCGTGAAGCCCAACACAGGGATCAGTCCAGGACCCTGAGGTCATGACCTGAGCTGAAGTCAGGTGCTCAATCGACAGCCACCCAGGTGCCCCTAGTAGGGCTGTCTTTTATGGTCTCTGTGCCTTTGTTGATAACACCCCCACTTGTTAGGCTCCACTCATTGCTCTCTTGTTTTTGACAGTGCTCTGGGGCATAAAAATGGCTCTGCAGTCTGACCCAATTAAACTGAACCCTTTTGCAAGGTAGTTTTTGAGGCACATCTTTGAGTTTTGTTCAGACCTCAGGAGGGTTCTTCTTATCTGTCTCTTTCCCTGTTCTCTCCAGTAAACTAGCTGGCCTACATTTTAGCTTATTGCTCTAATAGAGCTATCAGCCTTCTCTTAATTGCTTACCACCAAAACCTCCATTATGTTCAAGAGCCCCCTTAGGCTTGAACTTCTGCACACTGTTTCAAATAAAGTCATTTCCTTCGGGAAGAGCTTTGGAGCAGTCTGTTCTTATGCACTGGCTCCTCCCCAGGGAAAAGTCTCCCAGCCTCCTCTGGAGCTGGGGGTGGAGACAGTGGCAAACTTATCTCTCCCCTGCAGTTATGAGTAGGACATGGGGCAGGGGTCCCACTACCTCCTGGGGTATATCTTCTACCTTATGACTATGGGCGGGATGAGAAAGGGAGCCCCTGGCTTCTCAGCAGCACTTGTTTGGAATTTGGCCTCTTTAATTTTGGAGCTTCTGTTCCTTTCTCTCTTTCCTCTCCTTCTGATATTCCCATTACACATATGTTATACCTTTTGTATACAGTTCTTAGAAATTCTATTCTGATCTGGCTTCCCCATCCCCATCCTCTTTGCATTTCTTTTGCCTTTTCAGTTTTGGAAGTTTCTCTTGACATGTCTTCAACCTCAGAGATTCTTTCCTCAGCCAATACAAAGACATTCTTCCTTTGTTACATTGTTTATCTTTAGCATTTCTTTTTTATTCTTTCTTAGAATCTGTCACTCCCTGCTTACATTACCCATCTGTTCTTGCTTGTTTACTTTTTCTGTTAGAGCCCTTAGCATATCAATTATAGTTGTTTTAAATTCCCAGGCTGATAATTTCAATACCCCTGCCATATCTGAGTCTGGTTCTGATGCTTGCTCTGTGTCTTCAGTCTGTTTTTTGTCTTTTGGTATGCCTCATTTTTTCCTTCATAGCTGATTATGATATATTGGGTAAAGGAAACTGCAGTAAATAAGCCTTTAATAATAGGTGGTGAGGCGTGCAGAAAGAGGAAACATTCCATAGTCCTGTGATTAGGTCTCAGCCCTTTAGTGAGATTATGTATCTGGACCGTTAACTTCACAAGTATTTCTCAGACACTGCCCCCAACCTTAAGTGAGACAGGATGACTAGTGTGGGCTGAAGTTGAGTATGTCCTTCCTCCAGGTAGGTTTGACTGTAGTAAAATAGTTTCTCCTGAAGGCAGGCCTTGTTAAGAAGAATAAAGTGCTCTGGCATGTTTCAGAATGATTATGTTCCCACTGCCCTTTCTGAAAACACTAGGGGATTTTGCTCCATTCTTCACAGTGAGAACCTGATAGAGCTCCAAAAGGTAAAACTCACACATGCATAGGGACCCTCCTACGACCCAGAGTTTTCAACTCTCAGACTTGGTCCTCTGAGCCTCTAGCGATTCATCATCTATAGTTCAGATTTTTTTTTTCCTACCCTAGTACTGGTTCCCCTAGAGATTTCTAGTAGTGGGTTTCTGCTCACATAGTTATGGTTCTGTTTTACCTGCCTGTCTCTCCAATTTGCTCTGTGACCTTATTTCTCTGAGGGATCTGAGAAAATTTGTTTATTTTTCAGTTTGGTTTTTTACTTCTTGTTAGGATAATATGACTTTGAAGCCCTATATATGCTGGACCAGAAACTGGAAGTCCCCCCCATTTATTTTAAGTATCTACACCATTTCTAATATTTGAAGACCTTTTATCTACAAAGAAGAAAAACCAGTATGTATTAGACATAGCTTTTAGTAAAGCTGTGACTATTTAAGGTAATACTTTTCAGAGATCTCAGGATTATTGTCATCCTGTGAGTATGAAACTAAGTAGCATATAATTATTTGATAGAAGAGATAATTTGGAAACCTAGCTCTTAATTGAAGAATTGATTTGTTCTTGGTTTTTAAGAATCTTTGCTAATTCTCCAAAAATTCCACATGGTATGTGTTCTCTATGCTTTAGAAAGTTTGTTGTTCATCCTAAGCCAGTTTAAAAATAGTCTCAATTTTATCTCCCATTTCACGTGTTCACCCAGTCCAGTAAGCCATTTGCCACATCACTCCATCAGAATTGTTCTAGTAGGTAAGGTTATAAGTGATATTTATGTTGCTATGTCTACTAGTTGTTGTTGGGGTTGGTTTTTTTTTTTTTTTAGTTAATTTATTGAGCAGCACATGCTTGACCGTTTCTTCCTGAAGACACTTTTTTCACTTGACTTCTCTGATAGCTCATTCTTCAGAATTTTCTCCATCCTCTGGGACCATTTTTCAGTCTCTTGCTGATTTATCTTTCTCTGCATGTTTAACCTGTACATATTGGTATTGCTTAACATTTAGATCTGGGCCCTATTTTCTTTCTAAACTCCTTCAGTAATTTCATCCATTCCTTTGACTTTAAATCACCTGTGTGTCCATTCTCAAATGTGGATGTTCAGACTAGCCATTTCTTCTGTTTTCCACTCTGGAAAGTTGTCTGTGACCCAGAAAAACTTGTATGTCAAAGGATAACTGTATTAATTACAATATTAATAGTGCTGAAATTATGGATAATTTCTATTTCCTTCTACTTTGACTTTCTCTAGATTTTCTATATAACTTAGACATTTACAAAGCATTCTTAAATATTTAATCTTATTTTGATACTCTGAACAACGGGCTTGAGCTCCTAGATCTCAGCTTCTAGCTGGACTTCCAAACCAGAATGTCAGTCCTCTATATCAGGTATCTTTGGGCTATACTGTGCCATCTCATTTGAAGCAGAACATCTTAATTCTTATCAGGGTTGACTGTGCTCTGGCTGTCAGACATTTACCTGTAGTGTCAATTTTCATCCTGCAGGTGGATTTGACATGGAAGTAAAAGGTTGGGGTGGAGAAGATGTTCATCTTTATCGAAAATACTTACATGGTGACCTGATTGTGATTCGGACTCCAGTTCCTGGCCTTTTCCACCTCTGGCATGAGAAACGCTGTGCTGATGAGTTGACTCCTGAGCAGTACCGTATGTGCATCCAGTCCAAAGCCATGAACGAGGCCTCTCACTCGCACCTGGGAATGCTGGTCTTCAGGGAGGAGATAGAGACGCATCTTCACAAACAGGCATACAGGACAAATAGCGAAGCTGTCGGTTAACATAATCACTGGCACATTAGTCTGAACCACAAACCAGCACTATTTATTTAGCCTTAATTCCAATTCCAGATGCAGTGCCTCTTTCAGAGAAGACATGCCTATCTTTTGTGTTCTTTCTGATATTACTTTACTTAAGCAGTTTAACTTATGAGAAGAAAAAATCAAGCATTTCAGTGCAAAGCCTGTTTTGTGGGCATACCATACTATGGAATTGCTGACAAATCAAAATCTGGTGTTTGCCCCAAAAGTAGTTTTGAGTTAGTTTCTACCCTGTACCCATGTTCTAATGTGTCCTGGTTGCATATGGGTTGAGGGATGGAATGTGTTGTGCTCATGGTAGGTCAGGAGCATCCAGCTCCTGCAGAGAGGAAAGAGTAATATTTGATGCAGTGTGTAGACAAGTGTTCTTCCCCTGCTGACCACCAAGTCAACTTGCTTTTAAATTAAGATCTTTAGTCAGTTGCCTGAAGAATTCTTTTTCATTGAAGCAGAGGATGACTAAATGACACATCTGAAATTCACAATCAATCAAAAGAAATAAAAACCCCTTAAACTGAATGTTGCTTAGCTCCCTGAATGTGTTTTTAAATAAATGGATGATAGTAGAAAATACTTAGTTTAGAATCTATGACTTGATTAAAACTGTAATGTGTTATCAGGATTAGTAGTCAACATTGTTATAAATTGTTTTAAACAAATAAAATGGAAATGTCTTTAATAGAACATTTAATTATGTTGGAGCATAGGGCACTAATGATATCTGGGAACATCAGTTTACATGAGCCAGGGTGCTATCGGGGCCTTCTTGTAGTGATTCAGAATAGATGAGCATAGCATGGTGTTGCGTGTTTTTTGCTTTGCATTGTCTTATTTAGCATGAATCCATATGTATTTATTATCCTTCTTTTTACAATATGTTAACAAAAGCTACATCTCTTTTTATAATATTATGATACTTTGAGTTGAGTTTCACTGAAGGGAGAAAAAAACAATTTAATGAGGTATACCATAAAATTATACTGACTTGAGAAAAGAGGTGAAGGAGAAAGTCTGAATAGAAATCTGAATTACAGAATATTTTAGAGAAATCTATTGTCTGCAGATAGAATAATATTTTAATTGAGGTATAAATTATGTTAATGAGACAAGATGAATAAGAAGTTATATTCAGATAGGACTGTACTATGTTATTTATCACACATGGATCTTTTACCATACGGTCCATTGCTAGATCCAGAAATTGGAGATATGGTAAAAGGCATGCACAGATTTTGAACCTTTGGCTTTCAAAAGGGACCTATATTGTATCCTTTCTATTTGTATATAAACCCCTGAGAATTCGCAGAAGAAAAATCTACTCTTTTTACTCAGTGAATCATATCACCTAAAGTATAAATCCCAATTTCTTGGTGCTACATGAATTCACTTTACAGTAATTCTTAATAAATTATTTGTACAAGTTTTAAGTTGGGTGGCATTTAGGCTTTTTTAAGATGTGTAAAATGTTCTCTGCAGAATTATTAAGGCCAATATCTCTTTTTATATACAGTTATTTATTATGAAGAGCAGTGAGTGTAGGTATTTAAAGTGAGAGAACCTGATTATTTGCAAAGGTAAGTTGCAGCTTGTTTTTTTGACAGAATCAAATGACTTTACCTTAGTGAGCTTTTAATTTAAAGATAGAAACTAAGTGATGGAAACAGTATATGCTATGTTTTTGACATTAAATGGTACCAATAAAGTATTTTATTACCAAAAGCTAAATGAAAATGTGATAAGTAATTTCTCTCCGTTACAAAATACCATAAATATGAAAAAGGATAAAAGATGTAATTGTGTACTTTAAAGAATAATAAAGCAAACAGCTACCCAAATTAAGATAACATTATCAGTGAAAGGCCTTTATGGGCCCCTTCTTGATCACACACCCTCACTCTCTGTAATAGTAACCATTCTGATTTCTGTGATAATTTTTCATTTGTTTTTCTTAGTTTTCCCAACTGTTATGTACCTCTACCCAAAAGACTATGTAGTTTTGCCTGTTTCTAAATTTATTTGCATATTATTTCATTATCTATTCTCTAACTTTCATTCAGTATTATATTTTTGAGGTTCATTCATATTAGTCTCAAAATTCATTTTTATTACTGACTAGTATTCCACTGTATGAATATACTAAATATTCAGTAATTTTATTTTTTTTATAGATATTTGGGTCGTTCATAGTTTGTTGTTTGCTTTTGCTATCAGAAGCAGTATTGTCATGAATACTGCTTTACATGTCTCTTATAAGTGTACAAGAGTTTCTCTAGGAATAATGATGCTGGGTCATCGTTTCTGTGTACATTCAGTTTCCTTTCCAAAATGGACCATCTCCAGCACTGTGGGAGAGTTCATTTTGCATCCTTGGCAACACTTAATTTTGTCAGGTTTATTAATTCTTGCTAATCTAATAGACCTTAGGCACGAATTGTAGTTATTGTTTGCATTTCGGTCCTCTTGCCCATTATTATCAGTTCTTAAGAATTTTTCACATATTCTGGATACCAATTCTTATTGGTTAAGTATCTTTTCCCAGAACATGGCTTGTCTTTTCCGATTCTTGGTGGTACTTTTTCATTAATAAAAATTGACTCTAGTGGGACTATTTTTTTTCCTTTATGTTTTCTACTTTTTATTATTGGCTTATGACCTCATATTAAGGAAAGATAACTTAAAGCTATTGTTCTGTATTGTCTTCTGAATACCTCATCTATAGCTTTTCCTAGTTAGGTCTTTAACCTAACTGGAGGAGCTTTTTGTGTATGACACAAGCTAAGGATTGCATTACACTTTTTTCCACCATCACCTTACAATATAGTCCATATTTTACCTGCAGAACCACTCTCATCCATCAGATGTCCAAATGCACAGGTATGATTCTGGGCTCTCATCTGTTCAATTAGGCTTTCTGTCCATCACCATACCTTACATCATGGTCTAAATTACTTTAGCTTAATACAAGTCAGTATCTCTGAGAGCTAGTCCACTTGCCTTATTCTTAAAGATTTTCATGGTTCTTTGTAGCCCTGGCACTTTGACATAAATTTTTGAATAAGCTAGTTAAATTTCACAAAACTTTCATGAATTTGATTGGAATCTCATTGAATCTATAAGACCACTTTGGGGAAAATTTACATCTTTATGATACAGAGTCTCCCAATCCTTGAACATGACATGTTTGTTTAGGTCTTTATTGTCTTTAAATTTTATACTTTTTCACACAGTGGTTTTACATGTATTACTTTATAGATTTTTCCCTAGATACTTCGCATTTTATATGCCATTATAACTGTCCTTTTTTTAATATTTTACTGGTATTTAAAAGTCCAATTGCTTTTGGGTTCAACAGCCTTGCCAAAATGCTCAATTCTGGTAATGTATTTCTAGTTTCTGTTGTATGTTTTGTGTTATACAGTCATATATCTATGAGTAGTGAAATTTTTGTTTCCAGTTTTTATATCTTTATTTTTCTTGTCTTAACTGTGTTTATTGGGATTTTATTAGGCAGTGTTGACTAGAAGTGATAATAGTGGAGTTCCTGCCCATGTTTCTGATTCCAAGGGGAACATTCTCAGTGTTTCATCAGTAAGTATGGTATTTGCTGGAAGTGTGTTTATAAATACCTTTTATCAAGTTAAAGGAGACTACTTGGTGAGTTTTTATCATGCTTGAGAGCATTTATCAAATACTTTTACTGTATCTGTTGAGATGATCTTATGATTTTTTTCCATCTTTGATATATTAAATTGAGTTAATCAGTTTTCTGAAGTTTCTTCCATTTGTAGGGTAAACTCCAGTCTTTCGTGATGTATTATTATTCTTATACATTGCAGGATTTGGGGTGTGTGTACACACTTCATTTGCATATCTGTATATACTCATGTGGGTGTGTGTGTGTGTATGTATATATATTTCAGGTGTTTTTCATCCGTGTTCATGAGTAAGAATGACCCCTTCTTATGTTTGTTGGGCTTTTTTTTTAATTAAGGTTATGCTAGCCTGTAAAGTACATTACAGGTATTCTTTCTTACTGTTTCTAAAGAAGTTTTGTAAGACTGGAATTACTTCTTCCTTGAATATTTGGCAGAACTACCTGAAAGCCACCTGTGATGTTTTCTAACTGGGAAGATTTCTGATCACCAGTTCAATTTATTTAATGATTGTAGAACTATTAAGATTTTCTACTTCTTTAAAGTCAGTTTTGGGGCACCTGGATGGCACATTGGTAAGCGTCGGACTCTTGGTTTCAGCTCAGGTGATGATCTCAGGGTCATGAGATTGAGCCCAGATTCGGGCTCTGCTCAGCATGGAGTCTGCTTGAGATTCTCCCTCTCCTTCAGCCCCTCCTAGTCTTGCTCACTCTCTCTCAATCTCTCTTTCCAAAAGAAATAAACCTTTTTTTAAAAAGTCCATTTTGATTGAGTTATTTAAGATGTGAATTTATGGTGATTAATTTGAAATTTAGATGAAATATACAAAGTTGTTTATAATATATAAATATAATATTTATAATATCCTCTAGTTATCTCTGATATGTACAGGATCTATAGTGAATAGCCTTTTCTTTCATTCCTGGTATTGATTATTTATGCCTTTTGTTTTTCCTGCATTAACCTTGTGGGAGGCTGGCCAGTTTTTTCAGTCCTTGTAAATAACTAATTCCTACCAGCCACATTTGAGGGATCCAGTTGTGTCACATTGTCCCAGCACAGTATTTTCAGTGTTTTCAATTTAGACTCTTTCATCTCTGTTGAGTGTGTATAGTTATTTCATTTTGGTTTTATTAGTTTAGTTTATCACTAGGGAAATGATATTAATTATCTTTTCATATGCTTATTGGCCATTTGAGTATCTTCTTTTATGAAATGCCTAGTAAATTTTTTTTTGCTTTTTTAATTGCCCTTTATTTAAAGATTTTATTTATTTGATAGAGAAAGCACAAGCAGGGGGAGAAGCAGGCTTCCTGCTGAGCAAAGAGCCAAATGTGGGGCTCAATCCCAGAACACTGGGATCATGACCTGAGCTGAAGGCAGATGCTTAACCAACTGAGCCACCCAGGCACTCCTTCATTGCCTTTTTTAAAATTGATAGGATTTACTTCAGTATTCTGGATATGAGTCTTTTGTCAGATTTATGTATTGCAAATATTTTCCCCTAGGCAGGGGACTATTCATTCTCTTAATGGTATCTGTTAGTAAACAAAAATTCTTAATTTTAATAATGTCCATTTTATTATTTTCTTTCTTTTATGGCTAATGATTTTGGTATCCCAATTTAAGAAACCTTTGTCTAAAGTAACTTTGACAAAGCAAACTTTGTCCAAAGTAAAGAAGAAATTTTCATATTTTCTTTTAGATGCTTTATTGCATAAGATTGCCTATAACCTCCCTTTCTCATCTTTGTTGAGCCTTTCATACTTAGATCTATGATGCATCTGGAAATAATTTTTGTATATAGTGTATGAGTCAACCTTTAGAATCTCTTTTAGTGAAGGTCTGCTGACAGCAAACTCCATTTGGTTTGCAAGTATCTTTGTCTCATTTAAAAAATATTTTTTGAAGGGTATAGAATTCTGGGTTGGGAATTTTATTTAGCACTTTGAGGTTATTCTACTGTTTTTTTGGCTTCAGTTATTTCCCTTGTTGAAGTAAACTGTCAGCTTAACAGTTGATACTCCTTTAAAAGTAATCACCCTTGTTCCCATGGTTCCCTTCAGGATGTCCTCTTTATTTCTCTTCTGTGTCACTACAATATGTCTGTGTGCTGGGGTTTTTGTTTTTTTTCTTTTCTTCTAATCCTGCTTGAGATTCTTTGGGTTCCTTGGATTATTCTTTTATCAATTTTGAAAGATTTTCAGCTATTATATTTTGATTGTCTCTATCATTTTTTCTTTCAAAAGCTCTGAGAACATGTTAGACCTGTTGTTGTGTCCACCATGTCCTTTGTTTCTCAACCCATTTCATATTTTCCAGTCTTTTCCCACTGTGTTACATTCTGGTAATTTCTTCAGAATTATAACCAAACGAATTTGGGGAAGAGCCTTTATTTGGTTCTTCAAGAAATGAAAATGAATTTTAAAAAATCCAACAGGTGGATTAAACAGACACATCTAATAAGGAGAGACTTTTTAAACTAGAATTTCAGAATGTTTGCCTTTGCTGGCTAACTTAGAGATAGTACCCATAGTTCAGAGCCACATTAAACTAGATTTTCAACTTAACGTTTTTTTGACCAATGTGATGTTTGCTGCAAAACTTAATGAAATTCACTGACTTGTGGCTACAAATTATCACTGGTAAAATTTCCCAACCTCCATTCAGTGCCAAGGTTCAAAACAGGCAGTTTTCTTTAATCCCTTTAATGGGTTTGGGGGAGAAGCATTTTATTGCAAGTTCGCTGTTATGGTGAAGGGTCATTCTTTAGGATGTCAGCTTTATGGGCTGGGACCTCCTATTTGACCCCTCTTCTTGAATATGCCCTGAACTTTCTTCTCTATCCCCGTGTAGACTTGAAAATGGAAGCTCATAATCCTTGCCCTCAAGGCAAAAGCTGGCTTCAGAGTTTCCTTCAACCTCTCTGGGGTTTTGCTTGGATATTTACATTTTGCGTAACCTTAGCAGCTGATTTCCACAGGCAAGCGCTTAGTCTAATGCTGCCAGAAATAGTTGCCTAACTTTCTCATACATTTTTTTAAGATTTTATTTTTAAGTAATTTCTGCACCCACTATGGGGCTCAAACTCAGAATCCCAAGACCAAGAGTCACATGCTCCACCAGCTGAGCCAGCCAGGTGTCCAATTTTCTTATATTCCTGACAACACTGTTTCCTCAACATTGTTGCTGAAGATCCATACCTAAGTTTAAGGTATATTATGATAGATAATTGGGCAAGTAGGGATGGCAGCCCTTCACCTTCTTCACAGTATCATGACTTACTTTCTGGGAATAAAAAGAGAAATTGTGTTGGTATGATATAAGGTTGCTAGCCTATATGTGGGTAGTAGATTTTTCATTTAGAAAGTAGTTTGAATCCCAAATTTGTGGGAATTTTTTCCATATATGTTTATATACCTGTTAAATTTAACACTTTAAGTGGCTCATTGGTAATGTTGGACTGTATTTGTATTGACCAGGACTTCAGTTGTTCCTTTGAGAAAATCAGTTATAATTCTTTGTTTCACTTTTCCCAGGAGATTCTGCTTTCTGCAGGAGAAGTGGGGTTCAATCTTATCAGGGGTGCCGCTGCTAATTCCCAGCTAACACTGACTGCTTCTGATGAACCAGGTACTGCACTTTCTGCCATGTATCGTTACAACAACCCCATGAAACAGAGAGTATTGTAACTTCCTTTTAGTTATGAGAAAATGGAGGCTTTAAAGGGTAAACATTTCCCAGGATACCCAGCTTGGAACAGGAAACTAGGACTCAAATCCAAATAGTTCAGCTTCAGATTCCTTTGCTCTTAAGCTTATCCTGTCTTGCCTCCCTGGAGAACATGACACATACTTTATGTACAGGTGTAGTGGTATATATTTCACAAATAATCTAGTTTTGTCCTATAAGTCTCTATGGCCTTAGGAGAGATCCTTAGCTTATTTCCTGTCATAGCTGAAACTGCAACATAGATTTTTGTTCCTGAAATGTCTGTGTGAAGTGAAAGGTAGCATTCAGTCATCATATGGTGGTGTTAGGAGCTGCACACCATGCTAGTTGCTGGCCACACAGCTACACAAGTGGCTCGTACACAGAAAGCCAAGAGTAAGGGTAAGACAGATGCCAGTGGTATGACGTGAGAGAACAGGTAGGGCCCAGAGCACAGAGCACTGTTCACCAGGGAAGCTGTAAGGAGACTCTGGAAGAATGTGCATGTGGGCAGGACCACAGTGTTTTAGAGGAGGTGCAGTGTGCCTGCGAAGCTGACTGCACCTGGGAGAAGTGAGCTATGAGGATCAGCAGGAGAGCTTCGAAAACGTGGTAATTTCCCACCCCCATGTTTCCCTTTTAGCGAGCCTGCAGTGGGGCCCCAAGAAGAGTTCGAGCAAGTTTCCAGCGCTGCTGACACTGCTGTCCAATAGCCATGACTTGAGAAGCACTGCCTTGGAGGGACTCGCCCACAGGTGAAGGTCAGCACCATAGCTAGCCTGGTGAGCTCAGCACCCACTCCCAGCCCAAGCTCCATGGCAAAGGCACACACCAAATGATGGGCTGCGCCTTCTTCAGCTGAGGTAGGTAGAAACTTTCAAAAATAAATTTACCAGGAAACTAAGAATTCCATTGAATTATAAAGACTTAAAAAATGTTATCATTTACCCAAAACCCATTTAGGCATCCTCATAGATGTCTCTTTTGCTCCATAAACACCTAAGCACCTTTTGTGTGCTGTCCGCTCCACAAGCCACTGGAAGGGCAGCAGGTGACAAAGCTCCACCAGCCTAACCTTCTGTCCAGTAAGGTGGCCACTAGCTATTTACCCTAAATAAAATTAGAAATCCCGTTCCTCGGTTGCATTTTCACATTTCACACTTCAGTGCTCAGTACCTGTATGTTACCAGCAGCAGTGCAGATACAGAGCACTCCAGCACAGAGTTTTCTGATGGGTAGTGCTGGTCCAGTGGGTATAACGGACACTGACCGCATTTACAGATGCACTGAGTTAGCTCTAAGGGAGCAGGGTGAGGTTCATGAGCTGTAGAGTAGAGCTCATGCAGCCTGAGCATTGTTGACAGAGTGGCTGTGGGACAGGCTGGAGAGGAACGGGTAAGGGTTTGCCTTGCAGTCTAATGTCTCCGTTCTCTTCCTTCAATTCCACAGACTGATGTGTGCCTTTCCACAAATTCCTTTCATTAGTGTTCTTGAATGTGACTCAGCACAACAGAAAGCACCATCTAGAACTGCATTCTGCAGACTGTTCTGCAGAAAGATGTCCAGAGGTGTCTCCCAACTTCCCTTGCCCCAGGAGAGACCCAGTGCCCATGGGCACTGACAGTTCTGATCAGTCCTGCAGTAAAGGAGCCTTTACAATCTTATTTAGGTTAAATTTCCCAATTTACAGGGCCATGTGATACAATCAGCTTGTGATACACTTTTGGATCTCAGTTTGAGGAAAGCAGACTAGAACATGCGTCTTGTATGCTTTGTCTTATTTTGCATTATTTATTTGAAAAGCCCTTTGTCAGAATGTGTTGTGTAGATGAGAATTCCTTGCTCATTCCTTGAAAGGCCATGGAGGACCTAGACATCCCCACACCTCCTGCCACCTCCTGATGGCCTCGCCAGCTACGCACAGAGAGCAGGCAGGCAAGGGGAGCAACATATTCTTTTATTGATGCAAGTAGGTCCAGTCACACCAACAACTGACATCCTGTGTTATGGTACAGCTTTGTACTCAGAGTTCATCTCATAATACCAAAACATCATAGGGTGTGTATCAAACTGGGAAAATAAAGTAGCAAACACAGACACTGTATCAGGTAGGTACTAGAACTGATGACCCAGTGGAGCGCACATTGACATGAAAGCTCCTTAACGCAAGATGGAAAGTGTTCTAACATTGTATTCCAAATATATATTCTCGAGTTTTTAGCCTTTGTCTCAAATACATAAAGCAATATGTACTATCAAGATACAATATGTACTATCTAGAATGTCAGAAAAGTGCGAAAACACTGTGACAATACAGTGTAAATATTCTTACTCCACCCAGGGCTGAGGGCGCCATCAGCAGTGGATCGCGGAGGCACCCCTTCCTGAGGCCTCACCACATCTCTAGGCTCTCCTAGGAGCTTTGGGAATTAGCAGCTAACTGCCCCATCCTCACTCAAGCATCTCAGCTTCAGGCTCCTGTGGGAGGAAGCCAGGCATGCGGAGAGCAGTAAGGGTGCGTAGCTCCAAATCTGCCTGTGCAGAGTGAAAGCCCCATTGTGAGGGAGGGAGAGAGAGTCAGAGGGGATGGCCCACCTCTGGCTTTTAAGGGACCAGGACTTGCCGTCCCACAGCCATAAAGACAGAAAATGGAGTGTACTCCTCAAGTTTGGGTGTGAAAAATACCTCCAAATGCTGGGCAGTTTTATGGGAGTGGGCTCCAGCAGTGTGGTCTAATTTTCTGTTTCAGATTCCCTTAGAGGAGCCCCTTGACCTAGAGGAACGGAGAGGGCAGTCCACTAGAATACCAATTTGTGAGTTGTTTCTTTTCACTTTATACTGGACTTTGAAGAACTGCTTTAAATGTCCCCATCCTTCAAGTCTACTTTGTATTCTCTTCATTACAGCTCAGTGTACCTGTCACAGCCTGGAAAACAGACAATTCCATCACACCCTCCCCGATATTATTTTAGATTTTCTCTTTTCCTAAAATGTAGTTGAACAATTTGCCAGACATATTCCAACAGAAAATGTGCTGCCCGGTATCACCCTGCCCCTCCCCAACCCCCTAAATCCCTGATAAAGGAAAATGAAAATGTAAACTTTGGAAAGCCTGTGCTCAAGGTTTGCTTCTAGAAGTATGCAAATGAAGCCCCCTGGCCAGCCAAGCCCTTCCTGCTGGAACCTCTCTGGCCTAGGCTTTGAGAGCGGGTGCCTTGTCACCCAGGGCAGAGCTTTCCTGGCATTTCCCCGGCACTGGCTGCCTGAGGGCTAAAAGAATGGAGTGGGAGACCGGCCCTCCAGTACTCTCTAAGGCACTAACCCCGACATCAGAGACACTGGCTGGAAGGGCGTCCAAGCAGGCAGGGCTCACATTGGTTTTGGTTGGGTTTTTTTTTTTTTTAATATTTTTTCATACGATGTTAATAATCAAAAGTAGAAAATAAAAATCTACATTTCATTAGAATAAGATGTTATCATGGATGCCATCTCCCATGATACTCTTTCCCACCCCTCCCGAATCAGGGCCCTGCCCTGTTATTTTAAAATAAATGACAAAAAAAAAAAAGAAGAAGAAAGAAAACCTTGTAAGTGCCAAAGGTTGATGCATGAAATAATTTTTTTTTCATAAAAGTTATATACAAAATGGACCCCAACCAGTGAGGCCTCCTCATCTCAACCCTTATCGATCAAGATTCAAACTCAGTGCCTGTGTGTGCTTCCTCCATCGTCTGCAGGCTGCATCCATGCCTTCAGGCTCTGTTAAGGAGAGTGGTCCTAGAGGTAGGCAGGGCACAAGGAAATGGTGAGGCAGTTGGCAGGCCCTTCCCCTGATCAGGCAGAGGGCAGGCCATGCTACTTGGGGAGGGCCTGGATTCTAAGAACCAGTCATCAGGGGAAAGGTCAGGAACACTGAGACCCAAGCCCTCAGCCTCCCACCAACTGGCAGCCTGTGTGGAGTTACCCCTGGCTGCCTTTCAGAAGGGCATGTCCATCATGCTCCCCAGTCCTCTCCCTTCATGTAGACCCAGGCATGGTACTGGTTTCAAGGGCTCACAGGCCTATCCCTGGGGCTCTCTTACCTGAGAGTCTTCCAGCTATCTTTTTCCATGTGGTTTTCAGGACCTTCACTTTCAAAGGAGGCGATGAAGAGAGCTGAGAGATGAAAAGCCCCTCAGAACCCATGTCCACATGCAGTCAGTCTGCCTACCACACCAGTTATCCCTTCCTTTCTAGGGGAGCAGCTGGGCCCAGGAAGAGACTGTGACCTCAGGTCCGAGCCTTATCATAGGTCTCTATTGCCTGGAGTTCCAGGCCCCATCAGAGCTGCCAGCTTCCTGCTTAGGAGCTGAGAAATTTCCTGGTTCTGTAGCATGAACCTAACCCTGTTGTGGCTCTCTCGGGTGGCTTCCAGAGCCCCATCTCTCCTTGTCCTCATCCTGTTGTCCACCCACAGCCCACCCTCATATACTCACCCCTATGGGCTGAGCTTCCCCTGTGTTGCATAAGGACTGTGATCAGGCCTGCTTCCCAGGGCAACCGCCTGAGGGCAGAGGCTCAGGATGTGGGGGAGTCAGAGTGACATGTACCATGTGGAGAGGTGGGTGTGCTGCCACAGAGCACTGGGCCTCACCTTCCTCGCTGTAGATGGGTGCCGTGAGCAGGTAATTCTGAATCTTCTTGTCTTTCTCGAAGGGACACTCAACCTGAGTCCATGTCATGAATTCATGGATCTGTCTGGAGATCTCCCAAAATTTCTGAAGATACAGAAGACCAACTAGATGTTCAAAGGTCACCTTAAGCGTGAAGTCCTTCGTTAGGGCAAGGGATATAGGTTTTGGTTTCATTCTGCATCCCAGGAAGATGGGACAGTGACCCTACTCAGCTGACTTTGTGGCCACTGCAGCACCTGATGCAACATCAGCCAGTAAGTGACCCCAAGACCACTCTGTCCTTCCCTCCGCCTAGGTCATCAGGCTGCTGCAGGGTCTGTGCCTCCCTTGTGCAAGACCTGAGAAGGCCCCATGTGGAACTCCAGGCTGAGGCAGATATGCCAGCCACACCCAGCAAGAGCACCACCAACCAGAATATGCCATGCTCTCACTCCTTGGGGCCGTGTAGGGATCCTTAACCCCTTCCAACCCCTTACCTATGTGAGATAAACACTGGACAACCCCACTTCCCCTACACCTCCCCAATCACTTTTGTCCTGCTTTCTGCCCTTGGCCATCTACCCTTAGCTTCCATCTGGAAATCTGCTACCTCCTCCCTGCTCTGGAAATCTGCTACCTCCAAGGAGCCCTGCTCATGTCCCTTCTTGCCTAATGCTTTCCTCACTCCCAAACCCTCAGGAGTAGCCCCTTCTCTGTCTCCCTGTTGAGCTCAGGATTGGGACCAGGGTCCTGGGTAAATACAAATTCCCTGTGGCTCCAAGCCTTATTACCAGATCATCCTCCCAGAAGGATTAGGGACACCCTTGTCCCTCACAAACAGCACACACAACCCACCCTGGAGCTTTCAGTCCTAAAGGCCTTTCTTTGATAGCACCACTGCCTTGCAGCTCTAGTGGGACAAATTCTGCCTGCCTTAGGATAAGACTGAGGGGTCTGTCCTGCCTTGTGGTGGGACAGTCTGGCCCCCCCCCGCGCCTGAGGATCACAAGGGGGCTGAGCTCACCTTGAAGTTAACATGCCCGTTGGGAAGGTGGTTGGTATGGATTTTGTGCAAGAAGTAAATGTCCTTAACAAAAAGGTTGAACACAGGGATAACAATCTTCTCCCGGCTGCTATTGGCCATCTGGGACCTTTGCGTGGCCCCCTGCAGGGCGGTACGGTAGTTGCAGAAGTTGCTGGAGGGGTCCATGTGGTGCTGTGGGCAGACAGGAAGACCGAGTGGGCAGTGTTCTCCCTGCCTCTGTGACTTGCTGAGAATGCTCCTTTGCAGAGTGGAAAACAGTGATGGGAAGGCCCTTCCCCACTGGGCAGCCCTGGATGGTCATCAGAAGAGGCCCCTTTTCTAGGAGTGGGCACCTGGCTCAGTCCAGGGTTTGAGTCTAAGCATCAGCAGGAGAATTTTAGAGAAGTCTCACAGTTCACACACACACGAACACACGCATATACCCACTCTTCCCTACCTCTCCCCTGCCCTTCTGAGCCTGAGTCTCACCTTCTTTCTTTCAAAACCTTGCTTTGTCCCTCTACTTGGACCAGCACCTCCCAAAGCTGACAACTTCCACGAGACATTTACAGAAAGTGGCTTCTGTGATCAGAAATCGGGGAAGGCTATAAGTGAACCTGCCTATCTACTCTTGGGCCACCCAGATGATCCAGGACCATAGTAATTCAAGCCAGGAAAAGGCCAGTCAACTTAACATCACCCAGCACAGGGCTCATGGGCCCACTTTTGTCAAACTATTTCCTAAACACTCTCCAGAACTTGCTTTAGGCCATGCCAGTGCTGACTGAAGTCCCAAGGGCCAAGGAGGGCTTCAGCTACCTACCTCCTAGAGCAGCCAGGCCAGCTCAACATGCCCCCCTACACCAGATGGCACTGTGCTCAGTGGGTTCTGAGCAAGGGGGCAGAGCATGATGTAGGTCCACCCCTCTGCAGGCCAATGCAGGATGAGGCTGAGGTGCCTACCTCTAAGACGTCAAACTTGGCTGTCTTGACTTTGGACCACGTTTTCTTCAGCCTCGCCACAGGACTGAGGTTCATGCCAGCTGCAGGGAACAGCAGGTAGGGTCAGGGCGGGGGTAGGCAGGCCATGCAGAAGCTGGACAGGAAGCCCCTGGGGCCTGGACACTCACAGATGATGGCCATCATGGAGTTGAAATTCCCGATGTTGAAGCACTCCCGGGCCACATCAATAAAGAACTCTAGCATGCGGGTCCGGTGCTTCTTCTTCACCACCTTGAGAGCAGCCAGACAGCCTCAGGGTGAGCGCACCACAGGAGCGTCCCCTCCACCACCCGCCCCTGAATGGCAGCCTGGAGAGGAGCTACTCTGGACCCTCAGAGCTCTCCCAACCCAGGGCTGGGGAGGTGCTCGTGAGCTGCAGAGGTAGGAATGCAGCTGTGGCATTTTCGATGTTGGGCAGAGGGGCAGGAAAGCAGTTCGAGAGGATAGGGGGGCCCCAGATGAACTCAAAGACCATGCTGGTGCACTCCATGGACGGCTGTCTCACAATCACTGTGAGAGTGGCCGGGGGGTGGGGGGGTTGGGGACGGGGTAACAGGGATGTTGGTGGGCCTGGCAATGGAGGCTTCGGTCTCCACTTTCATCATCTGAGGGATACAGAAGTCAGAGCCTCAGGCAGCCCCGTGGGTTCGGAGAAGTAACAGTGCCACCCCACCCACAGGGGCCATGCAGCGCTTACCCGGCACACCTCGGTGGCCACTAGCATGCTAAGGCAGTTGAACCAGTTGTCATAGGCCTCCAGGCTATAGGTCTTGGTCAGGTCCCCTCGGCACTGGAGGAACACAGCAGGTCACAGGGAGCCTGAGGACCCTGCCAGCAGGTGCTGCCCTAGTCGTACCCCCCAGAAATGAGCAGGAGCCATGGCCAAAAGAGACAGAAGGTGACGGTGGGGTGTGGACAACTGGACAGGTCCAGGTCTCCCAGGATGCCCCCCTCCTCGGGCTCCTGGGAACAGTGGCCCCCTTCTAATGTGTATCACCCTGCATTGCTGTCTGCTGACTCCCTGGGGCAGACACCAGGCCAGACCCATATCCACTTGGTTGTGAGACTGCCCTTCCCTGCATGGGGTATATACAGGTACCAGGCCCACCCTAAGGCCACCCCGGAGCCCACAGCAGCCCCTCACCCTGTGCTTGTCCCGAGAGTCCATGTGGCTGACAATCTGCATCAGGTCCTCAGGATGAATGCTGCTGACCCTCTCCTAGGATGGGCAAGGAGACAGCACAGGAGAGTGACAAGCCTGCCATTCTTGGGCAGGCCCCACAGTCAAGGTATAGGCCACGTTCAGAGGAGCAGTCAGGACCTTGCAGGTGTGTGCCACGGCCCTCCTTGATCACGGCACCCAGCCAGTGGGTAGGCCCTGCCTGCCTCTCCCCACCAAATGTACCCCCCCCACACACACACACACGGGGGTCTGAAAGACACTGCCCTGAGAGGGGAGGAAACAGGGCTTCATGTGAGTGAGGCGGAAGCCTTGGGGCAGTGGCTGAAAGGTACAGGGTACCTTCCCAGCCCACGGCATAGGCAAGAGGAGGGGAGAGGTTGGGGGAAACTGGTTCTCCCCCAACAATCCCTTCACCTCCTGGGCCAGTCCTCCACCCTGGGGCCCCTGTACAGGGTTGCTGGGATCCTGGGGACCCAGAAGCAGTGGTTGGACCTAGCAAGTCAACTTCACCCAACACCCCAGTCTGACCAGCAGTGGAGGCCCTGCAGCACTGTTTTCAAGAAGATGCTGGGGGGAGTCCAGGGGCCTTGAGTGAGCATTGGTGAATACACCCCCACCCCAGGCAGGGCCCCACTGCAGCACTGACCAGCTCAATGTGAGTCAGCTGCTGGGCCAGCACCAGAGGGTCACAGCACACGCCCAGGATGTCCTTCTGAGTGGCTGGCGGCTTAGCCTTGAGGACAGACCCTTTGTCCATGGCTGGTGAGCGGAGCTTCTCCCGCAGCTCCTGAAGCTGGTTTCGGGCAGCCAGGGACAGCAGCAGGCTCTGTGTCATTTGGGCAATGGCCTTCTTCACTGTGCCATTCTCCTGTGGGGGGAGGGGACAGTGAAGGTGCTGGTGTGGGCTGGGAAGACCACCATCTCTCCCAAGGAACCCATCTCCTCTCTAAGGATACACCTAACTTTTTTTTTAAGATTTTTTTTAAAGATTTTATCCATTTATTTGACAGAGACACAGAGAGAGAGAGAACAGGGAGTGGGAGAGGGAGAAGCAGGCTTCCCGCTGGGCAGGGAACCCAATGTGAGGCTCCATCCCAGGACCCTGGGATCATGACCTGCGCCAAAGACTGATGCTTCTCCTGCTGAGCCACCCAGGCACCCTGATATGCCTAACTTTGAACCCACGTCCCTACTCAAACCTGCCATGAGCATTTGGGCCTTTCAGGACAGAATGAAATACAGCATGAGCTCCTCTTATCCTGGAGGGTGGCTCAGCCGCCTAGCCTGTGGGGTGGGCCTCTGGGTCTGAAAGCCATGGCTTTCCCAGGGGCGTCCACCTGAGCTACTACTTTTGGCCTTCCCACAGCAGAGGGGGTGGGGGGGGGCACAGCAGGGAAGAGAGCATCTGGAAGAGCTTCCTCTATGACTAGGAACCTTTCATCCCTGGGCGGGAGCAGCCCTGGCTGTGCCCAGAGTTCTCCCTTGGGCTTTCCAAGCCCTCCAGCCAGACAGAAGCTGCTGAGCACAGAGAGCACCTCCCAGGTTTCCTGTCTCCACAGAAGGCCAGGAGTGAGCTGGGGGCCAGAAATGCAGACAGGCTCTTAGAACCTCTTACTAGGTTCCCACTGCACTCACCCCAAACCCAGAACATCTTGTGAAGACGGACACAAATAGAGCCACCCAGCAGTCATCTTGGAACTGTGACAGCACAGAAGACCACATACAGAGCTGTCCCTGAAGACCCACCCTTCTGTGAGGGTAAACCCCCTCCCCCAATCATATACCCAAGAAGATCTGCCAGAGTCCAAGAAAGACCTCACCTCATCACATTGTGTGACCCGGTGGGTGATGGCCTTCAGTTCGGCCATGGCCTTCTCATCCTGGAAGTCATAGGGGAAAGCCTCTGTCCACTCCTTTAACAGCTGTACAATCTTGGCTGAGAAGGACTTCAGCTTGGCCTGGGGCAGCGGGGCATAGAGTAAAGTCACCTCCCAGAGCAGGCAAGAAGATGACAAGTGATACAAACCTCCCCATCTCCCCCACCCCCAATTACCGCCTGCAGGACCTGCCCTCCCCCGCATTGGGGTGAGGTTGTTAGGCAGGGCATCCCCCACCCTGTCCACCTATGGTTTTCTTATAACTGCTGTTTCATATTCCCCTTAGTTCAGCTCTCTTTCACTTAAATAAATCCATTTTCAAAAAAACTTGTCCTTTCTCCATGACATGGTAAACTAGTTTCCTTTGCTATAATTAGAAGTTACCCATTTAAAACAACAAGAACCAAGTAAAATTATTAAAAACGAGAGTCTCTCGCCTGTCCCCTCTCAGTTAAAAGCAGGTTAACAAGTCCTAGGAAGGGGCGTAGACACTCTGAGGCATCTCTCTCCTCACTAGATGTCATTAAAGATGGGTGGGCCTCCTGCTGTTGCCCTGGGTCCACACATGTAAGGCCCGAGGGGGGTGTCCCAAAGGCTTGGGGCTGTCCCAGCTGGTCCTCAGTGCCCAGCCCCACACTGTCCCACTGAAATGACCACATGTGCCCACACCCCTTCTGTGCCCACCATGGTTCCTCCTCAGCACTGACCAGCTCCCTGCCTGCCTGTACTTGCCCGACCTGGATGGTTCTTGCGGCCCTGTGGGCCTCTAGCAACTCATCCCCCACATCTTTTTGCCCACATCTGCCCCACCCCTGCTGAGCTGCATCCAGCCTGCCTGATCCTGGCCACATACCCACCTGGTTCCCTAGCAATGGCGTCTCATGCCCTCCAGAGCCCCTCCCAGCTGGCTGCCTCACTCCCTGCAGCCAGTCCTCCTCTCCAGAGCCCAGTGCTTGTGGCATCCAGGAGGCCTTGAGGACACTTCCCCCAGATGACCACAGCACACCTCACTCAGGAGCTAGAGCCTTGAACTCAGTGGCCCTGCAGTGCGTGTCACCATGAACTGGCAGGCTCACCCCAGGCTCCTCTCACGCTTCTACTGTCCCCACACTGATCTTCCGCCTATAATTTCCTCTCCCCGCCCACCCCGCTTGGCCGTATTTCCACCCGTCTCTCCAGGAGCCTTTCCTAATCCTGTGGGATCAGTGCCTGTCTTTTTGCACCCTGGGATGGCCTCCTCTAATGAGGAGACAGTTCAGAGGCCTGTGCTGCAAACCCACAGGGACAGGAGGCCTGGCCTGGTGGAGGGAAGGTAGAGGACAAAGTCATCAGCAAACGGGGGCAGGATGTGCTCTGCTGCAGGCCAGACTTGGCCCTGCCGGTTCTTGGGCTGCACGCCTACCACCCCGTCTCCTGCACCAGACTGGGCTTCTAAAAGCCTCATCTGAAGCACATGCCTCAGCTATCCTGGCCACCCAAAGCCTGCCTCAGTCAGAAGAGACAACAGGGGCAAAGAGCCCTATTGAAGTCATTGAAAACCACTGTGAGCAGGAGTCAGCCTGAGAGTGCTACCAACTGACACCCACCCACAGAGCGTGGCTTTTCTACCAGCTGGGGGAGGCCCAACGCTGACCAGGATTCCTGGCACGCTGTTGGCTATGGCCCTTTCCTGGAAAGAGGTGTGCGTGCCCCCCAGGTACAGTTACTTTCAGCATCCCATGAAGAGTGCTTGGCTCTGTGTGCTCCCTATGCCCCATGGTGAGCCAAGCCCTGGGGTGCCAAGGGATGCCAAGGGGGCCAGACAAAAGCCAACCTTGCCCAGATCGGGAAGGCCCTTGGCTGGGCTCAGCCAGACCTGTCCTGCCAGCTGGCTCCAAACATGCTTCTCTCCCAAGTATGAGCAAGGTGGGAGCTGGGGGCACAGAGACAGGTAGCCCCCATCAGCACCCTTACCTTCTCAGACCCTGTCTCCAGCTGTTGCCTCTGCTCCAGACAGATCTGCCCCACACGGGCCAGCAGGTCATGAGGAGGGATGAAGACCCGGGAGCTCAAGAGAAATGTAAAGATGTATGTCCTCTAAAGAAAAGAGACAAGGAGAGAGAATGAAGACTAGGTCAGGCCTGGTGTGACCCACCCCCCCGCCACCCAAGTATGGTCAGAGCCTGTCCCGCCACCGCCCAGGCCCAGCAGCACCAGCCTGCAGCCACGCCTTCCCCTGCATAGTTCACAGCACCTTGAATCCCCTTCCTTTTCTCTCACTGCTACCCAAGTCCTGCCCCGCCCCCAACCCCAACCCTGGCAAGGCACAGATCAAATCCCACTTCCTGGAGGCTTCCCCTGACAAGCTCAGCCCCCAGCAGCCCTGCTCTAAGATTTTCCCCGACCCTCTGTCTTACCCCACGATGGGAGAGAACACCCAAGCTTGGATGTTGGTGGGATTCTCCCAACTGTGTGAGCCTATAGCCCAGTCCACACTGCTCCCAGGGCCAGGATCCAAGCGTGCATTCTCCAGATTGTCACTGACCTTGCCAGTCGGGGGAAGGGTGGGACATCTTGGAGCCGGTACCCAGCAATAGGGGACTGCTACAAGCAGTCACTAACCGAACTGTGGACCTTATCTCCCCCTGGCACACCAAGGCTTCTCAGTTCCACATCCTGTGCCCTTGTCACTGGGCCATGTAATACACGTTCTGAGGGGTCCTCATGATCTGAACTAAAAGGGAGCAGGGCCCAGGGTTTTCTGAAGCATTTTGTCTGACACCAGTCAGTACCTGTGAGCTGGGGCTCCATATCGGCCCGGCCTACAGACAGGTTGGACTTGGGAGGAGAGAAGCTTCTTGGAACTCTCCTGGGGATTCTACCCCTACATGGCTGCTGCAGGCTGGGGGGCCTGCCACCCTTCACCCCCACTCTGGGCCCAAAGGGGCAGGTCTTCTTCATGACAGTCCAAAGCAGGCTGGGCCATGTTTGCTGAGAGCACAGGTCTTGTGGAACAAGACTCAGGACTCAGAACCTCGGGCCCTCATGCAGCCTTCAAAGGCCGCTGGAGAAAACTCTCCTGGGAACAGCAGAGGTTCCTCTAACCTCCCCCCTATACACAACACATCGCATGTCCTGTCCCCAGGCTGTGCGGTGTGGGAGCTCAGAGATCCCAGCTCGTCAGTGGCCCCCTCCCAAACAGATGGCTCAGAGGTGTGATGATAGTCACCCAAACATCACACCTGGGAGTTCTTAGCCAAGGCAAGAAGGGCACACAGGGAGAAGCCCTGCATTTCCGAGGAGCACACAGATCTGCTGGCGTGCTCGCATTCCCAGCTGCACACATACATGGGGCAGAGGCAGCCGGGGAAGGCTAGGGGAAATCCAGGAACTTGGCAGACGAGCTGGCACCCCGCCGGGCTCCCCAGCCCTACCCTTTTGCTCCACCGCCCCTTTACAGTCTCCTGGGAAGCAGGCTGTCACCCTGGGACAGAGTGTTTGGGTGACAGCAGAGCTGGGGTTGGAGGGGCCAGCCCCTGGGAGGTTGGTACGCTGCCCCAGGCTTCTTCAGGGCCTCAAGACCTCTCTCCTGGCCCTGCCACCTGGCCCTCAGCTGCCAGGTCTGCACCACCAATACCAGCCCCGTCTAGCTCTGGGAGGGTTTTCAAGTAGGATGGAGTGGACAGAAACCCTGGAGAGAGGTAGGAGGCGTAACATGTTGGGGGCGTGGGACAGGAACACCTGGAAGCAGAGTTGGCTCCAGCACCATTAGATACAAGCTGGAGAGTGGAGGGGGGACACTCCCTCCCCAACCTCCCAGGCAACAGTGTCTGACTTGCCAAGGCCAGTGAGCACAGTTCTGCCCTCAGGAGGGAGGCGGCAGGCAGCCTTTGCAGCTTGACCCTCCAAAGGGAGCAGGCAGGCCCAACACCACTGCTGCTAAGAGATGCCCCCTGTCTGAGGCAAAAGGGAAGACACAAAGAGAACTCTTTCTCTCTGTTCTAAGAATGTACCGATGACATATTGAAATGAAGAGGGAGGATTTGAGTTGCTGCTGAAGGTCAGTCCTACCCATGCACGCATGTGCTTTGGGGTCAGCATGCTGGCCAGGCATGGCAGGGCTGTCTCCCCTCTTTCTGGACTATGGCAGTTCTTGCACAAAACAAACTTCCCAGCTCAGGGACAGGACACATGCTGTACGGACTCTTAACAGGATCCCAAGATAACCAGCCTTATCCCTGAGATTCCTCTTCCTACCTGAGGACCCTGTCCAGAGTTCAGGTCCCTGTCCCACCCCCTTATGTATCTGCTTCCTTGTGCCATCAAAGCCCTCTCCCAGCTGCCCGGGTTCAGCAGGGAAGTCACTGCAGGTTCCTCTCCCCTAGGCTAGGGGCAGGGGGGCTGAGGATCCCTGACGCCTGCCCCTCCCCTGCTCTGTCTGGGGCTCCCTCCCCATCCCAGAAGCAACCTCTCCTAGAACCTTGGTGGCCCCCCAGCAGTCCCACCCACCTCCAGGGCCTAGACACTCACATCCGGGTAATAGTCCACTGTGGGGACCAGGTGCTCCATCAAGGCCTCCAGGGATCCAGAGATGAGGCGTCCTTCTTGGAAAACAAGGTCCCCTGAGCTGCTGGCCCCAATTCCTCGCTCCCCCATGCCGGGTTGCACCTGTCCACTACAGCTGGGCCCAAGTATGCTGGAGAAGACGACAGATGTCTGGGGCATAGTTTCCTGGGAAAAAGAAAAAGGTATCACAGGCCCAGCCACCAGGCCCTCCTCCTCCCAGGTCAGTCTGCATCCTAAGTGTGTGCAGGGGCACAGTGCAAGCCCCAGCAGGGCCAGGAGGGGCACCCCACCCAAGGGTGGATAATAGAGTTCAGCTCGGGTGGGCAGACAGGCTCTTTGGCAGCCCTCCAGCCATTGGTCTGATAAATGTTTCTCCAACACCTGCTCTGTGCATACCAGGCCTCACTGCTAGAGCCTAGACACACAGAACGCTGCTTCCTGGGGTTATATTCTAGTGGAAGAAGAGAAACTACAGAGGAGAACATGAAGCAATGTAGGGGTGGTCAAGGCAGTCTCAGGTTAGGTACCATTAGACTGATGGTGTTAGTCATGCAGCATCCTACAATAAGAAAGGAACATTCTAGGCAAAAGGGATAGTAGGTGCCAAGGCCCTGAGGCCAGTGTATGTTGAAGGGAAGAAGTAGGGAGAACAGTCTGAGGAGAAACAAACCAGACTATGCACAACCGGAGACTAGGGGGCCATGTGCTCTTCCTCTGAGTGAAACAGGACACAGGGCGACTCTGAGCACAACAACGAACTGACTCAGGGGGAAGGTCACTATATCTGTTATGTGGAGACCCAGTGAGGGAGGGATCTGAAAACCAATTGGTGGGTTTTGCCATATTCCAGGAAGAGACTGCTCAGGTCAGGTGGTAGCAGAGGAGGAGAGCAGGGTTGACACTGGATGCTGTGAAGGATGGCCTTGGGCCTGAGTGACTGACCAGCATGGGGAAGAACATGAGGGCAGGTTCTGGGGAAAGACCTGGAACTTGCTTTTCGACATGCTGAATTTGAAACCCCTATTAGACATATGTGTCAAACTGCCTGGGGGTTGCTCAGTGGCCCCCCATGCTGGGGCCACCCACAGTGGCCTGGCATGACCAGGAGGATGAGGATGCCCACCTCCCATTGCAATAGAGCCTCTAGGGGAAGACTTCCTGAGGCCTAGGAGAGTCTGCAGCCCTCTTGGGCCTCAGTTTCCCATTGCCCAGGGCAGCTGTGCCTGGGAGTTGCTGCGTGGGGATCAGTGAGGCACACTGGCCACGAGGCCTCTAAAGCTGGTGCCCCATGAGTTCTCTCCCTCCTGCAGCTGAGCGGCCTGTGCTACTGGCTTGTCCCACCCTCACCCCGCGTAGAGAGCAAGAGTGGACGAACAGGCACCTTCCTGTGCTGGCTCCCATGTCTGATGAACACCAGCCAGCAGGCCCACCGCCCGGCCCCCTCCTCTCCAGGCAGCTGGAGGCTGCCTCCCCATACACCCTCCATGGGCTTCCCAGCGCTCACTGCTGCTGCTGCTGCTGCTGCTTCTCCAGCCCTGGCCTGCTTTCTGACCCAAACCGGGGCAAGCTTCTGAGCCAATGTGTGAGCAAACGGTAGTCATGATTATTTTTGTCATGATACAGCCCAGGGCCAGTGCGCTCCAAGGTCCACACAATGAGATCCGACTCCCAGCCTCCAGCCCATCAGCCAAGCTTCACATGGGAAAAAGGGCACTCGGCCCAAATAACGTAGGCTAAGGCCAAACACCTGAAGGGTGCCTTAGAGTTCCCAAAAAATCTTCTGGAAAGAGAGTAAGAGCTCAAGGAAAGCCTGAGGGATTGAAATGCTCTTGGTCCCTAGGCTCAGCTGCCCCACCTAGGGACATGGCTTCAGACTCACAGAACACACCCCTCAACACACATCGGAATGCACATTCTCAGGCCCTGCCCCAGACCCGCCAAGTCAGAAACGCAGGCCCGGTCCTTGATCTGTCTTAGCAAGCCATCTGGGGGGGCTCCTGAGGCTGCCCAAATCCATGTGTCTTAGGCAGCCCCCTGCCCATGGCCCAGGAGTCCTCACCATGCTCCTCTCCCAAGGATCCTCAGCCTCACGGGGGTCTCAGTCCTCCAGGGCACCCCACCCACACCCAGACCAGATAAGACCAGACCAGCAAGCCACAGAAGGAGCTATCAGGAAAGGCCCATCCCTTTGGCTTGGGGTGGTGGCCCTTCCTTCAGCAGCTGGGCTCAGGACCCCATAACTGAACTTCCCAACTGCGTGAGATCCTGGATTGCCCATTTTTCAATGACATCAACATGAGTTTACATAAACGCACAGAAACACGTGGCCATCCACCACCACAGACCAGTTATAGAGTTTACTGCAAGGGAGCTGGAGAAGGAAACTTTCACTTTCCATTCTACACATTTGTAAGCTATTTGGTAACTTGCCTAAATGGTACATTCATTTTGTCATTTTTAAAATAACTTCGTTTTCTTTACTGCAAAGAGGCTGAGTTTGGAAATCAGCCCTTTTTATAAAGCCACTTTAGAGAGTCTGAAGCCCAGGGCTGGGCCTGTGGATGGAGCCACAGCCACCACCACGGGTCCCCTGAGAAGGCAGGCTTTGAAGCAAGGGTCTGGAACCCACTCAGACAGCAGGGAGCTGTAGGGTCCACCCCTGCATCTCCCCTGCCCAGGGGCCAACCGGGGATGCTCCCTGCCTACATGTACTCCTCTCTCCCTGAGCTCAGGGGTCCCGGGGGCCACTCAGCCCCTAACAGAGCCCCCACCCCAGCCATGAGCACTGAGGGGTCTCCAGGTGCAGCACCAAGTGGGCAAAGAGAGCACCCTCAGGTTTGAATCCCACTCTGCAACAGCCAGCTCCTTGCCGCTGGCCAAGTCTAACCCACCTCAATTTCCACAGCCATTGAGTGGGGATGAGGACAACCCCTGCCAAGCCCTCTACCTGCCCAGCATTTCCGCTGGCCGCCCCACCTGGCCCCCTCTGTTCTTGCACATGGCGTCCTCCTCTCCCTTCCCAGCAGAGCAGGAACTGCCATCCGTGGCCATACTCCTGTGTGTCCATTGTCCCCGACCAGCCCCCTTCTCAAGGAAGTACCCCTCCGAGTGGCGTCCCCAGGATCTGGGCTCCTGTCTTGGGCAGGGGAGTCACAGCAAAAGCTCTATCATAATAAGAAAGCCCAGACTGAGTATGTCCACAAGCCGTCAATGACACCAATGCTAGCACCGAATCATCTCGTTAATCCTCATAAGAACCCTCACAAAACCCATTATTCTCCACATGCTGCAGAGGAGGACAAGGCACAGAGGGATGAAGTAACCGGCCCGGATCACACAGCGAGATGTGGCAGTGCCAGGATGGCCGCGAAAGCAGCCCAGGAGACCTGACCCTGAGCTTGGCCTGGCCACTCGGAGCTCTGTCAGGATCCTCAACCTCTCAGAGCCTTCATTTCCCTACCCATGGAATGGGCACAGGGTGTGCTACGTCTGAGACTTGCTGGGAGGATGCAACGGGCACTTGCGGAAAGTGCTGTACACGAGACATGCTCTCCCCTCCCCACCCCGGAGGAGCCAACTCCCACAGACATGCCCACTCGGCACCCCACAGGGCTGCCCAGGACACACAAGTGCCGATTGTTCTAGACATGCAGGACCCCAGAGGTCTCAGAGAGCCCAACTCTGCACGGACACTCTCAGGCCTGTGCGGTGCCAGACCAGGACAGCAACACCACCAGGAACTCGTGGGCAGTCCAGAGCCGGAAACCGCCCGTTCTCGGGGGTTCTCGATCCTCTCTGAAAGCAGCTGGGCTCCAAGCAAGGTCCACTCATCAGCACCTACGCCCCACGCCCCGCGAAAACATAGCACGAGTTCCAGCCCCAGCCTGGCGCCTTGGAGAGTGTTTGCCTGTGGGAGGAGAGTGTGCCTCCCCGGGGTTAGCCCTGTGGCCTGAGCCAGAAGCACCCAGAGCTTCACGCAAAGCCCCTGCCCACCCCGCCGCCCAGCAATCCTGACTTACCTGGCTGGGGGTGCTGCCGTGCCAGGGCAGTTTGTGGGGGTGGGGGGTTGGTTCTTCCAGGTGAAAATGGGAGCAGGGGGTACAGGGAGCCTCTCGCTCCCCTCAGCAGCCCTTGGCTACACCCAGACACAACGGGAAGCTGCGGACACTGTGGGGAGAGCTCGGGAAGCCTCTTGAGGCCAGGCCCAGCTCAGGAGAGGATGGAGCCAGGGTGGGCCAGCCTTCCACGCCAGCTTCCTTAGGGCCCGAGGCTGGAGCCCGCACAAAACAGCAGCCTGTTTCCGGGAGGAGGAGACCGACTCACCCCCACCTCCCAACCCCGCTCTGCCTCCTTGCAGCTCTTCCTCCTCTCAGGCCCAGGCCGGAAGGCAAACGCCCTCCAGTTATAGATGCACTTGGCCCACAGGCAGGTGAAAGTGATTCACCACGTCCCAGGTGGGTACAGGGGCAGCCCTGGGGCTGGTCCCAGGTGCAGGCGGGAGAGACCTGTCCCAAGGGTAGGGGCAGCAGCCACGGCCCAACGGCCCAACGCTTGCCTGGCTCGCACATGCTTTACTTACTTTACTTGTTCTCCGGGGGCATCTATGGAGGAGTCCTGCCTGCACCTGGGCCCCAAGTCTCAAAGACAGCCAGGAGCCTCGGTGCTGGGGTGCAGGGGACGGGCAGAGGCAGGGCACTGCTCCTGCCCTGCAGAGTGGAACCGTGGCGCCTGGTGTGGGATGGGGTTAGGTAGGTGAGGCCCGGCCTGGCCGAGGCGGAGTCCTCGAGACCCTCTGCAGTGTCCAGGAGGCTTCGCCACTGACCTCTCCATCTTGCTGCCCCTTCCCGGGGCTCCCCCACTCCGCTCCATCTGGCATGTCTGCTGCTGCTCCCCAGAAAAAGAAGTGGCTACAGGGAGGTCCTGCAGCTACCCTGCTCCAGGGCTCACTCCTGCTCCCCCTCCATGGTCCAATAAGGGACATGACCTTGGGAAAACCCAGCCTCCTTCAACTCCATTCCTTGAGTGCTCCTTGTCTACACCCTGACCCGTGACTACCCACCCACACCTACCCACCCAGGTCCTTTCATGGGGCTTCGGGTCTGGGACTTCAGTGTGAGAGTCCAGAACGGCGTCAGGAGACACACCGGCTAGAGGACAACGGGGAAGATTGTGAGCTGCTCAGAGACTCACTTGCCCCGCTGTCAGCTGGGTAGACAGCTTCTTGCCCCACTTGCCTGGCAGGGTGGTGGTGAGGGCTGGACGAGAAAATGGAAGCCAACACTGCCAGGCCTGGAGCTAGATGCTACCATGGGCCGCCGTCTCTGTGCCTGGCCTCGGTGACCCCGAGTGGCCAGTACTGGCTGCCACCACTTCGAACCTCCAGCCCCTGACCCAGGGCCTCACACCCTCAGAAGGCCACATGCCTCTTGCCCTCAGCTGCGGGTTCTTATTAAGGCCTCATTCTGCACATCCATCCCGGCCCTACGCACAACCCAGAATTCAGTGGGGACCAGCTTACACCCCAGGGGTGAACTCGGATCAACGGGTCATGGGAGGCAGAGTCAATTCCCCTTCCTCAGTCCAGAGGGACTGTTGGAGACACACAAGTTTTACAGAGCCTCTCCAAAGACATCCAGTGAGATGGACTCCTTTCAGAAGGCATCCTGCGTGTCCATGCGCTCCCCGCTCCTTGCCTCCTGCTTCCCTGGGACCACACTCCCCCGTACATGCTGGCATAGAAGTTGTGGCTCAGGCTCCAGTCTCTGGGAAGCTAGGCTCAGAGAAGAGCGTCCGTCTGTCTTGTTTCTGTCCCCCTGGCCGGGACTACAATAGGCACGTGCTGATGGCTGAGCTTATGGGACAGGGCACTGGTCCCTGAACTTCACAGCGGGGTGTGCATGCAGGTGATTTCTGGTGCAGAACAAGGGCTCATAGGCAGAACCAGGCCATCGGAGCACAGAAGGTAAACCCCGTTCTCTGGGCTCTGCTCGGTCGAAGGACTGCCTGCACCTGGTCCTGGATGCTGGGGGGCTTCCCGCGGGGGACGGTCTGGAGCTCCGCAACCATGCAACTCGGACCCAAGGCCCCGTTCAGTTGACTCAGCTGAAGTACTTCACTTCTAGGTACCCGCAGCTGCCCCGCTTCTTGCACGCTCACACGTAGCACACACACCCTGACAAAAACATTGAGAACTTGGCCAGAGGGCCCCGTGGGGGGTGAGGGGGGAGGGGAGAAGAAGGCAGCACGGTGGGTGGGGGCAGTCTCAGAGACTTGGGGAGACTGAGGGGTGAGAACCCAAGCAGCCCCAGTGCCCCCAAGAGACCTGGTAGAGATGGGGAAAGAGGGTTTTTAGGAGGTTTCTGTAGATTATGAATCAAATTCCCTCTTGCAGCCTCTTTAAGAAACCTCAGCTAAAGATGTAATCGCCACTCACTGCCATGGTGTTTCCTGATGGGGCGCTTACACACGGGCCCAGCAAGGTCCATGCCCCTCCCTCGGGCTGCAAAACACACAGGGGGGCATCTGCGTCTGGCCACACGCCCCCTGGAAGGGACAGGCATGCCCGCGTACTTGTGTACACCTTCTGTGACCTGGAGCACAGTCCTACTTGCAAACTCCAGCAGGGCCCAAGATGGCCTTCACAGACACCACACCCCATTGCTGTCTCCCCCAGAGCCCCCCAGGCCTCTGGGAGCTGCAGCTCTGACGGAGGCCCAGATCTTTCTGGGCCAGGGCCTCACTACAAGAGCAAGAGCCTGCTGTGGGCAGCCAGGTAGGCCCCACACTGTGTGTGTCGGTAAGGGTCACCCTCCCACCCGCAGGCTTTTCCTGCTTCCTGTACTGAGCTCCCCAGCAAGGCCGGGGGAAGCCTGACACTGCCCAACGGGCTTGTAAAACACTCCCACAGTGGAGGAGCTGACGTCGTCACAGTTTACTAGAACATACTCGGGGAGGACCCTGACTCTAGAGAAAGACTCTATAAAGGACCCTGACTCTAAAGAAACATCCAGTCACTGCGGTATCCGTGCACTGAGCCATCCGTGTTCACAGCTGTCTGGGCAGCCCCATCCCCCTTCCTGAAGATGGCCATGTGCCCACCCGAACCTGCCCTCATCTCCGGCCTCCCAGCCCTAGAGGGAGCCTCCAGTTCACTGCTGGACCGCGCCCCTCAACGGCTTCACTCAGAGGGGCCAGATGTGAGAGGAACCTCATCCCAGGAGGGGCCATGGCCCACCCCAACGCTGAGCTCCCCACACCAGCTCTGTCTCCCAAGCCCTGTCCTGGGACTCCACCCCGACCCAGGGCATCTGCAGGAAGCAAGCACTTCCTTCGCCCAAGAGGAACTAATGGAGGAACACGAAAGATAACCGGCTGACCTCAGCCAGACCCAATTCTGCCCCAGCCAAGAGTGGGGACAAGAGCCCATGGAGGGGACAGTCCCCTGCACAGCAGGACGAAAGTAGTGTCAGGCCTTCATTTGACTCTGAAGGGGTGGACTGGGGTAGGATCCCAGAGCAGTCAGAATTTTAGGACTCCTTCCAGATGGTGGGAGTCTGCAGTTCTGGAAATTTCTGAGACACACAGAAGCAGGGATAAGCTTTCCTTTAACTAATCTTCGAGTGTTTGTCATCAGGAGTTGGAGCGCAGCCATAGGCTGGGCAACACACATCTCACACTTGCTGCAATGCCCCCTAACCCAGGGGGTGGCACAGAGACACCCACGTTTCAGATGAGAAACCTGTGTACTGGTGCTCAGGTAGGTGGCGGTGACTACGTCTGCCCCATAGCCCTGCTCCTTCTCAGGACTGTCATTTCTGCTCCTCAGTGGCCCTGACTGGGACAGGACCCCCTGAGCATTGGGTGAAGACTGAGGCCCTCGCCCTGGACATGTGGATGAAGGCCCACTCCGACGGCATTCTGCATATAATTCCAGGGACTGATGGGGTACCAGAAGTTCCTCCACTGATGCGAGGTTAAGAAGCCCAGCTTCCTGGAAAACGGGGACAAAAATGGCCTTCGGGGCCCAGCCGGCATGAGTCCCCAGGGGCGTACCAGGAGGCAGAAGAGGCCCCGCCGTCCTCACCCCTGCCAGGCTTCGCCAGGGATGCTTCTTTTGGAGGCAGCACGTGGGCTTCTATTTTTTAACCTACTCCACAAAAACGAAGACTATTTTTAGCTCAGCAAGCTGCAGGGCATCACAATTAGCAACTGAAAATTACACATCTTGCCAGTCTCCCCTCTTTTGGCTGGAGGAGAAAGAGAGACAGAGACAGGAGGGGAGGAGGGAGGGAGAGAGAGAAAGTGCTCCTGGAGGGAGCTGTGTACCAGCCCTGTCACCCCACCCTAGTGGGCCACTTAACCAAGAGGGCAGCTTTTGGCACAGATTTCAGAATAAGTGCATCCAGTGAGCTATCTTGTTGCATCCCAGTTCCAGAAAAATCCAGCCTTGGTGGGAGCAAGCGGGAGCCCCATTCGCACTCAGAGGCCGCAACTGGGGGGAAAATCTTGCTGGCTACTTGGACCAGGGCCAGAGGCACACAGAGCCCCAGCCCTGCTGGGGAATGTGGGGCAGCCAAGGTTAGGCCAGGAGCACCAAGGCCCCCATCATCCTTCTAGGGTTGTCTACTTCTCTAAAATCATTTGCCCTGTGGTGTGGTAGGAGGTGGGGTGTCTCA
Source organism: Lontra canadensis (assembly GCF_010015895.1). NCBI lineage: Eukaryota > Metazoa > Chordata > Mammalia > Carnivora > Mustelidae > Lontra > Lontra canadensis. The sequence goes on from NW_022630997.1 coordinate 26,965,068, forward strand.
CAGAACCCTCTCCTTGCCCTTCCATCCATCCATCCATCCATCCATCCATCTACAAATGTTACCAAAGACCTGCCTAGACCCTGGGGATCCACCAAGGGGCCCCCACTGGAGCAGATTGTGGCCACTGTGCCTGACCATCCACATATATGGGTGAGCTGTCAGGGGTCTGACAGGGACAGAGTGTGGGGACAGAGCAGATGGGGACCTAACCAGGTTGAGAGACTGGCCTCTAAAGGAGGCTTCTAGAAAAGGAAGTGGAGAGGGAAGGGCTAGTGCCAAGGTCTCCAGGCCCCAAGACCTACGAGCCTTCCAACCCACTGGTTCCCTGGAAATCTTCCCTGAAGCATGTCTTGCTTGCTCACTTCCGAACAAATATTTCCTGATTCTCTTTCGGCCACATTAAATGTGGCTCTATGGAGACGCCTGGGTGGCTCAGTCGGTTAAGCCACTGCCTTCGGCTCGGGTCATGATCCCAGGGTCCTGGGATGGAGTCCCACATGGGGCTCCTTCCTGGGCAGGGAGCTTGCTTCTCTCTCGGCCTCTGCCTGCTTGCGTACATGCGCTCTCTCTCTCTCTCCCTCTCATTGACAAATAAATAAATAAAATCTTTTTTAAAAAAAATGTGACTCCACGCCGGGCTGCCGCGGGCAGGGTGTCCTCCCTGCCTTCCTCCCCTGCCTACATGGGAGACTCCTCTGGCATTTGTCCAGGACGAATCACCCCTACCAGCAAGCTCTCCTGGGATCTGAAGGTGACCCCCATGGGGTGCAGACTGGGGAGAGGAATCGACTGAGAGGAATCCCTGCCCTTTATGCAGCAGAGAAATGTAAGTAGGAGGTTGCAAGACAAATCCAGCCTGTAGATGAAATGCTTGTTGAAATGCACGCCCTCCCACCACGAAGCACAAGGCCAGACCAAGGCCTCAGCTCCCAAGCAAGACAGGTCCGGTGGCAGAGACAGGGCCACCTTAGTTCCCCCATCACCCCACTTAATGTCCCCTATCCTGTGACCCTGCTGTTTCCCAACTCATTCCACAGACCAGAAAATGACAGCAAAAGCTGGAGGGCCCCGGTGGACACACAAGCCACCGAACCATGGCTCCGCAGTCCAATCTTCATTGCAGGGTGGCGGGGGAGGGGGAGAGATCCGGAGGGCTCCCCCAACCCCAGATCCCACTAACTGGCAGAAAAATCCAAGTCAGAGAGCCCAGCCTAGCCGGGAGCAGCCGTGTGCCAGACCCTTGGGCTGGCGGGGGGCTGGGGGAGGTGGGGACTGCTGGAAGCCTGGCCCTGGGGACACAGTGCCCACAGCCAGGGAGTGGGGAGAGGCGGGGTTGGGGGGGGGTCTGAAGGGAGACAGAGGGAGGAGGATTACCTGCCCCAAGTACAGCCACCTGCCCTCTCTTGTCCTACCACCTCTGCCCAGCTCTCTAATACACCTGTCATTCATGACAAGCTCCGTGTCCCTCCCTCCTGCGCCTCTCCTTCCCTCTCCAGGTCCTTAGAGGTAAGGCTGCTTCCCTGCACTGGGCATTCAAACCCTCTCGGGAGGCCTCCATCCCCACTTGGGGCCGGGGGGCGCTGGCAGCTCTTCGGGCAGACTGCCCAGTGACCTGCCAGTGGCCAAGCTCTTGGGGCCCCATCTGCAAAGGGCACAGATAACTCCTGCTTGAGAGAGTCTGCTTGCTTAGCTCACAGTCATTTCCGTAGACTCCAGCAGGTACAAGAGCTCCCAAGAGCCAAGACCCTGCAAGCCTTACGTTGCCCCGGCCCCAGGCCAGCCATCTGGCTCAGGGGGCTGGATCCTGGGCCACGGGGGAGCAGCTTCCTCTGGGCCTGCTGCCCATCTGCCTCCAGCTGCTCTCCCCAGGAACAGAGGACCACCCCCAATAGCAGAAGGGCACAAGCAGCCCCACGCCTGAATTCAGACACCCTGAAGGCAGGAACCTCCCTACCTGGGAGTTGTTCTCCACCTCCCCAAACCCCAGCTCTCAGATCTTCCTAACTTTGAGCTGAAACGTGTCTCCCTAAAGCGCCAGAGAACCTGGTCCTGTCTGCTGGGGCCACGTGCCGCAAATATTTGGGGTCTGGCTGCAAGCAGGAGCTGGGCATCCCACGGACGGGCAGTGAGGTCTGACCACTCCACGAGCTGGGACCACACTGTCCTCTGCGAAAAACCAGCAGCTCCAGTACCCGTTTCATGGGTGGCAGTAAGCACGCCACGAGGCCACCTTGCTCAGGACGTGTGTGGTACCTGCTGAATTGGGTGGACTTGTCATCAAAGTTACCTGCTGCCTTCCTAGACACAGATTATGGGGGCTGGTGCTGTCCTCTCCCTGACACCACCTCTGGGGTCCCTTCACCTCCCCATGCCCAGGGCAGCAACAGGCCCCTCCTGGCCACCAGAGAAAGTGGACAGAAGCTACTTCCTGCTTCCAGGTGAACAGATCCACTGACCTGGCAAGTGGGGCTCAGAGCTGGCTCTGGCCTCGGGGTGGCTGCTTGGCCCCCGCCCCAGGTGGGGACTGGCAGGGGTGACACACCCCTGTGCATGGGTCCTCAGCCCTCCCTCCCTCTGCACCACCATGGACTTTCCAGCAGGGAGCTCCTTAGGAGGACCTGGCCGGTCCTATCCCTGCAGGCTGGGCCTCGGGAGTCCCCTGCCACTCCCACCTGTGTGGCAAGGGAGGACAATGTTTTACATGAACCCAGCTTACCTTCCTGTCCGCTGCAGACCTGGCAGGGCCGTCCTGGGGCCTGGCGGAGGGCTGCAGCCGGACTCCAGCCAGGAGGCGGCCGCCATGGGAACCAGAGCCAGCCAACACCTCGAGGGGCACGGCCTCCACAAAGGCCCTGCCTAGGGGCGATGCTGATAATTAAAGGTTTGTTACAGATGCACGTTCTATTTTTTTCCCCTTCTGAATTCCTTCCTAGCACCAAATACTATCTGAGTTGAGTGAAGGAATCTCGCCGGCTCCTCTTCACACTCCTAAATACAAATCCTGCCGAGCCCGGCTTTTTTCCTCGTTTTTTCCCTCCTTCTTTTCTCCTTTTCTGTCCAGTCAGCTTCTTCTGGTGGCCACTCAGGGGACAAAATGTCATTGTCCACCAATAACCATCCCATTATTGAGCCTTGAGAGGCCCAGGGACGGAGCAGGTAGGATTTCAGAGAATCCCTGCCCTTTCCTACAGGGCGGCTGGCTGGCATGCGGGCCTCCCACCCGGGCCACTCAGGGCCCTCAGGGCCGGGGGCGGATGCCTGGGGCCTCCCCGTCCCCAGCCCCTTCTCCTCTGGCCTCCTTCCCCCTTGGGCCCACTCCGCTGGATTCCACAGCGGTCACCCCGGCACCCCTGCACGCGGGCGGCTTGGACTCCCGAGGCTAAGCCGGGTGCAGGCCGGGACAGGAGAGTGACCAAACTGAGATCAACTTGGGAGCCAGTCCTGTCCTCTCTGGGCATCCTCTCAAGGTGCCCCGAAGGGGAGTAGGGCACAGGTGCACATGTCTACTGAACTCCCTCCTCTAGGGTCCCACCTAAGGGGCTCCTACTCAGAGCCTGCCTCACACTAGGGCTCCACCCACCAAGTAGGAAGAGCCCAAATTCCAGGAGGGTGACAGTGAGGGGACTGCATCAGAGCTGAGGGTCCTTGAGGGGCAGGGAGGCTGGGTCCCTCAGCGTGGATGTGTGGGGTGGGGGATAGGCCGTGGCCCAGACCTTTCCAGGAGTGAGTGTCAGCCTCCACCTCCGAGGCTGCCTGGGGTTGCTGGGGTAAGGAAAAATAAGAACGGCACAGTTCCTTTATTTTTAAATGACATCTAATTAGGCTGAGCAATGACTTTCCTTTGTGTTTAAAAACAAATAAAAATCAATTTCCTTTACCTGAATTGTTATCCTCCTGGCAGACGCCCCCTAGGGGTACCCCTGGGACCCCTCTGTGCTGCAGGAGCCAGAAGCTGGAGGGTTCTGTGTACTGGCCTCTGGGTGGAAGGTGGGGGGTCTCCCAGCTCCCTGCTGGGCCCAGAGAGCCATGGCCTTGTCCGCCGGCCACAGCCTCTCAAAAGGACAAAGACACACATCTTGACCCTCCAGCAAAAAGTTTCCCACTCCCTGTGCCACTTCTCATGGACACTCCCTTGTACACACCTGCTATGTCCCCTGGCCCAGAACCTGGCCAGCCCCCAGGAATACCAAGGGCACAACTGCCTCCATCCTTCCCCAGGGCAACGTACTTCCCCACACAAGGCACTACACATGCTGTCATCCCATTTTCCAGAGGAAGGAACAAAGGCTGAAAGGGCTATGTCATCAAACCAGATCTTATAAGCTCCAAAGTGGGGGCTGAGATCTGAAGCCTGGTGAGTAGGACCACCACGATCTAGAACCATGACCACAGGCTCAGGAGAATGGCAAGCAGGTACAAGACAAAGGCAGGTGGGAGGCAGCAGGCACCCTGTGGGATGGACTCAGCCTGGACCACGTGGAGCTCCCTGCTTGGAGTGTGCAGAGAGGGCCCTGATGAGCACTGTGCTGGGGCTGGGCTGGATCTGGGGGGCAGGGGGCGATGGTCAGGCCAGGGTCCCAGGGCCAGCCATGCATGTGCCCTCAAGAATCCCTTGCTGGGAGGGATTCAGGACCTTCCTCAGATAGCGCAGCAAACTCACTACCAATGAGACTTTCACAGAGAGCTTCTCCCCTGCTGAGCCATCCTGCACCTCTCCACAGCACCCTCCAAGACATTACTAACCACATTCCAAATGAGCTACAGACCAGGAGGCTAAGGACAGCCCGAGGTCACTGGGGGCCTAGGCACGTCTCCTCACTGCAGGCTGGTTCTTTCTGCCAAGGGCTGAAAGGGAAAAGCGAACAGGAGACTATGTCTGCCCTGCTGTGCCCAGAAAATGGGTCACCGGTCCAAGCCCAAGCACAATGCAGTGAGCTCCCCTTTGTGGACCAAACAGCAGAACAACAACTAGAACCTTCTACAATTTCTGACAAGTGGGGGATACCCAAAGACGAGGAGTAGAAAGGAATGAAAATAGCGCAGTGCGTTCCCTTGACCCAGGGGCATAGAAGCATGAAGAAACAGTACATGGAAACCATGCTGTCAAAACAGAAAGCCATATTCTTCCATCCAGAATATTCTACTGCATTGTTCACACATCCTGTCACCAGTGAAACCCCACAAGAGTCCCCAAACAGAAACACACAGGTGACCAAACATTGTGGACACAACTTAACACAACAGCTGCATATTAATAAAAAATGATGAACCAAAAAACTCTACCCACTTGATTGAAAAAACTTCCCTAAATCGTATCTGTGTTAAAGAGGCAATCAAAACTCCAATTACAGACACATCAGAGAAATAACCCTTATAAGAAAACTCCTTAGGAAATTCGAAATGGCCAAAGGTGTTCTCAGAGAAACATTCATAGACTTCAATATATTTTAAGTAAACAAAAAATGGAAATGAACTCAGCACTGACTCAAAAAGCTAAAAAGAGATTCCAAACAAAACAGACCCATAGCAAAGCAAACTACAAGGAGGAATTACTGAAAGGTAAATTAGTGTATTTAATGAAATAGAGAATAGAATTTGCTGATTAAAATCAAGGGCTGATTTTCTTTTGAAAACACAAAACGGAAAGATAAACTTCTGGCAGTTCTAATCAACAAAAGGGTCGAAGAAAGTGAAGGAGGAAGGAAAGCAGGAGAATGGAAGGGAGGGAATGAAAGGGCAGGAAGATGGTGGGAGGGAGGAGATGCAAAAATACAGCTATTAGGAATGAAAAAGGGAATCTAGCCTCAGATATGGAGAAGAAACTTTAAAAGAATCAACTACATAAATTTGTGTTAAAAGATCTGAAAGCATTTTGAATGGGGATATTATTTAGAAAATATAAACAACCAAAATAGACGAAAATGCTTAAAACCCCAAAAAACCAATAACCATAGTACAAATTAAAGTAAGTTGACAGCCAACCAAACTGTAGGGAAAAATTAAACCAACTCCTGGCTGAGACAGTTTCTAAAATGAATTATTTTAAGCCTCGGAGAATAAGATAATTTTATATGATATTTAAACTATCTCAACTATGCAATTCATATTGAAAACCCTTCCTATTCATTTTACAAAGCTGACATAACTATGATTTATAAATGTGACAAATCTGTCCCCTAATAAAAAGTACAGATAAATTCTTACTTATGAATATAGATGAAAAGTACCCTAAGCAACTTATCAGTAGAATGAACCCAGAAGCATTTTAAAGCACAATTGAGTCTGACCCAGTGGGATTTATTCCAGAAACATGAGGATGATTTAGCTCAGGAAAGCTAATAAGTCAACATATTAATAGGTCCAAAGAGGAAAGGAATTTGATGATCTTGCTAGATATAGGAAAGCCTTCAGTGAAATTTAATATCCATTCTTGGTGGACTCTCTGGGCAATTAATGAAAGAGAAGAGTATTCTGTTCATGACGAAGAGTATCTATTGGAATTTAGAGCCAATTTCAGACTTCGTACAACATTAGAGGCCTTCTCATTAAAATGAAGATCAAGCCAAGGACAACTGCCGTTATTAAATGTCATTTTGCCCCTTTCAGAAAACACAATACGATAAGAAAATAAATAAAAGATACATTAGAAATGAAGAGCTAGAATGTTCCTTATGTGCAGATAATCTGATTAATTTCTGAGGCTTTCTAGAAGCCAAACTGAAAATCTGTTCAAATAGTAAGAGAGAGTTCACTTATCATTTAACAAACATTTTTTAAAAAATGAATAACTTACCTATCTACCTCCCTTAGGTACAGGTACAGGTGTCCCTGTCCCCAAAGATATCCCCACTCAGTCTATGTGGAGCAGGATGCTCACTCGAGCGGCAGGAATAGGGAGAGGTGTGCGTGAGCCCGTGCCCTGGGGCCTCCCAGCCCTGCAGGTGTCCCAGCCTTTAGCCAGGGACACAACATCCACGCAGGTCAGCTACCTCTGTCAGCCACCTGGCCCACAGCATGCTTTCCTGACCACACACCCGTAACCCCATACCATTGTGCCCTCTGGGCCGGGCACTGCTGGTTTCTAGCCTCTTCTGGGAACCTGCCAGCCCTCTTCTAAGGACATTGCTCACAGCCCTCGTGCTCACGGGAAGGCCAGGCTCTGGGATCAGTTAGCCCCAGAATGAAGGTCAGCTCCTCCTGCTCCTGGTGCTGCCACAGCCTTTGACCTTGGAGACCCAGTTTCCACGTGTCTTCCTGGCACAGCGACCTCTTAAGGGTTAAGGAAGACCCAGAAGCTGGCCCCGGGGGTCCTCTGACTCACACCCGCCAGCCCCACCTCAGGCAGGGGGCGGCTGGTGTGGCAGCCACACTGACATTTGGGAAATGCTGTGGGCTTGGCACCTGGTCAGGCAGGCGGGTATGAGCAGGATGGTGAGGGCGGGATTATTCCACTGGAGGCTGAGGTGCAGGACAGTGGACTTGCCAGAGAAACCCCACGTGTGACAGGAGGCCACAGGGCCAGAGTCCTTGCAAGCCCCAGGACTTTTGAGGGGAGAGGGCAAAGAACCACAGTTAAGGTCCCTGGCAGCCCTCTTCCTCCTGAGTCCCCGAAACTGGTGCCTTCATGCATATGCTCCCACCTGACTGCTCACCCAAGGGCCCCCCAACCTGTCCTTCTCTGGGAACCCCCTCATTGTCCTGGAACCCTCCGGGACCCAGCCAGCCTAGAACCTGGCATGGTGGAGGCATCCTGGTCTGGGAGCCACTTCTGCCCCTGACCTCCTAGCTGAACTCAAGTAAGCCAGGTTACTGCGGGCCTCAGGGTCGCCATGTGTAAAACAAGGAGGCAGGACAAAGTAGTCTCCATGGGTCCTTTCAGTCCATATGTTTGTTCCTTCCTTCCTTCCTTCCTTCCTTCCTTCCTTCCTTCCTTCCTTCCTTCTTTCCCTCACTTAGTCAGCCAACATCCACGAGCCCCTACAGACCTGTGCTGCACACTTGGAAATGGAAGAACCCACAGACCTCAGTATCTGCCAGGACAGACAGACGTAACACCACAGCGCAGGGCAAACAACTCAGGACCAGAGTCTGCGCTGAATGCTGAGGAAGCACAGGGAGGAGGACTAACTGTAGGAAGAAGTCAAGGAGGGCTTCCTGGAAGTGGCGATTTTGAAACGAACCTCCAAGGATGATGAGGGGTTTTCCAGTAGGTTAGGAGAAGGAAGAGCAAGGAGACAGCAGTCCTGACAGACCCAGCCCTCTTCGGTTCACTCACCAGTGGCTCCCTAAAGGGGGGCGGGGCACAGAAGCCCAGAGGTATGGTGGGTTCAGGCAGTTTCCAGAGGTACCCCAGCTCCAACGTAGGCCATGTCATTTCTGTATCAAACCCTACCCATTCCAAAGCATCACGGGACTCTCTCCTCCACGCAGCCTGCCATACTGCCTAGCCCTTAAAGACTGCACCACTGCAGTCCAGTACTTAGTAGATACAGGACCTGCAGCCAGTGCTGTCCCCAGTACTCCTGCCCTTGGCCTGTCCCTGACGCATGCAGCAGCCAGGTCAGCACAAGATCCTGCAGCTACCTCAGCCCACATTGCTGTCCTTTGTGCAACTCACACAAAGGGTCCCCACCCCAGCGGGCAGAACCAGCAAGATGGTGGTGTGGGGCCTGGGGCAGGCTGGGCCCAGGGCCAGGCTGTCCTGAGCCAGGAGGCACAGGTGTAGGCAGTATGGCCAGGAGGCAGCAAGGGGCCCAAAGGACAGGGCAAGCTGGGGCTCCAAAGGAGCCCTCCATGTCAGACCTCTCCCCAGGCTCCACCCTGCCCACCCACGGCGAGGTGACATCTCCCCAGGGGATGCCAAGCCACTTCTGCCTCCTGCCCACTCCCAGCCATTCCACCTGCATCCTTTCCCACCTTTTGCTGAGGGCAATGTCCTTCCTGGTGTCGGCCTGCCTCTCTCTGTCCCCAGTGCCACACCTCGGCCCTCAGCAAGTCCTCTTGCTTTACTTCAGAGTGTGTTTGGATTGGCTCTTCTCTCCTCCACTGCTACCTCCTGGATATGAGCCCCTGGGGCCACGGTGCTGGCCCCACCTCCTCTCCTTGCCTCCTCTGTTCCTAACATCCAGCCTCCAGTCTGGCCTCTAGACACATAGGCGGCTTCCTGTTCAAAGCCAGGCCTACCGTTTTCCTAGTGTGCCCCTCCACTCCCACTGCCACTTACCTCCTTTCTACCCCTCTGTCAGCTCCTCATACATGTGTCCCACATGCTGATGTCTCACCTAACTGTCCTACCCCAGGCACAAACAGCACTCCCACAACAGTGGTCAGTACACTGGGCCCTACTTGCCAGGCTGGGCAGGACTGTCATTACTGGTCCTAGTGACACTGAGTGGGGCCATGTGACTTATCTCACTCAAGAGCAGCGAGTAGAAGTGACAGGTGAGACATGAACATTCTAGTGCAGGAGCCTCTCTTCCACTCTGCCACGGAGCCTGGCAGCCTGGGGCCTTGAATGACGAAGGCTTGGAGCAGGGTCCAAATTGCGCTCTGCTGTTAAGAGCCACTGGATGCGGGGCAGCGGCGGAGGTGGGGGGTGGGGGGTCTGTTTCTGCAGATAACCTAAACCATTCTGACTGACATACCCTCCATAGGACCTATTCCTCTTTCTTGTTTTGCTTTTTTTCTTTAACACTTACCACCATGCAATATTCTGCATTGTATTTATTTTTTTTCTAAGTTTATTTTTTTTTTTTAAGAAATCTCTACTCCGAACATGGGGCTCAAACCCACAACCCCAAGATCAAGCGTCGTCGCATGCTCGTCCAACGGACCCACCCAGGCTCCCCTCCTGCTGCATCTATTGTTCATGCTTTTTCCCCAGTCTCACTTGCTAGAAGCGGAGCTCCATGAGGACAGACTGTGGCGTTTGGGTCCCTCCTGAAGCCGCAGTACCTGCCCACAACAAGTGTTCGATAAATGTGTGCTGAGTAAGTGGTGAATGAAAAAACAAACGCGTCCTGCGTCTTCGGCTAATGGGGGCTGGCCAGGTCAGCCGGGGCCCTCTTCTGTGCCCCCTACCCACACTGGACCTGAGCTCCCAGGTCTGTGCGGTCAGCTTCATGCTAAGGGGGCTGGGAACAGGGGCAGCACCCTGTGCCCAAATCACACTGCCAGTCCGTCTCCAAGGCTGGGTTCTAATAAACAGCCATGGAAACGCAATGTCCTGCCTCAAGCTCAGGACTAAGTCCAGGACCTGATCTCAGCCTCCTTTTTCCTGCAGGAAGGAAGCTGCCCCTCACCTTGGAGCCCACACTCCTTGAAGCCCCACACTGAAGCTCGCTCTCCTTAAATACACAGACATTTGTGGGCCCACACAGGCACAACCCTGCCCCCATACACACCTCTCCCTCCCGCTCTCCCTCTCTCCCTCACACGTACACATCCCATATATAAACACGCCTGCATTTTCACATACTCTCACTCTCGCCCACACATGGCACACACACATACACACCTCCCACGAGCGCTTAGTCTCAGATCTCCTCCTCTCCCCCACCTCTCCCACCCCAACCCCCACAGGTGGTTCTGTGCCCCCCAGATCTCAGAAGGGATCCAGGGCCGTCCTGGCTAGCAAGCCTGGCAGCCAGTCCCAGGCCAGCCACCTTCCTCCTGGCCCTGCTGCTGAGGCTGCTGTCTTCCGCCTCCCTGGCCCTGTTCACCCCACAGGGGCCCTCACTAGCTTTGCAGGTGTCTTCCAGCCATAGATGATCACTAGCATCAGCAAGCCAGGACAGGAAGGGCAGTGGCAGCCTGAGCCATCCACCCATTCTGAGCCCTGGCGCCGCCCACCTGGCAGCAGGTGCCCCCCGTGGGGACACGCAGAGGGAGTGGTTCCCCAGGGCAGGCTCCTTCCGAGCCTAGCGGGGCCAGAGAGGTTCCGGATGGTCTCACTAATTGCCGTAGGTCAGCACCTCTCCCCCAGCTCTCAGCAGCGCAAGAACCCCCTGCCCGCGGTCTTACCGCAACCGAGGGGTTGCCCTGCGTGCGCACCCACGTCGCCGCCTCGCGACCCGCCGCCCCGCACCTGCCACGTGCCGCAGACCTACCTGGGGCTCCAGAAACATCCTGGCTGCCCGCTCCCCGCGCTGTACCCCGGCGCTGCCAGCGCCCCGCGTGCCGCCAGTCCTCTCCCCGAGCGCCGAGGAAGCTCCCGCCCCCTGACCCCGCCCGCGGGCTTCCCCATGCCCGCTGCCCTCGGGCTAGCTCACAGCCTTGCGCAGGGCGGGACGGGGCGGGGCGGGGCCAGGGGAGGGGCTTGGCCGGGAGAATGCGGGGGTGTTTGGGTGGGGCCGAGGGACCGCTGGGTCAGGCCAGAAACGGGGCGGAGCCTGGGCCGGGGGCGGGGGCCGGGGGCGGGGGCCGGGCGGGGGCCGGGCGGGGGCCGGGCGGGGGCGGGGGGCTCCCCAGGGGCTTGACGAGGGCAAGGCGCACCCGCCTGGCGCTGGGTTTTGGGACGCTGGGAGTACAGAGCCCGGGGCTGTGGCGTCAGTCGGGCGGCGGCACCAGCCGTCGATGATGGGGGCACCTATGTGCCACCGGGCGAAGGGGTGCTCTGTCGGTAGGGACTCAGTGAGGGATGCGAGCAGGTGTGTTGGTGAGATCCCGCAAGCGGGGAGCCCCGCTGTGACTCCATCTCCTCCCTTGAGCATCTTTTCCTCCTTTACGACCTCACCTCATTGTAGATATCCACTACAGAGCAGGTGCTTGGCCAGCATTTGGCTTAAATGCTTCCCTTGACGGGGTGCTCACTCTGTTCTCAAGCGTCACACGGAACTCTGTTCTTCCATTTCCTTGAGTGAACATGGGATAAGGCAGCTGCTTTTGTGGGAGGACTAATCTGAGACATGGTGTGGGGCGGGCCTGGCACACATGGCACAGTGAGGCATCTTTCCACCCCCAGAAGCCTCAGTCCTCTGAAGGAATCCTGTCAGGTGACAGGTCACCCCCTCCATTGTGCGCCCGCGGAAGACCCCAACCCAGGTGCTGAGACTGGATGGAAAAGGTCGACTGAGCCAAGAGCACCATCCCCGGGAGATCTGGAACTGGAGAGCCCGAGGCTGAGTTGGAAGACCAAGCTGCAGTGGGATTCTGGGGGAGTCACTACTAGAGAGGAACAGGGACATTCTCAGCTCGCCCCTTATGGAGAGGAGGGGGGGATGCCCAGAGAGAGGCCGAGACAAGCCCAAGAGAGCTCATGAGCAAGCCCTGGGGCATGGATGGGCAGAGGTGACTCTGTCTGTGCCCATGCCAGTCCCAGGATGCCCACCCTCTGCCCAGCAGCCTGGTGAGACAGCCATCTCTCCTCCCAGCTCCCCCTTCTTGTTTGCCTGCTCTCTTAACATTCCCAAGATTGGCCACCAGGCTGAGTCCCATGGACGGTTATTTCTGTCCTGTGCAATTAGAGGCCATGCAGGGTCCACTCACCCGCCTCCCCAGAGTGCCCCACTCTCCGGGTGCCGGAGTTCGGAAACAGGTGTCTTTCTCTTGGAGCTCTGCCCACCACCCCCTCACTCTCTCTGCTAGGACCGGAGCCCAGCTCTCACTGCTCCAGCATCTGCACTGTTAACTGCAGCCTCCAGCGGCTCCTGCCACAGTGGGGACAGGGAGGACCACCAGGCAGAAGTGGCCAGGGCCACAGAGGAGGAGGCTGAGCTGACACACAGCCCCAGGGCACCTTCCTGTATGGTCACAGGGCCATCCCCCCCAGGTTCCCACCCACAGATTTCACCGCCATCCCCAAGGACCTCAATAAGGTAGATGCTTCCCCAGGAGGAAGGAAGGCCCCTCTGCCTGTTGTCTCCACCATAGAAACGTCCTTGCAGACCCAGATGGCATTTTCTCCTTTGCTCACAGTTATGATTGCAGCCTTCATGTGTGTATCTGGACTACAGTTATACCCTTCCTGGTGCCCAAAGGGGCAGGGAGATGGGCATCCCCAGGGGTTGACCCCTGCGGGGCTATTCCCTCACTTGAGGCTATGGGTGGGGCTGGGCTCAGGGAGTAAGAGTGTAGGGACAGCTTTGGGGACTGACAGAAGAATCTTGTTACCTTGCCAGATTTGGTTTTAGAAAATGGAGAATGAGCAAGGTGTGGTGTAGCCAGCCGACATCTACTGGGGGCTTCTGGAAAAACAAGGCCCATGGAAAGAGCTGCCCCAGATGATGTGAGCTGCACATGAGGCCAAGAACAGTGTCGATCCAGTGACCATGAAAGGATGCTCTGAGGATGGCAAAGAGCAGAGAAACCTGAGTCTGGGATGACAGTGACCCTGGACATCCTTACCACTGCAGACACCTGGGACAGATGGGACCCTGGGACGGGAGGCTAGACCTACTGATCTACTAGCTCCAAATCAGTGTCCTTGCTTCCACCCATGCCTGCTCAAGACAGCGGCCCGCGGCCAAGGGCCTTGTTCAATCCTGAATCACATCCCATCCTCCTCTGCCCAGGACCCAAATGAAATGACAGGCAGAGCCCCAGGGACCTGGCGACCTGCCCCCATCAGAGGTCTGTCACCTTCCAAACAGCCCTCACTCACTCTCTGCCAGCCCCCACAGGCCTGCCCGCTCTCCCTCTGCCTCCTCCCCTCTCCCCAGAGGTCCTTACCGACATGTCACCTACTCGGTGACAGATCTACAGTGTTTAACCTCCACTGCGGCACTTCCTCCCACACTGAACTTTTCTCCTCAGGGTTCTGCAGTCCACACATTCCCTCTACTTCCTTGGTAGTCTCCTCTGGGGAGAATTCGGGCTGCGTGAGTGCAGGCCCTTTGTCTCTCCTGCTCACTGCTGCGTCCCCATGACTGATGTTTGTGTGTGGGGGAGCTCCACTCCGATCTGTTGAATAAACGCATGTGTGTGCGTGCGTGTGTCAGTGTATCTACGCGCAGGTACAAATGTAGATTTAGGTATCCCACACGCCAAATCAAAAGTGTCAAAAGATCCAATTTTGAAAAAATGGGCAAGAGCATTGAAGAGGCATCTCACAAAAAACGGTTCTCCAAAATGGTGATAAATGTAAGAAAAAGGAAATAACACTCAACTTCATTCGTCATCAGGGAAGGGAAATTAAAACCACAGTGTGACACTGCCGTACACCCACCAGAATGGCTACAATGAAAAGGCAGAAAACGCCAAGTGCTGGTGAGGCTGGGACCCAGTGGAAACTCCGAGCCGCGGGCAGCGGGAGCGAGAACTGGTAGAGCCACATGGGAAGCCGATGCCCTGTGGGCCTGGGAAAGCAGAGCTTGCTCCAATCCCGGGATTCCTCCCGGGGTGCAGCACCCCCAGACAAGCTTACAGATTCACACCAAAAGGCTCACCCGGAGCGCTGATAGCAGCGGTATGCTCGATGGCCGCCCCCCACCTGCGCTGTCCTTATCCACCCAGGGGAGCCCACAGCCGGATGAAGTCAACCACCCACACGGACCAGTCTTACCAAACCACGTGCAGCTAAAAAAGTCACACACGAAAGGACCTCTAATCAGGACCCCGTGCACATCCAGCTCTGAGGGCCCTGCTGGGGCTGGGGCCCAACACCCATGTATTCATGCCGTGAAATATCACCAGGACTTTACACTTACGACTCATGCGCTTTCCTGTACGTATACCGCACTTCAAGACAGTTTATGTTGAAAAAGTTGAGAAAGAAAAAAAATAATGATGCAGGTCACGCAGAAGCCACCTGAGCTCAGGGACCTTCCGAGGCTGCTGTGGGCCACACCTGAGAAGAGCTGACCCAGGAGAAGGAACATTTCAGGGACCCTGGGGCCTTGGCCTCCCTCTCCTCGTCTGCCCAAGACTAAAGGCCCCTCTGGTGAAAACACCTGCTCCCTTCTTTTAAAAGTTGTAACCTGCAAGGTGTTGGTTGGAAGATGGAAGGTGGCCTAAATTGGGTTGAGTGACCTCGAAGAAGCAGGAACCCAAGTGCCCTCACAGGGGGTGTTGACAAGGACAACAAAGACCTTGCAGAGGCTAAGACCTCAGAGGCCTGAGGTCCGGGGTCGGGGCAGGGTTGGGGGAAGGGTGAGGGGGGAGGCCTAGCTGCCCGGAGGCATGCGTGAAAGTTGGTATGGCACCTGTGGGACCATGCAGGAGTAGACACTGAGGAGGAGGGAGATGACAGTAGGGCTCTGCTTCCTGCACTGACTCCCTGCCCCCTGGCCCCTTCATCACCCAGAGCAGCTCTGCCAGCAGAGCTCGTCTCCAACCCGTCAGGGTCATGGGCAAGGCAGGGGACCCTTTCAGTTACTGTTTCGGGTATAAAGCAGGGTTCATGACACACAACTGTCAGGGTGGTTAGCAAAACATGAAGCAAAACAAACCAAGCACTTCTAGAAACTTCTATTTCCAAGGGCTCACACTGTCCAGAGGCTCTAGCCTCCCCTGGGAAATGGCCTTGGCTGTCTACACTCAGCAACAGTCTACTCAGAAGCCCTTGCTAAGAGCATTTACTAGGAACCATGTGACACAGTGTAACCTGTGGGGCGGTCAGCTCTCTCAGAGTGGCCACTGTCCCCTGCGGAGCTCATACCCAAGCACACCCATGAGCTCCATGGCAGCTGTGCCTGAACCCTGCCCAGTTCTCCTCAGCTGCCAATGTCATCCCTGAGGGATCCGGACCAGTCGGGCACTATCTGATGTCCACTGGGGAAGCCATACAGGCCTCTGCATCTCCCGAAAACCATCCTCGTAACACTCCCTTTTGGGGGATAACATTCTAAGCAAACAAATTGCTAATGGTTTTAGGCACCACTGAAGGAAAAGGTCGGGGCGGGAAGAGTGGGGGAGGACAGCTAACCTTCTGATGCCTCCCTCATATCACAGAGGCTCATTACCTAAATAAATGACACCCCCCCCACACCCTCAGGCAGGAACCTCCCAGGCCTCTCTCTACAGCCCACACTTGTCCTTGCACTGTGGCCCTCACCTTCATCCTGACCAGATAACAGGTTCAGGGAGAGCTGCCACCTGCCCCGAAGGTGAGTGACTAACCAGACATGTATAACCCTGAATGGAACTAATCATAACTAACTGCATAGACGCCCTATTACCGGTCGCAAGGAGCCCCTCCTCTCTGCCCCTCCCTGTGCATAGGAATCCATGGGTGAGGGGTGAGGTGGGCTACGTGGGGATCCAATGCCAGGGATGGGCGTCACCCTCAGGGCTGGGGCTGGGGTCCCCGGAGGCTACCTCACCTCCTACACCTCTCTACCTTAATACCCACTTTGGGAAACAGGATGTTCCCCGGAAGGGCCCGGAGAAGCCTTGCCACTGAAAGGCCCGAAAAGGCTAGAGGTCCTGGTGCACCTCCTTCCACCTGGTCTGGCTCTGGCTAGTGCTCTCTGTCTACTCTGCAGGTGTCCTGGGTCCACATCCAGAGGGCACAATTCCCCAGGGGGTTCTGGGTACTGGGGAAGAGCCCGGGGTACCTAGAGTGGAGGCTGGGAGGACTCGGAGATCCTGGTTCTCTGGAGAGAGACCCTACTCCTGCAAAGGGCGCCAGTAGGTGCCGGACGGTTAGAGAGAACACACCCTTTGGAGAGAGTTGGGGGTGTGTGAGGAGAACAGTTCGTGCACCCAGCCTGGCCTCTGCTTCTGTGGAGGGAGGAAACCTCCGTGCAGGTGAGGTCCCTCAGGGGGACCCAGGCTATCTGTGGAAGGACGAAGAAAAGACCCAAACCTGGCCATGAGCACCTGTGGGTCCTGCCTGCACAGGAAAGGGGTGGGGGTCAGATCCTAGCAGCACCCCCCGACCTGGGCATGCTCCCCTGGGTCCTGTCGCCCTTTGCACAGAGTCTCCCCCATCCCCAGTCTTGGGGGGGACAGAGGTGGGCAGAGCATGGACCATCGCCCACCATACAAGTTAGATCGCCAGGCAGAGCTGCAGTGACCCAGCACAGGACATGGCCCTGGAGTCCACCAGTGGGCAAGCTGGGCCAGGAACCAGTGTGGGGGTGGGCAAGTGAGTGACACCAGGGCGGCTTGAGGCCATGCTCTGGCCCTATCCACTGCTCCACAGAAGGCCTCTGTGAGGCCACACTCAGAATTCCTGCTCATGAAGAAATAAATTACTTTCTCACAAGTGAGGCTTCTCTTTGGGGGACAACACTGGGCCAGGCCAGCGAGGAAAACTGAGATTGTTTTCCGGTCTTTGTGTGACACGAGCAGCCAGCATTTATCTTCTGAAAACAGAGAAGGAGATAGAATGCTCTACTGAGGAACGGTGAGAAGAGAAGCACCCAGAAGGAAACCCAGACATGCCTCCCTACAAGCTCCAGCAGTGGATGGGCGGACGGATGGATGGATGGACGGACACTGCAGAGGAAGCCGGCTGCTCACTGTTGTCATATTCCCACCAGACCCAAGCAGCAAGGCCCCATCTGCCAGCAGCACCCCAAAAGTTTCCACTCCTCTGACATGGACACTGGCCACACCAAAAGGCTGCCTGGACACTGGAGGGCCTGGTTGCATGACCAGCAGTGGTTGTCCTCAGAGAACATTCCCTTTGCCGAGGGGATACAGCCTTAGGGTTTGGAAGCCATGCCAGGGAGCTGACCCTGGAGTGGTGACAGGGAGGTCAGGTCTGAGGTGAGACTTCTAGGTCCTGCAGGGTCCCGGGGCTAGGGGGCGCAGAGACCCTGAGGCTGAGCCCTCCAAAGTACGTGACCTCAGGCTGGGCAGTCCCCCGGCCTTGGGCGACAGCAGGCCACTGTGTCCAGGAGAGTGGCTGGTGTCTGGGCAGCGGGGAAGTAGGAAGCACAGGGGACTCACCGTGAGCTGTCCATGGACTGTGATGTCATCAGCAGACAGCCCTGGACCAGTTCACAGCCACTGTAAGCCTCGGTCCCTCCTCCCCAACCCCAGATGCAAGGGACACTCGTGACGATATTTCTCACAAGACAGTGCTAAGAGTCAAATCCGACTGGGGTGGCCCTGATTCTCTGGCAGCCTTTCAGCAGAGACGCCTGTGAGGGGGCCCCCAGGAGGACAGTGAATGGTGAGCAGGTACCCCACCAGGACAGATAGGCGACAGGATTGGCTTTGTCTGGGAGGAAGGTGAGTGCCAATCAGGGCCCACTTGGGGAGGCAGCGCAAGGGCAGAGGGAAGGATCACCTGGTCTAGCATTGTCCCTCATGCCATCCTACAGGGAGGGGGCAGAGGCGAGATGCGCCGGGTTCCAGTGCAGGAGGGGCAGTGCTGGGCAGCCCAGACCACTGTCCTCTGCTTCTGTCAGAGTGTCATTCCCACCCACTTCATCTGACTTCATCACACACGGCCACAGGCCTGTCGGTCACCATGATGACAAGCACCAAGCAGGGGGCCCTTGGTGGAGATGCTGTCTGGGTTTGCTTTGCCCCAGAAACCAGCACAGTTTGGACACAACCTCCACATGACTCTTAGGTGAGGAGAGGGGGCCCAGCACAGAGCTTGAACCTGCTTGAGGCTGCAAAGCAGGGTGGGGTGAACTTGAGGCCAGCCTGGTTCCGAGAACCTTGGGGCCTCTGGCCAGCGCCCCCTGTTGGGCTACAGGAGGACTGCGTCCTGGGATCCATGCTGGGCGAACATGAGACTCTCTACCCAGGGCTTCTCCGTGTCTTGTAGATCCAAGGAGGGCTGGAAACTCTAGTCCTTGCACTGCCTTCGTGAGAATTAGAAAAAAAGGCCCCCTTGCCCCAGGAGGGCCTGGTCACAAGCAGAAGGCGAGCTGGCTCTCAGCCCACTCACCCCTTGACCTGTCGCCTGTCGGTGGCAGCCATGTCCTGGAGAGATCACTGGGTAGAGAATTTCTCAAAGATATTTCACCACAGAGCTGCTTCCTCCCAAACGTTCCGGGAGACCCTGAAGCAGCTGAGGTCCCTTCTGTGGTCCCCCACATGCTGGCTGGCTACCCCCAGGGCCTGCTATGGGTCTGTAGCTCCAGCCTTCCCGTGGGCCTGCCGCACCCAAGCCCAGCATCCAGGCTCAGGGTTACCCCACAGAGGCCCGGCCCAGCAGGTAACTGTAAATGTGTGTGTGTCCTCTGTCATCAGCACCCTCCGTCTGCACAAATGCACTCCTTTGGGAAATGCCTCAAGGGGCCACAGAGGATTCACGGCTTCCAAGAATCCATCCATTTGCTTCTCCTCCTGGAGACCAAGGGACAAGACCTCCCAAAGCTCCCCGCACTGGGGTTTGCTGGCCCCGCTGTTGGCTCTGCAGGCCGGGGAGGCCACACCGGCCCCACACACATACACCCAGGACTCAGCGGCCCACCACAGTGGCCACAGGTGCAGGGGTGGGAGAAAAGGCCAGCATGTCGGGCTTGGGGGTTCCCCCAGACGGAGACTCTTCAACCTGAACAAATCCTCCCAGAACCTGCAGAAGAGGCACCTGCCAGGCCCGGTCCCCAGAGATCCTGCCTCCATGGGTGTGTGGGGACTTGCTGCTCCTGGAGATGGCATCAGGACCCGATCAGAGAGCAGGGCCATGGGAGTGAGGGGACAGTCAGAAGGCATTCTGGGAGAGGAGGGCAGGAACACAGGGCAGTGAAAACTGGTGAGACTCAGGGGGGTAGGGGTGGGTGTGAGAGAGGTCTGGGAGAAGGGGGTGGGGCCACCCACGGAGGCAGGGGCTGGGACAGGTGACTATCCCAGAGGAAATAGGTCATGGCAGAAACCAGGCACTCATAAGGAGCCCACTGAAAGTGTCGGTGGGGGTGGTGAATGCAGGAGGTGTCAAGGAGAAGACAGAGGGAGCCCCTTCCCCCACAAAGCTCTCAACACCACCACCATCACCTGCATGGCCTCAAGAACAGGCCAGCACCCATGGGACAAGGACAAGGGCTGAAGGTCCCTGTGTCTCCTGCAGAGCCTCCGCCTCCAGCCTGAAAGAGGGGGAGGGACTCAGGCTCCTGCAAAGGAAGAAGCAGGAAGGCCCATCAACAAGGAGCAAATTGCTTCAAGGCAACAAAAAGCCCCGAGTAATCAATTTTCCCCTGTGAAATCTGCAACATTAATGTTCAAGGTAATACAGAGTGTTAGCACACACGCGTCGGAGAAGGCCAGGGTGGAGAAGGGCAGAAGTGGGTGACAGAGGTGGGTTTCCACCAGGCCCCTCACGCGAGAAAAGCCACTTCTTGACAGCAGGCATGGTTTAAAGCACAACAATCCACGTGTGTGTTTTTGTGCACAAGTGCACAAGTGACTTTTTGTGTGAGCACATGTGTGCGCATGTAAGTGCACATGTACTCTCCATATATGAGTGTGCACCTGTGTTGTATGCACACTTGTGTGTCTACGTGTGCATTTGTGAGCACACGTGTGTGCACATGCTCAGAAACCCAACCAGCCCATACACCCCGAAAGGTTAATCAGGGTGTGGGCCCCGTGATGGCCTCTGCTCATGCCCTCCATTGCTCTTCATTTATCCTTGTCAAGCACTTCCCAAATTTTCTCCAAAGGACGTGAATGGCTCTGTCATCAGCTTAACACAATGCATGTTCTTTTTCTAAAACCAAGACTTGAGGCGGGAGCTGGCTGACAGGCTCCTGGAGAAAGGGAGACTTGTTCCTACCAGCCAGGGTGTAAGCAAAGCATGGAGGCTGCCCAGGGCAGACGGAGATAGGGAGCATGGGAGATCAGAGAAGCCGAAGACAATCCTGGCTGGGTGTCAGGAAAGGCTGCATCAGGCAGCACAGCATCACGGGAGCTGACACATGAGTCCAGACCCATGGGTCTTTGGAGGGACAGTCTCTCTTTTCTGTCAAAGAACCTTGAAGAATCTGACATGCTGTCTCAGCCCAGGGTGGGTGTGCTCAGCAGTGTGACTCCTCTCCATGCATCCCACCAGCCTCTCCCTCCAAAAAGGCGTCCTGACTTGGAACATCCTCCGGGTCCTCAGCCATGGACTGCCAGCCTGCTCCTAACATGCACCTTACAGCCTGGTCTTCCTCTCACCACCTCTCAGCTAGTGGCTCCCTGCAGGGCCCACTGCAAGGAACAGAGCTCGTGTCTGGGCTCCAAGGAATGAAAAGCACTGGGCTTCATTTGTGATGTCTGACTCAGGTGACAGTTAGGAGGGGATGGGGACACCTTTTTGGGTGTCCTAGCTCCTCACTGGTGGGTTCTTCAACCACTGGCTGGAAATTTGTATTCCTGACTGGACCATTCACTTACTCATTTTTAAAAGTTAATGAACATTTACTATGTGCCAAGTTCTCCGAGACACAGTCATTGCCCTCAGGGTTTACTCTTGGGGCCACAGGAGCAGGACATGGCAGACAAGTAAACCAGTGAACAAAACAGAGATGGTGATAAGAAAAGCAGCAACATAGAGTTTGTGGATGACAGGAGACCTCCCTGGGAAGGGGGCCTGGAGCAGAGAGCCCGCTGCTGGGTTGGAGCCATCCTGTAAGGGTACCAGGGGCCATGCAGGGCAGAGGGCAGAGCAAGGACAAAAGCCCCAAACCTGTAAAGAGCTCAGTACATTCAAGGCACAGAAAAACCAATGTGGTGGGCGCCTGGGTGGCTCAGTGGGTTAAGCTTCTGCCTTCGGCTCAGGTCATGATCTCCTGGGATGGAGCCCCACATCAGGCTCTCTGCTCAGCAGGAAGCCTGCTTCCCCTCTCTGTCTCTGCCTGCCTCTCTGCCTACTTGTGGCCTCTCTCTGAGTCAAATAAATAAATAAAATCTTAAAAAAAAAAAGAAAGAAAAGAAAGAAAGACCAATGTAGGAGCCTGGAGCAAGAGATACCTGTATACTAAGGACTGTCCTGGAAGTTCCCCAGAAGCTCAGCAGAATGGCTGCATTTGAGGCTGGGGCAGGGGGGATGCCCTAGCTAGGAGGGTCTCATCGCTTCTCTTATGGAAAGCCTTGCAGGGTTTGGGCATCCCACTTGAGGCCCTGTACAGCTATGGTGCCAGCTTTAACCCCTTTGGGACTGACCCAACAGTAGCTATTTTTCAGCTGGATGTGGATGGAAGCTTCACTGCTTTAGACCTAGGCTAGCCATCCGTGTGCGGCCTAAAGCCTGCTTGTCATTTGGCTGGTCCTTCCCGCAGTGCCTCTCCTCCAGGGCTGAGGCCAGACTTAGTGCCTGCCCTCCTCCAGGGCTCATGAAGATCTCCTGACTCAGAGGGCTGACTTTTCAGAGCAAGGCTTTGTTTCCTAAAAGGGGGAAAGGAGGCAGAAGCCATTAGGATGGGGTGTGAATCAGGGCTGGGAAGCCTCACTTCTTCCCCACATCTCAAAATCCACAGTCACAGTGGCGGGAGGAGAACTTGGGAATACATACTCCCTCTTTCTCTTAGAACCAAGGGAACCACTGTCTTTCCATGTCTGTGTCATCCCCCACTCCCAGAATGATGTCCCAAGATTACCTAAGGTCCCCACCTGTTGCTTCTGGACCTCAAGCAAGAGCCTGCGTGTCCCCTGGGCCCTTCTGGCACCCAGAGGGACTAGCCTCTTGGCTGTTGGCATTTTCTTCTTGGACAGAGTCCAGATGCTGGCAGTATGATTTTGGAAATGTAAGCATGGCTTGTGTGGACTTTGGTTATCTCAATATTTCAAAAATGCTCTTTCAAGAAGAATAAACAGAGGCCAGAATCCATAAAAAGTTCCTCCTGGCACAGATGAAGGGATGAGGGGCCAGCCCAGCAACAGGCTCCGGGATGGGGGCTGTGTGGCCCCGGGATCTGTATTCAGGCAGTGAATCTCGCCAACCCTTCCCCACCCAGCACTGAAATAAGGGCACAGGCTTGTTGTGGGGCCCCGGGGGACCCGGTGCTGGTGGGGGAGAAGGGGTCAAATGGACAGAGGGGTGCCCAGGCCCGACACAGGTGTGTTTGAGCTCCGCTTCAGAAAAGGTCTAAACCACAGAACACATGGTCTCCTAAGCCTGAGCTTCTCTATTTACTTCACTGACTTCAAACATTTTGGATAGTTACATTTCTTGACAGTGTATTTATACTTTATTATAGGTTTGAGGAAGAGTTTGGGTCCCTCCTCTGATTTTCTGGTTCATTGTCCTGTCCCCACACCTTCAGATGTGGTCACAAACAGTCCTTCAAAAGTCCCGCAACCCTGAAAATGCTCCAGAGTCACCATGAGGGTCCTGTGTGCCCTCCCCAGTCCTCTCCCTTCCAGTGAAGAGAGGCTACCCATGTTGGACAGGGAGGCCCTTCAGCCACTCAGGTGTCTGAGCAGGGGAGGAGCACTGGAGGACCCCAAAGAAGCATTAGGGGTGAGGCTGGTAGGATTGATGGCAGTGGGCCTCTGGGAGCAGGCAGTGGGCCTCTGGGAGTTGTGCCCCAGTTCAGCCCTGGTGAGGGCTGAAGCTGCCTGCGCAAGAGCATCTGTGCATAAGCACTCTCTCTCGAGCTGGAGAGAACAATGCTCCAGGCTGGTGGAAGGGGGTTCGTTGCCAACCAGACGTGGGTGACCTCTGTGTGCACCAGCTTGTGTGCTGTGCACACGTCTAGTCCTGAGAAGACAAAACATTCCTGGTAGGACTCTTTCTCTTTCTCAGGATCACTGGCTTCCAAAAGATGCTATTGCGTCTTCTCTTCTTGACCCAGACAGCTGTGGTCCCCTGGCCAGTGCTCCCAGTTCCTGGCCCGCACTATCTGAGTGGCAGCCCAGGGCCAGGACTGGGCAGGGCTATCCTGAAGATACCCAGGGAATCCACAGAGCTGAGACCAGAGCACATGCTCTTTCCCCTCCGGAGGCCCAATCCTGTCCTGAGGACTCTGGAGGAGGGAGGGTGGTGGGCATGGCCTGCAGAGAAGTGTACTTCATTCTCCCAACCAACACCAACAGTTCAAAAGATTATATGAGAAAAAGTAAGTCCCCTTGCACCCTAGGCTCCAGCCGCTCCCCAGAGACATCCACTATTGACCTTCTTGTGTGGAACCTTTCAGAATCATTCTGTGTTCATAAAATTATTTACATGGGCATACAGAGTTCTTGTTCTGAACTAAAGGGCTCCCACTTCACAGACTATTTTCAACTTGCTCTATTTTTTGGGCAATTCCTCAGGTTCTATAAGAGCTGCTGGACACTCTGCCAGGTAGCTGGGCTGTCACATGCATGTTAGACCCCCAGCAAAAAGTGCTCAGGTGGGGTGTGCTCACCACAAACATTCCTATACTTAGCATCCGTGGCCAAGGGTCTTTATTTGATGGTGATCATATCTGAAGGATAAACTCCTAAAATGGGATGTCTCAGATCAGAGATTACAGGCATTATTAGTTTAAAGAGACATTGCAGAAGTGCTCTCAGAAAAGGATGGTCAGGTGTCAATGAAATGGTAGTTGAAGCACCTCTGAAAATCCTGTCCCTGCAAAATCTTTCTCCCCAGGAAAACTAGCAAAAATGATCAGAATCAACTTTTTTACAACTTTGGAGATTAATTAGGGACTTGGAGAAAACCAGGAAACCTTAATTCTAAAAAAAAAAAAAATTAACTGAGTTTAAGAATTGTAAGCTTTGTGGCATTAACTTGCCTAGTCCCGTCCTCCACTCATTAGCTCCCCATGCCTTGAAAAACAAGACCCCATACTTGTCATGGAAATCAGTAGCCTGGAAGCTACTTCAGAGTGCAGAACAGGGCTGAAACTCTTTCAAGGCCTCATTCTCAGAAAACTCATTCTTTGACCTGTGGTACAAATAGCGGTGGTTCCCTGGAAGATCCCATTTGCAAGGATGTCAGCATTTGACCCAACTCAGAGCTCATGCAGGAGGAAAAGCCTATTCCCCTGGGCTGATTGTCAGAAACAATTATAGGCATTTAACTTCACAGCTGCCTGAGGCAGTGAATAACAGCTGAAGCAAAGGACAGACTAACTGAAAACCTTAAAAGACAAAGCTCCATGATGAGAGGTCCATAGGGGCTTTAAGAAGTTGCAATGTATTCCTGGGAATCCAGAAGGCCCCGTGCATGCCCAGGCATGTGCATATGCTTAGGGAAGCCCTGGGAAGGCCCTCAACTGACTTGGAAGCAGGAAGTGAAGGCTAAGACAGAGCTGCCCACTGCCAGGCTGAGAGTTGAAGGTGTGCCCAGTTGTGCACAGAGCCCCTGAGCAGACACCAGGAGACTTATTGGTTCCAGGCATTTAAGGAAATCTCTGTCCAATTATTAAATGACAATTAAGTTAACCAAAAAGAAACTGTAGTGGCCACTATGCAGAAGGAATTCAGCAAAGTCACTATATGAAGAAACCACAATCACCTCAACGAACAGCAGTTACAACAGACCCTGAAGAGTGAGGATCAGACTTCCACAGTGGCCACATCAATTATTTAGAATATCCAATTTTCAACACAAATTATAACACATGCAAGAAAATATGGCCCATGAGCAAAAAAGCAACCACTAATAACCGTTCCTGGGGAAGTCCAGACATTTCACTTTTTTTTTTTTTTTGAGTAATCCCTACACCCAATGTGGGACTCAAACTCACAAACCCAAGATCAAGTGTCTCATGTTCTTCCAACTGAGCCAGCCAGGTGTCCCATACATTTGACTTGTTAAACAAAAGCTTAAGTCAGCCTTCTAAAATGTATTCAAAGAAACTGAGTAAGGCAATTTACAGAATGAGTAAATGTATTTGCAAAACATACATCTGATAAGGGGTTCATACCTAAAATATACAAGAAACTCATGCTACTCGGGGCACCTGGGTAGCTCAGTGGGTTAAAGCCTCTGCCTTCAGCTCAGGTCATGATCCCAGCGTCCTGGGATTGAGCCCCGCATTGGGCTCTCTGTTCAGCGGGGAGCCTGCTTCCCTTCCCCTCTCTCTGCCTCTCTGCCTACTTGTGATCTCTGTCTGTCAAATAAATAAATAAATAATCTTAAAAAAAAAAAAAAGAAACTCATGCTACTCAACAGCTAGCTAGCTAGAGAAATAGATAGATAGAACACAAATAATCCTATTTAAAATGGGCAAAGGACCTGAATAGACATTTTCCCAAAGAAGATATCCAAATGGCCAAAATGTATGTGAAAATGTACTCAATATCACTAATCATTAGGAAAATGCAAATCAAATTCACAATGAGAGATCACCTCACATCTATTAGAATGGCTGCCATCAAAAAGATAAGCAGTAACAAATGATGGTGAGGAGGTGGAGAAAAGAGGACCCTTGTGCACTGTTGGTAGAAATATAAATTGGTGCCACTAGTACAGAGCTTCCTCAAGCAATTAAAAACACAGCTACCATGTGATCCAGCAATTCCACTTCTAGATATTCAAAGGAAACAAAAATGCTATACCAAAGAGACATGTACACCCCTGTACCACATTAATAATACCACAGCATTACTTACAATAGCCAAGACATGGAAACAACTTGAACATCCATCACTGAATGATTAAAGAAAATGTGAATAGAATACTATTCAACCATAAAAAGGAAAGAAATCCCAACATTTGCAACAACATGGGTGGAATCTGAGGGCACTAGGTTAAGTGAAATAAGTCATACAGAGAAAGAAAAATGGTGTATGATCTCGCTTTTATGTGAAATTTAAACTCCAGAAACTCACAGAAACAGAGATCAGATGTGGGGTTGCCAGAGGTAGGAGGTAGATCAGATCTGGAGTTGCCAGAGGCAGGAGGTAGGGGATAGGGGAATTAGGTCAACGTGGTCAAAAAGTACACATTCCCAGTAAGACAAATAAGTTCTGAGGATGTACTGTACAACACAATGACTCTAGTTAACAATAGTGTACAGTATATTCAAAAGTTGCTGAGAGTAAATCTTTAAAATTATCACAAGAGAAAAAATTGCAATTATGTGAAGTGATAAATGTTGACTAATTTATTGTGTAATCACTGTGAAATATAACATATATCAAATCATCATGTTGTACACTTAAAATTATACAATTTGATATGTCAATTATATCAATAAAACTGGGGGGAAAGTAATTTTAAAAAATTATGGAAACCATGTCTAAATAATTAAAGAAAAGCATGGAACATGCTTCACCTGATAGAGAATATCAATAAAGGGGTTCAAATATATATAGAGAAAGAAATTCTGGTATTGAAAACTATAATGGGAGTGCCTGGGTGGCTGAGTCATTAAGCATCTGCCTTTGGCTCAGGTCATGATCCCAGGGTCCTGGGATTGAGCCCACGTCAGGCTCCCTGCTCATCGGGGAGTCTGCTTCTCCCTCTGCCTCTCCCTCTGCCCCACCTGCACTCTCCCTCTTGCTCACTCTCTCTCTCAAATAAATAAATAAATAAATAAAATTTAAAGGCTAAAATAGCTAATAACTAAATGAAAATTTTAACTAGAGGGGCTCAAAGTCAGATTCAAACATATTTTTAAAAAATAAAGAATCGGTGAACCTGAAGGTAGGTCAATTGATGTCATCCAGTCTGAGGAACAGAAATTAAAATTATGGAGAAAATAAACAGAGACTCAGATACCATCATACATGCCAATATATGTATAATGGGAGTCCCAGAAAAACAAGGGAAGGTGAGAGAAGGAGCAGTGAGAATAACTGAAGGATCAGATATGGCTGAAACGTTCCAAATTTTATTTAAAAAAATTAATTGACACACCCTAAAGGCTCAACAAACTCCAAGTAGATTTCCCATCAGAAACCACAGAGGGCAGAAAGCAGTGGAATAACATATACAATGAACTGACGAAAAAAGAGATGTCAGGGTGCCTAGGTGATTCAGTTGGTTAAGCATCTGACTTCAGCTCAGGTCATGATCTCAGGGTCTTAGGATCGAGCCTTGGGTCAGGTTTCCCACTCAGCAGGGCATCTGCTTCTCCTTCTACCCCTCCCCCTGTTCTTGTACACACTCTCTCTCTCAAATTAATAAATAAAATCTTTTTTAAAAAAGAAAGAAAAGGGAGACAAACCATAAGAGACTCTTAATCTCACAAAACAAACTGAGGGTTGTGGGGGGGTGGGGGGAGAGGGAGGTGGGGTTATGGACATTGGGGAGGGTATGTGCTATGGTGAGTGCTGTGAAGTGTGTAAACCTGGCGATTCACAGACCTGTACCCCTGGGGCTAATAATACATTATATGTTAAAACAAAATAAAAAATTATATTTAAAAAAAAAAGAAAAAAGAGAGGTCAACCAACAAATCTTTTTGCAGAACAACTATCCTTCAAAAAATGAAGAAATTGCCCAGATAAATGAAAACAGAACTCATCACTGGGATAATTGACTTGTGATAACTACTACAGAGAGTCCTTCAGACTAAAGGAAAGGACACTAGCCAGAAACCGAAATCCACACGCACAAATAAAGAGCCCTAGTAAAAGTAACTATATAGGTAAATATAAAAGACAGTATAAATGTATTTGATGCTTATAACCTCTTTCTCCTACCTGAATTAAAAGACAACTGCATAAATCAGTAATTGTAAATATGTACTGAGGAGAACACAATGTATAAGGACTTAAATTTTATGAGGTTAAGAGCACAAAAGAGAAGAAAGGTAACTTAGTTGCAAAGGAGCAAAGTTTTTGTATGCTACTGACATTAAGTATTAATCTGAACTACATTATTATAAATTAAGATGATAATGGTAATCTGCCAAGCAACAGCAAAGGTAAAAACTCAAAAATATATAGTAAAAGAAATGACAGGGAATTAAAATGGTAGGACAAAATATCTATTCAACACAAAAGAAGACAACAAGGGAGGAACAGAAGAACGAAAATGACATGACATAAGAAAAACAAAGAGCAAACCCTATCTTCTCAGTAATTACATTGCATGCAAATGAATTAAACACTTCAATTAAAAGTCAGAGATTGGCAAAATGGATTTAAAAGCATGATCCAACAATCTGCTTTCTACAAGGGACACACTTTAGATTCCAAAGACAAATAGGTTGAAATGGGAAAAGAGATTCTGTGTAAACAATAACCAAAGGAAAGCTAGAATGGCTGTGTCAGACGAAACAGACTTTAATATGGGACATCATAGAATTTATCAGACAAAACAGACAAGAAAAATTGTCACTAGATATGTGAAAAAAAAAGTTTGTATGATTCTTTCATGGTTGGCAGGCTGAAAACAGTATTTTAATAAATGTGTTTCTGTAATACAGGTTAGAAAAGTATTTAAATATATTTATAAAAATGTTTCTAAGAATGACACTCTCCCAGAAAATTGAGAAAGATATAATTTAATTTGGTGTATGTGTTGACCAATTGTTATTGTATACTGAAAAACTGATTAAACACACATGTAAAAAGAAAACATATTTCTGTGTACACTCCAGGCTTGTCAAGATTTACTTCTGTGAACAGATGTATGTGCTTATAGGTCTGTAATACATGCAGAGACATGTTAAAGACACAAATATAAAAGAGGTTTCTAGAGTCCCATTTGCTCAGAAGGTTGAGAAAACTGTTATTTTGGTATATGGATATGATTTTTAAGACTCATGTTTGGGAAAAAAAAAAAGACTCATGTTAAAAAGCCATTTCTAAGAAGCACTTGGGTGGCTCAGTCACTTAAGTGTCCAACTCTTCATCTGAACTCAGGTCTTGATCCCAGGGTCATGAGTTTAAGCTGTGTTGGACCCCATGCTGGGCATGGAGTCCACTTTAAAAAAAAAAAAAGCTATTTCTAAGATTGCTACTTACTCATTATGTTGAACTGTGTTATGTCAGTTATTGGATGTGACAGTAATTCTGTAATAATGTACAACTGTGTATGAAGACATAAAATAGATGTTTCTGGGATGCCTGGGTGGCTCAGTCAGTTAAGCATCTGACTTTGGCTCAGGTCATGACCTCAGGGTCCTGGGATCAAGCCCCAAGTAGTGTTCCCTGCTCATTAGGGAGTCTGCTTCTCCCTCTGACCCTCCCCCTGATCATGCTCGCTCACTCTCTCTCTCTCCCTCTCCCTCTCAAATAAATAAATAAATCTTAAAAAAAAAAGATGTTTTTAAGATTGCTAAAAAATTGTTGCTAGTGACAAAAAAGGAGATTTTTATAATGAAAAAAAGGTCAATCCAACCAGAGGTATAACAATTATAAATATATGCACCTAAAAATGGGCCCCAAAATTTAAGAAGTAAAAACTGATAGAACTGACAGGGGAAATAGATAATTTTACAAAAATAGTATTCAACTTCAATACCCCACTTTCAGGGGCGCCTGGGTGGCTCAGTCTGTGAAGCATCTGCCTTCAGCTCAGGTCAAGCCCCACATAGGACTCCGTGCTTGGCAGGGAGTCTGCTTCTCCCTCTCCCACTCCCCCTGCTTGTGCGTGCGCGCTCTCTCTCTCTCACATAATAAAATCTTTTTTTAAAAAAACCCACTTTGGGGGTGCCCAGGTGGCTCAGTGGGTTAAAGTCTCTCCCTTCGGCTCAGGTCATGATCCCAGGGTCCTGGGATCCAGCCCCGCATCGGGCCCTTTGCTCAGCAGGGAGCCTGCTTCCTCCTCTCTCTCTCTGTCTGCTTCTCTGCCTACTTGTGACCTCTGTCTACCAAATAAATAAACAAAATATTTAAAAATAAATAAATTAAATTAAATTAAATTAAAAATCCCACTTTCAATAATGAATAAAACAACTAAACAGTAGATCAGTAAGGAAATAGACTTGAACAACACTGTGAACCAACTACACAGAAGCATACCTATTCTCCTCAAATACGCATGAAACATTCTCCCAAGCAGACCTATGTTAGGCCATAAAATGAGCCTTAATAAGTTTAAAAGAAATAAAATCGGGGCACCTGGGTAGCTCAGCCAGTTAAGTGTCCTCCTTCAGCTCAGGTCATGATCTCAGGGTCTTGGGATCCCGCCCAACATTGGGCTCCCTGCTCAGTGGTGAGTCTTCTTCTCCCTCTTCCTCTCTCATTATTTCCCTCTCTCAAATAAATAAAAATCTTTTTTAAAAAAGTAATAAAAGTACATACAAAATATGTACTTTAACCATAACTGAATAACAGAAGCCAACTACAACAACAAGGAAAAAAACCCTGGGAAGTTCACAAATATGTGGAAATTACACAATATGTTCCTAATAACCACAGGAAAAAGAAGAAATCACAGGAAAAATTTTAAATGCCTTGAGGCAAATGTAAACAAAGACACAACATATCAAAACTTATAGAATGCAGCTAAAACAATGTTTAGATGGAAATTTACAGCTGTAAATGTCTGTATTTTAAAAGAAGACCTCAATTTCTATTCTGTATTGTACTGGAAATTCTAATGAGGTCAGTTAGGTAAGGACATACATATAAAAGGCATACATATTGGAAGGAAAATGTAATATGATCTCTACTTGCAAGTGACATGATCTTGTAGATAGAAGATCCTAAGGAGACACACACATTATTAGAACTAATAAGTTCCACAGGGTTGTAGGATACAAGACCAATATACAAAAATCAATATACAAAAATCAGGTTACAGGGTACAGGATCAATATACAAACATCAGTATATAATTCTATATACTGATAATAATTCCATTCATGATAGCATCAAAAAGAATAAAATAATTAGGAATAAACTTAGCAAAAGAAGTGCAAGGCTTGTACACTGAAAACTATAAAACATTCCAGGTTCATGAATTGGAAAACAATATTGTTCAGATGACAATGCTCCCCAAATTGATCTTCAGAGTCAAGGTGATCCCTATCACAATTCTAGCTGCATTGGGGGTAGTGTTTTTTTGGAGGGGTTTTGAAGAAATTGACAACTTGCTCTTAAAATTCACATGGAAATGTAAGGGACCTAGAACAGCAAAAGCAATCTTTAAAAAGAAGAAAAAAGTTGGAAGACTTTCCCCCATTTAAAAACTTAGTACAAAGCTATAGTAATCAAATCTCTGTGCATTGGCACAAGAACAGACATCTGACCAAGGGAACAGGTTGAGAATCCAGAAATAAACCCCTGTATCTATGTTCAATTGATTTTTAACAAAGGTGGCAAGGTAATTCACTGGGGGAAAGAAGAGTTTTTTTCAACAAATGATGCCAAGACGACTCCATAGCTTTTTGCAAAAGAATGAAGGTGAACCCCTTCACCACCTGACGGATCCTCCAAATGGATCCAAGACCCAAATAGAAGAGCTAAAATCATAGAACTCTTTGAAGAAAACACAGATGGGAAATCTTTATGACCTTGAATTAGCAACAGTTTCTTAGATATGACACTGAAAGCATAAGCAACCATATAAAGACACGAACTGGACTTCATCACAATTAAAAATTTTTGCACTTCAAAGGATACTATAAAGATATTAAAGTGGCAACCTCCAGAATGGGAGAAAATATTTGTATACCACAGTATATATGATAAGGGTCTAATATCCAGGTTATATAAAGAACTCTTACAATTCAGTAATAGTAGACAAATAACCCAATTAAAAGTGAAAAAACAATCTGAACAGACATTTCTCTAAAGAAAATATGCAAATGACTAATAATCATAAAAAATTGCTCAACCTCGGGGCACCTGGGTGGCTCAGTGGGTTGATCCTCTGCCTTCAGTTCAGGTTGTGAGCTCGGGGTCCTGGGATCAAGCCCCATGTCAGGCTCTGCTCAGCAGGGAGCCTGCTTCCCCCCCTCTCTCTGCCTGCCTCTCTGCCTACTTGTGATCTGTCAAATAAATAAATAAAATCTTTTTAAAAAATTGCTCAACCTCATTAGTTACTAGGGAAATGCAAATCAAACCCCAACAAGATATCATTTCACACTCACTAGGAAGACTATAATAAAAAAAAAGATGGATAATAACAAATGTTAATAAAGCTGTTGAGGAATTGGAACTCTAGTACCGGGCTGGTGACAACATGGAATTGTGTGGTCGCTTTGGAAAACAGTCTGGCAGTTCCTTAAGATTTTCAACATAGTTGTCAGCAGTTACAGTCCCAGGTATATAGCCAAGATATCTGAAAGCTTATGCCCACATAAAACTTTTATGTAATGTTCATGGCAGCATTATTAATATTAGCTACAATGTGGAAACAACCCACTGTCCATCAACTGATGAACGGATAAAGAAAATATGGTGGGGCACCCAGGTCGCTCATTTGGTTAAGCAACCGATTCTTGATTTCAGTTCAGATCGTGATCTCAGGGTCCTAGGATCAAGCCCTGTGTCCATCTCCCCACTCAGCGGGGAGTCTGCTTGTCTCCCTCTCCCTCTCCCTCTGCCCCAACCCCCTGCCCACTCTTTCTTTCTAAAATAAACAAATAAATCTTTTTTTTTAAAAGACAATGTGTATCCACGCAATGGAGTAATATAATAGAAAGGAATAAAGTGCATGCTATAACACGGGTGAACCTTGAGAGCATCATGTTAAGTGAAAGACACCAGACACAAGAGGCCGCATGTTATAGGATTCCATTTACATGAAATGTCCAGAATACAGAAATTCCAGATCACACAATAGAGAGTGGCTGCCGAGGGCTGCCAGGTTGGGGACAGTAAGTGGCTGCTAACGGGGATGGGGGGCTTCTTTCTGGGGTAAAGAAAAGGTAGCAAAAGTAGACAGGGGGATGGTTCTACACCCTGTGAATATACTAAAAACCATTGAATTATTCACTTCAAAGGGGTGAATTTGATATGAATTACATAGTTCAACTTTTTAGAAAAGGAGGAAAGAGATAGCCCAAGTTCACTCCACTGGGACGTTGGGATGGCACCCAATTCCCCTCACGTTCCCTACAATCTAATAATAGGTGAGAATGATCTCATTGCAGACTTGATTTGTATTTCTTTAATTATGAGTGAGACTGAGGCATTTCTGTCTTGAATTGCCTGTTTGGGGGTTTTCCCCTTTATTGAACTGGCTCATGGATTTTTTTTCTTATTCATTTGGTGATTACATAGCGAGCATATGCTTTATACTGTTCTAGGTACTGGCAATACAGCCACAAATACAATCGACAAAATCCTGGCCCTCATGAGGCTTACATGGTAGAGAGAAGACACAAATAGGAAATGAGTGAACACAGACCAGCTGGCAAGAAGTGCTGTGGAGAGAACTAGAGCAAGCAGCGAGGACCCAGAGTAGATTGGGGGGGTGGGGGATGGACAGGGGACCTGGGGTCTTTGCTGTCAGTTGGAGAAGGCCCTTCTGATAAGATGGGCCTTCATTCAGCAAGACCTGAATGAAGTAATTCATCTGGATCTAAGGGGACATCAAGTGCAAAGGCCCTGGGGCAGGGGCATCCACAGCCTGTTCAAGGAACATCCTGTTCAAGGCCAGTGTTGCTGGGATGGAGTGAGGGTGGTAAGAGGTAAGGACAGATCCTGCTGGGCCTTGAACCATGACCCCTGCTGGTCAGGATAAGGGCATGGATTAGTTTCTTAGGGTTGCCATATAAACTACCACAAACTGGGTGGCTTAAAACAATAGAAATTTATCCTCTCACAGTTTGGGAAGCTAGAAATCTGAAATCAAGGTGTCAGCAGTCCAATGTTCCCTCTGAGGTTCCAAAGAAGAACGCTTCCTGGCATCTTCCTAGCTTCCAGCGGCTGCCAGCAACGCTTGGCATTCTTTGCCTTCTAAATGCATCTCTTCAATCTCTGCCTTCATCACTGCATGGCCTTTCTTCCTTCCATGTCTCTATATCCCCCTCTCCTTACAAGGACACCCAGTCATTGGCTTTAAGGCCCACCTTAATCCAGTATGGCCTCATTTTAACTTGATTACATGTGCAAAGACCCTATTTCCAAATAACGTCACATCCCAGATTCCAGGTGGACATGAACTTGGAGGGACACTGTCCACCTCTTTAGACCCCTGGAGTCTACACCTGTCTGTGGTGTCCCTGCCTCTTTCATTGCTCTCTCTTCTCTCATACACTCTCTTTTCTTCCCACTGGAGGCTTTTAGTGGAGAATGACACAATCTATTTTAACCACTCTGGTTGATTTATGGAGACAAGACAAGGGGCAAGGTCAAGGTAAGAGATTGGGTAGAAGCTCTTGCAGAGTCTACACACGTAGGAGGGTGGTCTAAAGCAGGGCAGTAGCAGGGCAGGGGATGGGAAGTGGCAGATGGCGGACTTGATCAAGAATGGGATTTGCTCATTGATCAGATGTGGGTTCTGAGAGAAAGAGAAATCAAAGATGCCATCCCGACTTTAGGCTTGAGAAATGGTAACACGGCTATGGATTTGGAAGAACACATTTTACAGGAAGAAATTCTCCTGACTTCTAGTTCAAGATGATGAACGGAGCCCATGCACTTGCTTTCACCCTTCCCAGCCTCCATGAGACAGATAAAAGGACACAGAGGAGAAGTTGTGGAAGAGGGCGGGTCGTTGGTGGACAAGAGTGACTCATCCTTCCGGAAAACGGAAGGCAGGTGCGGGTGGGTGGATGAACCAAGTCACAGAAAAACCTGAGCAGGAAACCCCACCTTTCAGGGGAGTAGTGGACCTACAAACAAGAGACCATGCAGAGGTCTGCCGCAGGTACGGCTCCCCCTGCCCTCCCACCACAGGACACCGACAGGTCATTACCAGGCTGGGAGGCAGGGGCAGACCACCACTAGAGAGCTGTCTTCTTCTTTTTTTTTTTTTTAGATTTTATTTCTTTTAAGTAATCTCTACACCCGACGTGAGGCTTGAACTTACAACCCCAAGAGTCGCACACTCCACTAACTGAGCCAGGCAGGTGCGGCCCAGGAGATCTGTCTTCTAAGCAGATGTCCAACGTGGAGCCAGTTGTCCTCACAGCTCAGGCACAGAGGGGAGGGGTGGTGCTGCTGACAGCCGGGACCTGGCACCTGAACTGGCCAGAGAGCCAAGGGCTGACTCATCTGGTCTGACCCCAAGACACCAGTGGGAGTGCTCAGCTAGCCCCCAGACCCCTGCCTTAAAGCAGACCGCCCCAAGTTCAGCAGGCACAAATAGGCTCAAGGGAAGGAGGAACAATATGACAGCAAAACGCCAAAGGGCCAAGGGAAGAACTGACCCCAGAGGAAACACATACTTTAGGCCAACAAATCTTAAAAGCAATTGTAAAAGAGCAACGAAGACCCCTCCCTCACCCCTGCCCCATACCCAATCCATCCCCCGGTCCCAGTAGCTTTGCCTGTCCTATATTTCCCATGTCTGGTGTCCATCTGTCATCCCCATTGGCAACCTAGTCCAAGTGGACATCTCTCGCCCACCTGAACTTCCTCCCAGTGGCCCCTGTTCCCCTGCTACCGCCGATTCCAGCCCCTCTCCAGCTGCTAATCACTCTACAGATAGGATCATATGTGTGGTTCTTGCCTGCCCCAGCTTCTCAAAACATTCCAGTGGCTTCCCACTGCTTCGAGGAAGACAAAACTGGTGACTTGGCTGGCAAGGGGCAGACTCCCCTTGACCCCGTCCCCACTGCTGCTCGGTGGCTCTGGTCCCTCCCCGACAGAGCTCTGCAGACTCTTCCCTCTGCTCAGAATGCTCCTCCTTCCCCCTACCACCCCTCCTCCCTGCTAGGGCTCACACATCAGAAACTTCCGCTGCCATGCTCTTCCAGGGACCACCCTATGACCGTTCCCCCTACTAGACTCTCAGCCATCTTCCCCACCTCCTTTCAAGTAGAACCTGGTTCCCTAGGATCTATTCTACATTATCTTGGGTTTCTTTCACTGCTAAAGAAAGTTTGGAACCACCCACCGCACACCATGTCACCTCCAATTTGGAAGGGACCCTTGGAGCAACAGGCTGAGCCTGCAGGGAGCCTCTGGACTGAGTCTGGAAGGGTGGGGGCCGCGGTGTGCTCTGCAGAGCAGGAGACAGCAAGCACCCCTTCTCTGCGGGAAGAAAAGAAGGTACACAGGGCCTGAGAACAGGTTCCAGAGGTGGGTGGGATCCTGCCTTCTCTGCTAGCAGGCTCCCAGTGTGGGTTCAGCTTTCCTTCAGACTGCTGCATGTTTTTGCTGCGAATAAACCTTCTTTATAAGGCACATTATCAATGCACTCTCCATCTCCAGGAATCTGGGCTCAACACTCCCAGTGAGCACTGAGGCCAAGGACCTTGGGCAGAGGTCCCTGGGCAGGTTGGGGAGGCGGGTAGTGCAGGAGACCACATCCCAAGAGTGAGGTGTTTTGCCTGGGTCCTGAGCTGCTACTATTGAGGCATTCAGTTCTGGGGTCTGAGAGCTCCTTAATCAGGGCAATGCTCGTGCAGAAGTTTCAATTTGTGTGGCTCAAGTTTATTTTTAAAGCAAGATCATTCACTGCCCTCTTCAGGTACAGCCCCCGGGGGAGGCGGCCCAGCACACAGTTGAGTCAGGCAGCCTGCCAAGGCCCCTGGCTCTGCAGCCATCACTGAGGGTACTGGCACAAGCCTTTCCCTGCTCTGTACCTCAGTCTCCCCTTCTAGAAATGCAGCCTGCGATGCACACAGGGGAGGAAGGGCACAGCTCCCAGCCCGGCAGCCTCTCCCAGACCTGGTGGGGCACCCTGGGGCCGAGGGCCCCACAGTACCAAGCCGCTTGCCAATTCCATGCTGGGTGATGCAGAGATCGGCTCCCAGCTCCATTATGTCACCAACCACCAGGAGACAATCGTCCCAGTGGACCAAGGATGGTCAGGCTTTGGGCTGCTGTCTGACATAATTCACTCTCAGAAAGTGTCCCCCATCCCCACCCAATGAGACTGCTAAAAATGGATCCCTACGCCCCACCCCCAGATTGACTAAACCAGTCTCTGGAGATGTGGCCTGGGCTTTTAGGCTTCCTGCCAGCTTGAGGGGGGTTCTAATGAGCAGCCTGTTTGAGAACCCCTGGGTGTGGGGTGTACATGCCACAGGGAGGATGGGTCAGATACCCGAGGCTGCTTCCTTTGCTATCTGCCACTTCCCCAGCCTCCAAAATGTTAAAGGCCCCCAGGGGGGCGTCGTGACTCAGCTGTCTGCCCACCTACCACCTGGCCAAGAGCAGCTTCCCATGGGGCAGGGGAAAGAGAGCCAGAGGCTAGGGCAGAGACCATCCTCAAGGGACTGAGACACCTGGGTCCTCACTGGCAGAAATTGTCCTGGGTCCGGCAGGAGCCCCTACAGCCTGCTCAGCCTCTGAGGGACTGGTGTGAGGGGGCTTCTGCCCCGACTCGCAAAGTAAGCATCGTCAGAGCCCGGCCATCACACAGTGCAAACTGCTCTGCAAAGGGCATAATGAGGGCACCCTCCAAGGCCGCAGGGCACCAAAAGCAGGAGTCACCCCCTGACCCACAAGGCGAGGGCTGGGGAGATGCCATAAACCTAGACAGCCCCAAGAAAGGGCCATGGAAAGAGCCTACTCTGGGGGTTGGAGCTCGGCTTTGCTTGTTCTGTGACCCCATTTCTGAGACTCGGTTTCCCTTCCCACCAGGGCCCGACATAGAGCACAGACCAGCCGGGAGCAGCGACCTCGCGGGCTCGTGCGCAGCAGCCCAGTGAGCCGGGCAGCAGGGTGGCTCCCCAGCACGGGGTGCAGGCTGCATGTCACCTGCCGGCCCCGCCCAGGCCACCCCCTCACCATTATGTGATCTGGAGCTTTACTAGGAGCTCCCCAGGCAGCACAGAGCTGGAGCAGGAACACACCCACACACGGACTGCGGAGGGGAGAAGCCGCATGGATGGATTTGCCTCTCCTGGCAGAGAGCAGGAGGCTTCGGCGTGTGATGGGCACGAGCTGCTGTGAAAACTGAGATGTCAGCCCTGAGCGCACAGCCAGGCTGTCTCCTCTCCAAACAGGCCCTGTTCCCTGCGCGGCCGCTGGGCGTGCTGTGCCGTGTGCCCGCCGCACTGGCTGGAGACTCCACAACCTCGCTCAGCCACACGGGCCCCTGTGATCTGCCGCTAACCACGGACTGCTCCTCCAGGACTGGACCTGAGGGTGGACTGGGCGCAGCTGGACAGGGACCCAAGCTGGCTCTGGCCCAGCTCTGCCTCCAGCTGGGTGGCCTGGACCGGCCCCCGACCTTCCTGAACACCGGTTTGCTCTGTTATCACTGGGTTCACAGGAAGACAAGCAAAGGGGCTGTACCCCCAGAGTCCCCACAACATGTGTGATCACTGGTAATGTGAACAGACAGAAAGGCAGCCCGTTCCTTGGGGACACACAGGAGTGGCACCGAGCTCCCGTCTGACCCCGGCCATGGGGTCCAGTGCCAGAGTTCTAAATGAGGACACAGCGGGCACCCGTCTCCCCACCGATGCTGGGAGAACCCAGGATGGAGACCTGCCCAGGCCAGACCCCCAGGGACAGACAGGGCGTGGAGCCCTGGGTAGGCCAACCAGGGCAACCCTCCTACACGTGTGCGGTGCTACCCAACCCCCCACACACATCCTCCCCATCAGGGAGCACTTCTGGATCAAAAGGTATCAGCAGGTGGAGCCAGAAACCCCAGATAGAGCAGAGCTGACCCTCTCCAAGCCAGGCCTGGTGAAAGCAGAGAAATTCAACCCTGGGAGCCTTGACAGCAGGGTAGGGTAGGGTGGGGTGGACCTGGACGTAGGTCTGGGCTCAACATCCAGCAGCCCTCTCTAGCAGGGGCAGAGGGAATGTATGCAGGCTGTGGCTAGGCGGCCAGCAGGCAGGGGCGCTGGCCCAGGCAGAACCTGCAGCAAGGGGTAGGATGGGGGAGTCAGCAAGTACACACAGGCAAATGACAGGGTTCACCAGACTCAGACCCCTCACAGCACACGGTTAAGCACCCACCGTGCTCGTTCTAGATCTGTTCTCCCCTTTCCTGCCCTAAGCCTCCAGCAGTATTAGCGGAGGCCGGTTCTGGGCTGGGCTGGGCTCTCAGAACCGCCTGAATCCAGTGGATGGCTGGCGAGCACCTCATGGCGCTCCCGGGCCTGATCTCCCATGCCCTGTCTGCTGGAAAATCGCCCACAGGAAGGGCTGGCCATCCCAGAGGAGGCAGGGACTCTGCCCTTCCTGCCTATGGCAGGGGTGGCTGGGTTGGGGCTCTCTGGCTGCCAGGACCCTGACAGAGGCCTGGAGACCCTTTCCACCCCCATCACAGGCTCCCTGCTCTGAGCGGGTGCCCCCTCTGCACACTGACCATTCATCCCCCAAACCACACCAGAGCTTTCCCAGTGCAGGCAAGTGCCTAGCCCCGACCTCCCCTCCCAGAGCACGCACACGCACCTCAGGACCTCAAGAGCTCAGCAGGAGCCAGACCACGGGAAAGACCACCTCCTCTTCTCTAGGGTCCACCCCTAGACAGGGAAAGGCCCGCTATGGAGACGGTCACTCCCACACACTGCCCTGTGCGTGGCATGGGGAGGGCACTGGGACCTGATACTCCCAAGCCAGGGAGGCTGGGCTGCAGGGGAGCCCCTATGATTCCCTAAGGCCCCTCTTTGAGAGGCTTCTCTGATGCCCATATAAGACCCCAACAGTGGCTGTGGTCCCCAAAAATGCCTGTATCCTGATCCCTGTAACTGTGAAGGTGACAAAAGACACTGTTGGCAAAGGGACTATACTTCCGAAGGGGCTTTGCAGATGCGATTAAAGTAAGGCTCCTGAGATGGGGAGATCATCCTGGATCATCCCGGTGGGTGCAATCTAATCCCACAGGTCTGTAAAATCGGGGAGCCTTCCCAGCTGTTGGGAGAGCAAGGTCTAACCATGGGGCAGGGTCAGAGAGCTGGATCCAGCCCCACACTGCTGGCTCTGAAGCAGGGAGCTGTGGGCAGGGAGTCATGGGCAAGGCCTCAGGGCTCAGGGGCCCCCAGCCTCCAGCCAGCAGGGAGCAGGGAACTCAGTTCTGCAGCACAAGGAACACTCACCTGGGGTAAGCAGGAAACCACCCTCCTCCAGAGCCTCCAGGGATGAAGAACAGCAGAGGCCCCTTGACCTTAGCCCGCTGAGACCGCACTGGCCTCTGACCCACTGGCCTCTGACCCACAGAACCATGAGATGGCAAGTGTGAGTTTGTGAGGCCATGAAGCCTGTGGCAATCTGTTAGGGCAGCCACTCTACACAAGTCCCAGGGTCATGGTGACCGTCTCTGCTTAGGAGACCCAGAATGTGGCTGAGGTAGCCTTCCCCAGGGGGCCTCCAGGGGACCTCGCACACCTGGGCTTCAAGGCCCCAGGCCATCTGACACATCAGCACCCAGGTGAAGGCCCTGCCTGCCCCTGCTGCTCTCAGGAGCATGGCCTGGGTCTGGCACATTCTCCCCCATGCTGCAAGGCCGCTGTGAGGACTGAGGGAGACACACATGCAGGGCCCGGTGGGTGTCGGCATGCACTGGCAAACAGGCCTCCCACCAGAAAGGCCTCCTGGGATCCCAGCATGAGGGGGCTGAGTGGACAAAACAGCCAATGTGGGAAGCCCAGGAGCTGGGGTTGGGGGGACACAGAGAGCACAGAGGGGACAGAGGAGGGTGTCCTCAGGGCCTCCCAAGCACTTCACTGGGACAATGGTACCAAGATACCAAGTAGGAAGACTTCCTGCCTG
This sequence comes from Lontra canadensis, assembly GCF_010015895.1. Classification (NCBI taxonomy): domain Eukaryota; kingdom Metazoa; phylum Chordata; class Mammalia; order Carnivora; family Mustelidae; genus Lontra; species Lontra canadensis. The sequence continues at coordinate 27,006,516 of NW_022630997.1, forward strand.
CCCCGGCCCCATGGCTGCCTCTCTCCACCTGCCACGATGCCCACCGCAGTCTGCAGATCGTCCTGCCCAGACCTTCCTCCCCAGTCCTCTCCAGCCCCTGCTCACAGTGGCCCTGCCACCCCAACCCCCAGTCCCCTCCCTCTCTCATGTGTCCAGTCCAGTCCCATTGGCCTGGAGGGCCTGGAACTGACACCTTCACGTGCACACCACACCACCGCCACACAGGGTCCCCGCGGTGCCGGAGCAGGGAGGTGGTGGGCCTGGGGCTCCATCAGGCACCCCGCCAGCAGTCGCTCTGGTGGTGCCCCTCCAGAAGGCTGTGTTTACTAAACAGAGTTGCCAAAGCAAGTCTGAAACCACTGCTGTAGCTCAAGGTCACTTTGGAGTGAGCTCCAGGCAGAGGTTCTCCCTGGAGTCCTCAAAGTCATGGCTAAAAGGAGGGACCAAAGAAGCCAGCCTCTTCATGGCATACGAGCAATGACATGAGTGACACTGTGGGCTTCTGTGTCTCAGCTCCCCTGGCCAAAGAGCGCAGTAGGGAAAGTTGGGGATTTTCCTCTTGGGCAGAGGCCACCGAATTCCCAGGCATTTGGAGGAAACCCGGGAGGCTCTGGGGTTTCCAGCACCTTCCTGGGAAGTCCCTTCCACCACCGCCTGGTCACTGCCCAGCAGAGTGGAGCCGCACCCAGCTTAGCCCAGACCTTCTGGCTGGGCTGAGGCGGACATGCCAGGGAAGGAAGCACATGGGGATGCAGGAAAACCCTCCCAAAGTCACTGTCCTGCCAAAGGCCCCTCCCAGGAGCCAACATCCGCTGGCAGACTCGCTCCCCACCCCGTGCCTCCGTGGACTTTGATGTCCCACCCCCATCCCCCGCTGGCCACCTGCTCAGTGTTGCTCCTTCTCACCCCACCCACTGCCACCACCCTTGCCTCAATGGCCACTCTGAGTCTGGACCCCTCTAGGGATGTCCCGGACAGTCATGCCAGCTGAGGTGTGCAGAGCTGACCCTAGTCCTGGTCCAATCTCACAGCTGTACTTCTGTCCCATTTGTCCAAAGGCCTGGGATAGCCTGGGGATGTCCTGTCACCCTCATCTGCTCCTGGGGGCAGGGGTGGCCCCTCATGGAGCCTCCTGTGTCCTGCAGCCCTACTTACTGGGGTTCAGTGTACCTTTGAGGATGGAAAGGCCCTAGGATTTAAACGCAATGTCTCTGTCATCTGCTCCTCGCAGTAAATCCTTTGAATGCTACTGGCCCATTTTACAGTGCAGACTGAGGTCAGAGATGTGACACTATCTGTCCAAGGACCCAGGACACTAGTCAGGGTCAAAGTAGAAACAAAGCCCAGACTCCCACATCAGGGGTACCCTGGAGCCCAGTGCTGGGGCGGAGCAGGGGGACATCTAATTTCTGGCTCGGGACCATCAGGGGGTAGGCGTGTGGCCAGTCCTGGGAGCCCCATCACCCTCGGCACCTCTGGGAAGACAACTCTGGAGGGAAAACCTAGAGCCACCTGAGGCCTGATTCCCAGATCTGTCTGTCTACTAAGGTTAGCCTGTAGTGGAGCTGGGGCTATGGTCTGGGTTCCTGACACCCTCCTTTCTCATCCGGTTGCCAAGCAACACTAAAAGCTACCTCATGCATGTGAATTAGGGAGGTCCTTCTGGCCTTCCCTCCCTCTCTCCCTGTCCTCACCCCTGCCTCCCTGCACCCCCTCCCCCCGCATCAGATTTATGGCAGAGACTGTGTGCTGGCCCCTGCCTGGAGAAAGCACTGCAGAAAGTCCCCGAGGCGTCCTGCAGTGCCCCTGACCACAGCGAGCCCTAGGTTGGGCTGTTGACTATCCGCACAGGGCGGTGGCTGGGGCTCATCCACTCCTGGACCTGGACCCCGAGAGACTGAGTGGAGTGCAGCCATGTGGGCCTGGAAAGCCCTGGGGCTGGGAGCCTTGGGGGCCCCATGCCAGGTGGGAGAGCTGGGACAGGAGACAGCCTAGAGGACACCCAGGTCCCCAGCAATGTGCAGTGTCACCTTGCCCTGGAACACAGCTTATAGGTCACCTCATTTTAAGAGAAGGCCTCTGAGACCTAGAAGGAGCAGCCTGTGAGCAAGGTGTAGGGGGCAGGGCTGGCTCCAATACAGAAGCCCCCCCACTCCCCCTTCCCCGCACTTGCTCGACACTGGAGGGATCCCGCAGGAAGGTGGTCTCCCTGCTTCCTGGCCCCCCCGTGACAGCTTGGGACATGAGTAAGGGAAGAGGGCCCAGGCCTGAGCAAGTGCTCTGTGCTAGGGAGTCAGGGTCAGGGCGTAGGGGCATCGTGGGGAAGGAGATGTAACGGGGCCAGACCCACAACCCAGCAGCCCCACCCTGTAGGAAACATCTCTGACTTCGAGGCATCTCCACCTGGTGTCGCTAACACCTCCTTCCCCTCCATGTCTTGAGGAGATCCCCAAACCCCCAAAGGCCCATGGGGCCCCTTGTCAGCAAGAGGCAACAGAGCTGAGCTGGCCAAGGGAAAAGGATGGCAAGGGCAGGTGGCCGATCCGCTGGCACGGGGCACTCAGGGAGACAGTACTGGGGGTCTCGTGAGACTGTCTATGCTGAGTCTCTGTGCACCCTTGAGAGAGCTGGGACAGCCTCGACCCAGCTGTCTGCCTCACAGATAGGGAAACTGAGGCTGGAAGTAACCACACTGCTTGTCCTGGGCCCAGCCAGGCTAGAAGCCTTGGCTCTGGGCTAACTCTAGTCGCCTAGAGTGTGGGTCCCACTGCGCTGTGGGAACAGGAAAAGGAAGGGAATGTCTGGCCACCTTACCCCACCCAGCGGAGGCAGACAGAAAAACGGCCTGTGACACTGCCTCCCAGGGCAGCTCTGCCGAGGTGCTGTGGGCCAACTCAGAAGGCACATGTGCCAGGGGTGGCCGGAGGGCCTCTGAACCATGGGGGCGTGCACACCGAGTTGCTTTCCGCCAAGCCACGTAACAACCAGAAACCACGATGGACCCCAACAGCCCTGGCAACAGGCCGGGATGTTGAACTATTCCCAGCCTTCAGAGAACCTCCAGGCACCACTCAGTGAGCTTTCCTGGGCCCTCTCACTGCATCTGACCAGGAAGGCCCTTTCCCTCCCACAGCCCCCAGGGTCTCAGAGGCCCCAGAGGAAGTAGGACAGGCCTCTGCCACCTCCAGTAATGTCCCCACAGGCATCTTTGAATGGGGCACCAAGGGTCCAAGGCCCACCAAGGGGCCCCATGACTCCTGATGTGAGTTCCAGCTCGAGGCCCCACACCTGGGCCTGGCCTCCTCTGTTGCACCCCCTTCTCCGCAGACAGTAGCATGGCCTGGAGCCAGCCCATACCTCCCCTAGCCTCTCAGTTTCCTCATCTGTAAAATGGGGGCAGAAACTGCCCTGTTTCTCAGGGCTGGTGGGACTAGTGGAGCTGACGCGGGTGAGATGCCCCAGTGCCCCTAACAGAACATCATGAGGCACAGACGTCACTAGCAGAACGCCCTCCGCCTGTACCCCCAGCTGCCCGCCTCCCCAGAGTGTACCTGAGCCCCTGCACCTGCAGCCCCCATCTGCACCTCCAGAATGGGAGGGCAGGCCTGCGGGCATGTCTCTGGGCTCTCCAGGCTCTAGGCAGGCCTAAGGGAGGGAGGAAGGGCTGCAAGGGCCCTGTGGACATTCCCTCTCCTTCCTCTGACTCACAAAGGCCGGCGAGGTCACCCTGGTCTGGGCTTGAGCTTCCTCAACTTTGGCTTGGTGTTCTGTTCTCCCCTGGGAGGGGTGGGGCTGGGACAGGCGGCCCAGCTGCAGGGGAGGAAGGTGGAAGTCAGGATGGGGGCAGTCAGGGTGTGGTGACCAGTGAGGGTTGGGAGCCAGGACAGGGCACAGCTGCAGGGTGTGAGGGAGGCAGTGCAGAAACAGGATGGTCACCCTGGACAGAGTCAGGGCAGGGCCTGGGCAGGGGCTCAGGGAAGGCCCAGGCAGAACTTAGCCCAGAGACACAGTCATACTGGGACATCAGCACCAGACCCAGGACCCGCAGTGACCTAGGGAGCAGGCTCCCAGGGATTCAGCCCGCCAAGTGGACCAGAAGGCAAGGAGAAGCTGGGGGCTTGGGTAGAGAGCAAGAGTGATGACCTAGATGGAGATGGGGAGGGGATGCATTTGCCTGCCATCTGTCAGTGGGTACACAAAGGCCCACAGGGATGAGGCTGAGGGTAGGCAGAAGTGGAGAAGGGGAAAACACTAGTGGTGAGGGAAAACCACTGGAAGTGGCACTGTGGGTGACAGGAGGGAGGGGTGAAGGGAAAGGCTGGGTGGGTGGTAGCCTGGGGGTGCCAGGGAGGGTGAGCACAACTACAGGGGTGAATGAATGGAATGGGGCCTCATGGCATTGGTTGTGCCCTCCCCCACCCAGGACTTGCCCTGGATTAGAGGCTCCTGTCCCCCACTCTCCCTGGGCTCAGTCTCTCCCCACATCTACCCAGGACCGTGGGGAGGATGAGAGCTTGGTGGCTCGCTGGGAGGGCAGGGGCTGGGGGGGTAAGATCCACCCTCTGAGCTCTCTTGGTGACAGCCCATCCTGGGGACATTTCTTCCACTCACTAGTCCCCTGCACTGTGCTCTAGACCAGTTGAGGGAAAGGCAGGTGCTGCAACCTGGGCCATGTGGGTAGACAGTCTGGATGTGTGGTCTTCCTAACGATCCCCCTGGATTCCATGGGGTGCTGTCCATTCCTCATGAATAGCCCCCCAACCACCAGGTCCAATGCAGCCTTGACCCTCTGTCCAGTGGTAGGCCCCGGGGCCATGCCATGGAACCCGCCCCTTCCCTAAGCATGTCCACCACCCTGGGCCTGGACTGCCTGGCCAGAGAGCCAACCTGAAGGATGCTGCGGGTGGGTCCCAGCCTCTCTGACACCACTCCTGGAGCTGTGGCCCAGAGTGGCTTCTGTGGCTGCCCTGCCCAGGGACCCCCATTCACCATCCCGGCGCACCTGTCTCTCCCCCACCCTCCAGGGGCTATACAAATTCTGTCCACACTGTTCCCCTACAGAAGCTTCAGAAACCATACAATCACATAACAGTTCCAGCAAATCCCATGGTAAGGACACGAATTTGACTTATTTAATGACTAAACCTTTTTCCCTCTATTTCTACAGGAGGGAGGAAGGAGGAGGAAGAAAGCCCCAGGCCACGCACTTGCTCCTGGAGACCGCGCCTTGGGTTTTGCAGGATGAGCGGGCCTGGGACTGTGGGAACAGCCAGACAGGGTCTGAATCCCAGTGCTGAGCCTTCCTGCTGTGTGACTTTGGTTGGCTTTCTCAGCCTCTCTGAGCCTATTTTGTGCTCCTGCAGAACTGGAGAAAACCACTATCTTCAGGCTCTGTGAGAGTGAAAAGATCTCATCTGAAAGGGCCCCAGGTATGATGCCCTTCCCTCTCCTCCCACCACTTCCCTTAGCTAAAGTCAGGGGTCCTTTGTCAAATGATCCATTTAAAGAGGGGCTCTGCCAGGTACAATCTCTAACGGCAGCGGCTCTTTGACCTGGATGTTGTTTGCCCCTGGGCTGGGAGAGAGATGCTAGCAAGAGACGTCAGCACCTCAAGTGTCCTGGAAACCCTTCCAAACTCCCAAGTTCCTGAATGCCAATTACGGGAAGTCTGATTCATCTGCGCGCTGAGTAACTGGGTCCAGTGACTCCCGGGTGATTGTCTGAGCTGAATGTGTGTGGGGGTGACAGGCAGGGCTGCCCCGGGAAATGAGCTCCCCCACGTCCTGGCCCTGGGCCAGCCACTAACCTCCCCTAGAGGGCTTTCGATAAAGACATGGCCCAGAGCCCCCGAACCATCCCAGAAGCGCCATCAGCCTGGGCTGGCGGAGCTTTCTGCTGTGACCGAGGCTGAGTCAGCTGAATGCCACATGGCTCTCTAGAGACCGAAGCAAATATAATGAACAGAAAAGCTCCCATTTTGTGTTGAAGGTCCCTGCACCGTACTGACTTTGGTAATCAGTTACATACCCAGTATGGTGAGCATCTGGGGCCCAAGTGGACAGAACGTTATGGGATGACCCTGGTGGGCAAGCATCTGGGAGCAGGCTTGGCACTCAGCAAGGTTCAGTGGGCTCAGAACCGCAGGCTGTGGTCTGGGAAGTTTTCAGAACCAAGAGAGAAAGTCTTAGTCTTGTCCAGGCCTGAACCCCTTGGGCTGAGCTGTTTGCTCTTAAGAAGTGGTTCTCAGGCTTTAGTGAGCATCACAATCCCCTGGAGGGCTTTTCAAAACACACATTGCAGCACCCGCCCCCCGCTCGAGCCCCCCACCCCCGCCCTGACAAGAGTGTCTGATTCAGAAGGTCTAGGATAGGGCTGGAGAACCTGCATTCCTAAAAGACAGTTCAAGGGGATGTTGATGCTACTGGTCTTAGGATCCCACTTTGAGAACCAATGATGTAAAATTACAGCTGGGAGAGGGCCTGGAAAGCAGAAGCAAGAAAGCACTCTGAGCCTGGTGCCCCACCAGGCCCAGCCAGAGGCAGCCTCGGGGTCAGCCAGAGCCCAGGCCAAGCGAGGCAGGGCTAGAAAGCAGGCAACTCAAGATGAAGGCCACTCTAGGCTTGCTCACCCCTGCCCAGCACTGCCCCCACACACCAGGGCCCGAGGAGGGGGGGTCCTAGGAGCTTCCAGAAACCTGCTTCCTCTCAGCGTTTCTGCCCTGCCTCTGGGACCTTGTTCACTGCCTGCGGAGTTCCTCAATGCTTCTACTAGGAAAGACTCCAGGCCTCACCTGAGCAGAGCCCCCTGTTACGGGGGGCAGGCCTCCCAATGCCCACCACAGCGTTGAGGCAGCAGACCAGGCGGCTGTCAGTGTGGCCACCTCTGTGTCCCCAGCATCACTGGGGAGGCAACTTCTGCGGGTTCATTCATTCATTCGACCCACATCAGCTAGGGGCGTGGGGCAGGGAGCCCACCTGGGAGCACCTGCTCTGCAGGGAGGGGAGACCACCTAAACACTCCAACCCCTCAATCCATGCATGACCATACCTGCTGGCAGGGCAAAGAAGGGCTTTACGAGTGGATTCTACTTCTAGTGGGTTCTTCTGATCAGTGAAGTTAGATAACTTCTACCTATTGTCCCTGATCCACCCCAGCATCAAGCCACCCGCAGGGGCCCTTATCAGACCCCAAAGGCAGGCACAGCAGCTCAGAGGCAGAGTTCAGATCCCCAAATTCAGCATGGATACCTCAGGGCACTGAGCTAGGGTCTGGAGCCCAGGGACTCACAGGGCCGGCCCTTCCCAGCAGCCCTGCTCTCCCACGTCTCGGCCTCAACGGGCAGCTGTGGCCCGGCTCCCATGGCCCTTCTTCACCACCAGCTCTCCTCTGTACCCCGCGTGGGGCCTGCCTCCCCAGTGCTCTGGGTATAGCAGCTCCCCGAGCTGGGACCTCTGTAGTGTCATGAGGGCACCACTTGTCTGACGTTCCCGAATGTTCTCAACCCTGCCAAAGCTCCTCCTCAGCTGCAACAGATCTGGACCTATCAGGGCCTTCAGCTTCCCCTCTCAACCTCTCTCCTGACACAGAGATGGCTCCCATCGGTGGAGGAGAAAGGACGAGACAGCTAGGATGCACGTCTCCCCACGATCCAGGGAGACTTACCCTCACACCCTCTTCACCAGCCTCCCAAACATTCAGGCATCTCTGCTACACTCAGATCTAGCCATCTGGGGGGAAAACATCACCTGCTGGAAGGTCATCCCTCACCATACCAGGACAGATGAGAAAACCAGATCGGGCCGACCACCCCCATGGGCTGTGATGTCACAAGCAGGAAGCAGCCAGCTGCAGTGCCCACCAGAGGAACCAAGCAAACTCAGTCCTACCAGACAGAGCAACACTAGCGTAAATACAGGGTTGTGCCTGAGAACCATGGCAAAAGCAACTTGATGAGAAAGGGTGTGGTGGGCCGGGGCTGCTGAGTTATGGAGACAGGCACAGATTGCAAAATCAGGAGGAGCCATGTGTTGGCAAAGGAAAGAATTTGGCACATATCCTGCCTTTTTTTACTGAAATCGCTTTGGGGTAACCAAACAGCCCTGGTTGATGAGCGAACGTTCCCTATAGACGAATCCTACAAATGCACTGGGAAGGAACATTTAGGAAGGTGCTGCCTTACAGCCCTTGACGGGATACTTGACTCAGACCATGGCTGTCAAGAGTTGAGACCGCCAGAAGGATGGAACGGATGCAGGGGGACGCGGGCCCATCGCCCCCACGTTCTCGCCCACTGCCACCAGATCTGCCGTGGCAAACTCCTGCAGTGTCCGGGCCAGTGCCACGAAGCATTCTTGCCAAGTAACGTGGAGCCCTGTAAAACGAAGTTGTTTGAGCTGAGCTCCGGTTTGGAGAGAATACTAGGAGCGGGGGAGCTCGTGAAATGACACCGCGAGGAAGCAAACAGACAAGTCTCAAAAATAGGACATTCTAGAGACACAGACTCACCACGGTTCTGCAGCAAGCCGATGGCTTAAAGAAAGGGGACCGGGGAAGGAAGGACTGCTTCACATAACGGAGGCTTGTGACAAATAAAAGCCACATGCCACATGTGGATTCAATTCGGTTACTAATTTTGCAAGTCAACTGGAGAAGAGCATTTTTAAGACAATTAAGGAAAAGCTGAAGATGTGCCGGGCATTGGATGACAGCAAGGAATTGCTATTAATTCTGCTAAGTGTGATAATGACCATGTGGCTCTGTTTGCAGATGACCTTGCTGGAGAGATCCACGCTGGAGTATAGAGGGGCGAATTACAGAGGTCGGGGGTTTGATTTAAATACTTCAGCCCAAAAGAAAACGGAGAAGAGAAAAAGAAAAGAAAAAAAAGAGGGAGGGAGGGAAAGAAGGATGGAAGAAGGAAAAATGAGTAAGTGAAGCAAGCTGGTGAGAGCTGAATCTGGGCAATGAGAACATGAGGTTCCTTACTCGATTCTCTTTACCTCTCCGTGTGTTTGCAAATTTCATGGTAACAGTTAAACCTAAAACATGGTATCATCACATGTATATACAGTCAGAGCATTGAAGCAAACAAGAAAGACTTGAAATAACCCCCAAACACATAGAGCAGCTTAGTATATGAGTAAAGGTGATATCTCAAGTCAGTGAAGAAAAGGTCATTATTTAATAAGTGATGTTGGGCAAACGGGTGGCCATCTGGAAAAAAATAAGATTGGAGTCCTACCAGATAAATCAAATACTCCCATTTGAAAAACAAAAACATAAGCCTATGAGAGGAACATATGGGAACATTTCTTTGTGGTTCCATGGTACAGAAGTTTTTCTGTTAGTTTGAATTTCATGAAATTACAGATGGGCAACCATTTTTGACCTAGAGGAACGGGAGTTTCACAAGGTTTAAACGTAATAGGTACGCTACTGACTACATACATTTTTTAGATTCTGCATGGTGAAAAATCATAACAAAACAAAAATACAATAAATTGAGGAAAAGATTTGCAACTCATGCTCCAAGAGTCAGTTTCCTTAATATATAGAAAGTGTCTATGAATCAATAAGAAAAATACCATCAGCCCAGCAGAAATACTGTGCTAATAATTCAGACACCAGTTCCCCAGAGAGAATGCAGGTAAGTCTTGTACATATGAGAATCTGCTCAAATCTCACTCACAGAGAGACACTAACATCACAACAAGATATCATTTTTCACCTATTAGATCGGCAAAGATAAGGGGATGGAGAAACAGGTGTTTATATCCATCACCTACGGGAAGATAACTTACTGTAGCTGAGGACAGCTTAGCCAGAGCTCTCAAAATTACAAACGCACCTCCATTTCACCCTATTCTATTCTGAGGGATTTATCCTACAAATACGCTCACACTTGGAGCAAAAGGATGCTTGCTACAGTAACTGCTTATGAAAGGAGAAGGGACACCATCTGAATGGCTACTCTTCAGGGCCTGGATGAAAGAGCTACCATGCATCCGTGGGCAGAAGACCACGCAGATGCTAAAAAACAGCAATGCGGGCCTCCTGGGTGGCTCAGTTGGTTAGGTGTCAGCCTTCAGCTCAGGTCATGATCTCCAGGTCCCGAGATCAAGTCCCACAGGGGGACTCCCTCTCCATCTGCCACCCCCCTGCCCTGCTCATTTTCTCTCTCTCTCTCTTTCTTTCTCTCTCTCTCTTTCAAATAAATAAAAAATCTTTTAAAAATATAAACAAACTAAAAATAGCAGCCCCACTCCATGCACACTGAGATGAGGCTCCAAGACATGAACCAAGGGAAGGAAAACGAGGCCCAGGGTCTGACCACATGCACAACAAGGACCAATGTACTATGCGTGTATGTGTGGGCCAGAGATGTCGGGAGGAGATCTAAAGCAGATAACAGCTAGGTCTCTGCCTTCACAAGCTGGCAGGGATGAGAGGAGACATGCTGCACATGGACCTTTTTACTTGTTGCATACATAGTGAAATAAATACAATATGCCAAACTTTAGAAACTGGGGCGGGGGAAGGGCAGCCCTATAAGGAGGCTGGGCAGGAATCCCAGGGAGGAAGAGTGGAGGAGGAGGAAAGGCAGAGTGGGAAGAAAGAAGATGATGTACTGCGGGTCGGGGACCCAGGGTGACCCTTCCAGAATCTCCACCCCCATGGCCGCGCACAGGCCATGTCTCTCTCAGGTCCCCAGAACATCTGAAATTCGATGTAACTACATCCCCCAAGCAGGCTCCCTCACTAGCTCTCTCCTGGGGGAAGCTCAGGGCTGGGGACACAGCTGGTGTGGCGGGTCAGTCGCCCCTCTGTTGGAACCATCCGCATGCACATGGCTAAGCAGCAGAGATGGCATGAGACCCCAGAAAAGCCACAAGGTCACGGCTCACCCCAAAGTAACATGTCCTCAGTGGCCCCCCAGTCACTGCCTGCCATGGATTGTGTCCCCTGGCTTTCTTGGCTTCCTGGACATGGTGACACATGTCTACCTTGGGGCCTGGGACCAGCTGTTCCCTCTGCCAGGAGCCCCCTGCCCCCAGATGTCCAAGGGGCTCAAACTCTACCTTCCAAGGAGGCTGCCATAACTACTCTATTCTAAACAGAAGCCCCCAGCTCTCCCTCCCTCTTCCCCCAACCACCTTCTAATTACCTGTCCTGCTCATTCTCTACCTATTTCTGAATTTTGTCTGCACTCCCAGAACACAGACCGGGCCACGCACGCTGCTTCTCTGCACACGCTCGGTGGAGGGGACGATGATCAGACATCTCCCCACATTCTTTTGGTTTTTCACTAGCTTTTCCCAAGTCCCTCTCAGATGAGGGGTGAAGGGCAGAAGCACCTCAAAGCATGGGTTTCACATGGCCCCAGAGGTCACAGTGGTCACAGTGAGGTGGTGAGGAGGGACAGGCCGGGGTTATCCAGACTTGAGCAGGGTTTTTAGCCCCTTGGAGTCTTTTTTTATTATTTAATTTTTTAATTTAATTATTTTGTAATTTAATCATTTGAGAGAGCACAACCAGGGCAGAGGAGGCAGAGGGAGAAGCAGACTCCCCGCTGAGCTGGGAGCCTGACATGGGGGGGCTCCATCCCATGACCTGAAGATCATGACCTGATCCAAAGGCAGACACTTACCCATCTGACCCACCCAGGTGCCGCAGCCCCTTGGAGTCTTGCTGCTACACACATGACGATTTCCACGCTCTCCTTGGGCCGGCTTGTGTCTAATTGCCCCTCTACACCCACCTCGCCTCCTGGTACCTGGGCCCCACCACCCCTCCCAGCCTCAGTCTCCCCCTCTGGCCTCTTTGGCCTGCAGACCCATCAAGCACCAGTGTCCTATGAAGCGATGTTCTTCTGCCAAGCCCAGGGCCCCCTTCCCTTGTCCTGGCTGTAAGTGCACAGAGCACTGGGCAATGGCGGGTTCCCAAGGCCAGGCACCCTCTCCATTCTAAAGCAGGCCTGAGACACACATGTTATCATTCTCCAACGCCAGTCGTGGTGTCTGTTGCATTAGGCTGTGTTTATCATTTTTATCCAGGCAAGAAAATGCCTGTTTGCCACTGGGATTCCTCTTCACTGGGTTCCCTTGGGGAACTCGGGGGACTTGCTCTGGCCATCCCCGTGGGTCCAGGGAATGGTGTGCCCCTTCCCACTGTCCAGGGCCTGGCAAACTGGACAGTCAGCACTTCTGGCCAAGGCACATGGCCGAGCCTGGTGAGGGTGACAGGAGAGGTCCAGGACATGAGGACCTCCAACATCAGAGCTCTTGAAGTTCAGGGGTTCCCTGTGGGAGAACATTTACATCCCTAAGCAAAGCCGCGTGCATCACAGTTAAGCTCAGAGCAGCTGGGTGCGCAGCGGACAGGCGGGCATACACACATGAAAGCATTCTCAGAGAGGCCTGCCTGTCCCTGGGTTACTGAGGAACCTGGGGCTCTGGAAACCCAGCCCCAGTCAACCCCTCACGGAAAGATGGGTTAACTGAGGTGCAAGCAGCTTAATTCGACTCAGCGTCACCTAGTAGGTGGGTATGGGGGTGTTTAACTCTGCTGCACAGGGTGTCTCACGGACCAGGCCCATGGCCCGTCCTTGTGCCAACCACACCCACACTGGCCCTCACTACCCTCTCGCTCAGCCTCTCCACACCTCTCTCCGGTCAGTCCCAGGCACCCCCACCCCTAAATTTGGGCTACTAGTAGCCTGGGAGGGCTCATGGGCCCTCCTGCTGGAGATCATGTGTGAGTGGGGACCCCAGGGAGATGACCAGCCCCAGGCAGGACAGCTGGGAGCAAGCAGGAAGACAGTGGCTGGGGCTGGAATGTAGACCCCACATCCCCAGGCCAGGGGTCCTTATCCCACACTATCCCCCTCGTCCCAAGCCAATGTCCCCCTCTCGAGTCTGGTGGGCTGTGGATAGCTCTCAGTCTCAGGTTCCCCCATCCCTGGCCTGCCCAGCCTCCTGCCATCAGGCCCAAGGCTGACGATCATGTTGTCAGTCCTTCCCTGGACAAACTGACAGAGCCCCCTCCGCACACACGCACAGCACTTAGTCCTGGGGCCCAACAGTAAGCAGCACAGGCCAGAAGACTGGGACAGGTGAACGTACACCCCCAGGAAAATGAGGCCTCATGGCAAGGTGGCCATGATCAGGCCACAGGGACGCCACGGGCAACAACACACTGGACCCACAGTTGCATCTCAAGTCCCCCAAGAAGTAGCAGGGACAGTGGGAAAAGTAGGTGGCTTCTCTTCTTGCCTGGGAGTGGTAACAGTGGTAACAGTGGTAACAGTGGCCCACCCAGCTCTCTGGGCCCTCCTATCAGCCTGGGGCACCTGTCCACCGGGGCTGCCAGCATACAGCACACATTCTCATCCAGAGAAGACTAGAGGGGCCGACAGCCAACAGCTGACCAGTACAGGGGGCCAGAGTCCAACTCCCTGCCTCCCAGGGAGACGGACCCGATGCAGTCTGCACCCTGGAGTTCCCCTCAAGGGTTAGGCTAAGGAGAGACTCTGCCCAGAACGGCACCTGTGCCCGGCCTCCTCCCCTTCCTACCCTGCTTATTCACCCCCTGAGAGGTGTCTCTCATGAGCATACCCTCTACTCACCTCACACCCAAATCCCTGTCTCAGGCTCTACATCCAGGGAAGCTGAGCTAAGCCAGGCCCTTCAGAGGTTTGCGTGACATGTGTGCATGCAGGCAAAGCACGGGCACCCAGGACACACTCAGAAGCTGGTCACTGCTGTTGTGGGGCCCAGGCACTCTACAGCCCAGATGAAGGGCAACCTTTATGGGCCCAGAAGGTGGCAACGCATGTGCAGAGAGCCCTGCCCAAGCTGAGGCCCGAGGTGTATGCAGTCAGAGAAGCATGAGGTGGTCACAGTCATAGGGAGGAAAGGGGACGAGGGCCAGCTCGGGGCCTGGACACCAGGAGAGGTAGCCGGACGGGCACAGGAAAGTGAAAAGAGGTACCAGGGCAGCACATTACACACTCTCCAAAGTTCTCCCTGGCACAGAGGAGAGACCTGGGTTCAAATTCTGCCTCTGCCCTTCTCTCCGGATAGAAAGCTCATCAACAAAATGGGTTATAATGATGCCAGCATTAAAAAAATATATATTTAGGACATTAAATTAAGTCATTTATTAGTTAAACACAGCAGAGCGCTGGGGAGAGAGAGCTGCCCAAGGATCCCTTCCTGGTGCTTGTATGTGAATGCAGGTACACACACACGTACAAGTATACATGCACATGCACGCGCACACAGAGCCCACACACAGGCCCCACGGACCACAGTCTGAGCACAGACAGGCGTTCCAAGGGCTCCGGCCTCCACCACACTGCCGGCTGTTCTCTCCTCCCTGCACTTGGACCCGGGGCCATTGCTGGCACCCAGACATCCTTCTCATCTCCTCACCGCGCTGCAGTCACCTCACAAAACAACAGCTCTTCAAAATCTCAGCCCAGCTGTAGGCATGCCTGGCAGCGCCTCCTCTGGGGTTGTGACCGGCTGTGACCTGGAGCTGTAGCCCAGAGCCACCTGCGCAAGACAGCGTGCTTTAACTGCCCTCTCCCAGCCCCCTCATCTCTGCAGACTCACAGGCAGAGCAGCTCCCCTGACCCCAGGCTGGCCTGACCATGGGGAGAAGCTGGGAGACTCCGCACCTCCCCCAGGCACCCTTGCAGTCTGTGGGAGACCCAGCTGCCAGCTCCCTGCCTCCAATCCCTCTCCAAGGCGCCACTTGCGAGGCTCTGTCCCATCCCTGGGCCCGAGGAGGAGGCACCTGTGCGTGGATTTCTCAAAGACCAAGGGCTCTCCAGACAGGGTCGGCTGGTGACGGCAAACAACCGATTTGCAGGGCCACTGAGGCCGTGTCCCACAAGTATCCCTCTTTCTATTTTTATCACTTAATTCCATTATCATCTAATTTCTAGTATTATCTCTTCTTTGATCCACTGCATATTTACACATTTTAAATTTTCCAAATATTAGACTTATGTTTTGTTATTAATTTCTATCATTATTCATTGTAGGTAGAAAACGTGGTCGGAATCACAGTGGGTTTTTTTGCTATTCCTTGAGGTGTTTTTATGGCCAGTTTGCGGATAGTTGATCTCGTCGTTCAGCTAGTACCCCTGAGCACGCCAGCCTCGGCATCACTGGGGGCGTAGTCCAGGTGGTGACTCGAGCCGTGTGGGTGGCTCCCCTCCAGGCCCCGCCCCATATTCCCCCCTCCCCACCTCCGCGGGCACATACATTCTGGGAAGTGATCTGGCGGCCCTAGCCTTTCCCAGAGCAACAGCTTGGACTCTGGCCAACCCTGCTCACTGTCAGACCACCCTCCCAAATCGTTGAGAAACCTCACTTGCTAACCCAGCAGTGGGGGGACCCAGGGACCAGATGCTCCCAGGTCACCCACTCCAGGGTTGGCTCACAGGAACACTCACAGATGTGCTCACCTTGATGGAAGGTCAGCTGGGCTCCCAGGCCAGAAGTGGGAGGGGCTGCAGGGTTTGGGAGACCCCTTCATGGGGTGGTATCCAGCAGGAAGGGCCCTGGCCTTCTATGGGCAAGGTGGAAATGAGGTGGGCTCTCCTGAGGGCAGCCCTGGCCTCATTGGCCCAGGATGGTCCACCCACTACTAATACCAACAACAATAAAATGAATAATTGATGGCCTCCTTCGTGGTCTGAGTGATTAACTCATGAAAGCTTCGGAGGCTCCCCCTAGGAACTCCATAATCTTCTTCTGTGTGAGCTTCCAACCCCATCCAACTCTAACCACCACTCCCCTCCCAGCTGTTTCCGTGGCCAGCCTCCCCCTTGCATCCATCCCTCTCCCTCAGTTCTGAGGGCAGAGAAATGGGTCCCAGCAAGCTGGGCCAACCCCACCCCGCACCAGTCACCACAGCCAGGGCTGCAAAGGTCCAGGCTCCCACCCAGCGCTGCGTGTCGTTACCTCATGTGATCAAGACCATTGCCTCAGAGGAGGAAGGGAACCCGAATGTTCATAGTTCACGGCTGGAAAGGGCTTGGACACAGAACCAGTCTTCAGGAAATCCTAGGCAGGAGAAGTTTGGGCCTCCAAGCCTAGGTTTCTATGGCAACAAAACCAGGTTCCTCGCCCCAGGAAGTGCCTGGGCTGGGGCTGGGCTCATAGCCCCATATCCCAAGTCAGAAGCCTCCCGGGGTCTGCCCAGTGACCCAGCTGTGGTTGGGATTCAGGCCACACCCAGATGGAATCCAGAGACTTCATGACATTCACATGGGAAGGGTCTGAGTAGCAGAGGCCCAGAGAGCGCCACAGGCAGAGAAGGTCCAGGGAGGGGTCCGTGCTGTTCAGGCAGCCATGGGGGTGGGGAAACCCGCTCAGCTAATAAACCCATCAGAACGGGCACACCCTCTCCCAGCCCCCTCAGCTTCTGGGTGAGCCAGCCTCCTCCACCAAAGCTACTCTTTGTTAACAGTGTTGCCATAGCAACCAGATCCAGGGAGAACTCTCTCTTCAAGGTAGAGTCTAAGGGTGACACTTGAAGAAACGGAAGTGGTGGTGACAACAGGCAGGGGCCTGGCCCTCCAGCCCTACCCCCACTACTCCTTCCTGAACTAGCCCAGCTCCCCAGAGACTGCCCCTTGCCCGTCCCAGAGCTTTGGGTCTGCTCCCCTCTCCTCTCCCTGCTGGGGGGACAGCAACATGGGAAAGACCAGGCGCCCCCAGCCCATGATCCCACACAGATCTGTGTGTCTCTGCCCCAACACACACGGACGTTACCGCTTCCACACATGTTCCAGGACGGCTTGCTGAGTCCACCAGCCCAGCTACCGTCTGGAGCTGAGGAAGAAACAGGCCAAGTATACACTTGACCCCAAGAGATCACAGATAATTACACAGAGGCAACGTGCTGCAGAGGCCTGGGGCACCACCCAGGAAGGCTGGGGGCCAACTCACTCGGGATACGGAGTCCTGCATGGGAACAGAAGTTTCGGAGAGTTTTGACAAAGAGAGGTTAAAAAGGTCACCTGGGTGTGGTATAGGGAAGGAACTGCATGGGAAGGAGGCTGCTGCAGGTGTCTGGGGCAGAGGGGGGCAGCCCGACCTGTGGAGGTAGCAATAGGCAGGGGAAGGGAGTGGAAGAGAGGTCTGGGGTGACGGGTTGAACACTCAGTCGATGTGAGGACAGACCTGGAGAGGCAAGAGGGAGACCCTGGCCATCCCGACTACTTGGACGGGGAGATGGGCAGGTCAGATTCAGGGGCACAATGACAGCAGACAGGCTCCCCATGGTCATCTGAGTGGCATCCAGCAGGCTTGGGCTGGACCACTGACAGAGCCCAGAGGACAGGCTGCGCTCATAGGAGAACGGGATCAGCAGGAGAGGGACCAGGAGCCATGGCTGGGGAGGAAAGGGTATAGGTCCAGGTCCTGAGGAACAGGAAGAGCAAGTGGCCCAAGGAGAGGCGGGTGACCTGCAGAGAGGTCTTTAGGGTGGCCAGAGGACACGGAGGCCCAGGGGACGAGTGCCTGGGAGCAGGCACCATGAACACCAGGAGGGCCATCGATGTCCACAGGCACCTGAAGACAATTTCGCAGGAGTGAAGAGGGCGCACCAGATTGGAGTGGGCTGGGAGCGAGTGGGAAGTGAGGATATGGAGTGAGCCAGCAGGGAACACGGCTTCAGAGTCAGCCTACTTGCAGGGGAGGAGAGAAGGGGGAAAATAGCTGGGGCGGGGTGGGGGCACAGCAGACAGCAGTTTGTTGTATTTAAGCTGAAAAAGCTTTATGAAAGCAAGGCACCTGGGCGGCTCCGTGAGCTAAGCCGCTGAGCGTCAGACTCCTGATCTGGGCTCAGGTCGTGATCTCAGGGTCTCAGGGTCATGGGGCGGAGCTCCAGGTAGGGCTCCACACTCGGCGTGGAGTCTGCTCAAGATTCTCTCTCTCCCTCTCCCTCTGCCTTTCCCCTGCTTATGTGCTCGCTCTCTCTCTCTCTCTCAATGGATAAATAAAATCTTTTTTTTTAATTTTAGAAAGAAAATCATATCAACTTTGAAGACATCACCTGTCAACAGCAACACCTCCCCTGTGAGGAAGCGACAGGAGAGCTGGACAATGGAATGAAGTGTCCCCTGAGTGCCTAATGTCGCGCCTGCAGGGCTGGTTCCCTGCCTCAGGGGGCTCACAGTGTGTGGCCCATGGGCAAAATGGGGTGTTCTCCTCTAAAGAGTCAGGGACACTTGGTGAGGCCCAGTGCCAGGCCTCTCCTTGAGCTGATATTGGCCCCCAGCTCCCTGAACTCACCCTGCTGCTCAGAAGGGACATGGCAGGCTCTGAGCTCCCACCACCAACCACCACGCAGGGCAGCCCCGGCCTGCAGCCTGTCCGCCCAGACCCAGTACAGGTGCATGACCATGATAGGGTGAGGGGCTCTTTTCTCTGTGCTATGTCCACATCCCACCCCTCCCCCCACCCGCAGGAATCCTGAGACGCTTCCCCAGCAAGTAAGTGAGGTGGGTAGAAGCTTCCCCAGACAGGATCATCGGGAGATGCCCTGAACCATATTCAAAGGCACCTACATGGTTCTTCAGAAATGCTTCTGCAGAGCAGAGCGTTCAGACACCTGAGGCCAGGCTGCGGTGGCCCCTGGAGCAGGGTCAGTGGCAGGCAACAGTCATACCGCCCCCACCTTGGCAGGCATCTGTGTGGTTCCTAACACTTTCATACTGTCAGCCAGACGCCTCTCCCAAGCCTCTCTGAAGCCCGTCCCAGGAGGTGAATCCCCAGGGTCCTCCATTCCCAGGGATGAGCCCTGCTCCTCCGTACCTCATCTTTGTCCCTCCCATGCTCTGGACAGGCCAGGACATAACGGGGCTTTCAGGCTTTCCTTTCCACATTTCCTGCCATGCCACTCCAGGCTGCCTTTGGCTGACCTTCCCAATCCCTGCTCCAGGGTAGTCAGATTAGGGCTGCCTGGTGTCCCCACTCTGGGGACATTCTGAAGGGATCCGTAGCCCACTCTGTGCCAGCCAGGCATCCCCTGTGTTCATTCTCTGACACGTAAACACACAGCCCCAAAGCCTCAGGTTCTGTGCCCAGGAAGAGGTGGGAAGGACACATACTCTGAAGAAAGGGCAGAGCATCCTCCCCAGAGCCCTGCAGGCCAGGGGGCTTTGCCTGGCATGTGGCCGGTGGGTGTCAGGGGCCCTCCCCTCACGGCCATGGCCTGGCAGCCTCCCCACCTGATGCCACTTCGGCACCCCGAGATGATAGGCCTCCCTCCCTCCCACCCTGCTCCCTCCTCAGATTCTGCCTGGAAGACAGGTTGCTAAGTAAACACTCATCTGCAGGAGGGAGGTGGGCAAGCGAGGGCAAAGGAACCGAGAGGCAGCCTGGAACGGGTGGGAGTTACTGCAGGCAGATTTCGGCTCAACATTTGGAAGCTCTGAGAGAAAAACAGCCAGAGCAGACCAGGCCTGAAGCAGATGGCCTCAGGAGGGAAGGTGGGAGGGAAGAGCGGTCCCAGCGGGGGGCCGCCTGGGGCTGTGGCTCTGCACCAGCAGCAGCACCGCTAGCATCACCTGGACAGGCCCCGATCTGCCTCCCCAGCCCTCTCTGCCACCAGGGCCCTGGGACCTGCCCCCAGCCCACCCTGCTGGGGAGGCCTGGAGCCCCTCTTCCACGGTAGGATGATACAGACGTGCGTATCCTACACCCCCACTTCTGAGGACTGTGGTTGGATGCCCTGACACCTGAGCCTCACTTGGCCTCATTGACAAATCTGGCTTCTGTATGGCTTAAGAAGAGGGTTCTGTGGTTAAAAACCAGAAATCAACAAGAGCTATTCCAATACTGCCCAGGAGACAGGTGTACTCGGGGGCTCTAAGGCCATACCTGAGCATCCCCGCCCCCCACTAGTCTCCTCTGAAGGACCCAGGGGATGGATGAGTGGGTCTGTTCCTCCCCAGGTCAGCCTAAGGGAGCCCATTGTGCCAGGACACCCTCCCCACTTGGCCAGACCCACAAGCCCCCCGCCTCACTCAGGACAGCCCAGCGCAGATGCCAAACACAGAGCACTGGTGTTTCTCCCCCACCCTCCTCCTCTGCCTGCAGTTGCTAAGTTACACCAAAAAACCCTCTGCTCTATGTGAACTGTTCCATTTCCACAATTTGCCAGGTGGAAGGGAGCCATCAGGCTGGCAGTTCAAGGATGCCTCCCAGAGAAAAACAAACTTGCTGGCTGGCTTTCAGGCCCCTGTAGCATACCTGGGGCCACCTGCTTTGGGTGCTCCCAAATCCAGGAGCCATGTGTGAGAGTACACAGCTGTGCTGGGAGGCTGTCAGCATGTGGGTCTCTACTGCTCATTCCCTTCTCAGGGTCAAGGGCTGTGGGTTCCACTGTCATGCTTTACCCAGCCATGACCACCCAGAGGGGTGCTGGTCACTATGACCCGTGTCTCTAACAACAAATAAAAGCTAGAGGGACACAGAACCCATGCACGCGTCCGGAGCCAAGGTTTTCCACTCGCTCCCACTCTGGATGCCCCCCTCCTATTCTGGGCTGGGGTCCTGAGGTTCAATGCAAAGTGTCCCCGGATGTCAGGGCGGAAATATCCCTAAAAGTCACCGAAACCATTTACAGATGGGGAAGCTGAGTCCCTGAGAGGCCCCCAGCCTGCCCACAGCTCAAAAGTCAAGACCTGTGGGCTCCTAACTCCCTAGCTCCCTGCTCATAACAGGAGCTGCTGCTTTGCACTCTAGGCCTCCTACTTGGGAGGGAAGGCCTGGACCCAATCTAGGCTGCACTGGGCAAGACTGTGTCCAGAAGCAGGTGGAAGATCCCTGAGGGGCAGAGCAGAGCACTGCCTCTTTGAGGTTCCCCTGAATGCCAACCTATCTCCTGGGCTTCTAGAGCAGGTGGCCATCTGGCCCCTGCCCTGGCTCCAGAGGGTGGGAGAAGAACCATAGCAGTGGGGAGGGTAAACCAGATGGGGCTCACAGCTCCAAGCAGGGAACCAGGGTTCCCAGCCACCACCACATCTCAGCCCCCAGGTGGCTCCCAAGAGGCAGGCAGCCTCCCTGTAAATATCCACCAGCTCCTGCGCTCAGAAGCAGCTAGAGATGCAGGGGGCAAGGGCCTGCTGCCTGTCCTCCCCAGACAGCAGTAGCCCGCTCCCCGCTCACACGGGCGCAGCCCAGAACCAGCTGCACCTGCGAGACATGGGGCAAAGAGAGCACGGTCCTTGAAATGACCCTTGCCCACAGTGCAGAGAGGGGCATCTCGCCCTGGCCGTCTCCCTTCAAATGCTGAGCTCACGCCCCACTTCTTCGCCACACAGCAAGGGCGTGAGATGCCACCGCGGGGCCCAGAATGCAGAGAAGCAAATGGAAACTTCCAACTGCGCAGCCCCGAGCTCCTCAGATTTCCCAGCCCCCTCCCCCACGCCAGGCCCGGGGCAGCGGACCTGCCAGCCGGTGCCCACGCCCGCCCGCCGAGGGCACTCCCGCCACGCCCAGGCAGAGATCGCCTGCTGCCCCGCGGGCGCTGGGGATCGGGGGTCCTGGCGCTGTCCAGCCCGGGGTGGAGTTCTCGGCAACTCCGCGCTGGGCTCCCGCACGCCCTCCTCCACGCGCGTCCCACGGCCAGTGCCGGGAGCGGATGCCCCGGCCCCGCGACGGTCACGCCGGGCGGGACCCAGGACCCGCGTATGCCCCGCCCGCGCTGGCGACAGGAGGGGACGGCCCGCGGGAGAGAGGGAGGGACCGAGGAACTGAGGATCGGCGCCCGCTGCCTACCTCGGTCCGGGCCGGCGTAGCTCCCGCGCAGCCCTCGCGCCGCAGTCGGGCCCCGAGCAGCGCGCGGCCCGCGCCGGCGGCGGCTCATGCTCGGCGCCCGGGCCCGCGGCACCCGCCCACCCGCGGCCGCCCCCGCGCTGCGCCAGCTGCGGGCAGAGCGGCTCCCTCCGCAGCCGGCGCCGGGGAGCGCGAGCGAGCGAGCGCGGAGCGAGCACGGAGCGGGCACGGAGCGGGCACGGAGCGGGCACGGAACGGGCACGGAGCGGGCGGGCGCGAGAGCGCAGGGAGCGGGCGAGCGCGGGGCGAGGGTGCGGGGCGGGCGCAGGCAGAGGGCGGGCGCGGGGCGGGCGCGGGGCGGGCGCGTGGAGACAGAAAGTGCAGGACGAAGGTGGAAGGAGAGGTAAAGCGCGTGGCCCGGGCGCAGGGCGCAGGGCGCAGGACGGGATGGGGGTAGGAGGCATAGAGTGTGCAGGGAGAAAGCGAGCCAGCCTTCATTTAAAAAAGGATAATTCAGTAAACCACCCCAAAGGTGATGTGGCCACCTCATGTGAAAGAACCTTTGGGGACTCCCTAGAGCTGCCCAAATGTTGGCTTCTGAAACCGCTCCCGTGGGCAACTCCTGGTCCCTTCGATTATTCCCTTTAACCGTCACAACCACCCTATGGGTTGGTGTTGGTTTTGTTCCCATTGCACAGATGAGTAAACTGATGGTAGGGAAATGAAATGACCCCACAGGATCAGGCAGGCAAATCAAGATTCAAAAACCACCCTGAGTCCCCATTCAAAAGGGGATGATTCAAAAACCATCCATAGTCCCCATTTCTCCAAAACCATCATTCTCCAAAACCATCATGAGGAGGATGTGGGTTCCAAGTCTTCTGGCTCCCAGTGAAGCTTCCTGTTCTCTGAGCAGGCATCCTTGTTCTCTGATCACAAGTTCAGGGGTCAGGAGTGACCCTTACAGACACAAACTCAAGTGAATGTGGAACAGGTCTAGGGCCAGGAAGCTTACAGGATAAAGAGGTCTGGGTGGAAGAAAGGGGAAGTACTCCATTGACATCGCCCACTCCTGCCTTGGAGAGGCTGAGGGCATTTCTTACTCATTCATTCAGTACCTATTTATTAAGTGCCTATTGTATGCTGGGTGCCATGCTGGGCACTGGGAAACAGGGGTGAATCCCCCTCTCTGGCTGAAGTTTGCATTCTTGCGGGAAGCAGGCAGTAAATGACAAGTACAAGAAAATATTTCATATGTCAGATGATGCAGACGTTTTGGAGAAAAGCACAGTGGAGAGAGGGTATAGGGAGTCCAGTTTGTGAAGTTATTTTATTTTGGCAGGTCAGGGAAGTCTTTGCTGAAGAGGTAACATCTGAGCCAAGACCCTACTGAAGCAAGCCATGCTGAATCCGAAGAATGGACACTTGGGGCATAGGGTGCAAAGGCCATGATGTGAGAATGTGCGTGGGGTGTGTGCAAGTGATAATGAGGGGACAGAGTGGTGTGCAAATGAGTGGTGTGTGTGGTAGAGAATGAGATTCCGTACCCAGGTGACCAGATCAAGGAGAGCCTGGTTGGCCATTGGCCCATGGTGGGTTTGACTCAATGCCAAGCTGGTAGAGGGTTTTGCAGAGTAATGTTATGGTCTGACTTTTTTTTTTTTTCCTTAAGATTTTATTTATTTGACAGAGAGAGAGAAAGAGAGAGAGAGACAGCAAGAGAGGGAACACAAGCATGGGGAGTGGGAAAGGAAGAAGCAGGCTTCCTGTCTAGCAAGGAGCCTGATGCAGGTAGGATCCCAGGACCCCAGGATCATGACCTGAGCTGAAGGCAGATGCTTAATGACTGAGCTGCCCAGGCACCCCCACCCCCACCCCCATCTGACTTTTCTTGACAAAAACATTTTATTTTGAAAAATTTCAAACATTTACAAAAATGGAAGCTAAGAAGGTGGTAAGCCCAATGGCCCAGCATCAACAATTATCAAAATGTGGCCAATTTTGTTTCACCAGTACCCCCATCCACCACTGTATTTTTTCAAGTGAGCATTTGTTATTAAGTGAACACTTATAACTTTTTAAAGCATAATATACATAAATGATAGCATACAAATTGTAAATTTGTGCTCAATTGATTTTCAGTGAGAATATTAATAACCATCTGTACCTTGATTTTCATTATGGGAAGGTTTTAAATTAGATTCATTTTCTTTAATATATCCAGGGCCTTGCAGATTATCTAATTCTTCTGATGTCACTTTTGATAAATTGTGTTTTTGGAATATCTTTAATTTGGCTAAATTTTCAGATTTACTAACAAGTTGTTCATAACATCCTCATATTAGCCCACAGATGTGTGCAGAATATGTAGTGATGTCCCACATTTCATTCTGATATTGGGAATCTTTGTTTTCCCTTTCTTTTCTTGATCAGTCCTGCTAGGGTTTTGTCAATTTTACCATATTTTTCAAAGAAAACTTTTGCCTTTGTTGAGTTTTCTCTTTTGTGCCTTCTATTTCATTTGATGTCTACCGTTTGTTTTATTATGTCTGTATTTCTGCTTTGGGGAAGATATTACTGTTTTGTTTTGTTTTTCAGTTTCTTAAGTTGGAAGCTAGGCTCGTTGGTTTTCAGCCTTCTTTTCTTTTTTTTTAAAGATTTTATTTATTTATTTGACAGACAGAAATCACAAGTAGGCAGAGAAGCAGGCAGGGGGAGCGGGAGAAGCAGGTTCCCTGCTGAGCAGAGAGCCCAATGCGGGGCTCAATCCCAGGACCCTGAGATTGTGACCTGAGCCAAAGGCAGAGGCTTTAACCCACTGAGCCACCTAGGCACCCCTCAGCCTTCTTTTCTACTATATACATTTAAAGCTATACATTCCAAGCACTGCTTTACTGTCTCTCACAAGTCTTAAGTTTTTTATTATAAGTTAGCTCAAGATATTTTTTAATATATTTGAGAGAGAAGGAGTGAGAGAGCACAAACAGGGGGAGGGACAGAGGGAGAAGCAGACCTCTCATTGAGCCTGGAGCCCCATGCGGGGCTTGATCCCAGGACCCTGAGATCATGCCCTGAGCCAAAGACAGTTGCTTAACCAACTGACCCACCCAGGAGCCCCTTAGTTTCCTTTTGGATCCATAAATTATTTGGAAGGGTATTAGTTAGTTTCCAAATACTAGGAGGTTTTCTAGTTATCTTCCTATTACTGAGTCCAGTTCAGTTATACAATAGTCAGAGGATGAACTCTGAATGATTTCAATTCTCTGAAATCTACTCATACATTTATGGCCCAGAATATGTTCTATTTTGGTAAATGTCCATATGCCCTTGAAAAGAATGAATATTCTGCATAAATCAGTTAGGTCAGGTTGGTTAATCAGGTCCAAATCCATATTGCTACTAAATGTAATTCATATTCTGTTAGTTCTTGAGACAAACTGGAAACAACCCAGAAGACCTTCAGTGAGTGAATGAGTAAACAAATCGTAGCAGAGCCATACAATGGAATACCACTCAGCAACATGAAAGAAATGAAAGAAAACAGACTCAAAACAATTCAAACTATAATTCCATTTATATGACTTCTTGAAAAGGCAAAATTGTACAGGTGGAGAACAGATTGGCGGTCCGTAGGGGTTGGTGGGATGGAGGAGTAGGAAGGATAGACTACAGCGTAGGGAAATTTTGAGGGACCATGGAAGTGTATCTGTGTCTTCATTTGGTCCCATGACTATCCACTTGCCAAGACCCAAAATAACTGTACACCTAATAGAGTGAATTTTACTGTCTGTAAATTAGAAAGTAATTTTAATCTCCAGTATAATTAGAAGCTTCTTGTGGCTACCCTGTCATCTCTTTTTTTGTTCAGATGTTGTCCACAAGTTTTCGGTTTTCCCCTCCTTTTCACTGTATCTATTATTATGGAGGGAATCAGGATGACTTATTGCTGCCAGTGAATATAGCATTGCCACTGCACAGAATGAAGAAGTCTGTAGGGTGCACAGGGGAATTGGAGGGAGCAGTTAAAGGCTGTTCTGATAGTCAGATGATGAATGATGGTTGCTTAGAACAGGGTAGTCATGCTCATGAAGATAAGAAGTGTTTGCAACTTGACATGTTCTGCAGATAAAACCAAAAGTACTTGAGTCAGAGAAAAAGAGAAAAGCCAGCAGTCCTTTGGCCCCAGGCAGTCTTGCTGTCCATGCTCCGGAGCACATCCCAAGGAGCACCTACATAGTTGGACACTGGTAGTTCTCTGAGTGTTGTTTTATTTGGGCTGGCTTTGGGGTAGAGGGATTTCTGCAGGTTATGGGAACTAAAACACATACACCCCATGACAATTCAGCCACCCACTGTTTCTGCTGCACCCAGACATTTTCTTGCCTCAAATGTGTTCTCCTTCAAGACTTCTCATCACAAGGATTGCACTGGCTTATACCTTTTTACTTCCATGGAGCCCAGTTCAATGACTAGGTCCTCTAGACCTCTGATTCTCCATCCAAACCAGTTCTTCCCAGGATTTCAGTTTTCTCCCTCCTGACTTCACTTGCCTTCCTTTTTAGCTTTGTTTCCATAAAACGGGTTTTCAATTGTTCCCTTGGCAATACACTGGATTTTCTTGCTTCTTTTACCTTTTATCTCCCACCTGGCAAAACTCCAGTGACAGATAAATCCAACTCTGCCTTCTCCAGATGTCCCCTCAGGTATCTAAATGCTGCTAGAAGCAATCACACAGCCCTGCTATCACTCTAAATTCACTATAAATTCATCAATGGAACTGAGAACTCAACACTACTCTGTCTCCCTCCTATAGTTCTTTATTTCCTTTTCTTTTAAAAGACTTATTTATTTATTAGAGAGAGAGAGCATGAATGAGAAGAGGGTCAGGGGTAGAGGGAAAGAGAGAATCTTCAAGCAGTCTCCCCACTGAGTGCAGAGCCTGATGAGGGTCTCAATCCCAGGACCCTGAGATCATGACCTGAGCCAAAATCAAAGTCACATGCTTAACCAAATGAACCACCCAGGCACCCCTCTTTCCTTTTCTTAAATTGTAAAATATATGATACATACAGAAGAATGGATAAAATGTCTATGTAGTTTCAGGAATAATCACAATGAAAATATGAATGGAACCAGGACTTAGGTTGAGAAATAGGGCACTGCCAGTATATGAGAAGCCCCCTTGTGTCTTTTCCCAATTGCTTGCCCTCATACCCCCTTTCCCTACCACCTCCCTCCCAGAGGTAACCATTATCTTATACTTATTTCCCTGCCTCTGTTTAAACTTTTATCCTTGGATCTGTATGGCTATTCTTGAGCTTTTGTGAATAAAATCATACTCTATTTTTTACAGTCACTTACTTGTATCATCAATATTATGTTTGTGAGATTTACCACATTGATGAATATTTTATTCATGTTGGCTATTATTTGGTGTTCTGTTATATTTATTTGGTCTGCTATTAGTTGACATTTGGAGAGCTAATGTATTTTTGCTATTATTCATTTATTCACTAAACAAATATTTCTTGAGCACCTACTACCTGCCAGGCACTACTTTCACCATTAGGTCAGAATAGTGATCAAAAAAAGGTAAAATCCCCTTACCACATGGGAATTCTAGGGGCAGATGACTACAATAAACATTTTTTAAAATAAATTATATTGTATGTTAAGAGATGAGAAGTACTAAGAACAAAAAGCAGGGGGAAAAGATAAAAGGACTAGAGATTTCAATTCTATGATATTCCCCACCGAGCTGACATCTAAGCCAGGAATTGAAGGGGTTGAAAATGGTGCCATGTGGCCATCTGGGGCTAGGTTTTCCAACAGAAGGAGGAACCAGTGTAGCAGTCTTGAAGCAGGACTAATACAGAAGGATCTGTGCAATGTACCTGTGGTACTAACTACCCCAAGTTAGACCAAACTTCACAGGGTAAGGACACAGTCCCCACAAGACTACAATAACTTAAGACACAAGCTGCAAGCTTAGGGGTCCCAAGGCCACCTAAGCTTGTGACTAACTAGCTACAAATTTAGAGGTTCCCATTACCTCTCAAGTTTGATAATTCACTAGAAGAACTCACAGAATTCACCTCAGCACTGTACTCATGATTAGAGTCCTACCATAGCAAAAAGGATTCAGATAAGGACCAGCCAAAAAAAGAGTCTCATAGGGCAAGATCTGGGAGAGTCCCAAACACAAAGTTTCCATGTCCACTCCCAACAAAATCAGAATGTGTCACCCTACCACCACAGAGTACTATTAATCAGGGAAGCTCACCTGAGCTTCTATGTTCAGAGTTCTATTTCTGTGTCCAGCACTTTATTACATAGGCATGATTAAATTACTCATTGCCCACATGGTTCAATCTCCAACCTGCTCCCTTCCCCAGAAGTTGGACTGACGTCATGTGACTCAAGGTCCCAATCCTCTAATCACATGATTGGTCTTTCTGTTATGACTAGCCCCTATCATGAGTCACCTTGTTAGCTTAAACTCAGGTGTGGTCTGAGGGCCCACCATGAATAACAAAAATACTCCTATCACTTGGGAAATTCTAAGGATTTAGTTTTCCGGTACCATGAAGGCTCACAAACTCTGCAGCCAAATCCAGCTTCATACAAAGACTGGAAATCCCACACTCTGCCTGAGGGTCCCTGGCAGCTGGCCACCTGGAAAGGCGATATTGGTCAGCACCAAGGACAGAGCAAGGGTTTAACAGCATTCCTGGCCCTCTGGCCATTAGGAAGAAGGATCTCCTTTCAGACACTGTATGTGTGAGCACACTCCCATAAGCATCAGTCACATAGCCACTACCAAGGGCTTGGCATCCATCGTGGGATCTGGGTAGGGATGTGCCCAAGTGCCCTGCAAATGCCACAGACAGCTGATATGCCCCTTCTTGTGTAATCTAGCTGTACCTCTAAAGTATGAGGCACCAAGTCACTTAGGGACTGGGAGGCCAAATATTAGGTATAAATGGATGCCATGAGAGCACTGGATGCTGGACAAACACCCTGGAGAGAAATATGTGATGTGTCCCCCAAAATGTCACATTCTGCCTGACCAACATAATCTGATCTCATGGCTCTGCCTCTTGGCCAAAACATGCTTTCTCTTTCTGGTTTGAGTGCTTACACTGTGAAGTTTTGCTTCCCACTAGTTCTTGAATTGGAAAAGAAAGTGCTTTTATGGGTCCACCTTTATATGGAGAAATCGTGAGTGTAGCAGGAGCCACTGCAAGAGGGACAGAGTCACATTGGGATGACATTACAGGTTCCAACATAGCTTCTGGGTTGGGCATTAGCTCCATTTGAACTGAAACTCCCTGTTCCCAGTACTGAGTGATGCAACACTGTTCCCTCTCTGCTCCTGGGGGATTACCGTCTACTGATCACTTCCTATATCCCATATACACTAATCTCACCTCTCTTCTGATTGTCATAGCAATCCTGTGGGATAGGCACTACTGCTACTCCCATTTTATAGACAAGAACTTGAGACTCAGAGATACTAAGTCACAGCCAGTGAGTGGTGAATCCAGGACTGTAACCCAGATCTGCCTCACACCAATGTCCCTGTTCTGTACTACATGGCTCCAAGGGCAAAGAATTCCTGGGGCAATGATTCTAGAGTAAAGGACACCCCACAGCTGGGTTCCATAGCCTTCCTCCTCTGGGTAGTTAAAGCCATTTAGACTTGGGGTCAGACAACAAATGGCATTGCTTGGTGCTGGGCTTATAAGGTCTTCTGAAGCCAAGAGTCTGGCAGGAAGACCAACATTAATGCACAAATAATCATGCACTGTCAACCTCCCAGACTCTGTTATGCACCTGTTCAATGAGACAATCATGTCTATCTCACAGGACTGCCTAAGGCAGGAATTCCACTAAAAGGTGTCTGGCCCAACATACATGCTCAATAAATATGACCTCCTTTCTGACTGCATTCTGAGAGCCTGTGAATTGAGTCTATTCCTTCTGGGCGCTGAGTCACTAGCAGCAGGTCTCCAGCTGGGGCCCGTGAAGACGGAGCAGTCCCTGCATGGTGGTATCATAAGGGATCTGCTATCCTGGGGGCGGAGTGGATGGGACCTTCCCAACAGCCACTCTCTGGTCACTGCCTTTCCTTCATTCCCATGTTGCTGAAGGTCAGTTTGTGAGCCTTCCTGGCCATATAATTCTCTTCTGTGGAAGCCAAAAGCAATTGTAGGACCACTCAGAGCATGAGAGTTTGAAGGGAAAGGATGTTTTCCCAAACTGAGGTGCAAAGGACACTAGGAATGCCTGCACTAAACGCAGAGAGGGCTTTGGCCCCAGAGGGCTTTGACGTGGCCATAGCTAGTTCTTATCCCAGATCTGCCACTTACTGGCTATTTGAACTTGGGCAAGTCTCTTGTACCCTGCAAGCAACAGATACTCCATATCAGCAAAATGGAGTAAAACTGAGGCCCCTTTTCAGATAAAGCAGAAGGTAACATACGGAAGACACCAGGAAAGTGCCCAGCACATGGCAGTGAGCAGAGGTTGACAATACATACACACCTCCCAAAGCATGCTTAACTAGACCAGCAGGGCAAGCTCTCCAAGACTAAAGACTGGTTTTGAATAATGGAAACGTTCATTTGAGAGTGATAATGCCTAGAGGCTGATAGCATTTTTAGAGAGTTATATTTAGTGCCCTGTCTCCCACACAGCACACTGGGCCTCCCTGAAAAAAAAGGTATGTGTCGTCTTGAAGAGGAAGGACATGGAGCCCCGTGGGCCACATTTCCTGCTTCTCTTATCTCCCAGGCTCCTGACCCAGCATAGGTCAGACCACCCATGGTGTGTGGATGCCCCCTCCCTATCTCCCCTTCCTCACTCCTTTCTCCCTTAGAAAGGGGAGAGCCCTACACAGAGAGAGTTATGTTCCCATCAACTGAACACTCCTGTCTTTCTGGAGGTTGATGTGTTTGTCAAAATTCAACTCTGTCTCTCCTCACAAATTAAATGACTCTTCTCATTTGCATAAAATATCCTAATGTAGATAAAAAGTTCCTATGTGGATGCTACTTTTAACAGTATTTGTTTTTAATCTAAACAGATCATAACTGACTAGAAAGTTTTCTCCATCCTTCTGATTTATCTGCTTTTAAATATCAGCTTTAAGAAAGCAGGCAATGGGCTCTGGGTTGGGAGGGCCCATAAGCTAAAGGCTTCCTAGAGGAGAGTGAAGGAGTTTGTGAAAGAGGAAATGAGAGTGTTTTCAGAGGGTCAGGTCTAGATGACACTGCTCCTCCCTTGATGCATGGTGCCATGCCCTCAGCATATGCTCATTAAATAAGTGAATGAATGAATGAATGAATGAATGCATAGAAAAAACAGGCACAGAAGTGAGAAACACAAGGGAAGATTCATGTTCACTTAGCTGGGTGTAGCTATAAGCTACACTCACATACTATGGGGGAAATAGGCAGCCATTTTACAAAGGAGGAGACTAAGCCCCGAGAAGTTGGGAAACTTGCTCCAAGCTAATGGCAGGGATTAGGCAGAATCCAGATCACTCAGCTGCAGGCCCATCCCATTCATTGTGAGCCCCCTGACCAGCTCTGAGTTGTCCATAGCTAGAGCCCCAATCATTCTTCCAGGTTGGACCGGCGGTGCTTCCTCTGGTGACCCCGGGATTGGAACCACAGCTTCCTCTAGGGGTATGGCCCATAAACCGCTGCCCAGGGAATGAGGGAAGGGAGAGTAGGTGTTCTGGGCAGGCGCCCTGGGCCTTACCACAGGACAGCGGTGACTGTGCTGTGTGAGCTCACTGCAGAGGGTCTCTGGTCCTGATTTTCACACTAGTGTTGCCCCTGACCGTGTCACAGCCCCGCTTAATCCAGAGCAGTGGAGCAGCATCTTCCTTACCTCCCATGTGCTGGGGCCAAACCCCCACAAGGGGCTGGCATGGTGGAGAGAGTGCCATTGAACCCCCACTGCTCCTCTGCCTGCAGCATAGCCAATGGCTAGTGAAACAACACAGAAAACCAAAAATGAGACTGGGAGAAGACAGAGGGAGACAGACAGATGAAGGAAGAGAAAATTCCTTGAGAAAAAGTGGAAAAGGAACAGGAAAAGGTAAAGAAGAAGTAGAGATAACTATGGAAAAAGAAAGACAGAGCACCTGGGTGGCTCAGTCAGTTAAGCGTCTGCCTTCAGCTCAGGTTATGATCCCAGGGTCCTTGCTCAGTGGGGAGCCTGCTTCTCCCTCTCCCTCTGCCTGCCCCTCCCCCTGCTTGTGCACTCGCATGCTCTCTCTCTCTCTCTCTCTCTCTAGCAAATAAATAAATAAAATCTTTAAAAGATAACGAAAGAGAAAAACTGAAGAATGAAACTGTGTGGATGCACTTACGTGTGCACATCCATGCTGGGGTGTGTGCAGTGCATATGTATGTCTCTGTAGGTGCACATACAAGAAGCAGGGGTAGGAGGCATATATGTGAGTGCTGTGTGTGTGAGCACGCTCCCATGAGCATCAGTCACATAGCCACTACCAAGGGCTTGGCATCCATCATGGGAGGTACCTCCAGCAAAGTCAGTAAAGCTTGGAATTTCTGGAATTCTCCAGGCGTTACAGCCAGGTTGGGAATCTTTCTGTTCCTCTACATTCCCACAGAGTGTGCTCAGGGTCTCAGGGCTACAGACAGGCTGGCATGGGATAGGCACTTTCCTCACTTGTCTATCCCATGCCGGCCTGTGAGGAATAGCCCTTACAGGCCTGAGGTTATGAGGACAGTCTCAGACACTGAATGCAGCTCAGTGCATAGGTGCTGTCCAAAATGTTCTGTGTTCATTTCCATGTTGACCTTTTAAGAGAGAAATAGTGTGTCTACGGTACAGATGAAAGGATGAAACCAAAGAGGTCAGTTTTCCAGTCACCTGTGGCCATAAATTTATATGATAATGAAATATTTTTTTAAGGAAACTGTAACAGGAGAAGATTACTGTAAAAGGCGGGTTGTGTTGGAGGCTCTGAGAGGAAGGAGTCACAAGAGCAGAAGGGCCTGGACTACTGAGGGGTGAGGATTCTGGGGGCATTGGGGCATTAGGCCCTCTATCCTCCTCCTTCACTTGCCCCAAGACAGAGACAGTAGGTGTAGGCACTTGGGCCTCAGAGGCCTGACAGCCTGGGGCAACTCCCAAGAAGACAAGTAGCCCCTTTCCAGAAATTTCCACCACTGGGTTCACAAATAAGTGCTGGGCTTACACATGTTCCTTGGGCAGGAGCAGGAATGTTCATATGTGGGTAAACAAGAAATCGCAAAGGCAAAAGTAACACAATCACGTGTCCTTGAAATATAACACACAACCAAGGAAAATAAACACAAAAGAGGAAGTCAATGCATCCAATGGAAACCAACATTTAATTAAGCTAGAGTTAATTAAGAAAACATAATTTTTTTTAAGATTTCATTTATTTATTTGACAGAGAGAGAGGGATCACAAGGAGGCAGAGAGGCAGGCAGAGAGAGAGGGAGAAGCAGGCTCCCCGCTGAGCAGAGAGCCCATGTGGGGCTAGATCCCAGGACCCTGAGATCATGACCTGAGCCGAAGGCAGAGGCTTAACCCACTGAGCTACCCAGGTGCCCCAAGAAAACATACTATTCTTTAGAATAAGTATAATTAGTATCCCCAGAGAGATGTGAGTGAATAAAAAGCCAGAAAAATATTCAATTATAAATCTTGAAGGCATCCAGATTGGAGAGGAAGAAGTAAAACTATCCCTGTTTGGAGATAACATAATCTAGAATGTAGAAAATCCTAAACAACACACACACACATACACACACACACACACACCACAGATTATTAGAGCTAATAAACGAGTTCAGCAAGGTTGCAGGATACAAGACCAGTCTACAAAAATCAGTTGTATTTTTATACACAACATAAGAACTGTCTGAAAATAAGTCTGTATTAGTTTGCTAGAGCTGCCATAACAACAGTCTACAAACTGGGTGGCTTAAACAGAAATTTCTTATCTTACAGTTCTGGAAGCTAGAAGTCCAAAATTAAAGCTGTTGGCAGGAATGGTTTCTTCTGAGGGCTGTGAGGGAAGAATCTGTTCCAGCCCTCTCTCCTAGCTTCTGGTAGTTCCTTGGCTTGTGGCAGCATAACTTTGGTCTTTGGTGTTCTCACTATATGCATATCTGCATACCAATTTCTACTTCTTATAAAGACACCAGTCATATTGAATTAGGGCCCACTCTAATATTCTCACTTTAACTTGATTACCTCCATAGAGACTAACTCCAAATCAGGTCACACTTAAGGATACTGAAGGTCAGGACTTCAACCATGTGGATTTTGAGGAGATACAATTTAACCCATAACAAATTCCACTTATAATAGTATCAAAAATAATAAAATATTTATAAATAAATTTAACAGAAGAAGTGTAAGACTTGTACACTGAAAACTGTAAACATAATTGGAAGAAATTTTAAAAAACTTAAATAAATGGAAATACATTCTGTGTTTATGATTGGAAGACTAAATATTGTTAAGATGGCAATACTTCCCACAGTGATCTACAGATTAAAGCAATCTCTACCAAAACCCCAGATGAATTCTCTTTGAAGAAACTGACAAACTGATCCTAAAATTTATATGAAAATTCAAGGAGCCCAAAATAACTAAAACAATCTTGGGGGGGGGAAATTGGAGTACTTGCACTTCCTAATTTCAAAACTTACTACAAAGCTACAGTAATCAAGATTGTGTGGTATTAGTATAAAGATAGATACATAGATCAATGGAACAGAATTGAAGGGTGCCTGGCTTGCTCAGTTGGCTAAGCATCTGCCTTTGGCTCAGGTCGTTATCTGCAGGTTCTGGGAAAGAATCCCACATCGGGCTCTCAGCTCAGCTGGTAGTCGTCTTCTGCCTCTCCCCCTGCGTGTGCTCTCTCTGTCTCTGTCTCTCAAATGAATGAATTTTAAAAATCTTTTAAAAAATAGAATTCAGGGGCACCTGGGTGGCTCAGTGGGTTAAAGCCTCTGCCTTCGGCTCAGGTCATGACGAGCCCCGCATCGGGCTCTCTGCTCAGCAGGGAGCCTGCTTCCTCCTCTTTCTCTGCCTGCCTCTCTGCCTACTTGTGTTCTCTCTCTGTCAAATGGATAAATAAAAATCTTAAAAAAAATAAAAATAAAAATAAAAAATAAAAAATAGAATTCAAAGTCCAAAAATAAACCCTCATATTTATGAGCAATTGATTTTGGAAAGGTTGCCAAGAAATTCAATGGATTTATTCAAAGAATTCAATAATTCAATTCAAAGAATAAATTCAAAGAATAGACTTTTCATGAATGGATAAAGAAGATGTGAGATAGACAGATAGATGATAGATAGATAGATAGATAGATAGATACACAAACAATGGAATACTATGCAGCCATCAAAAATGAAGTCTTGCCATTTGCAACAACATGGATGGAACTAGAGTGTATTACGCTGAGTGAAATAAGTCAATCAGAGAAAGACAATTATCATATGATCTCTCTGATATGAGGAATTTGAGAGGCAAATCAGGGGGTCATGTGGGGGTTAGGGAGAGGCAAAAATGAAACAAGATGGAGCCAGGGAGGGAGACAAACCATAAGAGACTCTTTTTTTTTTAAGATTTTGTTTATTTATTTGACAGAGAGAGAAAGCAATCACAAGTAGACAGAGACACAGGCAGAGAGGGGGAAGCAGGCTCCCTGCCAAGCAGAGAGCCCAATGCGGAACTCGATCCCAGGACCCTGAGATCTTGACCTGAGCTGAAGGCAGAGGCTTAACCCACTGAGCCACCCAGGCGCCCCATAAGAGACTCTCAATCTCAGGAAACAAACTGAGGATTGCTGGGGATGGGGGGTGGGGAGGGGGTAGGGTGGCTGGGTTATGGACATTGGGGAGGGGATGTGTATGATGAGTGCTGTGAATTGTGTAAGCGTGATGATTCACAGACCTCTACCCCTGAGGCAAATAATACATAATATGTTAATGAAAAAAAAAGAATAGGGGTGCCTGGGTGGCTCAGTGGGTTAGGCCTCTGCCTTCGGCTCAGGTCATGATCCAAGGGTCCTGGGATCGAGCCCCACATCGGGCTCTCTGCTTAGTGGGGAGCCTGCTTCCCCCTCTCTCTCTGCCTGCCTCTCTACGTACTTATGATCTCTCTCTCTCTCTGTCAAATAAATAAATTTTAAAAAATTAGCTGAAAACATATTTAAAACTTAAATATAAGAGCTGAAACTATAAAGCTTTTAGAAGAAAACAGGTGTGTAAATCATTCTGACTTTGGGTTAAACAATGGTTTCTTAGATATGAGACCTAAAACACAAGCAACCAAAGATAAAATAGATAAGTTAGACTTCATCAAAATTTAAAACTATATTTCAAAAGACATGATTAAGAAAATTAAAAGGCAAGCCACACAGGGAAGATAAAAGAAGATACAAGAAATTAAATAAATAATATATAAATATAATATAAACAACAATATAAATATTTTAAATATAGATTTTGTTTATAGAGAAGTGTTCATTTAAAGAATATTTTTGTCTTCAGACATACAGCACTTATATATAAACTTTAATACCTATAAAATTGAGGAAGAAAGAATTATGAAAAGATTTATTCTAGCAAAGTAGATACAGAGGAAGAATAACAATACAGGAAGTTATGATGAGGGGCACCTGGGTGGCTCAGTGGGTTAAAGCCTCTGCCTTCGGCTCCGGTCATGATCCCAGGGTCCTGGGATCGAGTCCCACGTCAGACTCTCTGCTCGGAGGGGAGCCTGCTTCCTCCTCCCTCTCCCTGCCTGCCTCTCTGACTACTTGTGATCTCTGTCTGTCAAATAAATAAATAAAATATCTTTTAAAAAATTAAAAATTAAAAAAAAGAAGTTATGATGAAAAGAATACCAATAGGGGTGCCTTGGTGGCTCAGTTGGTTAAGTGTCTGCCCTCAGCTCAGGTCATGATCTGACATCAACATCGGGCTCCCTGCTCTGTGGGGGTCTGGCTTCTCCCTCTTCTTTTGCCTGCCACTCCCCCTACTTGTGCTCACTCTCTCTCTGTCAAATAAATAAATAAAATCTTTTTAAAAAATAAATAAATGTTAATGTTAATTTGAAATTTGTTAATTTGTTAATGTTAATTTGAAAATTTGGGGAAAATGCAGAGGATACTAAATATATAATAATCTGGAAAAGAATCACTACTTCATAATTCCCTGAGAAATGATGGAAGGAACAGAGGTTAAAAAAAAAAATGTGCTGAGAATTTTGTTTTGTTTAGGAAGAGAGTAGAAATAGAGACCAATGCTAGGCATCAATAGAAAAAAGTTTAGAAATATGTTAAAAATTTAAGGATTATACCATAAGATTAAACTTCAAGAGTTAATGTATTCTCTCATGGCTTAAAATATTCCTCAGAGAATATATGAGCCTGGGGTACATTCTCCTATTAAAATAATAAACATCTCAGATTGGGTACAGTAAAAAAAAAGATTCAATAATATCCTATTGACATGGATGCAGTTAAAAGAAAAAACATGCATACAAGTGCACATTTGACAAAATTCCACATCCTTTCTTGATAAACGCACCCAGGAAACTAGGAATAAGAGGAAACTACTTCAATGCCATAAAGGTCACATATGAAAAACCCACAGCTAACATGATACTCAATGGTGAAAGACTAAAAGCTTTTCCTGTAAGATCAGGAAGAAGCAAGACTGTCCATTCTTACAACTTCTACTCATCATTGTACTGAGAGTTCTAGCTAGAGCAATTAATCATAAAAAGGGCATAATAAGCATCCAAATTGGAAAGGAAAAAGTAAACTTTTTTCTATCTGCAGACTTAAATGTATGATACGTGCTGCCAAAGCAAGCACCAGACTTTGTAAGTAGATAACCCAAAGGAAGTCACACAAAAAATTGTTAGAGCAAATAAGTGATTCAGCCAAGTTATAGGATATAAAATTGGTACACAAAAAATCAGTTGTATTTCTATATACTTGTAATAAGCAATCCAAAGGAATTCTTTAAATTCCATTTACAATAGCATTGAAAAGAATAAAATGATTAGAAATAATTTTAGCTAAGAAACTTAAAGATTTATATACTGAAAACCACAAAATGTTGTTGAAAGAAATTAAAGAAGACACAAATAAATGAGAAGACATCCCATGTTCATTGACTGGAAAACTTAATATTATTAAGATGACAATACTGTTTAAAATGATCTACAGAATCAGTGCAATCCCTATCAAAATCCCAATGGTGTTTCTTACAGAAACTTTTAAAATCCATCCTAAAATTTGTGTGGACTATCAAGGGATCCCAAATTGACAAAACATCTTAAAAAAAGAACAAAGCTTGAGGTCTCCATTTCTGATTTCAAAATTTACTACAAATCAACAGTAATGAAAAGAGTATGGTATTGGCATAAAGATAGACATATAGTCCAAGGAAATAGAATACAGAGCCCAGAAATACATCCTTGTATATATGATCAAATGATTTTTGACAAAGATACCAAGACCATTCTATGGAAAGGACAGTCTTTTCAACAAACAGTGCTGGAAAAACTGGATATCCACATGCAAAAGAACCAAGTTGTACCCTTACCTAACATCATATATAAACATTAACTCAAAATGGATCAAAGACCTAAAAATAAGAGCTAAAACTATAAAACTCTTAGAAGAAAACATAGATGAGATTTTCATGATATTGGATGTAGCAATGATTTCTTGGATTAGACACAGCTTTGGAAGCTTCATAGATGGCTGATGGGAATGTTAAAATGGTGCCACTGCTATGGGAAACAGTTTGGCAGCTCCTCAAAAAGCTAAACATGGATTTTCTGTATGACTTAGCACTTCTACTCCTAGGTATTGATATCTAGAAATAGAAACCATGGAAAAGAAACAAGAACTGAAATAAATACTTGTATC
Organism: Lontra canadensis; assembly: GCF_010015895.1. NCBI lineage: Eukaryota > Metazoa > Chordata > Mammalia > Carnivora > Mustelidae > Lontra > Lontra canadensis. The sequence continues at coordinate 27,045,292 of NW_022630997.1, forward strand.
CCAGTGTTCACAGCATCATTATTCAGAGCAGCCAAAAGGTGAAGACAACTTAAGCACCACCAACAAATATGAATAAACAAAATGTGTTATTAATACAATGAAATACTATTGAGCCATACAAAGGAATGAAGCCTAATAAAGTACTACGGCATGGATGAATTTTGAAAACAATACACTAAGTGAAATAAGCCAGGCACAAAAGTACAAATATTGTGTGATTTCCCTATACAAGTCACCCAGAATAGGCAAATCCAGAGACTAAAAACAGATATAAAGATTACCAGAGGCTGGGGAAAGGATGGAGAGTTTTTGTTTAATGGATACAGTTTCTCTTGGGGATGATGAAAAAGGTTTGGGAATACTGTTGATGGTTATATAACATTGTGAATGTAATTAATGCCACTGAATGTAATTAATGCCACTTTAAAATGGCAAATTTGAGGAGTGCCTGGCTGGCTCAGTCAGTGGAGCATGCGACTCTTGATCTCAGGGTTGTGAGTTCAAACTTCACACTGAGTGTAGGGATTACTTAAAAATAAAGTCTTTAAAAAATATAGATAGATAGATAGATAGATAGATAGATAAAATGGAGTCATCAAAAAGAAGGAAATCCTGGGGCGCCTGGGTGGCTCAGTGGGTTAAAGCCTCTGCCTTCGGCTCAGGTCATGATCCCAGGGTCCTGGGATCGAACCCCGCATTGGGCTCTCTGCTCAGCAGGGAGCCTGCTTCCTCCTCTCTCTCTGCCTGCCTCTCTGCCTACTTGTGATCTGTCTGTCAAATAAATAAATACATAAATCTTTAAAAAAAAAAAAAAGAAGGAAATCCTGACATTTGAGACAGCAGACAGAGATAAATACTGTATGATCTCACTTATATGTAGAATCTTAACAAAACAAACTTATCGAAAAAGATCATAATTAATGGTTTCTAGAGTCAGGGTTGTGGTATGGGTGGGGAACTAAGTGAAGACGGTCAAAAGTTACAAACCTCTACTTGTAAGACAAATTAGCACCGGGGATGTAATGTACAACATGATGACAATAGTTAACAGGGCTGTATGATATATATGAAAGTTGCTAAGAGTAAATCTTAAAAGTTCTCATCATAAGAGGAAAAAAATTTTTGTAACTATAGGTGATGGATGCTAACTAAACTTGCTGTGGTAATCATTTTGCAATATGTGTGTATGTCAAGTCATATTGCACACCTTAAACTTATACAGTGTAGTGTGTTAATTATATCTCAGTAAGACTGGGGGAAAAGCTATTTTTAAAAACTGAGGAAACATCAGGAAATATAAAAATATCTCCCCTTAGAGTGGGAATTTTTTATGCACTTCACTGAGAAATCAACAGAGAAAATTTTAAAATGATGGATGATAGGTAGATCCATAGATAAATTGAATGATTTCATTAAAATCTTTCTATCAACAATAGAATTAATCTTTAAAAAACACAAAAATTTCCTGAGCTATAAACTTCTAAGTATTTCTTAAGTCCAAAAATGTAATTTGGGTAGCCCATATTCACTGGCTTCAAATGAGTAATTCCCAAATTACCAAACACTTTCGAATAACTTGGATTTTGAAGAACATCTCAACAGAAACCACCAACCACCGAGGAAAAGATGACAAAGTATTCCACTTTCTAAACTTGCAAAATAATTTCAAAACAGTATCCAAAGAAAATTTAAAGCCTTAAATGCATTTATTAGAGAAAAAAAAGATTAGAAATAAATGAACCATTTATCTTAGTTCAAAAGTAGGAATGCCAACACCAAAATAAACCCAAGAAAAGTTAAGTAAAGTGATTGAGGAAGAAAGAAAGTAACGAAGTAGAAGTGAAACATATAATGGGAAAAAACACACATGGGTAATGGGTGAAACCCAAAGCAGGCCCCAGAATGTAGCAATGATGAGTTTGGACAGATGCTGGGTGGCTCTGCCACACACATGCTTGAAACCTGGGCACTGCAGCCTGCTCAGACCAACCAGGAGAAAGTGAGAAAGAAAAAAAAAAAGAGGCAGACCACACCAGGAAGATGAAAGAAGATATAAGAAGTCAAATAAATCATAGTAGACAAGTATGTACAATAAAATGTTTGAAAGCATAGACATCATGGAGAAATCTATGGGAAAACATGAAATATCAAAATAATTGAAAAAACTCCAATAAATTAAAAACTGCAAGGGAAGAAATGGACAAGAGAGTACAAGGTTTACCCTAAAATGCAATGTCAATTTTCAGACAATGTGATTTTTTAAACCCAGAAAATTGAACTAACAAACTTCAAGAACAAGTAAGACAACTTCCATTCGGTGGAGAGACCTGCTGGTCCATGCCCTCCAATCTATCAGCAGGGATGAATTATAACATATAAGGAAAAACGTCACTCATAATAGCGACACTGTTGCAACACTGCTAGGAGTAAATGAAACAAAAATGTGCAGAACCATGGAGAAAATTATAAAATGTAGTGTCTATAAATGTATTTTAATTAAAATTTGCATGAATAAATAGATACACTGTGTTCTTGATGGAGGATTAAATATGATACAAATGTCAGTTTTTCCCCAGATTAGTGTAGAATTTAAATTTGGCATTAATTACAACCATACAAGATTTTCCCAGTGAAATTGATGAGCAGATTTTTATATTTGAAGGAGAAAATGTGCAAGGATAGTAAAATTGGTTATGAAAAAGGAAAGCAATGAGGTAAAAATTCTCCATGTTATATATAAATATGTAATAAACTGCTATAATTGAAATAATATGTAAGAATAAACATATAGAATAGATATTCACTTTGAAAGAGGACAGTGTCCTGAAACTGACTCATGCATTTAGGAATTTACTATATAAACTAAGAATGTAAAAATATAGATTCAAAAAATGTTACTGGAATGACTATCCATTCATAACACAATGATGTTGGGTAGCTTCCTCCCCATACTCAAACAAACCCAGATGATTTATCCCAACAAAATTATAAGAGTCATTTAAAAGAAATATATAGAGTGATATTGGGGGAGCTGTGCAGAGAGAGAATCTCAAGCAGGCCCTACACACAGCACAAGCCAGATGCAAAACTCAAGCCCATGACTGGAGCTAAAACAAGGGTCAGACACCCAACTGACTGAGCTATCCAGGTGCCCCTGAAGGAAATATTTTTAAATACATTTGTAAGTAAAGAAAATGTTATAGAATATGAGAGAGAGAGAGAGAGAGAGAAAGAGAGAGAGAGAGAGAGGTTGGTTGGAAAGTCATTCTTAAGACACAGATTACAAAATCTGTAATATAAATGATAAATAAATGTTGGCTACATCAAATTTAAAACAAAATCTTTCTCTACCATAAAAGACACTAGATGCAAATGTAAAAGACAAGTTACAGCATGAAGACAACACACACCACATCCATCACAGGCAAGAGTATTAAATAGTCAGGACCGCCCCGTGACATCAGTAAGGAAAATTCAGCGATGCAAGGGTGTGAGGAGTGAACAAGTAGGTCAAAGAAGAAGAACTAGAAATAGCCAAGTGACATGAAAAAAAAAATGTGCAACCTCAAGAATCGAGATATATTTTTCACTCATCAACTTGGGGAAAAACTGTCAATACTGATGCTACTTAAGGCTGATGGGAGTGCAAAGAGGTACAGCAACTTTGGAGGCCAATTGGGCCATAGCTTCTAAAAAGGAAAGGTACAATCCCTAAGACCAAAAAACTCCACTTCCCTCACATACGCATAAACAGGCTATACGAGAATGTTTATTGAGCATCATTTATAACAGCAATGCAAATATATAAAATAAAGTAACCCAAATATCTCTCAACATGGAAATATGTAAATAAATTGTCCCTATTCAACAGTTTGGAAGTGAAGTTGTCCTATATCCATTAATATAAGAAGTTCTCCCAAGATTCTGTTATTAAGTGGAAAAAGCATATTGCAAAAGCATGACTACATAAGATACCATTTATGTTAACCATTTACGTTAACTTACAGATGAAATCCAAATTATGCAAAAGCAAATTAAGAAAAAAAAACCTGTCAGCAGGGATACACACACTAGTTACAACATCATCTTCAGGGAAGACCTCAGGCTTGGTATCAGGGAGTGAGTGGCCATGCAGGAGGAATTCTGTGGCATCTGTAGGTTTCATTGTTTTAAGTAACAGAATGTGTTCATGTATTATTAGTGTAATTAGAAGATAATCAAAAGCAAATATAAAGGATTTGATTTCGTTTGACGCAAAGAACAGGCGTACAGGTTCACTTTCTGACTCTAGTCATCAACATCCACGTTTTTCCACATGATACCATCCTCTGTGCCATCAGGAGAATGGATAATGTGGCATTTCTCAATACAGCAGCCCCCTATGTCTTTCTGGATACTCTCCCATGCCGCTGATCCCCATTCTGCAAGGTTTGATGCTAGTACTTTCTCAATCTTACCAGAAGGTGTCACCAGAATGTTTCAGACACCATCCAGGACTCATTTCTTCGTCGTCAGATGGTCCTTCAGTGGTTTGTTAATGGAACCATTGAGGGACTGAAGTCCTCCAGTCAAGCGAGGAGTGGTGACAGGTGCAGGAAGCAATATTAATTTTGGGGCAGCCACCTGGGCAACAGAAAGTTAGGGCTGCCGGTGGAGAGGCAGATCCTGATTTCTGAAGTGTTGAGGTGTGAAAGTGTACTTATGAACTCTAGAGTCTCTAAAAGCCCTCCCAACTCTGGAGCTCTGCAACTGGGTGATTTCCAGAAAGAAAACCATGTGAGACTGTGAAGCCTCATTTCTCTGCCAGTGGGCCCAAGGAGCCTAGTGGTAGTACCTGGACCTAGGACTCTAGACTTCATCCTGCCTGCGAACTCTAGACTTAGTAGGTGGTGAAAGACTATGTTGCTAAGCTTCATGGAATTGAACCCTATCAGGGGAAGTGGCCCCCACAGTCCTTTGGATCCTGAAAATACCCTGAGCAAAAGCCTTTTTTTGCCTTGGATCACTGAGCCCACTTTCTGAGAGCCCAGGATCATGGAGGGAGAAACTAGGGATGGTGAAACAGGGTCCCTGTTAGGCAGGAGGGGCAAGTCCTCCCTTGATCCTAAAGACAGACTCAAGGGGGAAATGTAGATGGGCTTCTGCAGAGCTAAGGGTTTTGCTCCCAACAGAGCAAAGCTGATCCATGTGTGGGCCACCCCATTCCTGTCCTATGAGTTATACTATTCCCCTCCTGTCAGTCACCCCATTCCTACCTGTGAGCCATCCTGCCCACCTCCTAAAGACAACCATGACTCTTCCTGACCAGTCTAACTGGATTCTAGAACCCCACCTGCCTGTCTGTGCCATCTCCCTGAGTATCACGTGTCCTTCTGCTCACCTTGGTTACCGCTGGGATTTCCTGTGGAACTCTGCAGGTCACTCTGGCTTCACTCTGGTGGAGGGTTGGTGGGATGGGCTGGGAGGTCAGAGGCTGGAGGCAGAGCACAGGTGCACTGGTCAGGGTGAGTGGGGTGGGCTGGATGTAGGGCAGAGCCACATGGAGAAGATCTGTCTCCTTCCCTCCAGCCCTGTCCTCTACAGAGGAGGGAGACTGTCACATGATCAGATATCCTTTGACCTGGGATTGCTGCTGAAGCCTGCATGCTGTTTGTCTAGCATTAATGAGAATATTATCTCCAAGAAGGGACACTGTCCTTGGCGACACAGAGTGATCATGGGAGACATTCATCTCAATAAATGTGAAGCCCAGCCATGGAGATCTGAATGGAAGGAACACAGATTTCTGCTCCTTGTTAATTTCATGGTTGACTTAACTGTTTTTAAGTGATTATAATGCGAGTGATGATGTGCTTGAAAAGCTCTTTTTCTTCTTCCAGCCAGTTCTTCTCTTTCTTTGTCCCAAAAGATTCACTCTTAATTTGAAGCTCGAGTTCCCCGTCTTAGGGCTTCTTATGTGTTGTAGTCTGTGGGAACAGATTCTGCCTGTCGTAGGGGCTAGAGCACTGAAGAGAGGTTAGCGATGATGATGATGGTGATGAAGGCAATGACTATCCGTATTCCCCAGCTGTCCTTCTGACCAAGCTGTGTGCGTGCATTGGTTTACAGAAATCTTCTCAACAGTTCCCGAGGCTGACAGCGCAGCTGCCTGGAATGTGAGCACCGTGAGGGCGCGGCTTTCTACCACTGCATCCAATCATCTAGAACAAGGCCTGGCCTAGAGCTGAGCTCAATAAATACTTGTTTCATGGGCGCCTGCGTGGCTCAGTTGGTGAAGTGGCTGCCTTCAGCTCAGGTCATGATCTCAGGGTCCTGGGATTGAGCTCCACATCAGGCTCCCTGCTCAGTGGGGAGCCTGCTTCTCTCTCTGCCCCTCCCCCCTGCTCGCTTGTTCTCTCCCTCAAAAATAAATAATGAAACTTCTTAAAAAGTAAATAAAGGTTTCACAAAAGGGATGTCATGATCATCCACATTTTTTAAAACAACGTAACTGAGCCTGAGGAGATTAGAAGACTTGCCCAAGGCCACCCAGCTTAGAGGTGGGACTGAGTGGGACCCAAAAGGCTGCAATCTGCCTGTGGGGGTGGGGATAGTGCAGCCTCTCCTCAAAGTAGGGGAGTGGTGTGAAGGCACTTTGGAAAAATATGGAAAGTACTGTACAGGATGGGCTACATTTTTTTTTTAAAGATTTTATTTATTTGACAGACAGAGATCACAAGTAGGCAGAGAGGCAGGGAGAGAGAGAAAGGTGGGGGGGTAGGCTCCCCACTGAGCAGAGAGCCCAATGTGGGGTTCGATCCCAGGACCCTGAGATCATGACCTGAGCCGAAGGTAGAGGCTTAACCCACTGAGCCACCCAGGCACCCCGGGCTACATATTTTTTTTTTAATAGATTGTAATTTAGGTTGCAAGTTAATTTAGGAACTCTTATAGCATTTTTTTTTTTTTTAAGATGTAGGCTCAGGACCCTGAGATCAAGACCTGAGCTGAGATCAAGGGTCAGAGGCTTAACCAACCGAGCCACCCAGGTGCCCACGAAACAAATATTTATACCCCCACGCAGTATTTTCCAAACATGGCCACACATGCATTTTTTACGGTATAACATGGAATCTCGCCCTGTGTCCGTCAGGTGCCTCAGGCCTGCGCCCTCCACTAAGGTGATCAGGAGCCACCAGCTGCTGACGGGCTTTTGCAGTATGGCTGGTTCAAATGGCAGTGCGCTGAGCGTGAAATACACTGCATGTTTGGAAGACTTTGTAAGAAAAAGAGGATATAAGCTATCTTGCGAATAATTATTATATTGATTATATGCCAGATAATATTTGGGGTATAGGTGGTTAATAAACTAGAGTATTGGGGCACCTGACTGGCTCAGTTGGTAGATCATGCAACTCTTGATCTTGGGGTTGTAAATTCAAGCCCCATATGGGTGTAGAGATTACTTAAAAATAAAATCTTTTTTTTTTTTAAGATTTTATATATTTACTTGAGACAGAGACAGTGAGAGAGAGCATGAGAGGGGAGAAGATCAGAGGGAGAAGCAAACTCCCTGTGGAGTTGGGAGCCTGATTCGGGACTCGATCCCAGGACTCTGGGATTATGACCTGAGCGGAAGGCAGTTGCTTAACCAACTGAGCCACCAAGGCGCCCAAAAATAAAATTTTTTTTAATTAAATAAAAATAAATATAATATTAAAATGAATTGTACCCAAGAAGTACCTGCTTTATTTTTTAAATGCAGCCATTGGAAAAGTTAAGTGTCCACGGGGCCACACTGTGCTCCTACAGGATAGCACTGCCCCCCAGATTCTTCTGGACTCTGGGCACTCTGAAGTCAGACAGGGAGGTTCCTCGACAGGGCTCCCTCCTTGGCCTTGAGGGCTTAGTGAGATCCCATGGGGGAGGGCACTGCCCTTCCTGTGCCTGGGCCCTCACAGGGGCACCAACTGCAAATGTTATTCCAGTCTATAAAAAACAAGAGGCTGAGGCTTTGAAAGGCTCAGCAAGGGGGATGGTAAAGCAAGTGCAGACCCTCACCCCACCACCCCTTCACTCTGCTCAATGCTGGTACATCTCACCTCACGTGCTTCCGGGCTGAGGTGTCTTCCCCTCCCTTGCCTATAAAATTCACCCATTTTAAGTGTGAATTCAATGATTTTTAGTTAATTTATAGAGCTAAGCAACCATCACCACAATCCACGTTTAGAACATTTCTATCACCCCATATGCAGTCCTTCCCCACTCCTACACCATCCCCAGGCAACCACTAACCTACTTTGTCCCAGCACCACTTAAGATGACTATCCTTTCCCTCCATTGAATTGCCTTGACATTTTTGTCGAAAACCAATTAACCATAAACGTAAGGGTTTATTTCTGGCCTCTCAAGTCTGTTCCATTGATATATAGGTCTGTCCACATGCCAGTATCACACTGTTTTTTGTTTGTTTTTTTTTTACTGAAGCTTTACAGTATTTTGAAGTCAGGAAATGTAAGTCCTCCAATTCTGTTCTTTTTCAGAATTCTTTTGGCTATCTTTGCCCTCAGAGATAAGCTTGCCAATTTCGGCAGAAAATTCCTGCTGGGATTTTGAAAAAGATTGCATGGAATCTATAGACACTTTGGAGAGAATTACCACTGTAATGATGTTGCATCATCTAATCCATGAACATGGACCCCCTCTATTTGTTGAGGTGCACACAGGTTTCCCTCTGCGGTGGCCCGGTGTCCTGGGAGTCCTGCATCAGGCAGGCTCAGGGTCTGGGCCTCCCCACAAACACACACTGCAAAGCTGTATCAGGATGAAATACTCCTTATTATGTCCCTGAAGAACAGAGGAATTTTTTTTTTAATGCTAGTAAATGGGGATTTACCATACCGCAATGGTGTAGAAACTCGGCTAAACAGGCTGGCATTATGAAACGGAAGCCAGGTTATGTTTGTTCCGGTGTCAAGAGAGCAATTCAAAACATCAGCTGGATGCTGCTCGCCCTCTTGTGGCTACATCTGGCACTATGATGGCAGATGGGACTTGTCTGGGGGCCCCAGGAAGGGCCCCTGCAGGGTGGCTGAGTATGGGCGGCTGGCGCAGGCCTCCTGCCATGAGTGGGAGGGTAGGACTAGGAAGTCACCGCCTGTCTACTGCCTGGAAAGGGCAATCAGGACCTACCCCCTCCATGCTTCATTCAGTCTGGGCGTCCGCTACAGACATCTTTCTTCCCACGGGCTCTGAGAACATTTCTAAAGGCAATTCTACTACAGGACACTTCAAGCTGGCCTGAAAGCACCTTGACAAAGCGAGAAAGTAAAGGAAGTGAGTAAAAGAAGAAGCTAAACAACCATGAGGATGTCAACTATATCTCAGTAAAGTTGGGACAAATAAATAAGGCCATATGCTTAACGAATTGTACCTTAAAAATACTATTTTTCATGTCAAATACCTTTTATTGCCCTTTTACTATAAAATTATTTTGTTAAAATTTGAAAAAAATATCAAAAATCATAAAGAACAAAAACTTATACTCCTACAACCCAGTAACAACCACTGTAAAATGTGCATATGCATTTATAGGGTGTGTTGATGTCCACTTGAAACAAATTACTCACTATAATGGGTGTGTCTGTGTCTGTGTGTATTCATATATAAATGCCACTGAAATATGCTTTTTAAATTTGACATTACACAATAAGCATAATGTCAATAAGCAGATGCCTTTGACATCATATTTTCTCTCCTGTATATTATTCCATTGCATAATAACAGTTTCATAATCAGTTCTCTGGTTTGGGCTATTTCATTCATTTCTAACTTTTAATTACTAATACGCCATTCTCTAATGAGCATTGGGATCAATTAGGATGTTTTTGACTTCAAGTAACATTAAATCTAAATCAAAGTGGTTGAAACAAGGAGGATAGAGCAGAATCTCACATAAGACCCAGAAGTGGGAGGTTTCCAGGTGGGCTCACAGTCTCACTGATCTCATATTTTACATGCAAGAGAACGCCACTAGAGGATTTTTTTTAAAAAACACCTTCAAATCTATTTGTAATTTTTAAAAAATTATTTGAGAGAGAGAGAGAAAGAGCATGCAAGCAGCGGGTAGAGCGGAGGAAGAGAGACAAGCAGACTCTGCTCTGAGTGTGGAGCTCAACAAGGGGCTCGATCTCACATCCCTGAGATCATGACCTGATCCGAAATCAAGAGTCAGATGCTTGGGGCACCTGAGTGGCTCAGTGGATTAAAGCCTCTGCCTTCAGCTCTGGTCATGATCCCAGGGTCCTGGGATTGGGCCCCGCATCGGGCTCTCTGCTCAGCAGGGAGCCTGCTTCCTCCTCTCTCTCTGCCTGCTTCTCTGCCTACTTGTGATCTCTGTCAAATAAATAGCTAAAATCTAAAAAAAAAAAAAAGAGAGAGAGAGATGCTTAACCAATTGAGCCATCCAGATGTCCAAAAGTTATTTGTACTTTTGAAGCTCCTTCTTGCTGCTGTGCAGTCATTATATATAGAATGGGGCAAGAGAAAGCAGTGGTGAGGCTATTATCATAAATCAGGAGCAAGGTTGGGGGCTTAAAGTCAGGAACTAGCAGTAGACACTAAAGACACGAATATGAATATATTTTGGAGGTAGAGCTCACAGCATCGACAGTAAGTCCGGGCAAAGGGTCCCACATTTTTCTCTTAAGCAATTGGGTAGAGAGGGTGCATTTCTTGGGATAGAAAAGCTGAAAGAACAGGTTGTAGGGAAATGTTCTATTTTGGATGTATTAAGTTTGAGATGCTTGTTGAACACCCACATGGATATGTAAAGTAGGCAATTGGATATGAGTGTTCAGTGCCCAGAGAAGAGGACAGGACTAAAGACACACACTTGGGACTCATCAGCCTGTAAATAATATCTAACACTAGGTAACTGGGTGAGGTCACTTGGAGAGAAGTGTAGACAGAGGAATGCAGGACTACAGGAGTGCAGAGGAGTGTAGACACAGGATAGATCTTTGTGGCACTTACAGGTCAAGCAGAGAAGGCCAACCAAGGAGAGCTGGAGAGTGGAACAGCAGAATTAAAAGAGCTGAGTCATGGAAGCCAGAAACAAAATGCCTCAGAATAACAGGTCAGTCAATCAGATCAAGTATGGCTGAGAATTCAGATAAGAAAAGGACAGAAATGGAGTCACTAGAGATCTGTCTCTCCAATATGGTGGCCATTAAACACACGTGGCTATTTAAATTTAATTGAAATTAAATTAAATTAAAAATCCACTCCTCAGTTACACTAGCCACATTCAATGGCTCAACAGCTACATGAGGCTAGTGGCGGCCAAATTAGACAATGCAGAGACAGAACATTTCCACCAACCCAGAAAGTTCTACTGGGCAGCACTGTGAGAGATAATGATAGTATGAATTTTTGCTGATAAAGAGAACAGAGAAATGGATTTGTAGTGGGAAGGCAAGCAGGTGTCAAACAAGAGTGGTTTTTAGTTTCGTTTTGGTCTTGAGATATGCTGGAGCACGAGTATTCGCTGATGACAGTGAGCCATTAGAAAGGGAACAATGGATGATCCAGAAAAGCAAGTAAGGTGTGAAGACCTTGAGAAGCTAGAGGAGATGGATTCTGCTGAGAACTGAAGGGACTGAGATTTTACCCCATACGCAAGCTAACAAAGTTAGCCTGCCAAGTTTCATGAATGCTGGTAAAAGACACATGCCTGCCCGTTGCTTCAGGGGTAGACAGCATATCTATCTTCCAAGGCTGTTAGCTAAGTGAAGATCATCCAGAACAAAGGTCAGTGCCTAGCTAAGTGTGCAGAAATATGAGACACCATGGAGAACTGTCTGCTGAGAAGAGCCAGAGCAAGGGTGAATGTCTTGCCTGTAAATGGGAGCAGGGACAAAGCATCCTGGATGACAGGAGGCCCAGCTGAGTGTGAGTCCAGATGCAGGGTGGGGGTGATTTTGACGATGGGATGACAAGGCAGTTCTGGTCTAATGGAGACTATTTCTCCAAAGAAAAGTCACAATAGGGTGGGGAGACAGGGCTAGGAAAGTGAGAGGAGTGAAGATACGTCAATATGATATATTGTCCTAGAAGATGGTGTGTGGGCAGAATAATGGTTCATCCACATCCTAATCACTGGAAACTGGGAGTGGGACTTTACGTAGAAGAAAGGACTTTGTGGGTGTGTTTAAGGATCTTAAGATGGGGAGATTATCCTGAATTATCTAAATGGCCCCCATGTAATCACAAGGGAAAGAGGAGGACAGGAGAATCAGAGGAGATCTCAGGACAGAGGCAGGGGCTGGAGGGATGCAGGGTTACAAGACAAGGAATGTGGGCAGAGCCAAGAAGCTGGAAAAGGTAAGGAAACAGATTCTCCCCTAAAGCCTCCTGAAGTAATACAATCCAGCCAACACTTTGTTCTTACCCCAGAGTGTTAGAGGCTGAACTGTGGGGTGCAGCCAGGTGGTCCAGCAATGAGAGTAGAGCAAGAGAAGGGAAAGTTGATCTGAGGGAGCGTTTATGATGATGACCCTTGGAATCTGATCTAGTAGGGAAGTAAGTGAGGAAGGTGATGGATAATTAAAGGTAGGATAGTAAGTATATTAAAGGTCTCAATGGGGCAAAAACTGATATAATGGGGAAGAGTGAATTTTCTAAAATAAACCAATCTCATCATGTAACTCCTTTGCTTAAAACAGTCAGTGTTGTCCAATTCCTGTAAGATAGCATCACATTCTCTAAGATGGCCTGCAAGGCATACCTGTTTGGGCTTGGCCTATAGCTCAAGCCCCACCTTTAGAATTCCACACCCTCTGTCTCCTTCAGGCCTTTGCATTGTTTTTAATAGATTTTTTTTAAGATTTTATTTGTCCATTTGACAGATCACAAGCAGGCAGAGAGGCAGGCAGATAGTCAGAGGGGAAAGCAGGCCCCCCAGTGAGCAGAGAGCCCAATGTGGGGCTGGATCCCAGGAACCCGAGATCATGACCCGAGCCCAAGGCAGAGGCTTAACCCACTGAGCCACCCAGGCACCCCAGGCCTTTGCATTTTTGTTCCCATCTGGAGCATTCTTCCCAACCTCCACCCTTCATCTACCATGGCTGATTCTCATTCATCCTTCAGGCTCCACCTGGAATGCTATTTCCTCTGACAAGTTTCCCAGTTTCCCTGGACTGGTTAGACCCTCTGCTGGAGGAACCCTGCATGCCGCCTCCCACAGCACCATGTAATCATCACCTCTACCTCCAGACTCCAAACCCTCCAGAGCAGGTACAGCACCTAGCACAAAGGAAGACCTCCCAACAGGGGTTGAGTGAGTTAAAAATAGGCACCACTTGAAACGGCTTAAATGGTTCAACTACAATGACAGATGAGATGAGAGACTGGGGAGATCCCTAAGAAAATCTCCCATGTCAGAGCTTCAGTTCTGGGGAACATTCTGGTTCCCCCCTGACCTCTAGCCAGAGATCCATTGCATTTCCACACTCCATTTTGTCAAAGTATTTGAAATCATCCCCCTCCCCAAACCGGTCATGTCAGTCCAAAGTGTTAGTCTCCATTTTTGTTGACCTTGCAGCATTCTTGTTTTCCTTTTCCTTCCCTTTTCCTCATAATGTCTCTGCAGAGATCCTTTTGTGATTCTTTTTTGGTAATTCATCTCCTTGGAGGTGTTTTCTGAGCCAGCTCTTTGTAGAAGGTTCATTTCATGTGAAGGAGGACCCAGGGCTAGTCAAGGTTTTAATATGTGATATCTTTTTCCATCTTAAAAAATGAAAGATCTGACACATGAGAGAATATATGAAATATAAAATATCTAGGATAAAGAAGAAAATAGAACAAAGACCCATGTACCTGGCTCTCAGGCTACAGAATTGGGTGTTATCACCATCTTTGGGATCCTTTAGTGCTCCCTTGCAGGGCAACCATGTCCCCAAATGTGTGCATACTAATCACCTAGTATTCTTCCTAGATAGTGAATGTCTTTTCTTAATTTAAGTCTAATTCAATTTAAGTTTCACATACACTTGCACTTTTAAAGAAGTGGTTTTATGCTGTATATTTTCTTTTGCGATTTGCTTTTCCTAATCAACATTTTATTTGAGAGCTTGCTCCAAGTTGGAGGAAGTGGTGACATTTGTTAGTCATTGTCCCTGCTGGGCAGCATTCCACTTTAAGGACTGTACACAATTTCTCTATTCTTCTGTGGAAGGACCTTGGTGTCTTCCCCAGGCTCTATGATGTTATCTATCTAGACTAGAACAACAAAGCTGCCTAATCCCTGGGGCTCCTACCCCAGAGGCCCCCTGGGGTCTGCTCCCTTGGGCATGAATGGCTGGGACTCAGGACATGCCTAAAGTCAGCCCTGCTAGATAGCAGGAAGCTGGTTTCCCAAGTGGCTACCATGTGGATACTGCAGCCCCCAGAGATGACCCACTATTCTGTGCCTTTCATGTCTTTCATGGGTTTGTCAGTTCTCACCAACAGTGAACAGACTTGGGGAGAGCCCCCCTTTTCTCCACCAAACTGACTCTTTTCTGTCTATATGGCTTAGATGTGAGATTCCTTATTCTCTGCAGCTGCAAAGAAGGCGGCTGCACCCCAACCCGATCTTGCGAGAAAGGATGTGTGCTCCTCCTGCGGCCCGTTCTTAGCCCTCCCTCCTTGGGCTGTTGATGGTCCCTCTCTCACTTGGTGGTTCAACATTTCAGCTCCGTCTAGTTTATCTGAAGATCATAACTGTTTTTATCTGATTTTGGAAAGAAAATGAAATGCTGACTTAGTGTCACTGTCGATTCAATATAAAACTTCAAGGTTCTTAAAACTGTCCATTTCCCAGCCCAGTCCCAGGGCCCCTGCACTGGTATTCCGCATGAGGCCTTAAGCATCTATATGTTTAAAAATCCCTCTAGGGGGGCGCCTGGGTAGCTCAGTGGGTTAAGCCTCTGCCTTCAGCTCAGGTCATGGTCTCAGGGTCCTGGGATCGAGCCCCGAGTTGGGCTCTCTGCTCAGCAGGGAGCCTGCTTCCTCCTCTCTCTCTGCCTTCCTCTCTGCCTGCTTGTGATCTCTTTCTCTGTCAAATAAATAAATAAATAAATACATCTTAAAAAAAAATAAAATCCCTCTAGGGGCGCCTGGCTGGCTCAGTCAGCAGAGCACATGACTCTTGATCTTGGGGTTGTAGGTTCAAGCCCCATGTTAGGTGTAGATATTACTTAAAAATAAAATCTCTAGGGGCACCTGGGTGGCTAAGTTGGTTAAGCGTCTAACTCTTGATTTTGGTTTAGGTCATGATCTCAGGGTCATGAGATCGAACCCCCAGTAGAACTCTGAGCTCAGCAAGGAGTCTACTACAGATTCTCCCTCTCCCTCTGCCTCTCCCGGCAAGTGTGTGCACACATGCACATGCATGCTCTCTCTCTCTCGCAAATAACTCTTAAAAAAAAAAAAAAAACTTTAAAAATAATACCTCCAGGTGATTTGAATAGGGCCATGTTGGACAGATTTGACATAGAAACCCTACTTTCAGGACACTTGGTTGGCTCAGTGGGTTAAGCATCTATCTGCAGCTCAGGTCATGATCCCAGGGTCTTGGGATCAAGCCCCACATAAGGATCCCTGCTCAGTGGGGAGACTGCTTCTCCCTCTCCCTCTGCTGCTCCCCCTGTGTGTGCTCTCCCACTTACTCATTCTCTACCAAGTGAATAAATGGAATCTTTATTTTTTTTTAAGATTTTATTTATTTTTTGACAAGGAGAGACACAGTGAGAGAGAGAACACGGAGAGGGAGAAGCAGGCTCCCGGTGGAGCAGGGAGCTCAATCCCAGGACCCTATGCTGAAGGCAGATGCTTAACAACTGAGCCACCCAGGTGCCCCAATAAATGGAATCTTTAAAAAAAGAAAACAAGAAAGAAAAGAAAGTGAAATTTTACTTTCCACTTAACTCTTATTCTATTATTTTTCAATTGAGCTCGCTTAAGAGTTAAAAAATACTGATATTCCAAATTCTTTTTCCTTTTTATATGAAACTTTCCACTTATTTAATAATTCTTTTTTTTTAAAGATTTTATTTATTTATTTGACAGAGAGAGATCACAAGTAGATGGAGAGGCAGGCAGAGAGAGAGAGGGGGAAGTAGGATCCCTGCCAAGCAGAGAACCTGATGAGGGACTCGATCCCAGGACCCTGACATCATGACCAGAGCTGAAGGCAGTGGCTTAACCCACTGAGCCACCCAGGTGCCCTTATTTAATAATTCTTTAGCAACTGTGCATATCAATCTGTATTTGGTCTGACAGATTTTTTTTTTTAAGAATTTTATTTATTTATTTTTTTTGACAGAGCACAAGCAGGGGGAGTGGCAGGCAGAGGGACAGGAAGGAGAAGGCTCCCCACTTAGCAAGAAGCCTGATGCGGGGTTCTATCCAAGGACCCTAGGATCGTGATCTGAACCAAAGGGAGACACTTAACCAACTGAGCCATGCAGGTACCCCCAGATTAACCTTTTATTTATTTACTCAAATGATTTGGCTTATATCATAAATTAGCTTGTTAATAAGGACATGTCTTCTTTCTTACGTATGTTTCCTGACAACAGAAGAGTCATTCACATGTCCTACTGGCCCCCCATGTAGATGGAATGAAATACTGAAGTCCCCTCCACCCACACCAGTGCAGCCCATGTGACCATCCTGACACCATCCTGGTTTCTCATCCTTGAGTCTGGAGGGGCTGGCCCTGTGAGCACATGGCCATCTACGCATTCTGATTTTGTAGAATTGAAATCTCAGCCTGTGAGGCACAGGGCTAAGTGCTTAGCTTGCCATGTCCCATCAACTTATCTCTAATTCATCCTGGAAAAGTAAGGAATGCCCACCAAAGGAAATACACTCCTAAGGAGGTCAACATTTAACCAGGGTTGAACAAAAAATGCCTTCACTTTCTCTGGGCTCTGTTCCTGGAAACAATCACAGGGATCATGTATTGGTCCCCGGATTTTCAATCAAAACATATCCTGGAGTTGATGCCAAAGAAGGTAAATCAGAATTTCCTTTGGCTGCTGTTGGCTTTTGGCTTTCTTTCTTGTGAAATACATACACTTGATTTTTCTTCCTCTGGGATGGGCATGCAATTATACAATTACCTATCTTCCTCGTGTAAAACCTAAAAGACAGCTTATGGCCCACAACATGAAATGTCACTTAGTGAATACTTTTCTGATTCTGATTTGCACTGCTTTGGTCAAGGTACGGGTGTGTGTGTGTGTGTTCGGGAGGTGGTGTGGGTGTGTATGGGGAGAGAGAGAGAGCAAGCAACACACATACATAATATTTTTGTACTGATACAAAAGGTATTAACACAGTAAAAACAGAAAAGCTGTCTTTTGAAGCTGTGGTAATCCCAAATCTTTCTGTCTCTCATGCTACCCCTGGGATGCTGGAAGTGGGAACAAAGACACTCTTACTGTTGGAACTACCGTTGTCTGGGTATTTCCTACCTCCTTCCCCAGAGACAACCTGGGTATAAGGAGAAGACACCCAGATGAAGGAGTTTCGTGAGGCTCTAGGACAAAACACAGACCTGTTCTATATAGTGGATGGTCACCTCAACAGATGACCATGTTGCCTGCAGATCATGTCAGTGTTATTCCCCCTCTTTATATTCTTTCCTCACATTCATTCCTATCTATCTAGGTATCTAATTACCTACCTACCTACCTATCCTCTCCCCTCTCCTCCCTTTCTTATCCTAGCGTTTTGCCAGACTCTGGAGCTATGTTTAACTATGGAGTTATTTTTTGCACGATTATATATATATTTTTTTAAAAGATTTTATTCATTTATTTGACAGACAGAGATCACAAGCAGGCAGACAAGCAGGCAGAGAGAGAGGAGGAAGCAGGCTCCCTGCTGAGCAGAGAGCCCAATGCGGGGTTCGATTCCAGGACCCTGGGATCATGACCTGAGCCGAAGGCAGAGGCTTTAACCCACTGAGCCACCCAGGCGCCCCTACACGATTATATTTATTTGAGTGAGACAGAGTGAGAGAGAGAGAGAGAGCGAGAGCAAGCATGAGGGTGGGGGAGAAGCAGAAGGAGAGGGAGAAGCAGACTTCCCCTTACTGGCCCAATCCCAGGACTCTAGGATCGTGACCTAAGCCAAAGGCAGAAGCTTAACCAACTGGACCACCCAGGCACCCCTAACTATGGAATTATAATGTGGACATCATATTTTGTGTTTGGTTTTAAAGGGAATGCTTCTAAAGTTTTTTTATATATATATAATTTTTTTTTAAGATTTTATCTATTTATTTGACAGAGAGACAGACTGCAAAAGAGGGAACACAAGCAGGGGGAGTGGGGAGGAAGAAGCAGGCTTCCTGCTGCTCAGAGAGGGCTTGATCCCAGGACCCTGGGATCATGACCTGAGCCGAAAGCAGATACTTAACAAACAACTGAGCCACCCAGGTGCCCCTAAAGTTTTAAATTAAGTAGAAGTAACAGGTTTGGGTTTATAGCTTTTACAAGATTAAGGAAGTTCCCTTATAGATCTAGTTTACTAAGAGGTTTTTTCTACTTTTCTTTCATGTGTCCATTGTACAGATCAAATTTGGGGGAGTATTTCCCTGGTGCTTTAAAAGCACTTCACTCTGGGGCACCTGGGTGGCTCAGTCAGTTAAGCCTCTGACTATTGATTTCAGTTCAGGTCATGATCTCAGAGCCCGCATCAGGCTCTGTGCTGAGTGTGGAGCCTGCTTAAGAGTCTCTCTCTCTCTCCCTCACCCTCTGCCCCTCCCAACCCCACAGCACATGCACACTCTCTCTCAAAATAATAATAATAATAATAATAATAATAATAATAATAATTCTTAAAAATTTAAAAAGCAATGTACTCTGTTTTTTTATGATGGTTGTCCTTAAGATCGATACTTATATTTGTTTTTTAAACTCAACAGTATCCATTTCTTTCTTGCCACAGGAACTTTAGCAAACTCTCTCACCCCTACACCACATCTCCCATCCCCATCTGTCCTGTGCCTCGCTGGGGAGGTTTTATATATCTTTGTGACAGATGGGTTCACAGTGTCTTCTATTATCCTGGGTATTATTATGTAAAGATAATCTGCATCTTGAGAACTGCAAAAGAGAATCTCAGGACTTGGGTTTTCGCTTAATAACTCAGGAAGTTGAACATTTTTTCATGGCAGCTAAAAGGACACTTCTGGTTCTGAGAATTATCAGCTGATGCCCCTTAACATTTTCTTTATATTCTGTTTTAGTTTTTGTTATGTGATACTTGTTGATTATGGAAAATTAATAAAAGCAAAAAAAGTCAAGCAGTAGAAAAAAAGTGGTAATCACCTAAAATCTACCTGTGGTGAGCTTTGGTCATGTTAGACATTCAGATTTGTGGCCTTTCAGATTTTCTCTCAGATGTACACCACATGGACTGACATGGAGATTTCCCTTGCATGTCCACACAGCAACTGGAAGAGAGAGGCATTATCAGGAAGGATTAACTCTATCCCCAAACAAATCCCAAGGAGCTATGGCATAAACACGGTTAGCACTCTGTTTATCCATAGGGATGTGGGCTCCTAGCTCTCTGCACTGCCATCCTAGGGCAGAAGGGCCCAGAACGGCTGCTGGGGCTCCCGCCATGATATATGCATCCTGAGCAGCAAAGAGAAAGAAAGGGAGAAGGGTGCACACCCTCCCTAATAAGAACATTGCTCAGAAACCACACAGTCTTATCTGTACAGATTGCCTGAAAGGTAGTCACAGGGACTACACAGGGAATCCAGCTGCTAGGGGACCTGGAAGAGATACCCTTTTCAATGGGTACAAGGCTGCCCACTCCAAATCAGGGTGCTTTAACTCGGGAAGAAATGCTGCAGAAGTTTCATCTCAGTTTTTCAGAGGATAAAAATGAGTCCTTAAAAAAAGACACTTGAGGGGCTCCTGGGTGGGCTTGGTGGTTAAGCATTTGCCTTCAGCTCAGGTCATGATCCCGGGGTCTTGGGATCGAGCCCCACATTGGGCTCTCTGCTCAGCGGGGAGCCTGCTTCTCCCTCTCCCTGCCTGCTGCTCTGCCTACCTGTGCTGTCAAATAAATAAATAAAATCTTAAAAAAAAAAAAAAAAGACACTTGCCGGAAGTCCACTGAGGTGTACTGATGCTGTATATTGGGGTATGTACTAACTTTTTGGGGACAGATACTTGTATTTTTGTCTCTAGACTTCTGCTTCTTCAATGATAAATCATGAGAGTTATTTCTCCTTGTCTTATTCTTGAGACTGAGGCAACCACTCAAACTTCTTTCAGATATTAATGTCAGGAAATATTCTTTCAATAAACCCTCATGCTATAACACTGGGAAGGAGACATTCAGAACAGAGGGACAGGTTTCACTGAAATCCTGATTTTGTTCTCAGAGTTAGCTCGGCTGACACGATCACTCCCAAACAAGTGCAGACATAGCTATCCCATCCGTCTCTACTCCACTGCCTTGTGCTGGATGTGGCTTCAGCGTTTTCCCAATCTTATTTCACTTAAAAATATGGGGAGGGGCGCGTGGGTGGCTCAGTAGGTTGAGGCCTCTGCCTTCAGCTCCGGTCATCGTTATCCCAGGGTCCTGGGATCGGGCCCCACGTCCGGCTCTCTGCTGCAGCAGGGAGCCTGTTTCCCGCTCCCCCTCTGCCTGCCTCTGTGCCTACTTGTGATCTCTCTCACTGTGTCAAATAAATAAATAAAATCTTTAAAAAATAAAATAAATTAGTGGTTTTAACAGATACCAGAAAAGAGAAGAAAAAACAAAGTTAATCCCTCCACAAGATTTTATCTTAGGCGGTGGTTTTTCTCTGAACTTCTCTTTACTGTTTACATAATAAATAGAAGACCAAGAATAGAAATAAACTCATCTGATATACCCATTGTTTCCTTTTCCTTTTCTTATTCATTCCTTTCCTGTCTTCCTCCTTTTTTTCCTTTCCTCCCTCCTCCCCCACCTCCTTTCTTCCCACCTTTTCTTTCTATAAGATGAAACTGATGGGCGCCTGGGTGGCTCAGTTGTTAAGCATCTGCTTTTGCCTCAGGTCATGATTCCAGGGTCCTGAGATCGATCAGGCATCAGGCTCCCCGCTCTGCAGGAAGCCTGCTTCTCCCTCTCCCACTCCCCCTGCTTGTGTCCCCTCTCTCCCTGTATCTCTTTCTGTCAAATAAATAAATAAAATTTTTAAAAAGTAAATAAATAAAATAAAATAAATTTTAAAAAGATTACATTAAAATATTATCTTTATTACAGGGTTTGGCTGTTTTGGGGGGTGTTTTTTGGGGTCACATAACTGCCTTTATTGTGAACAGCAGGTGGAACACTTCCAGCAATAGTAAAAAAAAAAATTAATTTACGAAAGCAGGGATTCAGTGAAGCTGCCTGGTTGGAACGCTTGGGAGCTCATATGTAGATGTCAACCCCGAGCATCTGGAAGAGGACTCCAAAGCCAATGAAGAGCGAGGACACCAAAGAGATGAGGAGCTCCGTAGATCTCCCCAGTGTACTTCATAAATGAAAAGCCAGGCGGAAAAGAACAGGCCAATGCCCCAGCACCACAGTCAGATGGCAGAAGACAGCCGGGTTCACGAGCTCTGCTTTGTCAGGCACAGGGTAATCCACTGCTCCACCACCAGAATAACACGTTGGCTTGATTGCAGGATTTTTTGACAGCCTCTTAAATGTGCCGAAGCGGAGTACCATGCCTGCTTCACCCAGCTCCTGGTCCTTTTTCACAAACCTCTTAACTGAGGAGCTCTATAGCCTCAAAGTCTTGATTTAACTCACCTGCTCGTCCGTAGCACACGGGATCTCCCATCTCCTGGACCTCCTGTAAAGCGAGAAGTGAAGAGGCATGAGGAAAAGAAGAAAGCAATCTAGAATTCCCCTTGAGTCGTGAGGGTTTCTGTTTTAAGTCAAGGCCCAGTTTTTTTTCCTTCTTGAATTAAGTTACCTAATCTCTTTTTCCCTAGAGGAGAAACTGATGGGCCAGAATGGACACTGGGCAACATCAGGGGCAATCCTGAAAGAAAGCAACAAGTCTCTGGGTACCTGGTGGCTCACTTGGTTGAGTGTCCAACTCTTAGTTTCAGCTCAGCTCATGTTCTCATGGGAGCCCCACATTTGGGTTCCATGCTCAGCAGGGAGTCTGCTTGAGATTCTCACTCTCTGCCCCTCCCCCCACTTGTCCACGCGCGCTCTCTCTCTCTCTCTCTCTAATACGTCTTTTAAAAAAGAAAGAAAGAAAGCAGCAAGTTTCCATCCAGTGTGTTGGTAGGAACAGGTAAGCTCTTGTGTCACAAATCCAATGATTAGTCATTGAGAACCACTCGGGTGATCTGTTTTTCACCAAAGTACCCCTATGGAATAACCAAAGAGCACTGTAACATTTTGGAGCCACTTGCCAAGACAAATTAGGTTTCAGCCAAGGTTATTTGTAATATACGAAAGCAAAAAAAGCAAATGTCTTCTAGGACTTGTGAAAGTGAGACAGCCCCCGAATAGGCATCACTTGCCCCCTGGCCCTCTGCCATCAACGTTCCAGCTTAGTGAAAGGCCCCCTACAAAGATTTCAGCCCCTACTGAAGTCCCCAGTATTGGTAAGGTAGGAGTTTCTGGTTGTGGCTGTCTGGTCTGTTGCTGTATCTAAAAAGTCACCTAATACAAAAGTCCGGTTGCCCAGGAAACAGCTGACTGACTACCAGAGACTGGAACCAAGGGACACTGGGTGAGGCCCAAAGTAAAATGTGTACAAGCTTAACAGGCAACAGGCTTATATGCTTTAGCCACTCCAGGGGTCAGCCTCGGTCCACTCTGGATTATCCCAGACCCACAGTACAAGCAGACTCAGACCCTCTCTGGGAACCCCACACACACCCAGAGTGTGTACTTCATGGACCCCTGAACCTTGATGACCCTTGATGGGGGATCATTAAGTCATTTTTGCAGGACCCTGAATGGGACCCAGAAGACCACGGGGTCCTGAACTGCCTCCCACATTCTCATTCAGCCCAGGCCACAAGGTTCCCTGCAAGTCCCCTCCCTGTCCCTTTGGTGTCTGGGAACAGGAATGAAAAAGGATCCAGAGAGTCAGTATTGGGTCTTTCTGAGATGGATGGGTCTCCTTAGGTAAATGGTTCATAACTTCTCATAGCTCCTAGACCCTTTGAGAACTCAACAAATGTTACTGGCCGTCTCCTCAGAAAATGCACATTGTCATCCATGCACAAGTCTGAATACATCATCTCCACACACAATACTGAATGTGATGCCAGACACCCTGTGGCTCCATAGGCCTCCAATTAAGAGTGTTTCTCAAGGTAGACCTGCTTCTGAGGACTGTTAGGGACCCCTGAGATCCCAACAGAGGCAGAGCATAAGGAAGGGGACATCAGCATTCTCCAGGCTTCCCAGCTCAGACCCAGCAGACATGCGCCCAGCAGCTTGTGAAGAGGCATTAGTTACTCAGTTAACCAGGGAGCTGCTGGCCAGGTCATCCATTGGAAAGATCGTCAAGAGCTTGCAGAAGGAATTAATTCACTGTCACGGTCAGCCAGATAACCCAGAACCAGGCAACCAAGACAGCTGTTTACCCAGGGGGTCCTCTGGGGGTCGATCCCAGAAATTCTGAGCCTGTCCTTTTAGGCAGCAGCCAAACTGACTGCCGGGCAGCTTTGTGGTCAGTTGGGGGTTAAACCAACAGTGCACCAGGCAGGCTTGTTCTGAGGCAAAGATGTCCTACCATTGTGTCAACGCAAAAGTACCCTGGAAGGACGACAGAAAAATCAGCCTTGGCCAGGGCCTCCCAAGGGCATCTTGAAAACATGAAAGCAAGAATGCTTGCCTCTAGGACCAGGCTGAAGAGGGACTGGGAAAGGGGCAGGGGGCTCCGGGCTCAGGGAGTCAGAGGTGGCCTCTAGATGTAACGTGTTGGGCTTCCCTTACAGCCCACTGGCCCTGAGGTCATTGTCCCCACCTCCCTGTCCTTAAGGCAAGTGCTCTGAAAAGAAAACAGGGAAAGCAGAGAGAGCCTAAGAAAACTGAAAAGAGAATTCATGGAAACAATAAGAAGCTGCACAGTTTCAGGGGCTGTAGCCTCTGGGGTGGGGTGACAGCGCAGAGAGGGGTGACAGGGCACAGCAGGGCAAATGCTGATGAGAAATTCCATCACCCATGGAGCGGCACCCGAGCTCACAACCCCCTCCGTGATCAAACATTTGGTGGAGGAAGTGACTCTGGCGGAGAAGTGACTGTACAGGGGCCCCCTTGCCCATCGCCGGGGAGACTGAGACAAAGAGTGAGCCTGAGGCAGTGCACCAAGGGCGAGCACAGGGGAGTCCTAGGAGCCGGAAGACAGGACCTCTCGGCCAGAGACTCTGTGATCTTGAGCAATGACCCCATGTCTCCGGACTTTCTCTCACTTCAGAAACTGGGGTTGTAGGGATGCCTGGGTGGCTCAGTGGGTTAAAGCCTCTGCCTTCGGCTCAGGTCATGATCCCAGAGTCCTGGGATCGAGCCCCGCATCGGGCTCTCTGCTCTGCGGGGAGCCTGCTTCCTCCTCTCTCTCTCTCTCCCTGCCTCTGCCTACTTGTGATCTCTGTCAAATAAATAAATAAATTCTTAAAAAAAAAAAAAAAGAAAGAAATTGGGGTTGTACGCTGTGACTGAGGTGAAGCACCAGGAGCCCTCCGGCATGGCTCTCTGACACCGTCCTTGCAGGGAAGGCGGGACCCTGAGGGATCCTGCCGTCCTCACAGTTTGAGGGACAATGGGATGACCAATAAAGTGCCTTTGTCAAGGGTCCAGCAGGAACATAAGTCATGAACTCCAAATTCTTCACATCCCAGTCCTTTTGGCAGGATGAACGGTGCCCATCCCACAGTGCACAGCAGACTCTCTGGGGGAGCTTCTTTAAAATAACATAAAACCGGGGCATCTGGGTGGCTCAGTGGGTTAAGCCTCTGTCTTTGGCTCAGGTCATGATCTCAGGGTCCTGGGATCGAGCCCTGCATCAGGCTCCCCACCCCCACCCCCACCCTGCCTGTCTCTCTGCCTACTTGAGCGATCTCTCTCTGTCAAATAAATAAATAAAATCTTGAAAAACAAAAAAATAACATAACATAAAACAAAAGCATTTTTTTTAGTTGCTCTTAATTTTGAAATTTTTTTTCACATGAAGCCACAGATACACAAGCATGGAGATCCTTAAACATAAACCTTTGGCACAGATTCATAAAACTTTCACTTCACGATAAATTCTAGAAATTGGGAGGGAAAAACGTTCTTGAAAAGAATTACATTTCCACTAAACTTCTCGATCCCTAACTGAAATGGAGGCCAGGGGGAGGCCCCACTTTGAGCCCAAATTCTACTCCATGAAAAAGAAAGAAAAGTGTTGCCTTGAGAGCCCTCCTCCAGGTCTTCCTAGAAATGATTTTAGACTGCTCGTCTTTGAAACACTTCCATTCGAGATACGCTGCTATGACAACTTTCTGTGCTGTCACTTCTGTGACAGCTTGTCCTTGACCAGAGCTTGCTGTGTAGCTGCTAGCAGGGGTGGGCAGGGCAGGGGCTCTCTGGTACCAAAGATGCTCACCTATGTTCCAGGTGGGTCCACAGTTTTGTCAATTTTCCTACAGTTCTTGACTCCTCTCCTTATTAAGTTTTTACTTGCTTTGATGGGTTCTGCTTGTTGCTTTGTATTTCTGCATTTTCTCACAGCCTTTCTTCCTTTCTGTGTATCTAAGGCCTTCCCTGCTATTTACTCTGGTCCTGTGAGCCTCTGCAGGTTGGCTCTGGAGCATCAGCAGGGGAGGCTTTGAGCCTTCTGCACCCAGCTTGACTTCTTTGAATTCTCTTGGGTGATTCCCTGGGTGAGGCAGCGTCCTGTTCTCAGGCACATTCAGAAGCGAGAGAACCAGTTTTGGACGTTGCTGAGAGGTTGCAAAGGACTTTACTAATTCCAGGGGGTGGGCCGAAAGAGCCCTCTTGACTCAGATGTTATTTTTCTGGAAAGATCTTATGAATATATCTTCTGGGAACTGGCTTTTGGATTCCAGCCTTGTGGGTTTTTCAAAAGGTAATTCTGCTGCTGTAGCCTTCTATTCACAATCTGGCCATATTCTCAGCACTTGTTACATTTCTACACAGATATTTTTAAACTTTGGCTCAGTTCATTGTTGATTCACTCAATGTCTCCAAGAATAAAGTGGTAATAAGCACTGGCTTCCAGAACACATCCAGAAACTGGCCCAGGCCAGGGATCCTTGGGCAGGGTAACCCTTAAGTCACCCGGCCCTCCTTAACAGATGCTATTTCATTAAAATCCCTGACCTCGCCACAGCTCGATGGCTTGGACCTCTTCTAAGCCAGAATCAGAGGTGCGGAGTTCTTGGGGCCCCATGGGTCTTCCAGTACACCCAGCCCTCTTCATGTGCTTCCATTCCAAGACTTGTTTTTCCACTCTCCAGTGTTCTCTGATGCAGAGTGAACCTCCTCACTTCACTCACTCTGGTCTTTGATTTTGAGGGTCCTTCAATGATCTCCTTTAGCTGGTGATTATTCTGCTCTGTCTGTCCTGTGATGAGCTCCTTCTCTGATATTTGCTCTGTCTCCCTCACACACAGAGATCGAAGTGGGGCAGCCCCTTGATCATGAAAGCTTCCCAATTCCTCACTGAACCCCAGGAACCTGAGGCTTCCCAAGGATCCAATGGTCTGGGAAAGGGGAGAGAAGAGACCTAGCAAGAGAACAGCTACTCAGAAACACTATGTGGGGTGGAGGCTGGCACTCCTCTTGGTCTATCTCAGGTCCTACCCCATGAAGCTGCACCCGGAGCACATGACCCGATGTTTCTATGGTATTGGTATACATTCGAAACTCTTGTCTCTGCACCATTTCGAGGTTCCCACATCTGCATCTTTAATTCGTTGCTCAGATATCCAGAAGCAATGAGCCAGAATACAAAGAAATGGGAGACTCGATTGAAGAGCCAGGGTCCTGGGGAAAAGATGGACAGGGTACTTTTGACAGGAGAAAAATGACCTTGAGGTCAGGGACTATGAAGGTAGGGACCAAGGCTGTAACACCTGGGAGGGACCAGGGATTTGGGGTTTAAGAAACTTATATTAGGGGGGTGCCTGGGTGGCTCAGCGGGTTAAGCCTCTGCCTTGGACTCAAGTCATGATCTCAGGGTCCTGGGATCAGGCCGCACGTCAGGCTCTCTGCTCAGCAGGGAGCCTGCTTCCCCCACCATCTTCCTGCTGCTCTGCCTACTTACGATCTCTGTCAAAAAATAAAAAATTAAAAAAAAAATTTTTTAAAGAAGCTTAGATTAGGAAACAAAGGAATGGCCCAGGAGAGGTTGCCTAGAAGATTCCTGGAGCCCCAGAAAGCAGAGATCTAGGACCAGCTAGTAGGGGCGAGGGGAGAGAACAGCTTGTCCTAATGAAGGCCTCCTGCATTGCAGATCAGTCCTGTATTGGGCCTTCTAGCCGCTGCAGACATGCAAGCAGACTTCTCAGCATTCCTGCAAGGGAATCTGTCCAGAGGACCCCAACACTGGGTAGGATTGAAGAAAGAGGCTCTTTGTAAATGTTTCAAATTATAGTTCTAGATCACAGAGTTAAGGCTGCATCACAGAAAACAGCTATTCCCTTCTCCTTTCCCCACTACCAGCTCCCAGAGGACATCATCTCCCCCCTGGGCTTTTCCATCCCTGAGCTTTGCCAGGTTGTGTTTCCTTCCTCTGAGGTCCTGCCACCTTCCCCTCAGCTCTTGTATCACAACATGTGTCCCTTGTTTGCAGGGGTGACTCTTTTACCAGCTTATGTCATGTGATAAAGACGTTTGGTCAAGCTTTCCAAGCAACTCGTAGCAACAGTCTTCTCCCTCGTTCATTTGTGTTCCCTTTACTTCTCTTTTTGGGCAGTATCTTCAAAGTGATCCTTTGCTGGATCTTTTTCCTTAACGCATCTTGAAGAGGAACCATATTTGCATAGGACATTTGTGCCAGGGAGACTCAAGTGCTCTGTCCTAGACTTGCACAGATTTTGTTGCTATTCAAGTTTTTGTGTGTAATCGTGTTTCTCACCTTAAAAGAATAAATGTGATATTTTGTATATGAGAGGTTATAAAGGTAAGATATAAAGAGCACTAATAAATATGGGCCAGTGTGTTCTTAAGTAAAGACTCAGCCTATGAAACAGAACACACCATTGTCTCAACCACCCTCTGCCTGAGCCTGAGTCTACGTCTCAACAGTGCAAATCATTGGCCTTGGATATGGACATAACCCCCTGACCCACCCTCAAGTCTGCTTTTATCTTCAGTTGTCATGATTTCCTTGATTGATTTTCTTTGTAGTTTTACTAACTTGTGTTGTATTCTGAAAAGTCTAGTTTCATATGCCCTAGAACAGTCTTTCTCCATGGCCTTGTACTTGGGTCTTCATCTCTAGTACCTCTCAAACAAGAGGCCTGTCCCTTCAGACAAGCCTTTCAGATGTTGTTTTCCTTATAATCAGATACTAAACTCAAAAAAAAACAAGACTCAGTTTTACACCCAATCCATTTTGGTGTTTCCTGGGCAGCCAGCAGCTCCCGAGGCTTGCTCCCTCAACCTTACCCCCCTGAAATGGCAATCACATGCAAGAGACCGGCAAAATAACAGACATGGTGCTATCCTCACATTTCATTAGCTCCACATTTTTTTATTAGTGCCACATTAAAGAGTTGGCCTGTTGACTTATGTATCCAGCCCACAGGGTAGAAAAATCTATAAAGTCTAAAAATGAAGTTCCGGTCATTCAGAGGTTAATTTTCTATAGTCAAGGGTACAAAGCATTAGTAAGATATTATATTAACGAGAACATTTTAGAGTCTGTACACTTTACAGGATGACTTGAGAAGCCTGGCTAAGTGGATGTGTTCATGCCCCCTGGGAACATCCTTCGATATAGTTCTACATCAAACCCCACAAAAGGTTATTTCTCTTCATTCTGATATTGCTGTTTATGGTTATAATTTAACCACTCAATCTTATCTTCAGCAGATGGTTTCTGCATTCCTACCATGCTTGCCAGAAGATACATTATAAGCTAAAAGACAGAAATTGCATGTCCAACAAAGGACTGTCTCAGAACCAGCCTGGAAGGGACTGGTTGGATACTAACCAAAGGACGCTACAAAAAAAGACTCATGGGTACAGGATTCTTAGCATCAGCTAACATTACCTGTAAGACTGTCCCAGGGAACTGAGTAAGGACTCCTGGGACACTTAGCTCAGAACAGAAACAAGCAAATCACCATGACTCTGGGGCAGAGGTGCTGACCTGTGTTTCAAGAATCCGTGGAGACTGATGCGTTGTTGCATTGTGCATTGGTACTGCACTGACCTCAGCGTCCAGAGGAACAAAATCACACATCCTCAGTCAATGGGCCTTCACGCTGACTTACAAACTCCATGAATAGAGAGTGGCAGGCCTACGCTCTGGTGGAGAAGAAAATGAAGACTCAGTGATAGCCCAGCATGCCTCCTGCTCCCCCCTGTCCCTGGCCCCCGGGGTGAGATGACAGATGACTAGAATCATGCCTGGGGAGACATCTGCAGCTCACCCTTCTCCAGGATCATCTTCTGCTTCAGCCCCACTCCAGAGGAGTCTTGGTATTAAGAAGTAATCTTACACGTTGCAGCAGTCCCTGATGTGCCCAGCCAGGACAGTCCACCTGCTCCCAGCCCTCAGTCTTGCTCCTTTCCCCAGAAAGAGGCAGTGAGGCAGGGAAGCTATGTGAGAGACAGGCTGAAAACCAGCTGGGATCCAAGCCACAATGGCTGAGCCTGTGAAACCTGAATGACATACTCCCGAGTTCATGTCCCAGCTCTGTCACAAGCTAGCCGTGGTCTGTCTGCATTTCTTTTCTCCCTTTCCATAGAATAATGGCGAGGGCCTCACCACTTTGGCTTGTTATGAATCTTTAATGAATTCACATGTACAAAGACCTTAGAACAGCACAGCATCATGAATGAGTGACCATGATGTCGTATCTTATTTTCACTTGGGAGAACTGGAGGAAGACTGTCCCTTTGAGCTTTGATGACCACTGTCAGTTTCAGCCCCAGCCTGGAAATCAACTAAGATCATGGGTAAGTGCTTCATCAAGGGCACTCATTGATGACAGAGGAGCAGACCTGGAAAACCAGTATGCTTCTGTAGCTTCCCTTGAACAGTATTGTTGCCTTCCCACTGCAGCTCTAACCTCCTGCCAGAGCCTGTCTGCAGCCCCTCCCTGCTGAAGAACCCCTCCTGTTTCCACTTTTGCCTCCACTTCTTCAGGGTAGAATTTCTGCCTCTCCCAGAAGCAGGGTAGGTGAGCAAACAGCCATGACCGAGCTTCTCTCCATGTTGCCAGACCCAAGGGTGAACTCTGGGGAATGGGACAGAAGGTGGGATGTAGACACAAGATTCCCAGTCCTCCCTCAGAGACCTACTCACATTGCCAAGGATTCCACATTAACAGATGCTTCTGTCAGAAGTGCTCTAGTGTGTTATCATTTGGAAATTATAAAGCAACAATGTCCTCTGTTAATATTTACATTTCACCAGCCTTTGAAATAACATTTTAGTGAATGCCCTTGTCAATAATTATCTTGTGAATGCCCTTAATTGTTTCTTAGAATAAATTTCAGTAATAGAATTGTTGAGTTAGTATAAGAATTTTGACACAGACAGACAAATAAGACTTCCAAACAAGGGGGTACCCAGTGACTCAGTTGGTTAAGCATTTGACTCTTGAGCTCAGCTCAGATCTTGATTTCAGGGTCGTGAGTTCAAGCCCCATGCCCAGTGGGGAGCCTACTTAAATAAATAAATAAATAAATACATATATACATACATACATAAAAAGATTTCCAAAGAGGTTGCTACCAATTTACACTCTTACCAGCAGTAAACTAGCATTCCTGTTTCCTGAACCTCTGCCAAATGCATATTTCATAGTCTCTATCTCTATATCTCTATAAATCACTGCCAGCTTCTTAGATGAAAAATTATATGTCTTTGTGAATTATCAAAGTTCCCATGAGAGTTTATCAGTTGACTATTATTAGAATCATGCTCTGTAACAGCCTGCCACCAAGTCTCTGGGGCATATAAGATTTTGTTTCATATTCATGCATGTGTGGGGTAGCTGGGCCTCAGCCAATAGGTTTGACTTAGTCTGGCCTCAGGATGGGCTCAGGACTGTTCTCTAGGTCGTTAATTCTCCTAGGACTAAAGGGCAACCTGGGCACATTCTTCTGCTCACAGTGGCAGAAACACATGAGAAAAAGCCTCTGCTCACATCACAGCCACAAGAGTTTCATTGGTCAAAGCAAGCCACCTGCCAAGTTCAATGTCCAAACCCACTAATGCAACTACAACTATTAAACTAAAAACTATTCCACATGCTTCTTAGCAGTATTTCTTTCTTGGGAGTATTGGCTTCTTGGGAGTGCCTTAGAACAGTGGGCAGATTTAGATATGATGGTCAGAGAAGGTAAAAGTCCTGGAGGCAACAGTGAGCTTGTTACATTAGGAGACTACATAGGGGCAAGTGTGAGCCAAGCAACGAAGCAGGGGAGGTAGGAGGGGGCCAGTTGCCCAGGTCACAGTGATGTGCTCTCATTAAAATGTAGGGAGAGGGGCATCTGGGTGGCTCAGTTGCTAAGCGTCTACCTTTGGCTCAGGTCATGATCCCAGGGTCCTGGAATTGAGCCCCACATTGGGATCCCTGCTTGGCAGGAAGCCTGCTTCTCCCTCTCCAGCTTCCCAAACTGTTTGCGTTCCCTCTCTCTCTCTGTCAAATAAATATTTTTTTTAAAGTTTAAAAAAAAATTGTGTTAATAAATAAAAAATAAAATGTGAGGAGAGCTGATCAGAATCCAGAGAAACAGCAGGGGGATCCCTTCTTGGGTTCTTGCAGTACTTTAGAGGAGCAGTGGAGCAGTGGGGAGCGGTGGGATTTAGACATGGGCCAGATAAGAGACGGGAGAGAAAACAGGGTCAAGGCCTGGGCCTCCAGGTAAAACTGGCTCCTCTCCTGGGAATAGGGAATGCCGATGGGTGTTCATGGTTTTTGAAGCATAATCAGTAATTTTATTTTTAGCATGCTCGATATGAGGGAGTTATTGGACACCCACATGCAGATATATAAGGTAGTTGGCTATGTGGGCCTTGTGTCCAGAAAAAGGGACTGGAGACAGTGGTTTGGAGAGTCAGGCCTCAGGATTTAAATCCACAGCCACAATAACCTCACTTAGCAGGATGGAGAGAAGAGGAAAGTGTGGTACTGCCAACCATCCCAGGAGGAGAAGGCAAGGTTCAGGGGGCCCACTGAGAAAAGACCAAGGAATGTCCCCTCAAGCAAAATGGCTTCAAGGAAGAGGAAAGGTGAGGTGAAGTGGAAAGCCTAGAGGTGTGGTGGGAGGTGAGAAATGGGTATCACCTGCAGGGGAGTCAGTTAGACTTCTCAGTCCCTGCAAGCAGGACTCCAAGTCCCCTTCCCCAAGATGCTCTTCCTTCCTGGAGGTGAGGGAGGGCGCCCCAACTCCACTGTCATCTCCGTCATCTCCGGGAGACAACACTTCCAGACCACACACACCCAGTCCCCGGTCTCCGCGGCGAGGCGTCGGAATCGGGCCAGACTCTCCAATCCAATGTCTGGGGATCCAATGTCTGAAAGGTCTTTGGGGGACTCCGCTCTGCGCACTTTGCTCAAGACACCCAAAGAATATCACGTTGATGGAGAAGAAAGGAAGGACGGGGGAAGAAACGACCTTGGTGTCGGGGACAAGGAGTCAAGGACCTGTGAGGCCCGGTACGCAGGAGGAGGAGGAATCTGGAAAGGCGACAAAGGTGAGGAAATAGGAGGGAGAGCCCAAATCTTCAGGAACCAACACGGAGGGCTGTGGGGACCTCTGAACGACTTGTTTTCGGCTGTCGCAGCCCCTCACCTGCTCCTCGGGTACCTGTGCGGGTACCCTAGGTGAGGCCGCTTCCTCCTGGGAAAGTCCTCTCTCTCACCGCCCCAGGCTGTTTGCGGTCCCCATGGCAACACTCCAGCGTGGGCGGGACTGCAGAAGGCGGTCCCAAAGTGGCTATTCTGATGCGTGGACAGCGGAGCCCAGGATTGGTCATCAGGGTCGGTGTGGGCGGGGACTGCGAAGGGACAGCGCTTAGAGGCCTCCTGGGAGGTCTGGCTGCTAAGAGAGCTGGTCAGACTTTCAGGAAACGCCCCATCGCTGGGGACTGGCAAAGACAGAAGGAGGCAAGGGCACCTGGCTGGCTTGGTCAGCAGAGAATGTGACTCCCGATCTTGGGGTTGTGAGTTTGAGCCCCCACAATGCGTGTAGAAATTTTGTAAAATTTAAAGGGCGCCTGGGTGGCTCAGTCGGTTAAGCCACTGCCTTTGGCTCAGGTCATGATCCTGGACTCCCTGGATCTAGTCCCACATCAGGCTCCCTGCTGAGCAGGGAGTCTGCTTCTTCCTCTGACCTGCCCCTCTCTCATCCTCTCTCTCTCTCTCTCAAATAAAATCTTCAAAAAAAAAAAAATTAAATTTTTTTAAAAATAAGGAGGCGTATGTCCCTTACCACTGGGGTGAAGAGGATAAAGAGTAAGGACAGAAACTTAAAAAACATTGTTGCCAGGCAACGCCACTAATGTCCACATTGCATAAAAAATAGCCTCCCCCTGGCCACTCCTGAGCCCCCATACTCCCCAAGAAACTTCCTCTATAAAACCCAAAAAATGGATCCCAAAGGATAACCTAGGACGACAGACAACAATGAAGGAAGTGAAGACCATGGCCCCACAGTGGAACTGGAGCCCGTGACGCACCCCAGGATACTTGGAATGAAGCCCAAAGGGGCTCAGGCAAGATGGCAAGGCTGCCCATGAGGTGTCCTCAGGGGCTCAGAGCTGAGCAGAGCCCTGTGCTTTTTTTTTACTCCTTCACAGAGGTGCTAGTGGTCCCCCTGCCTGAACACCTGAAACCTGGATCTGGTTATCTGGAGGGATTCTGAACATATAATTTTGGGAGCCATTTTCTTCCAGGGAATTCTTTCTACGGGAGACTGGGTTGTGATGGGGGGACAGCAAATAACTTTCATTTGGCCATCAAGACAGTGCTGTGGGCTAGAGAGGGATTATCGAAGCATGGAGAAATTATTTGATTTCAGCATTTCAACAGCTAGTAGGTATAATGACAAGCCACACTTACTGAACCCTCACTAAGCTTCTCACAGACCGACCTGAATTCTCTACATAGAGTAACTCCAGCCTGGTGAGATAGGTTCTGTGATTATCACATTAGTTGGGAAGCACAAACGTTAAAGGAACTTCCACGGGCGCCTGGGTGGCTCAGTGGGTTAAGCCGCTGCCTTCGGCTCAGGTCATGATCTCAGGGTCCTGGGATCGAG